>NC_092357.1:10719180-11420430 GCF_963676685.1 Mytilus edulis
ATCACCGCTGAAATAAGAGAAATGCTAGTAATCATATGTTTACATTTTGGAAACTATGGAAATGGACTGTACGCGTAATAATTTTGAAAAGGCAATGACAACGAATCCAAAAATTATTACCAGCATAACTTTTAAGAGGTTGCTTGTAAAATATTTACATGTGTGTTATTGTAAATGCCCTAATATGTTGTCGTTGTAAACTTTGGGGAATATTATTGTATATACCATATATTTAATATAAAGTAAATTTTTGGGAATATAATGGTACAAACCTTATATTTTATATAAAGTAACAAACGATTTATTACTCGAAACTGCCTGAAAATGTTTTAGAATATATGAAGACAATTTTACTTTCTTCTTGTGACCACTCCACCTCTACCCCCTGTTGTTATCCACTTCCAATTTACTTACCCGCTTGAAATATTATGAAATTTTCCATCACTGGAGTTTTATGTCATATGTCTGAAGATGTTTGCTCAATTCCTTGTCCATTTGTTACTAAACTCAAGTAGAGCAATATGATTATGTTGCTGTAAAAGTTACATTTCGAACCTTGCATTTTTTTTAAATTAACACAATTTATTATTGACAACCACAATTTGTGTTAGACAATTTTAAAATATATGAATACAAACAACAAATGATTTTATCAAGCGATACTATCGAACACTATTTTTTTAAGGAAGGAGATACTGCGCTTCATATCGCTTCCAGAGACAAACATCGTCAGATAGTCGAATATTTGTTAATCAAAGATTGTGATCCACATATAATAAATAACGAAGTAAGTACCAGTCAACATACATTTTTGTTATAGATGATAGATCTGAGTCATGGTTTGATTTCTACATTACAGAATAAACCTTTCAATGCTTCGTCAACTTTCATTCACTTATGTCACCTACGGTTTGGCAATAAAACAAATTTGCGAACAAACATAGCACAAGCACAACCATTCCTCTGTGTGAAAAAAATACAATTCTTATTGTTCGTCCGTCCGAAAAGCTTTGATCGCTTTCCCGTTATTAGAGATCTCCAAACTAAACATTTGAAAGGCATGGATGTATACATAAGACACAATAAAAGCTTAACGACAAACAGGCCACGGAGGATCATCTGTGTCTGAAGGAGTTCTAACCATTGTTTTTTTATTTCTTAATGAAGGAAGGTTTGATATAGGATTCTTCTTGTTTAAAATGTTGATATTTACTGACACTGCTGTATTTATATAACTTAAATCTCTATTTAAAAAACTGTCTTATCTTACACCTCATATGGTATCAAAAGTTATTCAGTCAGTATTGTTATATTTACAAAGAACATCAACGATAATCTTGTCTTATTAATTTGCTGTTTAATCATTGATTGTAAAATATTGAAATCAATTCACACACTAAATATGTCCTTTGAAATGTATAATCCGTAAGCAGTAGTTTTAAGCAATTACTGCAGGTTCAACAAAATATACATTTACTGGATACTGTTTTAGGGGCAATACGGAATGCAATATATATTTGGACTTTGTACTTCGTTTGTAAAGACACAATGTTTAAATTGTACATGATAAACTATCACGTAACAGTAAATAGTTATCAAAAGTTCAAGGTTTATAATGTAATACGCCATATGCGCGTTTAGTCTACATAAGACTCATCAGTCATTTTTGTCAGTGACGCTCAGATAAAAAAAGTTATAAAGCCAAACAAGTACACAGATGATGAGCATTGATGACCAAGACTTGAATAAAAATGTATCAAGTACTGCTAAGGTTATCTATACCTGGAATAAGAAAGAACATTGTACTTTGGAAAAATCATACTTGTATGAAAATGGTTTTGCTGCAATATAAAATGTATCTGCAAAAGAGGCAGCGACTGATAATAACATGATCAAAACAACAATGAAGCGTTGTTGTTAGAACGGATTTCAGTTCTATCCAATAATTTTGAAATTATGTTAGACATTTATAAAGTAGCTCTTGATTTTCTGTTATGTTTTACAAAATTAAAATCAAATATATATATCAGGGTGCAAAGGCAATAGATGTGGCCAGCGGAAACCCCGAAATAATAAAGCTAATACAGGTAAATAATAGATATTTCACCTTTTAAGTAGTTTCTAATTTCTTGAAAACAGATATTTTTAAGAGTAGTCTGCTGACATCACAAAACAGTTTAACAGTTGGGTACATATGTACTATTCATTGCAAGTAGGCAACAAATCAAAATGTATGACAGCAAACTCTCGCCAACAAACATGTTCCCTGTATTATTGTTTGAACACCATATTCTTGCTTTTCAATGCGCGAGGGGTTGTGCCATATACAAAATAAAATAAAAAACGAAAGGTACACCATTTTTCCAGGATATGATGTAATAAAAAAGTTTGATTCTGAACGAACGTTAAAAATCAAAGACAGAGAAAATTGCTATTCGAAGATCATTTGGTATTGTCGGTGGGTAAGAAAAAGCGGATGACTATTTTGCGAAGTAAATTCCACCAACTGTGTTTCTAAATGTTTTGAAAGGGGAAACTCATTCAGTTTTCAATACAGATCCCTTTTACTTCATTGGAAGATTGCATATATGTTACGTTTTGCATATGTTTCATGGCGATGTTTGCAGATTGTTTTCCCTATTTTCAGACTTGTTTTTGAGGTTGTTCTTAATTAAATAGTCGCAATTTGATGAAACCTAAACATTTGATAATTTGGTCCATTTTTCGTTTGATTATGAGCTATTTATTTCATAATGTAGCACATCCATAATACCATTGTCATGCGGCTTTTCAAGGTAAAGAATCCCTTTGTCGTTTCACAAGTACTTTAAGAAAAATGATCCAAAATTTGGGATCTATCAATGCCCATAAACAATACTTGATAATTATTAATAGCTATTTCTAGAGAGAAAGCATCTTCTTTGTTGCTTCACAAGATTCATGTCACTTAAAATAAGCAGTATATGTATCTGTATAGCTGACAAGTTGAACAGTTTGTTTGTAAAGGGTTCAATCATCCTTGTTTATTGAAGCTGTGCATCAACATATAGCAATTCACGTATTTTTTAAAAATAAGTTTGTCTGTTTATTTGTATATTGTTTAACCAGCTGTAATTCGTGATGCGACTTTTCGAGATTGATATACACTTATTTACACAATACATATATTTGATAGCTCCGTATGTTTTCATCTATGGTATATGATTCCCTGCTCTCCAAATCAGCACAAACGTCAAATATCA
Source organism: Mytilus edulis (assembly GCF_963676685.1). Taxonomy (NCBI): domain Eukaryota; kingdom Metazoa; phylum Mollusca; class Bivalvia; order Mytilida; family Mytilidae; genus Mytilus; species Mytilus edulis. The sequence goes on from NC_092357.1 coordinate 10,722,423, forward strand.
GTCACCTGTTTAAAAATGAAATATGTCCAATTTCGATACACAGAAATTATTTGTTTATGCCCTTCTTTAGTTCCTCAGTTTGAGGTGCTTTAGGAATATTGACCATATGTATGTACAAAAGGTACATGTGGCATATGCAACATTAAAAGAAGACGTAGTATGATTACTAACGACAACACTATCCACAAATGAATGTTAACTATAGGACAAATACAATGAAAACGTGTGTTAATCTTAATAAACTGAAATTGGATATTTTTGTCTGACCCTTCTTTTGTAGGAATATGGAAATACCCTTTTACCTGGTAAGTTACATATACCTCTAAATCCATGAATCGTATGGGTTGTTAAGTCAACTCGGTTATTCAGGATAAAGAAAGTATAATACAATGACACATTGAAATCAACACTGTATAAATGCCCTGCATATGAAGAGCGTCTTCGATTAGCCTGCATCAGGAACGCTTAAAATCTATTTAATTGAAAGCCAAAGATGTATAAGAACCGGTACCGTTGAAAAAGACAGAAAAAATATACTCGAAAATACCTTATGTAATATGTGCACGGGGGAGATACAAAATGTTTTTTCTTATTTAAAATTTATCAACGGACAATTTAAGAAATTATGGTTAAAATCATGTCAATACCGACGTACTGACCAATGCGCTGATAAAATTATCGCAAAATCATTGTCAGCAATAAGGGTATTAAAAGAAATTACCCCCCCAACTCACATACATTATACCTCTTGACATTAAGTAAACAGAACTTGTAAGAATAAATTGAAACATTTTGACAACTCTTATTAGTTTGATTATGTTGATAAAAACAATTGTAATCTTTTTCTTATTTCTGTTGAGCATAATGTTACTTGGTTAATTTGAATATGTTTTTTTCTGTTATTTATAAATAGCACACCAATCTTACATGTTTTCCAAGTGTTTAATTGATTTAAATTATTAAATGAAATTGTACTTGAAATACAATTAAGTGAAAATATTTGTTTAGATGCTCATATCTTATCAATCTTTCACATGCTGATCGTCGGGTTGCTAATTTTGTTGATAACGAAAAAAGAAACAGTATTATTAAACATGTTGTCATTTGAACAAATATATGCCAAAAACATCAATACTATATTTCGCTCATCTTAAAAGCTGTTAAATTTGAAAAAAAAACTTTTGTAACGATCTTAGTGTACATATAATAATCATTTATACCAAGATGTGAAGCGATCATTTATAAGCATACAAATAAGTCATATACGCCATTTACTTTTCAAGATAACAAACCTTAGTTAGTTCCCTTTCTATGTACTAAACAATTATCAACATCCTACCATTTACCTCTTCTAATTCATAAATTTCAATGAAAGCTGATTAGTGTCAGGGGAAACAATATTCGTATGCTATCAAATACACATTGTATTGTAACAGGAAGTAATTTTTATCCAACAAACACAATTAAAGTAAGATTTGTTATGATATAAAAATAATTTATTTACAATGTTTGAAAGATCAGCACATATTAAAACAGGCGTTCATTTTCATATTTCAGTTCTCTATAAAAGGCTGGCAAATGAATGAGCAAAATAAGAACAATACTTCAACCGTAATGTAGTGAATTGAAATAATATGAATGACGATTTCCTATAGTTCAGTAAACATAGTTTAGATAATAAAATCATATGACAAATCATAGATTTCTTTGGTAACATACCATTACGAAATAAGTATTTTATTTCGTATGTTTTGTATGAAAGTTTTACAGATTTCGCTGATTTTTGTTGTTGACTTTTTGTTAGATATTCGGAATCCTTTAATAAGTGAAGTGTCTCTAACACCTTGTTTTCTTGTCATTATTTCATAAAATACAAAAAAAAAAAACGATTTTTAAATCCTATAAAATCTCTGTTATTTATTTTATAACTTTATTTAATAATAAAAGTTGATATGAAAAATCTTCAGGACAAAATTTCCCACAGAGAATTAGATTTACAGTAAATTTCAAAAAGGAAACGAGAGGGTGATTCAAACGTGCAAGTGCATCTTTGTATAAATACATGATCTTCTATAGGACACTACACTCAGTAAAATGCCAAAACAAAAATTAGCAGAACTAATCATAATTGATATTATAGCAACCAGTAAATGCTTATGATTTGAGATTCCCAAGTACTTCAACATCAAATAAATTGTCAGATTTAAATAAACTACAAAATTGAAGCCCATTGAAGCTAACATAGATACGGATAGGCCGAGCCCCGCTTCATGGTTACCAAGATATATGATTCAAGCAGTAGTGTTAAAAAAGATATAGATATGATTTACTTTGTGTCAAACTTATTTTCTGCATCACAGTTATATATCATGTATAAACATCTTTTGAAAGTTTTTGAATGAACATGAAAAGATTCATATATCTATTTTATGTATAGAACTGACATTTAGATAATTGAAATTTAGGTCTTCCAACTGAAGTTAAAAAATTTGATAAGAAATCAGCCCAGGTATTCTCTAGCCTATTGAAAGAAGAAAGTTATCCCCACTTTGAGTCAAGACTTATGCTAGCAGGCGAACAGGGCACAGGCAAGACAACTTTAGCGAGATATCTTGTCGGAAAACGGCCTACAAGATTCAGGATTTCAACCGATGGGATCGAATTATACAATGGTCTTTCATACATGGACCGTGAATCAAAGGATTGGCTTGGTGGACTGCAAGGTAAAACTAACACTTCTTATACAAACACAGGACATACAATGTACGGATGTATTCTAACTGTCTATATAGTTGAATCCTGTTATAAATTTTTAACGTAATACATCATGGTTGTGTTTTGTCTATTTATGTGAGCCAATTTATGTCAAGTGTATAATTTATAAGTATAGGATAAACATCAATAACCTCTAGGAAAAATTCTCTTTAATCCTAATAATATGATACCATTATAACTATCAATTTCAGATTTCTCCTTAGAAGAAATACTCATTAGTAGATCCCTTTTGAAAGAAGAAAAAATAACGAAACAAAATAAGTTAGATGATACAACACAAACCAGTCAAGATATACCAGTCGGCGCACACATAATATCATTGCCAGAAAGCAGTAGAAACGTTAGACGTGAATCAAATGACACATTGATTTCCGACACAGCACGAGAATGGTCAGAACATGATGGTTTGTTATATACTAAAATTACGTATGATTACCTGTATATGTAGTTTTGTCATTTATTTCGTTGGGTCGAATTTTACTGATGTACAGACCATTATCTATGTTTCATTTCATACATAATTCAATAGGAATTTGCCCGAAAATATCTTTTTGTCTTTGGGAAATGTTTTCTCTTCTTCTGTAAGATAGTCATTTTGAATTGCGGCAGCATGTCAATTTGAAAAAAGTCAAATTGGATTTCAATTTTTCACATGCAACCTTGTAATATTTAAATGGTGAAAGCAACCTACTGTGTGGTGATAAAAAAAATTCGAATACATATTGGTAAAACATATGATTGCCTTATTAAAATTAAATTTCTCTAATCGATTGCTACAATTAACAACTATGATTGCAAATATAAATTTTGTAATGGGAACGGGAAATCCGTCGGTGGGACAGCAACCCAACCAAAAAGCAGAATGAAAATAATGCAAGTAGAAAACAGAACTAAAACTTATTAAAAGTTTTACCTTATTTTAGAACGAAAAGGTAAAATACACTTAATAGTAATCAAAGGTACCAGGATTATAATTTTGTACGCCAGACGAGCGTTTCGTCTACATAAGACTCATCAGTGACGCTCATATCAAAATATTTATAAAGCCAAACAAGTACAAAGTTGAAGAGCATTGAGGATCCAAAATTCCAAAAAGTTATGCCAAATACGGCTAAGGTAATCTATGAGAGGTCTAATGACAGAAAAAATCAAAGTTTTTCGCGAGAAATTATTTATATAAGAATATCTGTCCTTCTTCCACCTAAAGCATTGTTGTTTAATTTTAATAAGTGGCATTGAGTTTTGAATGCGATAGCGGTCCATAAACGTTACATGTATCAACTCAAAAACGGGTAAATTTAGTGTGAAAACTGATTGCATAGTTTTATACATGTACACCTCTTACTAAATAAACCTGTTTAGTGACAATACTGTGTGAAAGAGGGACGAAATATACCAGAGAGACAGTCAAAATCATAAATCGAAAATTATCTGACAAAACCATGAAATGAAAAGGACAAACAGACAAACAATAGTACACACGACACAACAACGAAAAATAAAGAATAAAACACACGAAACCCGCCAAAAACTAGGGGCGATATAAGGTGCTCCGGAAGGGTAAGCAGATCCTGCTCCACATGTGACACCCGTCGTGTTGCTTATGAGATAACAAAGCCGGTAAATAGTCTAATTCGGTAATTCACATTCATGAAAGGGGAGGGGATTGTAGTTACGACGTAAGGAACATATCTGATATCATTTGGAAACGATTATTCCATTACAGTCAACTAACTCGTGATGGCGTCCGTAAAATTTACGAAGAGATAATTTCAACTTCACCATTTGGAACTCTTGATTTAAAAGCTTCCTTGAAAGCAACAACCCTATATCAAGAAAATAATGATAGGAAATGCTAGCACGGGAATATCGTATCAATTTAGAGATATATACACCGTATGCAGGTGCTGCTGGAATGTTGCTACTTAGAAATGGAAAGTTCACAATTGGAATGCCGAAATCATCTCTTTTGTCGTAAAGTTTTGTTTTCAATCAGTAAATGTATTATAGTTATACATTGAAAAGTCAGTACCTCTAATCAATGAACATTACGTACCTATAGGTTGCAGTCTTATAATTGACTGCTCCATAGGTCTACATGCAAAACAGCTGATCTTTGAAAATAAAAAATGAAAAATGCTACATAGAAAAAAAACCATGTTCATATCATGTATGTACTTATGCGAAATTGTGATTTAATCGAGAAAAAAGAGTGGGTCATGCCACGAAGAATAAAAACGTAAACCTGAAGTCAAAACATTTATTTTCTAAATTCTGTTTGCTGTTTTCACTAGGTGGCACCACTTCAAGTTAACATGATATCCTTCCACTTTCCTGGATTGATATCCCCCAAAAGATGCAAGGTTTTTTTAAAAGTCTATATGTATGTTTCAATTCAGCATAAACCTATAATCAAAAAGAAAAATTTAAGATCAGAAAAAAATTCAGAAAAAATGCACTATTTTGTTTCCCTCCATGTTTTGACATGCACCGGACACTGGAGTTGTAATACAAGTCTGATACCTATATATTTTTGTTTTGGTTCTTTTGATTTCATATATGTTTTTGTGATTTTTTTTTAGATTTTAGACACACTTCTTATTTGTCGAATGACGGAGACCGTATCAATGACAAACCAATTGATGACTCAAACGGTTCTGAAGAGAAGTCAAGTCTCAGTGGTGAGATGCATGTACATACTGTTACTAAACCTGGAGTTATCGGAAGGCTGAAAAATATGTTCGGGGTTTCAAAACAAGTCAAAGAAGTCAAAGTGTCAATCTCACAAGAAAAGTTTTTAAAAATGTCTTCTAAAGTTGGGGCAAAGCAGTTGCACAACAAAAAGATAGCACCAATAATTATCTGGGATTTTGGAGGGCAAGATGTTTTCTATTCAACTCATCAGACATTTCTAACATACAGAGCTATTTACATGGTAGTATTGGATGGAAGTAGAAAACTAGATGATCCCTGTCCGTATGAAAAGTATCTTCCAGGAAAGGGTCAACATAAAACAGCAAGAGGTATTTATATATATTTATTTTTGTATAAACACTATCATGAAGTAGCTGTTAAGTTTAAAACACCAAATTTTAATTTAGTTTTTCATAAATATATAAACGAACACTTGACATTTTTAACATCTTCAGAATATATATCATTATTGGAGAATTTGGATTTGAAATGGAAAGCAATTACGTCCTTGATCAGTGTTCACCAATGTATTATTCGTTTTTTCCTGTTTATTATTACAGATTATCTACTATTCTGGATCAACACCATTGTGACATACTGCAAGGGAAGTAATCAGGGATTTCCTAAAATTATGGTGGTTTTAACGCACAAAGATCAGGTTAAAGCTGTAAGTATGTTACAGTGCTTTGGTTGTTTACCGTCAATGGGAATGGTGACATGTTTTGACTTTGTTTTATATTGATGTTACGTAAACATGTAAAGACAGAAAGAAGAAGAATTTCTTTACTATTGTCATTAATTTACTGCTTATTGTTAATGCAAATGTTTAACGTTAACATATAATTGACAAAAAAAAATAGCCAAATATAATCTGAAATTATATTCCAAAACATTCCAAACTCATAGTTGGTTGTTTTGTCTCTGACGAACATTGCATTTAACAAAAATGTTTCATTCCATATGTAGGTTTCCTATAGCTAGTGCATACATTTTCTTGTACATACCAATTTGCATTTCTACATCTGTATGAGGCAGGCTTTGTATTTGTTTGGTTAGTCACAAGCATATGTAGTCATCACCACCATTTTAAAACGTCCTTATACAGGCAATTGTGTGATTGTAACTATGCATTTCCTTATAAACCGATGATAATTGCATCAAAAGGAAGTTGTGGTCAAATATATAGTGTAACGTAAAAATGTTCTATTGTTTTAGCATGATGTTGAAGAAAGACGACATGAAATATTTACAGAAATTTACAAGATGTTTCAACAAACGCCATTAGAGCAGCATTTGGTGATTGAGGATCAAATATTTGTCAACGCTCAAGACGAAAATGACACAAAAATGGAGAAGATAAAAAAGATTATCATGAGCGAATCAGAGAGGCAACCAACATGGGGTGAATTGCTTCCAAAATGCTTTATCCCTTTAGAATTAGAATTTGCATCGCTTATCAGAAGCAACAGTACCTTGATAACCCTAGAGCACCTAAAGAAAATAAATGCATTGCAGCCTATACGACCGTTGTCAGAAGATGAGTTGAAGGTTTTTCTGAAATTTCAACACTCAATTGGCAAAATACTGTACTTTGATGAACCTAAATTGGACGACCGTATTATTTTGTCTCCAACCCTTCTCATTGATGCCTTTAAATCAATTGTTACAGACAAGCAGTTTTGCAAGGGAGACAAAAAAAGAGAAGAAATGTGGGATGTAATGGGAACGAATGGCGTGGTTTCAAAATACGCAATAGACGGCGTTTGGAAGAGAAAGAAATATGCAAAATTCAACACAGACAAAGATTATCTGTTAACTGTTATGACCCATCTGGACATATTGGTAGAACCAAAGAGATACGATACTAGCCGAATGCGTATACATGCAGACTTTTACTATGTTGCAAGTATGGTACGAGGTAGTGATGATTCCGGATACCTCCATTCAGCCGACATCACACAACGAAATATCGCCATAGCTTTTCAATCGACATCATTGATGATACCTCCTGCATTATCCTTCCGATTTATAAGTTACTGCTTATCTGTCTGGTCGGTGAAGAGATACAGAGAGACCAATAGGGAAATGCTGTTCCACAGGTCAGGAGTGTTCACAATTGATCCTTTCTTGGATATGTATATTCTTTGCGAAGATGACAAGATAACTGTCCGTCTTGTTCATGCTAAAACAAACGCACTCATAATGAGGGATCTTGCTTCCAGTATCAATGAATGTTTAACATCTGCCTTGGAAAAAATTAGTCAGCTGTATATAAGAACCAGCTGTGATCAGAGTGATAACAGTGACGCATCCTTTGTGACCAGGGTATGTTGTAACTCACCAGATAAGCCATGCATCCTACCATTCGAAAGTCTTGCAAATATAGGCAAATATTGGAACTGTCCTACACATGATATTGAACACAACATACACATGATCAAATCGTGGATACCAGGAAAGGTAAGAGTCACCTCAAAAGTACTCTAGAAAACGAAAACAAAAATAAATCTGATAATTGGTTTGATTTTCTAAAATAATTCATAAGACAGTGTAATATGAAACAATATAACGATGGTAAGCAAAGGGTAGTCAAGTTCTAAAATAATTCAAATACAATAGAATGAATCGTAAAACACAAGCCAGTGTAAAATTATGATTACATTCTTAATGATTCCATCATTCAAAGTTATGTATTTATTCCTAGATGCCTGTTAATCTTATCTTCTTATATATTGATATATATTTTCCGGGATATACAAGTAACACATTAATGATTTCCAGTAGACCGTCCTGAAATACTTATTGTTTTTTATTTTTTTATTTTTATCAGGAGGAAGACAGTTGTGAACCAGGGTGTCCAGGTATTGTATTCTGATTCTAAACCATATTTGTATGTTCTCATATTTTTTTGCATAATTTGCGATCGTAATTTGAGTTTTGTAATGTTCCGACTGAATTGTTTTTTTTTTTAATGTTAAATATAGATCCTACCACTGCATCGAGTGTGATGCGTTGTTTATAAACTCACCAGACATTGTCGCCTTTGTTCATGCCGTCACAAAGGGAAATTCAGAGGAAACAAGAAAATCTTCGTCAAAATTGGATTTTAACAAATGAAGTACTGAGATCAAACGAATCACACGTTGATTATTTTTTTTATACAGTGGGCGCAGAAAGGGATAAATTGTGGAAGAATTAGAGAAAAATCAATATTACGTTTCAACCATCTTACCCTTATTGCTTTGCTGCAACATGTGAAGTTATGCACTCAAATCCAATAGATCGTCTTCAAGAGAAACTCTGTGTGTACTTTTGTTTTGAATAAATAAGACAATAATCCACCGAATTCGTTCTGTTTATGTAATATAATTACAACATAGCATTTGTAAGAAAATGTGTACTTCTTTTCCATAGTAGTTACAAATGTTATTCGTGATAAGTAAAATTATGAATGATTTCTATAATTTGTGTCTTTTAAAATTTGAATTATAGATCAATTACGAACTGTTTCACTCAAAAGTAGCCTAACAAATTGTAATTGAATGAAAAAGTGTTATTACAATTTGCACATACTAAAACTCCTGTAGAACTAAATTTGCAAATTACGCTATGTTCAACAGTGTACGGTGAGCATCTTTTTCAATCAAATACATTTATGGTGGAAAGTCAATTGTATCATAAATATCAGTATATACCATTTGTCATTACAGTTACAAATGAGGAGTTTTTGAAAGAACGACCATCAGATCTACACCTACGACGATTATCATTGGTGTACAGTATAAACGCAACCAGAGAACTAGCACTACAATTAGGATTGGAAACAACTGAGTTGGACAAACTTTTACTCAGTAACGATTCAGAGACGTGGCAATTTGAAGTATTCAAAAAATGTCGCGATACATTTGCATTGACATTTGGAAATATCAGAGACGCATCTGAAGCTTGCAAATTTGGAAATATCCATAAACTTTGCAAGGTAAACATTAATGAATCAATTACACAAAAAGTACATATAAAATCAAATTCGTTATATCACGTTTTAACTTGAATTGATTGTTGATATTTGAATTGAATCACTATTTATATAACAGGGCAACTAAGCAGAAGGTATAACTTGTTTTATAATAATTCGTTGATGGAATACATTTACAAAACATACACATTGCTGGTTCAGCTAAGGTAGTGATGCAACAACTAGTTCAACTCAATACCATTATCTCGATCCAACTTTATAGCCCTTGAACGATTTACTGGTTAACCTTTGATTTTGGTATGCCACACTATAGCTGTCTTTAATTCTTTTTGCAGCTGGTGAAAGGAGATGTTATTGATTTTGGTGAGTCCTTCAAATAGTTTGTACAACTGACATATATAAGCAATATCGTTCGGTGAAATATTCACTATTTATTTTGATAAACTGATTTGACAACATACTTATTACATGTGAGTACACTTTCTGTCCTTGTTAGTATGCAATTTCAATTCGTTACAACTGTATCAAAAATCAACAATGATCATACTACTGGTTTAAAATAACCTTGTAAGAGTACGTATTCCTCCACTTATTAAGTTTGTTTATATGTACACTGTTTAACATAGTATATGTTATTTGCATTTTTTACAGGCACGGGGATATGAACTGATACTACTTCGTAAAGTTTGTATCTCTTAAGATCTGACGCGAAAGGGAAAAACTAATGAGCTAAATGTATAAACTCATCTCCCCTGTGAAGCTATTATAACAATGTATACTGGAATATTTTTGCTTCCAACATTTAGTACCATCCTTATCTTCTTTTTGTTCACATGGGGTGTGTGTCTTACTAAAAACAAGGTACAGTTTAAAAAAAACACTTCACTCGAGTGTGATATCAATGTAAATAAACTCATCTGAGATATCAGGATTACATTTTGTATATACGGCAAACGCGCGTTTCGTCTACAAAAAAAACTCATCAGTAATTCTCGAATAAACAAATGTTTAAAAGGCCATATATAGCACGAGGTTGACGAACATTGAGGACTAAACTTCGTAAAAGTTATGACAAATACAGCTAAGGTTATATATTCCTGAGGTATAAAGCCTTAGTATTTCAACAGATAAACAGTTTTGTAAACAGTTAATTAATATTTATGACCATTTCAATGATAATTCATGTCAGCACTTTATAATTATTATAGTTATTTTAGGGGAAATGCCCGTTGACCTCGATGCAAACCTTTTTTTTCTATAATATAATGTTTCCCTTTATTAATAAAAAGCTTTTATAAATCATTTGCTAATGTAAAGTAAAAGCGCTAACTTTTGTCAAAACACAAGTGTCATCATGCAATTCACATGGTCTTGTGTGCAACAACTGTAGATTCACCCTTCTTTTTTTACATCGACCTAACTCCTTTCATACCTCTTGTAGAAATCATTTAGGTGCATTTAGCATTCATTCATGTTTTGAACCCTATATGTGATACCTTTGTTAACACAATGTTTAAAAAACATCATATATTAATCATTATAGCACATGATTTCAATGTTATAAAGAAAGGTTTACAGTTTATTGGCTCTCCTTCATTGTCTATTTTTAATTACTGAATTAATCACTATACCAGGTGACGAACCAGTCTTCTAAAATTAAAGCTTTATAATTTAATTACATGTAATAAGTTTACCATCGAATCAATTTAAAAATAAAAATTCAAAAGAATAATTTTTTTTTTATTTTTTTTAAATCATATCGAAGTTAACTGTGATAGTATTACATTGTTATTAAATATATCAAAATAACAGCATTTATATTGTAAAATTTAAATTGTTAACAAAATCTGTTGTTTCTTCATGAGTTCGGTTCAATGTGCTATTCGGTATAGATTTGATAATGGCACGCCATTAAGTAGTGTCTGACGAAGTTTAAACAACATGTTGTATTTGTTTAAGCTGGGGTCACACATTCACGATTTTTACTGCCGTCCTTGACAGGACCATTCCCGATTAAAATTTGTCAAAAGTCTGATCAAGATCCTGTGAATCGTGGATGGAAATTCGATTTGTATCTTTCGCCAGGTAAAATTCGACCGAGTCTGTCAGTCACGACTGCGTCCCGATTCTACCGAATGTAATCCGACAGAGATCAGATAGTGACAAGACAGTGAACCGACGCTTAAGCTGGGGTCACACATTCACGAATATTACTGCCGTCCTTGACAGGACCATTCCCGATTAAAATTTGTCAAAAGTCTGATCAAGATCCTGCGAATCGTGGATGGAAATTCGATTTGTATCTTTCGCCAGGTAAAATTCGATCGAGTCTGTCACGACCGCGTCCCGATTCTACCGAATGTAATCCGACAGAGATCAGATAGTGACAAGACAGTGAACCGACACTGACGGAAGTTTTCCGTTCGAAAACTGTCGGCATAACCGGGATGATCAGGTACTGTCGGAACGTAATCCTATCACGGTCCGCTCTATCGCATTGCAAACGGCTTTGTCTGGTCTCAGTCGTATTGTATTATGTTATTGTCGGGACTTCTCCAGATCATTCCCGTTCCACAGGACACCGTCCCGAATACACAGAACATTGTTAGGAATTCGATCCGATACAGCAGAATCTGTCACGACATAGGGACGATTGTAATCCGACTAGAAAAAATCGGCTGAGTTTCCCCGAATGTTACGGGACGCACCTAACTGTCGGGGTGCTTTGCCGAACTATTCGGACCCTTCCCGACCAGTAGGAATCTGTTACGAACTAAAACGACTGCGTTCATACAATAATAGGACATCCCAGATGATTGAGGATACTAATCCGACTTTTTCACTTTTCGTGTCGTATCGCTGTCTGATCTCAAACGGGAGCAATAATCGGCAATGTGTGAACCCCGCATTACGGGAGTTATCCGTTCGAAAACTGTCGGCATAATCGGGATGATCAGGTACTGTCAGAACGTAATCCTTTCACGGTCCGCTCTATCGCATTGCAAACGGCTTTGTCTGGTCTCAGTCGTATTGTATTCTGTTATTGTCGGGACTTCTCCAGATCATTCCCGTTCCACAGGACACCGTCCCGAATACACAGAACATTGTTAGGAATTCGATCCGATACAGCAGAATCTGTCACGACATAGGCACGATTGTAATCTGACTAGACAAAATCGGCTGAGTTTCCCCGAATGTTACGGGACGCACCTAACTGTCGGGGTGCTTTGCCGAACTATTCGGACCCTTCCCGACCAGTAGGAATCTGTTACGAACTAAAACGACTGCGTTCAGACAATAATAGGACATTCCAGATAATTGAGGATACTAATCCGACTTTTTCACTTTTCGTGTCGTATCGCTGTCTGATCACAAACGGGAGCAATAATCGGCAATGTGTGAACCCCGCATTACGTCAATCATATTTCATTAAAGTGTATACATAGTTAGAGTACTACATTGAACGACAACAATATGTGACGTATACATTTTCTGACGTCAGACACGCGAAGCAAGGAATGTGTTTTTAATTTGATAGATGCTTTTGTGTTCTGTGAAAAGGTTTCTTTTAAAATTGTAACACAATGATGACTGCTGTACCCGATTTCGACTATTTCATTTATTATGTCTGTTTAGTTTATGCATCATTGTAAGTATAAATGAATTCGGTATGACTTTCGTACAAAGTGAGAAGTTTAGCGCTATAAAACCAGGTTTAATCCACAATTTTCTACATCAGAAAATGTCCGTACCAAGTCAGGAATATGACAGTTGTTGTCCATTCGTTTTTTATGTGGTTTGTCATTTGATTGTGCTATGTGATTAGGGACTTTCCGATTTGATTTTCCTCTGAGTTCAGTATTTTTGTAATTTTACTTTTAACTTATATACCGCCATCTTGGGTTGGAAAATATAAGATCACAATAGTTCTAATAACATACATGCACAAATCTCATACTTTGAGATAGATTAGTAATTAATGGGTTACATTATTTATGTTAAAACTAAATTTTGACATTACATACACTTATCGAATACCTTTATGCTGCATGTATGCACTAATTTCGGCAACACATTTCTAGTTATTTTCATATTAAATATCTTATTTGGAATGAAAATCAAAACTTTTTTTTATTTTTCAAATTATAGATAAAGAACCTGAGAAGTGGGATTTGGTTCCTACAGAGGAACACATTGACAGATTAGCTCCAATAATTGGAAACAACTCTCTTCAATTTCTTATCGAACTAGAAATGGAGTTAAAGACTTGGGAACAGATAAGTTACAGGCACACGATTGAAAGGGATTTGGTAAAACTAAACAAAGATATTTTAGAAGAATGGAGAACCAAGTTTTGTAAGATGCACAGTCTCAAACCGACTTTGCGAAAAATTGCACAGGCCTTTAGTAACATTGGCAAGCATATAGACATAGTTGAAAACACATTATCAGATCTGTTTTGACTTAGCTACCATTCTAGCTGTATTTTATCCTGTTTGCTTGAACTTTGTGCAAACATTCTCAATTTAAGAATGTCAAAATTGTTTAAAGTTAAACTGTTTATTCACATTGAGAGATCAAAAGAGTGAGAACAAATTTACATTAAATGAATGCAAGCATTGCAATATATGTAGTACAAACGTGATATCATTGGGGTTGATCAGATATATGTAGTATATTCATTTCGTATGATAGTTTGTTCGATTAGGATAATTTGGGTTTATCTTGCCACTGCAAAGTTTGTAAAAAGATAAGGCGCCTTTTTAATGGAATTTATGGGTGTATAAACTCGACCAAGTCACTCACACACAATTGAAAGTCCAAATGAGTTGTATGATATGTTTGTGAGTGACTTGGTCAAGTTTATACACTAATAATTTCCTTTTAAAAACGTGTAATCCATATAATTCTTTTATATTAGAGATGTTCAATATGTATTTTTGTTTTCATACTTGCTACCTCTATTTTACGTTAATTGTATATTTATGCCATTGAATATGACTAGCGTATGAATATATTTGTTGGTTGATGTAACATATGTTTATGAGCTCAATACAATTTGATAAAAATTGAACTGCAAAAACTCTTCTTATCACTCAAACGAAAGTTTTTGTGTATTATTTTATGTAACGATAAACTTGCAGTGAAAATTTAAAAAAACGTCGCTGTAGTTATCACAACCATCTTGTTTACATTGGTAAGTTCGGGCAATGGCGTCTATCGAAAAATAACCAAGGTCAAGATTAGCTACCGGAAGTCCTTTCGGCCAATCATATCAACGTATTCCTTAATATGCAAATCCTACAATAATGATAATAGATTAAATTGGTTCTGGTAATATTATTCTATCCTTAAATATAATAATTACAAAATCTCTTAGTATAAGACAAATATATAGTGTACATCATATTTGCAGTAAATCTGATAATATACTACATGTACTAAGACTTCTAGATATTCATCACAAGTTTCCTGAAAGAAAATTGTTTATATTGATATTTGTTTTGTACTACTCATGATGACTGCAATACTCTAAATTAAAAAAAGTATTTGGTAAAATTTGTGTGGCCAATTTTTTGGAAGAACTGAAAACATATCGTTATTTTTCTCATGCAATTGTTTCTTATTTTTCTTATCCAAGCCTCGATAGCCACCTAAACAAAATGAGTTTTGTTCTCTTCATTGCAGCACGAACGATTTCCAATAATTTATCAAGTCCATTCAATCTGCCCTTTGTTGGATAAATTTCTAATTGGTAATGTCAGCCACGTTTTCTATATTTCAATTTTGGTAAACAGCTTAAGGTTGATCGGGCATTTAACTGCGCATAGTTTCACGCATAAATTACCATGCACACGAAAAGTTTGAGTCCTAGATTTACTATTATTTTTATTGATTAAAATTTTCAAATTATTGTACTTTTGTCACTAAGAAATTATTATGTGTAAATATCGTTATAATGACTACCAAATACAAAAATGTATTCAATATTTTGCATCAAACAATCGGTTATATCATGCATTTTAATTCGAAACAAGCCAACCCTCACTATACAAGGATTGAAAACAAATTTTATGATTTGGTATTTTGTTTGTGTAATTTATTCCATTTATTTATAAATTGAAAAGAAAATACAATTCTTCAAATATGCTGAGCCAATATTGAAAAAACGAATACGAATGATTGAAACTGCACACAAATAAAAAGGATGATCTTCCTGCGCTTTTAAATAAAACACCACCTCATTATTGATCCATTCAAGATCGGTCAGCATAAGCTAATTCTGCCCTCCATTTGTAAGATGTGTATTGTTTTGGTGAACAAACAAGGGAGTCAATACTTGTGCTAATTTAGTATATGTACCTTTTCAATTTACCATACTTTTTCCTAATTTTTTATCTAGATTAAAACTTGCTTTGTACATTATCTGTATTTCGTCATGTGTTTTATTTTAATTAGATGCAGAAAAAAATTCACTCATTTATTATTGCGAATCACTGATCATTTGTAAATATTTGATAACTAATTCATGATATTGCGAGAATTTTG
Source organism: Mytilus edulis (assembly GCF_963676685.1). Lineage (NCBI taxonomy): Eukaryota > Metazoa > Mollusca > Bivalvia > Mytilida > Mytilidae > Mytilus > Mytilus edulis. The sequence continues at coordinate 10,738,417 of NC_092357.1, forward strand.
TAAAGGAAATTCGGTGGGACTCTTATCCTTATGTGACAGTACTCAGTATTATTTGTTCTCGTATTTAATGTTTTGTTATCTCTTTCTGTTCTTGTTTTTGAACATTTTCTTCATCTTGTCTATGTTATTGTTTTTTTCTAGTTTAAAACTCTATAAGCTTTTATAATAACCAATATTGATTAATTTAACCAAATGCATTGATGTATTATTTATTACTATTATGTAAAGTTTCCTTTTCTAATATTCAAGAATTGTTTAATTTTACTTCGTCTTTAGTTTTGTAATGGAAGTCTTTAACATTGTAAACAAATCGTCTAATAAATCCAGATTACAACTCCACATTGAACTTGGATGCACCTGAATAGTATACTACATCCCTTAACAATGCGTAAAGCATCTTTTGGTTTGAAAACGCAATTAAAAACATTGCCTGTAATAAGTCGCCTACAGCGATGCTAGAATCAATAAAAAAGATAACGGACTAGGGATAAAAACAATGGTAGTATGTTACATGTATTATGATAAGAAGATATATCTAAAATCAGTCTAATCTCATCGACAAACCTCAGAAGGTTGGTTCTGTTTTTTTAATGTGCAGCAAAATTGTCATAAATGTAGTTTTCTTTAAAATGTAACACATTAGAAATTTGTATAGTTAATTATATATAATACATTTATTATTTTGACAGCAGCACCTATCATAACATTCGTCTTTGATTGTTTAAATTAGTAACTATAAAATGCATAACAAACACTAATGTGTATTATTCTTTTCAAATCAATGAAGTTTATCAAGCCAAAATATCGCATGTTAATTCTTAATTGAGAGATTTGAAAGTTGTTATTTTAATGAAAAAGCATGTCCCTAATATTTGTTTTTAACTTGAAATATGTAATTTTATTTTAAAACAGCTTATTCAGTGTTTATCATGCTTATTGTATTCTGTTCTAATACGAATAATCAGTTTTTTATATGCAGAATTGTATAAGTTAAATGCTTATATTTATATAGCTTGTGTGATTACTTTAGATTTATATCTGCTTATATAACATTTTTTCAATAAATGAAACTGATCGCTTATTTTAGTTTTCTTTTTATTCCTCATTTACTTCAATATGATTGTGTAAAAAGTAAAAAAAAAACAAAAATACTGAACTCCGAAGAAAATTCAAAAAGAAAAGTCCAAAAAACAAATGGCAAAATCAATAGTTCAAACACATCAAACAAATGGATAACAACTGTATTTTATGTAAAGTTTATATTGCTTATTTGTTAACAAGGTTTTGCTTTCTTACGATGATTTTTTTATAAAAACTACCAGACGTTCTTTGTCATACCCCTGGTTTATCAACTGTCAACTCAGACACTGATGACGTTAAACAGACTGAGTTGCAACGGAAAGCTCTTGAATACCGATTACGTTGAGAAAAGTATATCCAATATGTGGGTGAAGTTTGTTTATTGCTACAATGGTGGTGGAAATTTAAAAAATTAACATATTTTTAATAAACAACTTCATTAAATTTGCATTACATGGACATGATGGATAAACCCAGAAGATCCCGAATATCCAACATGTATTTAAAGCACATATTCTTAACGTAGCATTTATATTTTGGGTCCTTTAATAATAATTAGACAATATATGTATAGTGTCTTGAAATATGAAATTTATTTGTATGAGGCTTAGAAACGGGGGAAATGCGAGGTTCTACCGAGCATTTTCCCGTTTCGTGCCGAATACAAATAATTTTCATATTTCAAGGCATTATACGTATATTGTTTTATACGAAATCGATAAAAAATAAAAAAAATAATAAAAATATGAAACAAATATTGTTAAAAAAAAATGTTTAGAATTTCCCTCTTGGGGTATTATTTGGGGGTATTTCCCTTTGAGCGTAGTCCAGGCGGTACAAAATTGACATTTTAAGGAAAAAGACAGGGAAAATGAACTCTAATTAATAACATTTGATAAATCATGGTATATAAATTACCAATTTGAAGACATAACAAGTTTAAATTCATAAAAGTTTGACCATTGTTACTACACGTTGTCATGGTTCTGACGTGACGTTGTAAGTAGGCGGGGCATAAATGTGAGTTGAGGTCATTGACGTATAAAGCTAACGTTTATACGTATAGCTTTATCTGTATAGTGAAATAGCTGATTGCAGTATAATGTGTGAAGGTGTTTTTTGTGCGTGGTGATGTTATCAATCTATACTTATACATTAGCATGCTTTTAATCTATAAAAAAATGAAATTAACTTTCAACTAAGTTCAGACTTCACTTTTCAAAAAATGCTTTCTCATACCGTTGAATTATACAGTTCAGGCTATTACTTGTTCGTCCTTTCCCATTTCAAGGACAAGTTTTCGCCGTTTAAATAACTTAAATTGCAGTAGGAGATTTATTTAATCTCTAACCGATTTAAGGTAATATCTGTTCCAATCAGGAATATAACAGTTGCTATATAATCGTTTAATGTGTTTTGTGCTTTTGATTTTGTGGGACAACATTCCTTTTTTAATTTTCTACAGAGTTCAGTATTTTTGTGATTTAACTTTTTACAATTGAGGAAATACTTCCAGCTTCCCTATTGTGACATGTCTAGATAGCAACATTTGAACAGCATCTGCTTACGAAGTATCTATTTCCCGGAAGTTATGACATACCGGAGCTTTTATTTCGTAGCCTTATTTCATTGAAAGAGGTTGCTGCTCACAAGAAAACTATTCAGTCCAATTGTGGTGAAGTTGAAATCACCCTTCTGTAATTCAACAGACACACGCACACATTTTTTTGTCGTTATGGTCTGTTTCATGGTGACAACGGGTATTTTCCATTCGTCGGACCTACAATCGTGGCCCCCTTTTTTAATATATGAACAATCGAATTAGACTGATCACCGGGTTAGAACTTCCATGATCAAAATGACACAGCAGGATAATGAGCAAGGTCTGCTAACCCTTCAGAGACACCTGCGATCACCCAATGGTTCTGGTTGATATGAAAAAAAGGAAGCTGCGGAATGATAACCAATGAGGTACCTCTCAACAAGATACTCAAATGACACAGAAATTAACAACTATTGGTCACCGTACTCCTCAACAATGAGCCAGGCCCATGATGCATAGTGAGCTATAAAATGTCCCGAAATGACAATGTAAAAGAATTCAAACGAGAAAACTAATTTATGTATACAAAATGAACGAAAAACAACAAATCTAAAACACATCAACAAACAACAACCACTGAATACAGATTCCTGACTTGGGAAAGGCGAATAGGCACATACATAGAGAATGTGGTTGGGTAAAACATGTGATGCGTGATCCCAACCATGCCCCTAACCTGAGACAAAGGTATAGCAGTACAACATAAGAACGAGCTATAAAAATCAGTTGAAAAGGCTTAACTCGTCAGATAGAAAAAAAGCAAATGCACGTGGACGGGCACTTGTACATTCTAACAACAAAAAAGGACAATAGGTACAGATATGAGAAGTTAACTGGCAGCTAGTTCAAAGCCTCTAACAACTAATAAATAAGTCATGCATCTAAGACTAAAATATCAATCCATACACATCCAACATGCAATAAATTGCGTGTAAAACCGTCATAAACAGTCAGAGAAAAACATGACTTTGTGCAATGTCAAGATACAGCTATCAGCAGATTGTAGATCCATGAATGTGTATAGGTATGTAACATACAAGAAATGATTAGTTAGCTTTCAATTTACTGTTAACAAAATCAAAATGTATACCAAATAAATATTCAATGATTTTATTTCAGTGTTGAATTGGTAACCTTTGAGGATAAGTCTGTTTAAAGGATTGGGAAGTTTACCTAGATCTTTTCTAAATTTTCTGTCACGGTTAAAACACTTCCGTAAAAAAAAGATTTGTTATCCTTATAAGTAAGTTATAAATAAATTAGTATATATTTGTTTAAGGGCCAGCTGAGAGGCGCCTCCGAGTGCGGATATTTCTAGCTACATTGAAGACCTTTTGGTGACCTTCTGTTGTTGTTTTTTTTTCTATAGTCGGGTTGTTGTCTCTTTGACACATTTTCCATTTCCATTCTTAATTTTATATCTTAAGGTACAATTTAACTTCAAAACCAAATCTGTATATATATGTACAAATTTAGTTAAGGTTTTATGTTTTTTATGGTAACGAAATCATTGGGTTTGTTTTGATTAGAATGAGGTTTTGAGTTTGAACCTGGCTCGTGCGGGTGTACTCGACTCCAATGTCAATTGACTAGGACTGTCAGTTTTTCTATCGAAGGTCGGTGGTTTATTCCATGCTCTCCGGCTTCCTTCGCCAATAAAAACGGCCGCCACGAAGCCTAAATGCAGTGGTTAAAAGTGGCGTTAAAACAACAAAAGCAATCAATCAATCAATCAATCTTTTTTAATGGTTTAGCAGTAGCCTTATCTGTTTCTTTCGACTTACTCTATCAATTGCTTTTAGGCTTCTTTAGTCTCTCCATCAGCACGGAAACACTCACTGTAGACCGCTAAATTGTTTTAGTAAACTTAGAACCCATAAATGCAAAATATTTATAGATCGTATTCAACTGGAAACTTGGGGAAAGATATACGGGACCTAGAACAAGACAACAGTTTCGGGTCTTGTCTGTCGATATCGTCGATCAATTCACGATTTAAAGAACAAAAATAAATAAATTACAATTGTGTAGAGCTGAAGGACGACTCCGGGTGCGAAAATTTCTCCTTGCAATGAAGACATATTTGATACCTTCTGCTGTTGTCTGTTCTATGGTTGGGTTGTTGTCTCTTTGACACATTCCCCAAAGCCATTCTAAATTTTATGTTTACAAAACTATTTACAGATAGTGTATGACTCAGGTGTACCTTTGAAATATATTCCTGTTTTTAAGCAAATAAACACTGAGGTTGATAAAACAAAGGCACTTTAAATGCAAGAAACATACAAGACCAAAACATGTTGAAATCGATACAATAATTACAACTGATTTGTGGTAAACCAATTTTGATCTTTAATCGTGATTTTGAATTTAGCATCTCTATAAGGCCTAATTAAGAGGTCATACAGTTGACATCTATAAACAATAAATAGATATTTCAGTAAATTTTCTGAAATTTCCAAGTCGATTTATTTTATTGTTTACACAGTTTGCCTGCTATCAATTAAGATATGTTCCATATTTGTTCAGACTTTTCACTTGTTAATGTAGTTTGTTTTAAAACTTCAAAACCAAGTTGGTTTTAGTAAAATAGTGGATTATGTATCGTGGTAAATTAGATTGACCACTGATAAAAAGACTAGAGACGACTTATTCGTGTACTGATCGGACTTTCAGGTGATGTAAACATGATTATTCCAATTTTAGAAGAAATACATTTACAGTTTATTCTTTCTTGTGTAAGTCTTTTTGAATTTCGGAACTTTGGTAATCTCTAACAATATTTAATTACACATTATTACATATAGTATCACTTATCGCGTTTTGATCACATACACAAAAACAGAACCTGTAGAAAAAAAAGGCATGTAACATTAAGCTAAAATTTAGTAATATATTCTTTATTCATCACAAATATTAGACATAGTTATATTCAATTATACGGAGTATTCCCTAGAGATTCTGCAATGTAATCATTTCGAACAAACAACAGAAAACATAGCTGGAAAGTGATAATAAAACGAACAAGGCACATACCTTCATACAGCTCCGGCTGTGAAATGTGCCCTCTATTTACCATTGATACCACCTCCTTCTCGATTTTGTGGCATGTGATCGACAGATACCTATTTATAACTTCCAGTGTTAGAGTGTTATTTTTCTGCAATATCATATAATGCTCTTGATGCCAGTAACCACAGTGATGATTTTGTTGAAAATCATGAAATTACATATCACTTGCTGACATTATGCAAGGGAACGTCAAATTGTGTTACAATCACTGGTAAATATAAAAGAGGGACGAAAGATACCAAAGGGACAGTCAAACTCATAAATCTAAAACAAACTGACATCGCCATGGCTAAAAATGAAAAAGACAAACAGAAAAACAAGAGAACACATAGAAAACTAAAGAATAAACAGCACGAACCCCACCAAAAACTAGGGGTGATCTCAGGTTCTCCGGAAGGGTAAGCAGATCCTGCTCCACATGCGGCACCCGTCGTGTTGCTTATGTGATAACAAATCCGGTAAATAGTCTAATTCGGTAGGTCACATTCAGGAAAGGGAAGGGGATTGTAGTTACGACGTAAGGAACATATCCGATATAACTTGCGTCCGTTCATCGTTGACCCACATCCTTCTTGGTACTGTGGCATGTGATAGACACATCAATATTTATATAACATACAGTGTGAGAATATGAATTGGCTGCAAGTCTCCAGTAAAGTTCTTGGTTCTAGAAAGTGTATTTGTTCTGGAATCATGTACACAGATAACCTGCTGACATAATTAAAGACAAGGTCACACTGTGTAGCATTGTTGACTTTATCAATGTTGATAAAGATTCTACAGCACTGATTGTATATTCACAATTAAGAACCGGTTTACCAGCCAAACAGTCATTTGTAAGCATAAATCTACTGTTTTACTTAATAACTGAAAATGATGTTTTCAACGGTAAACATGGTAAATAAACGTACTTAAAAAAATGTTAATGAGAACCTAAGGTCAGCCTTGTTCATAAACAAACACTAAAAAACAATACAACGAACACAGCGATTCCAAAAAACTTCAAAACAATCAGATATATAGTCAGTTATAAAATGGCGTGATCAAGAGCTCAAAGACATAAAATGAATGAAAAACAACTGTCATATTCCTAACTTTCTTTTTTTATATATAAAAATAACAAAATTTTTAATTTTGTTTTATTTGTATGACTTGATTTATTTCACTTGACTGGGCGGGGTTTAACCGGTTCGCTCATGTAAGGCAGTCAATTTATGGACAGGTGTGTCAGGATAAACTCATAAATGAAGTGTCCAGTTATTCGTCCCATATAATAAACTCGGTGTATTTGTATATCTGTTTGGTGACACTGATAAGTATAACGTTCATCATCCTTATCACACACTTCTTCAAATAGACTGTCAAATGCGATTTAAATCGTACGCTCCGCCCGATTAATTGAAATAACATTGGTAGTAAGAGCCTTGATGTCTGCATAATCAAATATTTATCATTTTTACAAAATAAGCATGTGTCTTTCTTGCATGATTCAATTTATATATGTTTAATACATGAGGGCAAAAAATCTAATTTCCGAAATCTTAAATAGGCTGTTGTCATAATGCAGGTTATATTTTTCTTATATATGTTATGAGGGTATGATACTTAACACCTTACATCAGTCAGGGGCGTTACTTAAACAAGTTATTTTTTTTAATTACTTATATAAGTAATTTTTTATTTTAAAAATAATAAAGTTACTTAATAGAGTTATTTTAATTTTCAAAAGAAATAGAGACTAAATGTAGTTTTCATGATTTTAAACAACATTTTATATCATAAAATAACGAATTTATCAGATTTGAGAGAAGTATAGAGATAAAGGGTTACTTTGAAAATAATGACAAAAATATTACTTGAATAAGTTATTTAAACATTTTTGAAAAAAATAGCAATTACACTTATCTAAGGCACATATGTAATTGAATTAGGTTACAAATTATAAATAACTGTCTTAATTAATTCACAAGTATCTATCTATTTATATCAGTCTACCTTCAAGATTTTAGAGGAAAATGATAATTTAATAGTCCCAAGAGACCAATCTTTGACCCATTTTCGGTATGAAAGATAAGTGCGTCGGAAAGTTAATTAGTGTTTCTGAAGAATTAGTTTTTATATATCAAGGGAAAATAACCAGATAACTGTGAAAATTATTTAAAGCTAGAAAAATCTGTATTCTTGGTCACCTATACAAATAATATTCAGAAAATAACTTATATAAGTTATATTTAAATAAGCCTCGTTTTCAACATTACTTGTATAGGTAATTTTAATTGTTACTTGTTTAAGTAATGCCCCTGTCTGTACATAAGGAATTATGCAGATATAATGTGTCAAGCAGTGTAAGTTGGGTCTAGAGCTAGTATGTTAGTAACTGATACACATGTAGTAATGTTTTTTTAGTTTATGTTTGTTTAGACAGTTGCATATCATAATTTTCTGTCAATTTTCAACTTAAGGTTATATCTTGAATTGTAAAAATCAGAGAACCAAAGGTCCAGATTTTCCATCCAGTTAGCAAAATTTGATGCAAGAATGCAGATATTTAATGTGAATTTTCATTTATAAGAATTAATTTATAAGAATATAAATTATAAATATTAATATTTTTGCAAATGTTAATTATTTTTGGTTGTTTTAATTTTTTTTTTTTTAAATAAGAATTTTAAGGGGAGGTAACTCTTAACTGGATTTTCTGATGGATTCTACATGGAATTTTTCTATTTTGTATTTTAGCCGGAAAAAAAACGTACGGTGACCCAATCTTTTCTTTTGATATTCTCAAAGCAGTGTCTGAAAGCTATCTTTTCCTAAAGTATTTAACAATTCTAACATTTTGTTTAGTTTCTAATCACAAAAGGGTGTTTTTTCCTGTATAATCCATACAAAATGTGTCATTTAGTCCCGTCCTGTAGCTTAAGAAAATGTGCGGTGACCTATCTTTTTTATTATATTTTTCAACATGTATCAATAGATTTTACGTTTTGGCAAAGTATAAACAAGTTCTATCATTTTTGTTTTAGACTCACATACCACCTTAATGGTTATCAATTTACAAAACATTTTGGTATGTACTAAAACGATTAGTTTACATTTAATAAAAAAGATACCGACATGTAACTCGTTAAGTTTAAATGAACTACTACTTAATCCTTTCAATTTCAATAGGCATGTTCTACTTTTTCCAGTCTCTCTGCATACCCTGAACATCATTGTCTCTGTCTTGTGAACATAAATAAATAGAACACCTGACAAAAAATCTAAGTTATGATGGCAACATTGTCTTTTTCATTCGTTGTCTAAATGGTTTGTTTTTAATACTTACTATTATAAATGTTTTGAAGCAGACTTATTTGAATAGAATGAATTTTGACATTCTATAATTGCATTTCATTATATCGTGAAGTCAAATATCGAATAACGATCAATTTGGTTTGGACGTGTACAGTCTTTGAACTGTTAAAATTTATCTGAAAGCTCTATACACATACAACAGCTCCAGACGTTAACGATGATTATCTTTTTTTAACAAACTAATTCAGACCATGCAAATGAAATTTAAATTGAAAAATACAAACAAGAACGTTTCATGCAGCAATTTCGTCATGAAACTGTTCATGTTTGTTTGATGTGTTTTATTCAACGTCACTACTGTAGCTTAAAGAGTCGTTTGCATAATTTAGAATTTCAAATCAGCTCAACACATAACTTAACTTAACTATAACTGAAAACATATATAAACATAACATTTTGATAATATCTCAACTTGTACTAAGGTAAACAAAATTATTAAGTGATATCGATAAACAAAGTATGGTATTACCCTTTTTATAACATTTTTTAACTAGTTTAATGATTTAGTAAATAAATTCCTGTCGTGATGGGCCTCCTGGGGATACAACAAATCCCTCCTTTTACATAACACTAAGTTCTTTGACAATTAAATGTTTTGAATTCATTTAAAATCTGCATAGTTTTCACACATTTAGTATATGGTCCTCTATTTTCATGTCGCCAGAAACAAGTAAATATAATATATTTGTCTACATGAAGCCAGCAAATCATTCAGGAACACACTCATCAAATATGTCCTTGAGAGGATGTGACATGTCTTCAAAATATTTAACAGTGAATACGAAAATAGGTGGAACATGTTCCCTTAGGACAAAAAAGGGACACGACCTGTTTTAGTGTTGTTAAAAGAATCATACACAAGTATTTACTGTTTTTGTCCAAACGTTTTATATAAATCCAGCAATCTGCCATTTTATTTAAAGGAAAGTTTTCACAAAAGATTTGTAAAAAATGTGGATTTTTCCCCTTAGAGCAGTGAAGTCTTCATAACACTATTGATTGTTTCATAAGTTTTAATTACATGGTATTTTTGTTTGTGTATATCATGAGGTAAATAAAATGAAATGCTTTTGTTAGTTAAGGACATACGAAATATACTAGTGGACCTACAATCTCATCATTCACAACACGTTACAGGATTCCCACTAAAACTAGAGATGGTATCAAGTAATCCGTGTGTAGGTTTCACGTTTTAAAACTTTTAATCTGAAATTAATACTATTCGGTTATAGGACATTTTTCCACATTCTTTTTTATTCTTTAATTTTCATGACTTAAGCTTAATCGTCAACTCTAAAGTTAAAAATCAAAGACGAAAGTAAATAATTTCTACAATATAAAACTATAGAAACCTGTTCTTGGCCTGTTACAGCTGACTATTCGGTATGTGCTTTGCTCATTGTTAAAAGCCGTACGGTGACCTTAAGTTGTTAATGAATGTGTCATTTTGATATCCTGTGAAAAAATGTCTTATTAGCAATCATACAACATATGACTCTACAAAGCAAGCAATACTTTTTAAACAATGTTTTCGAGCTTGTTATCAATCTGATTCTATAAAAAAATCCATGAAATGCATTTTTTAACTAGCATAATTAATGAAGATAACAATGAAGGCCTCATATTTACAAAATTATCAGTATGTAAATTAGGCCTTATACGAATATGGGCTATAATAAGCCAAATTATAAGACTTGATATCTTGCTTAATCTCTTTGGTATCAAATTTTAATGGTAACTAAATGGTATGTTTTTTCTTGAAAAAAAGTGATTAATTTAAACACTAACATTGCAATTTGTCAATCAGTCTATAACGCATAGCAAAAATCCATGATCTTAGGCGTATAATGTCTTATTTTACCGTACTGTGCTCTGTTGTAAAAGGTGTTGGTAATTACATATATTAAATATATTCTCGGGTATGATAGATGGGCGTTAATTTTACATTAGCCATATTAGTGATGTTCTAGTCATAAACATTTGAAGATCAGCTAAAGTAAGTAGCTGAAAAAAATAAAACAATATTGCAGATCAACACACATTTGATTCGATTTATTCAAAAACTAATGCTTCAACCATAATAAAATGCAAATAGAATTGCTTTAAGCATTGACGTTGTCAGTTTTCTACTTTTGTGAATGATCCTTTGGTATATTTCGCCCCTCTTTTATTGGAAACTGGAAAAATAAGGTAATATAGGTAATGTAATTAAAACGGCTAGGGTATTTCATTAATACTACTGTCGTTATGGAATTTGAAAGGACCTATCTACGTAGTTGACACAATTGTACATTTCAATCATTTTACCTCAGATATATATTAATAAAAATGTGCCTTCCTTAAATTTTGGTGGAGTCATTGTTTAGAATTTAGTTTTCAATGCTGTGTCCTTTGTATAATTATTTGTCTGTTTGTCTTTTTTTAGCAATGGCTTTGTAGGTTTATTTGTTATCTATAAGTTTGATTGACCTTCTGGAACCTTTAGCGCTTCTACTGTGAACATAATCATTCTCAGTCTTGTATGTCCAAAGTCAAAATAAAAATAAAAAAAATTACTTATTTAGAAAATGTTAGATTCAACTTGTTTTATAGTTAGCAAAACTTCTCACTCAATGACATTCGCATAAAACTCCATGTTATTGACAACAAAGTGTGTACAAAGCAAACAAATACAATAGAAACAAATGGAGACACAAGTCATCAATCACAATAAACAGATATTCCATTATAGGAAAAAACCAAAATGAAATATAGCCAAATCGCATAAGCAAAAGTAAAAGACATGTTTACAAAAATATGTAACAAAATACCATAAAGACGGTATGTATAAGTAACGAGGACATAGTTTATTCACCCTCGTTTCCCGGTTGCAGGCCATATACCTAGTCTTCGTCCCGGTCGACCCCTATTACAGGACCTTGTGTATAACCATTACGTAACGGATTAAAATATTTTTCTTTCTAAATAAGAAAGAACGCTTTACCGAGTTAATACGCAAACAGTTTCAACAGATGAATATTTTGATGAACCTATTATGTCACAACAGCTTTGTTTGTAAAAATAATACATCAAACGTAAATATTGAATAGTATTTATGAAAATCAGGAAGATGGAATACAGTTTTTATATAAAAAGGTCAGTCAAAAATTGCAAACTCTAAGATAAATTCTTACATAGGAAGTCCTTTGATTAAAGCTGACAAAGGTTAGAATTCACTTGCTTTATCAATTAGCGCAACGAATGGTAAACAACTGTCATATTCCAGACGAGCACTTTGCAAACAACATGATGGATTAAATGTTGTTCTATACCTAGCAAAACCTTCCACTGTTATGCCACCCTCTTGTACTTTATATCAAAATAAAGACAAGGAACTCATGAATTTATAATTGGTAAGTGTGTCACTAGTTTCTTGTGTAAAAATTTTAAAACAAAAATGCTTACATCCGAGGACAATTTTAAACGAAACGAAACTTATCAAATGGCAACATCAATACATCAAACACATCAACATGAACAAACGGACAGCAGCTATCATATTCCCGGTTGGGGCATTTCCTTATGTACAAAATGGTCGATTTAACCTTGTTTTAAAGCTAGTTACACCTGTCACGTGTATAACAATCACATTATATATAGATATAGGAAGATGTGGTATGATTGCCAATGGGACAACTCTCCATGCAAGTAATAATTCATAAAAGTAAACCATTTTAGGTCATGTTACGGCCTTCAGCATGGAGCTTTGGCTCGCACCGAACAATAAGCTATAAAGGGCCCCAAGACATTACAAGTGTAAAACCTTTCAAAGCGGAAACAAACGGTATATTCTATTTATATTGACAACGATGAGCCAACAATAAATAGACATAATAAAATTCGCCTCAAACCAAAAATACGACTTTCTAATATAATCATAAATACAGCTGAATTCATTGAGTATGTAAGAAAAGGTAATATCTTTGGTTAGTTTGCTTGCTAGCTCAACTGCTAAGTCATTATAAGTTAGGTAAACTACCTTCATTTAAGAGTAGACTAGTCGGACAGATAACAAATCTATTTTTTTTTAACGTGGATAATATATTTTATTGCACTCTAGCTATCTGTAGAAGAGGGACGAATGATACCAGAGGGACAGTCACACTCATAAATTGAAAATAAACTGACAACGCCATGCCTTAAAATAAAAAAGACAAAGACAAACAATAGAGACGGGTGTGACTACTCCGACAGGAGTGTAGTATACCTCACCTAATAATAACATCATGGTTCAGCTGACAGGCCAGCTGACCAAAGATTCTACCTTTACCTACACTCTCAATGTAGTTTGATGAGTTATCATACATCGTGATATAGTTATTGGTTGATAATGTCGATAGAATGATGGATTTTATAATTATGTGTTTCATTACCTTACAGTTTAACAATATCATCTGATTTAGTCTTATTATAAGCTACGTACTATTTAAATAGAAAATTTTTCAACATATTTTTAATTGATGCTTACAGTTGAATTAATGTCTCTCAATTCAGTTTTTGAAACAGAATAATTAAGGAATAAAAGAAAGTCATTTGATAATATAAAGAAGTGAATTCACGTTTTGTTTGAGATTTGTATTATGGAAAAGCTGATGGAAATGGTATTAACATTTTCAGTTTTTATCGCTGCTGTATTACTACAAGGTCAGTAACATAGACTTTCAATTTAAATTTGGTTAAAAGAACATTTTTTCTACATTTTTTCAATAGAAAAAAATAGTTTTTTTTTCTATCTAACATTGAAAAAATCAAACGATTCATGTACAAGGATTAGAAAGAACGGCACAATTGCCGCGAGCCAACCTCATTGGGAATGCCTATTTATAAAATGTTGTATTTTTATCTTTTATACTCTCTGTGTCAAAGGAAAACTGATTTTTTTTCCCTCTTGCCATTTATTTCTTAGATAAAGATTGTCTGTGTGTTTAACAAAACAAAAAATATTTCATGAGTACAAGAACCAGCAGAAAAACTAGTGAAAAAGGATGAAATGATATGATACTAATTACAGTTCCCTTATTTCATATTTTATTTTTCCACATCTTAAAACAACGGATAAAAAAACGCGTGCCGATCCCATTATGAATGCTCTTTTAAAAAATGTTTTATTTTGATCTTCTTCCATTTCCGGTGTCAGTACTGCTGCTGGTTAACTCGTTATATTCGGTGGAGGTTTTAGTTTTTTTCAGTGGTCAGTTATTCGGCACATGACACTATTAACAGCATACCTTACTTACATTTTCTATGTTTTCCTTTTTTTGTCATGGTATTCTCTATTTTTAAATGACTATTCCTTTTGTCATGATATTCTCTATTTTAAAATGACTTTTCCTTTTGTCATGGTATTCTCTATTTTAAAATGACTATTCCTTTTCTTATTGGGTTCTTTTTGCCATGGTCTTCTCTATTTTAAAATGACTATTCCTTTTGTCATGGTATTCTCTATTTTAAAATGACTTTTCCTTTTCTTATTGGGTTCTTTTTGCCATGGTATTCTCTGTTTTAAAATGACTATTCCTTTTGTCATGGTATTCTCTTTTTAAAATGTCTATTCCTTTTCTTATTGGGTTCTTTTTGCCATGGTATTCTCTATTGTAAAATGACTTTCCTTTTGCCATGGTATTTTCTATTTAAAAATTACTATTCCTTTTTTTATTGGGTTCCTTTTGTCATGGTATTCTCTATTTTAAAATGACTTTTCCTTTTCTTATTGGGTTCTTTTTGCCATGGTATTTTCTATTTTAAAATGACTTTTCCTTTTCTTATTGGGTTCTTTTTGCCATGGTATTTTCTATTTTAAAATGACTTTTCCTTTTCTTATTGGGTTCCTTTTGCCATGGTATTCTCTATTTTAAAATGGCTTTTCTTTTCTTATTGGGTTCCTTTTGCCATGGTATTCTCTATTTTAAAATGACTTTTCCTTTTCTTATTGGGTTCTTTTGGCCATGGTATTCTCTATTTTGAAATAACTTTTCCTTTTCTTATTGGGTTCTTTTTGCCATGGTATTCTCTATCTTAAAATGACTTTTCCTTTTCTTATTGGGTTCTTCTATCATCATGTCTTAAAAAATCATTATTTTAAGACACATTTGATCTATGGTTCTCATATTTTTATATAATGGAAGTTGGGCCTTGTAATACCTATTAATTCAAAGTTTTAAAACGTTATGAAATTTTAAAATTTTGGAATTTTGATCAAAGTTTTAAAATTCCAAATTGTGTAAAAGTTTTGAGATTTAAAAATTTTAACCAAATAATTAAAATGTTAAAATTATAAATATCGTTTTAAATATTTGATAGTTTGATAGAAATTTGAAAATACTAAATCTTTTTTTTTATTTTTTCACTTTTTGAAAGTTTTGATTACGATATCAAAAATAGAAAAGGGGCGAAAAGAGGGGTACCTGTAAACACGGCTCTTATTATAATCATTCTTAGCTAGGAACAAATAGAATGACATATGTCAAATCATTTTAAATTACAAAATAGATAAGTAAAAGAAGACACTGATTATATGGGATAACAGTATCCAGAAATTTTACGGTTGTGCATCTCTTAAAAAAATATATTTAAACCTATTCAAACCGGCATCAAATAAGTTGATTTAAATCTCTTATATAACTTAATAAATTTTGAATTGATAAGTGTTACACGGACCGAAGTGAATCTAGATTTTAACGTAAATAATTATTCTAACTATACCGTTTAATCCACGTGGAATAGAAATACAAAAACAAATATTTGTACATTTACAAGTAAAGTAAAACAATATATATTTACCAGGATAATGAATGAATGAATGAATCCGTATTGCATTAGCATCAACATGGCTATAGCATATTACAAGGTATATATATGACAAATATGATAGAATACAGAGAACAATTAAATGAATTAAATAAGTTAAATAACACAGAGGTAACTTATAATAATGTGTATTTCTTTTTCACTGATAAATTGTGATCAGTACATATATGACAAATATGCTAGAATACAGAGAACAATTAAATGAATTAAATAAATTAAATAACACAGAGGTAACTTATAATAATGTGTATCTCATATTCACTGATAAATTGTGATCAGTGTTTATTGTATAACAGTTGATCATTCTCATACATGTATTGTATATTGAACCAAATGTACAGGCATTATATCAACATTGTTTTATCCTCAAAATGGATCTCAAAAAAATAACAATAAGAAGTCATCATATCTTTTTTATAATTATTAGTTTTCAATGGTCAATTTTGCTTTTAGAATGCGGGATTTTTCTTCTTTTTTGGTTTTCATCTTTTTTTCATTTGTGTTATTACATGTATTAGTTTATCATTCTAGCATAATAAACTATGTCTAAATGTATCAGGCTAATAACACAAGGTTTATCATTCAGTAAAAAGAGTCATGTTTTGTCTTGATAGTTGCGCTCGATTCAAAGCAATTGGAGGGCAACATCAACCCGAAGTAACTGAGCATTAAAAGTCAAAGGTCAGAATGATATACCAAATATGAAATATTTATAGTGTCAAGTGCTGAATATCTGACAACTGAGCTGATAATACATTCGGGTACCAGTAATTGTCTAACAGCAGAATTGTCCTGTAATAGTATAAACCCAGGGAGAAAATTCAAGTATTTTTGTGATTGTCCCATTCATAAAGAGATGTAATTAATATTAGGAATGATATTGAAGTCATTTTGAATCAGATGGACATTTTTAACATTTATTAGTTTGAAGGTGTGAATAGAAACATGTATAAAGAGGTTACATAGCAGAATATCAACAACTTAATATTTATATAAAATACAAAATAAATATATCAATAAATATTCCTTACAATCTATTAAAGACAAGCAGCCTATTGTACATGCGCATCAACTAACGCAACTTGGTTGTGACATTAAAGCTCTATGACGTTCTTTCTAACGATGAAGATATATTGTAAAGTTTTAAGAACAAAAAACCATTTTTGTGTTATATTTCGTTTTATAGGGAAACAATTTAACGGACAAACTTCAACCAATCTAACATATACAAATTACCAATCCTCTCAGAATCTAATTATGTCAATGTTCCTACTTCCAAACGTGTGTTTGAATTCCCCTTGTTAAAGAACTGATTTGTCAATCACAAGTTTTAGTTAAGATATAAGCGAGAATGCATTTGATTCTGAAACAGGTTTTGTTTTCACTTTAGCTGACAATTCAATCAATAAAATCGTGTTTGAATGAACGTTAATGCCCCTAGAGTATTGATGACTGTGTAAAGAGTTTTTGAAAATTACACCATTGCAAAAATAGAAAAAAAATAATAAAAAAGATCAATAGTAAAACACACAAAGCTAACTGATTACTGAGTAAACAAACCTCGCCAAAAGCTGCACCCATCGTGTGGATCCTGTAAGCGCAACCTTGGTGATAGTTTAGTTATGTCACTTTCAAAGACAAGAAGTTATTACGATTAATGGAAAATATCTGACAACAATTATCTCGTTCCAAATAATGAGTTCATTAACCATCACCAGCCAAGTAGTCAGCATTTTTGTGTTGATTTGAGTCATCATATCGCATTGAAATGTTCATATTTATAAATTAACTGTTAACAACACTTTTAAATTTTGAATTTCTGAGGCTTATCTACCTCAGGAATAGATTACCTTAGCTGTATTTGGCAAAACTTTTAGGAATTTTTGGTCCTCAATGCTCTTCAACTTACTACTTTATTTGGCCTTTTAAACATATTTGTATTCGAGCGTCACTGATGAGTCTTTCGTAGACGAAACGCGCATCTAGCGTATATATAAAATTTTAATCCTGGTATCTGATTAATTTGCAACCCCGTAAAGACTGAAATGGAAAAATCGAAATATTACTGTTTATTACGCAATAATATTGGCATTAGGGTATATTTCTTATTGAGTTTGCCATTTAATTAAAGACTTTCTGTTTTAAATTTTAGTCGGTGTTCAGATTTTTTGTGATTTTTCTTTATACATACGCTACATGTTTAACAAATAAACACGCTGACATGAAAACCAAACGATTTTGTTTACATTTTTCTTCAGGCAAGCCTTGAATTGTTCTATTGAATGTACTATTAAAGTCTTTTCTGAGAATCTATATTATATATACACTATTTTTACATGCATGGTGTTTAAGTTAACTAAAGACTCCAACCTTCAACCAGGATATACAATTTTAATGCACCACTTCTTTAACGATATGACAGCTCGACAGGAAATATATTTAGAATAAATGAATTAAAATGTTCATTTTCATCTTAGGTTTATAAAAGTAGATTATTGATAAACTTCATTTCATTTTATGAAAGAAAAAGTTTACATTATATTCTGAAAAATTGACTTGAAAATGTTCGTCATCATCTTATAAAAGTAGATTATTGTTAAAAGTAATTAAACAAATATCTTTTGTAAAGGACAAGTTAACAAGTATTGCTGCCAGATATTCAATAGATAGGGACGGAACTAAATATACAGAATCAAGCCTACGATTCGAGTTCAACTTATCAGTCAGTACAAATATCAATGAATATAGTTCAGAAAGTAATTTTGTCTGCAGGAATACAATGTTGTAGTTGCTAATATGTTGATTATTATACAAATGTCTTTCAACGGCTTTTTATTATCCTTTTTTTTTCAATTTGTTTTTTCTTCATTTTTATCAATGATATAACGCTTAATATAAGCTGTGTCGCTGCCTTTGAAATAATCTTCAAAACAGTTTCGTCCTTCAGATGTAAAGAATTGCCTACAAATATGTCATTTTCTAACAAAACTAAATTGATAAAAAGATTCAATGTATGGTCACCAATAGGACGACATCAAACCAAAAACAAAGGTTCCCCGAAGAGATCTGCTCAGAAGGTTCAACGATAGTAGGTAAAACTAAATTACACGTCTGGCTTTTAATGTCAAATATCTACATTTGTTTTTTTCTTTGTCTTGTTGGCTTTAAACGGGTTTGGAGATATAAAAGAAAAATTCAAACGTAAGCCAAAAAATAATACGTACCAAGAGGATTTGACTATACAACAAACCACGTGATCATTTCGATATCTTAATTAAGTTAAATATAAAATGTCAACGTTACGTGAAAGCGTCAACGGACAAATGCTTGTAGCTGCTAAATGTAGCCGCTTTTCAGTCTGCACTATTTACCGTAGAACAGACTGATATAACAATATCTAATAACATTCCCTCCTGATCAAATTTTACATCTGGCAGTTGATGGTGGTCTCTTTCTCAATCACAAACATCTTCCTTTTTTATACATGATTTAATAAACTTAATTATAATTGTCCGATTATAAATTTTGAAATTGTTACGAAACTAAAGTTTCAACTTCCTCAGGAAAAGTTAACTTCAGATGACTATGCGGTATGGGCTTTGCTCATTGTTGAAGGCCGTACGGTGATCTATAGTTGTTAATGTCTGTGTCTCTTGTGGACAGTTGTCTCATTGGCAATCATACCACATCTTATTTTTTTAAATTTAGATGAATTTGGCTATTTATTTTAGGTATTTTGTTTTTATCATATAGCTCTTCAATGGTTTTGGTTCTTATATATCTTCGGATTTCAAATGTTTGGCTTTGAGCGTTTCTGATGGAGGTCAATCCAGAAAAGCGCTTCGGACGCATAAAATTATTAAACGTGTTGTTTTTAATATTTTATAACAATATACAATATAGTTGATATTTTTGGTACGTAATGGGGACCTAAGTCGTTTTTTTGTCCCGTTATTTTCCATTAAAATTTCAAACAAATAGATGTAACGATCTCGTTCAACGAATAACATTTAAAAATATCACAGTCTTTGGAGGATTTTTTTTTGGTTTTAGTTTTTGGTTATTTAAACTTTGTATACCTCGTTAATAACATTTCGACCACGTGGAAATGAAACACCATAAATTGTACTATGTATGTATAAAAAAGAACATGTGGTATGATTGCCAATGAGACAAATGTCCACAAGAGACCCATATGACACATACATTAACAACTATAGGTCACCGTACGGCCTTCAACAATGTGCAGAGCCCATACCGCATAGTCAGCTATAAAAGGCCCCGATTTGACAATGTCAAACAATTCAAACGAGAAAACTAACGGGCCTTATATAAATAAAAAAATGAACGCAAAACAAATTTGTAACACATAAACAAATGACAACCACTGAATTACAGGCTCCTGAATTAAGGCAGGCACATACATTCATAATATGGCGGGGTTAGACATGTTAGCGGGATTCCAACCCTCCCCTAACCTGGGACAGTACTTTAACAGTACAACATAAGAACGAACTATAAAAATCACTTGAAAAAGGCTTAGCTCATCAGATGGACAAATATAAGACAGGAGCCTTTAATTTAAAGATTGTCGTTTGTGTCTGTGTTACATATAGTTTTTCGTTCATATTTTGAACATAAAAAAGGCCGTGCTTTTTCTCATTTGAATTTCTTTACATTGTTATTTCGGGGCATTTAACAGCTGACTATGAGGTATGGGCTTTGCTCATTAATAAGGGCCATACTGTGACCCGTAGTTGTTCATGTCTTAGTCGTTTGGTCTCTTGTGGAGAGTTGTCTAATTGACAATCATGCCACAACGTTTTTTATATATATATTTCAGTAAATCAACGACATAATATTTCTCTAAATGCCAGCGTACATATGTGATATACAGATTCAAAATGGTTTGTCTGAATAGTAAAATATTTGTCTTAGATTTTGTCACTAACGTATTATTAGTTTTAAATATGTTGGGAATATAAAAACAACATTAACGGCCGTTACAAAATGATAATCTGTATTGGAAGTGTTTAATCAAGTTGACATTTTCAACAAAGTTTTTTTTCTAAAGATCATCTGTATACTCTAATTACTTTGAAAGTTCAATACAAAGTGTGGAAATTGACAAAATTGTTTTCATTTTGAATATGTCTTTGCCTAAAAATTGTAAAACATTCTTTTCAAAGCCGATTTTATACTTCCCTTAAAATCATTTTTTTTTATTTGTTTCATTATGTATCACAATTTTAGAATTTTTTTGGCATTCAGAAAAAATTATAGAACTATTTGACGTCAGTATATGAAACAAATGTATTACAGGAAAATTGTCACATTAGTTGGATCACATGCAACGACATAAAGGAGTAGATACTATTTACTTTACAATTTTTTATAAATTCACATTTTTTGCGATAGATATCCATGATATGGGAGAGTTATCATATTCCGCGGAAGCTGCTTTCTTATTTTGATACAGATTTATGATGACTCAAAATTCTTTTATAGAAAGATTTATATATGAAATCGGAACTTAAACAATTTTCAAATACAATTTACATAAACCTAGTATCGATTGCAGTAATAATCTTTTGTCTAAAAACACGAATTAGGTTTTTTTTTGTATTTTATTTGTATAAAACTGAGGAGGAATACATGATATACAAGCGAGGAGAAGATATACATGATATACTAGCGAGGAGAAATTACATGATATACTAGCGAGGAGAAGATATACATGATATACTAGCGAGGAGAAGATATACATGATATACTAGTGAGGAGAAGATATACATGATATTCTAGCGAGGCGAATATATACATGATATACAAGCGAGGAGAAGATATACATGATATACTAGCGAGGTGAAGATATACATGATATACAAGCGATGAGAAGATATACATGATATACTAGCGAGGAGAAGATATACATGATATACTAGTGAGGAGAAGATATACATGATATACTAGCAAGGAGAAGATATACATGATAGAGTAACGAGGAGGAGATATACGTGATATACTAGCGAGGAGAAGATATACATGATATACTAGCAAGGAGAAGATATACATGATATACTAGCAAGGAGAAGATATACATGATATACTAGCAAGGAGGAGATATACATGATATACTAGCAAGGAGGAGATATACATGATATACTAGCGAGGAGAAGATATACATGATATACTAGCAAGGAGAAGATATACATGATATACTAGCGAGGAGGAGATATACATGATATACTAGCGAGGAGAAGATATACATAATATACTAGCAAGGAGAAGATATACATGATATACTAGCAAGGAGGAGATATACATGATATACTAGCAAGGAGGAGATATACATGATATACTAGCTAGGAGAAGATATACATGATATACTAGCGAGGAAAAGATATACATGATATACTAGCAAGGAGAATATATACACGATATACTAGCGAGGAGAAGATATACATGATATACTAGCGCGAGGAGAATATATACATGATATACTAGCAAGGAGGAGATATTCATAATATACTAGCGAGAGGAGAAGATATACATGATATACTAGCGAGGAGAAGATATACATGATATACTAGCAAGGAGAAGATATACATGATATACTAGCGAGGAGAAGATATACATGATATACTAGCAAGGAGGAGGTATACATGATATACTAGCGGGGAGAAGATATACATGATATACTAGCGAGGAGGAGATATACATGATATACTAGCAAGGAGGAGATATACATGATATACTAGCAAGGATGAGATATACATGATATACTAGCGAGGAGAAGATATACATGATATACTAGCGAGAGGAGAAGATATACATGATATACTAGCGAGAGGAGAAGATATACATGATATACTAGCGAGGAGAAGATATACATGATATACTAGCGAGGAGAAGATATACATGATATACTAGCAAGGAGAAGATATACATGATATACTAGCGAGGAGAAGATATACATGATATACTAGCGAGAGGAGAAGATATACATGATATACTAGCGAGGAGAAGATATACATGATATACTAGCAAGGAGAAGATATACATGATATACTAGCGAGGAGAAGATATACATGATATACTAGCAAGGAGAAGATATACATGATATACTAGCGAGGAGAAGATATACATGATATACTAGCGAGAGGAGAAGATATACATGATATACTAGCGAGGAGAAGATATACATGATATACTAGCAAGGAGAAGATATACATGATATACTAGCGAGGAGAAGATATACATGATATACTAGCAAGGAGGAGATATACATGATATACTAGCGAGGAGAAGATATACATAATATACTAGCAAGGAGAAGATATACATGATATACTAGCGGGGAGAAGATATACATGATATACTAGCGAAGAGGAGATATACATGATATACTAGCGAGGAGAAGATATACATGATATACTAGCGAGAGGAGAAGATATACATGATATACTAGCGAGGAGAAGATATACATGATATACTAGCGAGAGGAGAAGATATACATGATATACTAGCGAGGAGAAGATATACATGATATACTAGCAAGGAGAAGATATACATGATATACTAGCGAGGAGAAGATATACATGATATACTAGCAAGGAGAAGATATACATGATATACTAGCGAGGAGAAGATATACATGATATACTAGCGAGAGGAGAAGATATACATGATATACTAGCGAGGAGAAGATATACATGATATACTAGCAAGGAGAAGATATACATAATATACTAGCGAGGAGAAGATATACATAATATACTAGCAAGGAGAAGATATACATGATATTCTAGCAAGGAGGAAATATACATGATATACTAGCGAGGAGAAGATATACATGATATACTAGCGAGGAGAAGATGTACATGATATACTAGCAAGGAGAATATATACACGATATACTAGCGAGGAGAAGATATACATGATATACTAGCGAGAGGAGAAGATATACATGATATACTAGCAAGGAGGAGATATACATGATATACTAGCGAGAGGAGAAGATATACATGATATACTAGCGAGGATAAGATATACATGATATACTAGCAAGGAGAAGATATACATGATATACTAGCGAGGAGAAGATATACATGATATACTAGCAAGGAGGAGATATACATGATATACTATCGAGGAGAAGATATACATGATATACTAGCAAGGAGAAGATATACATGATATACTAGCAAGGAGGAGATATACATGATATACTAGCGAGGAGAAGATATACATGATATACTAGCAAGGAGAAGATATACATGATATACTAGCGAGGAGAAGATATACATGATATACTAGCGAGAGGAGAAGATATACATGATATACTAGCAAGGAGGAGATATACATGATATACTAGCGAGAGGAGAAGATATACATGATATACTAGCGAGGATAAGATATACATGATATACTAGCAAGGAGAAGATATACATGATATACTAGCGAGGAGAAGATATACATGATATACTAGCAAGGAGGAGATATACATGATATACTATCGAGGAGAAGATATACATGATATACTAGCAAGGAGAAGATATACATGATATACTAGCAAGGAGGAGATATACATGATATACTAGCAAGGAGGAGATATACATGATATACTAGCGAGGAGAAGATATACACGATATACTAGCGAGGAGAAGATATACATGATATACTAGCGAGGAGAAGATATACATGATATACTAGCGGGGAGAAGATATACATGATATACTAGCGAGGAGAAATTACATGATATACTAGCGAGGAGAAGATATACATGATATACTAGCGAGGAGAAGATATACATGATATACTAGTGAGGAGAAGATATACATGATATTCTAGCGAGGCGAATATATACATGATATACAAGCGAGGAGAAGATATACATGATATACTAGCGAGGTGAAGATATACATGATATACAAGCGATGAGAAGATATACATGATATACTAGCGAGGAGAAGATATACATGATATACTAGTGAGGAGAAGATATACATGATATACTAGCAAGGAGAAGATATACATGATAGAGTAACGAGGAGGAGATATACGTGATATACTAGCGAGGAGAAGATATACATGATATACTAGCAAGGAGAAGATATACATGATATACTAGCAAGGAGAAGATATACATGATATACTAGCAAGGAGGAGATATACATGATATACTAGCAAGGAGGAGATATACATGATATACTAGCGAGGAGAAGATATACATGATATACTAGCAAGGAGAAGATATACATGATATACTAGCGAGGAGGAGATATACATGATATACTAGCGAGGAGAAGATATACATAATATACTAGCAAGGAGAAGATATACATGATATACTAGCAAGGAGGAGATATACATGATATACTAGCAAGGAGGAGATATACATGATATACTAGCTAGGAGAAGATATACATGATATACTAGCGAGGAAAAGATATACATGATATACTAGCAAGGAGAATATATACACGATATACTAGCGAGGAGAAGATATACATGATATACTAGCGCGAGGAGAATATATACATGATATACTAGCAAGGAGGAGATATTCATAATATACTAGCGAGAGGAGAAGATATACATGATATACTAGCGAGGAGAAGATATACATGATATACTAGCAAGGAGAAGATATACATGATATACTAGCGAGGAGAAGATATACATGATATACTAGCAAGGAGGAGGTATACATGATATACTAGCGGGGAGAAGATATACATGATATACTAGCGAGGAGGAGATATACATGATATACTAGCAAGGAGGAGATATACATGATATACTAGCAAGGATGAGATATACATGATATACTAGCGAGGAGAAGATATACATGATATACTAGCGAGAGGAGAAGATATACATGATATACTAGCGAGAGGAGAAGATATACATGATATACTAGCGAGGAGAAGATATACATGATATACTAGCGAGGAGAAGATATACATGATATACTAGCAAGGAGAAGATATACATGATATACTAGCGAGGAGAAGATATACATGATATACTAGCGAGAGGAGAAGATATACATGATATACTAGCGAGGAGAAGATATACATGATATACTAGCAAGGAGAAGATATACATGATATACTAGCGAGGAGAAGATATACATGATATACTAGCAAGGAGAAGATATACATGATATACTAGCGAGGAGAAGATATACATGATATACTAGCGAGAGGAGAAGATATACATGATATACTAGCGAGGAGAAGATATACATGATATACTAGCAAGGAGAAGATATACATGATATACTAGCGAGGAGAAGATATACATGATATACTAGCAAGGAGGAGATATACATGATATACTAGCGAGGAGAAGATATACATAATATACTAGCAAGGAGAAGATATACATGATATACTAGCGGGGAGAAGATATACATGATATACTAGCGAAGAGGAGATATACATGATATACTAGCGAGGAGAAGATATACATGATATACTAGCGAGAGGAGAAGATATACATGATATACTAGCGAGGAGAAGATATACATGATATACTAGCGAGAGGAGAAGATATACATGATATACTAGCGAGGAGAAGATATACATGATATACTAGCAAGGAGAAGATATACATGATATACTAGCGAGGAGAAGATATACATGATATACTAGCAAGGAGAAGATATACATGATATACTAGCGAGGAGAAGATATACATGATATACTAGCGAGAGGAGAAGATATACATGATATACTAGCGAGGAGAAGATATACATGATATACTAGCAAGGAGAAGATATACATAATATACTAGCGAGGAGAAGATATACATAATATACTAGCAAGGAGAAGATATACATGATATTCTAGCAAGGAGGAAATATACATGATATACTAGCGAGGAGAAGATATACATGATATACTAGCGAGGAGAAGATGTACATGATATACTAGCAAGGAGAATATATACACGATATACTAGCGAGGAGAAGATATACATGATATACTAGCGAGAGGAGAAGATATACATGATATACTAGCAAGGAGGAGATATACATGATATACTAGCGAGAGGAGAAGATATACATGATATACTAGCGAGGATAAGATATACATGATATACTAGCAAGGAGAAGATATACATGATATACTAGCGAGGAGAAGATATACATGATATACTAGCAAGGAGGAGATATACATGATATACTATCGAGGAGAAGATATACATGATATACTAGCAAGGAGAAGATATACATGATATACTAGCAAGGAGGAGATATACATGATATACTAGCGAGGAGAAGATATACATGATATACTAGCAAGGAGAAGATATACATGATATACTAGCGAGGAGAAGATATACATGATATACTAGCGAGAGGAGAAGATATACATGATATACTAGCGAGGAGAAGATATACATGATATACTAGCAAGGAGAAGATATACATGATATACTAGCGAGGAGAAGATATACATGATATACTAGCAAGGAGAAGATATACATGATATACTAGCGAGGAGAAGATATACATGATATACTAGCGAGAGGAGAAGATATACATGATATACTAGCGAGGAGAAGATATACATGATATACTAGCAAGGAGAAGATATACATAATATACTAGCGAGGAGAAGATATACATAATATACTAGCAAGGAGAAGATATACATGATATTCTAGCAAGGAGGAAATATACATGATATACTAGCGAGGAGAAGATATACATGATATACTAGCGAGGAGAAGATGTACATGATATACTAGCAAGGAGAATATATACACGATATACTAGCGAGGAGAAGATATACATGATATACTAGCGAGAGGAGAAGATATACATGATATACTAGCAAGGAGGAGATATACATGATATACTAGCGAGAGGAGAAGATATACATGATATACTAGCGAGGATAAGATATACATGATATACTAGCAAGGAGAAGATATACATGATATACTAGCGAGGAGAAGATATACATGATATACTAGCAAGGAGGAGATATACATGATATACTATCGAGGAGAAGATATACATGATATACTAGCAAGGAGAAGATATACATGATATACTAGCAAGGAGGAGATATACATGATATACTAGCGAGGAGAAGATATACATGATATACTAGCAAGGAGAAGATATACATGATATACTAGCGAGGAGAAGATATACATGATATACTAGCAAGGAGGAGATATACATGATATACTATCGAGGAGAAGATATACATGATATACTAGCAAGGAGAAGATATACATGATATACTAGCAAGGAGGAGATATACATGATATACTAGCGAGGAGAAGATATACATGATATACTAGCAAGGAGAAGATATACATGATATACTAGCGAGGAGAAGATATACATGATATACTATCGAGGAGAAGATATACATGATATACTAGCAAGGAGAAGATATACATGATATACTAGCAAGGAGGAGATATACATGATATACTAGCAAGGAGGAGATATACATGATATACTAGCGAGGAGAAGATATACACGATATACTAGCGAGGAGAAGATATACATGATATACTAGCGAGGAGAAGATATACATGATATACTAGCGGGGAGAAGATATACATGACATACTAGCGAGGAGAAGATATACATGATATACTAGCAAGGAGAAGATATACATGACATACAACTTCGCTTCAATTGAAGCTGTTTTCTAGAGGAGAAATTCTGCTCTATCACGCATTAGGCTATGAGTTATAAATGAGAAGCAGCTGAAATTCCAAAGTAGTTTCACTGAGTCTATATTATCAGTTCGTTTTTGACTGTTTAGTACGAATTATTTTTGGTATATTTATATTGTCTTTCATCATAACAACAGCTATGGCGTTTTCGACGTTTGTATTATTTTATAATTCGGTGTTGATCTTTTGTGAAGACATATTTTTCTCTTATTATTGTTTTTCTTTTTGTACATTTCTTGATCCGTGTAAGAAAATATTTCTCCTCACTAATAATCTATCAGTTTGTTGAAAATGATTGCTTAGAATTTATCATTTATTTATGCTGACGTCATGAAAAAAGTGATCATGCCCGATGACGTCACATATAAAGAACACCACATTTTGCAAAAGTTTGGAAAAGGACGGATAACAACCATAAGAGAAGCGGATTCCATTATTATAACTCGTGTGTTACGATATTCCTCTACTCTCAGGATTTAAATAATAACTATTTATAAACCTCGACAAGCCTCGTGCTTTAAATATTGAAATGTCTCGAGTGAGGAAATACTGTAACGCACTTGTAGTAGGTAATTCCGACAAGTTTTAATAAATTAGTTAACGATAATATATATTATTTTGTACACACCATGCATCATGTTATAGATATATATTAGCGAAGAAATGCAAAAATGTTTTTCATTTTTTTCAGGTATTTTTGCAACTGGGTTTTCTGATAGGTGGAGTGTCATTTACGAACGTTAAGAATGTAATATTAATGATTGAGGGTCGGATTAAAAAAAAATATAATACTAAAGATACCATGTACTGTGCCAGTCATTGCACTACAACTGATGGATGTTTAAGCTTTGAATATAACTTGGTGAATGCAGTATGCAGACTTTTCAACTTTCCTATTACACGTTATAACGAAAGTTCGTGTACAACAGGGAACAAAGTTTACTCTTACAGGAGATGGAAAGGTATAGTCTGTTTTACATGCATTTGGTAAATATGATATGAGTAGCAATGATCATCCATTCTAGTCTCAATTTGTACACACTCAAAATACTTGCTATATAACCAGCCATAGATATGAAAAGATGTTGTATGTGTGCTAATCCGACATATCTCCCTTCAGATTATAATGTGTATTATCACCAAGTCATAGAAATAGGAATAGATGATACGGTTTTGAAATGAGTAGCAATAAGATAAAATCAAATATTTGGTATTAGTGCCAATGAGAAAACTCTCAATTCAAGTAAAAATTAATACAAACTCAAAATACTTGGTAATCAACACATCATAGATATAAGAAGATGCGGTATTAGTGCATATGGGACAACTTTCCATCCATTAAGTCACAATGTGTATAAACAACAATATATAGAAATAAGAGCATATGATATAATTTATCCATCCAAGTCAAACCGTGTACATACTCAAAATACTTGTTAATCAATCAGTCATAGAAGATGTTTTACCAGTGAGAATGTATTCACTACTTTGAAATATGATATTTGTTTCTCTAATTGTTATGCTTTTTTCACATTTCCTGACCAGTGTGAGAAAAACATTTCTCCTCACTTGAGTTGTGAAAAATCTGTTCTGGGCAAATCAAATGATTGGTTGAAATTTAATTGTGACTTACAATTTTCTTGTTTTCTTGTGAATTTTCTTATCGTGACGTCATGAAAAAGCGAACATGCCTGATAGCATTACATAAGAAAGTACACAACTTTCCTCAAACTTTAAAAAGGAAGGTTAAAAAGCAAATAGAGAAATAGATTCAACCATTGTAACTCGTGGATTACGTTATTTTTACACTCTCAATAGTTAAATTTGAATTATTTAAAAAGCTCGACAAGCCTTGCGCTGCGCTTTAAAAATTAAAATTTAACTGTCTCGAGTTTGGAAATATCGTAATACACTTGTTGCAGTTGTGAAATCTATACACCCTAGTTAAACGCATTTGTTCTCATTATTATCATTATCATTATTTATATTGTTATCTTATTCGAGTACGAACAAGACAGGGGTGATCTAAAAAAAATATGTTAACATTGTCATTGGTTTCAATGAATTACATTGATGTCTCAGTAAAATCAGAAGCGATAATTCCAAATGTGAAATACACAAGGTTATACGTTGGATCATCAAACTATTCGATAGAACATCTTTATATAGTACCGACTACTACTCTGTCTACAGTTAAAGATGGGCTTCAAACATTTTGTGGTGAGATACATTCCACCAGTGCTGCTTAATTTACTGCTTAATCTTCGATCACAACATGCTCAACCTTTGCAATTTTGAAGCAACATAAAGACTTTTAATTTGTTTACGCTTTACACTATTTTCCCCATGCTTCACCATCTCATTAAACATAGTTTTTTTGTGTTTTTTTTTTATAGAAATAGGAATCGTAGATACAAATTTATTGTTTTGGGTTACACAAATTCATTCCTATTTTGTGAAGAACGACACTAAATCTACCAGAATATATACTATAGATGATATTATCAAAATGCTGGACTGTTGATCGACAACATATTTGTTGAGTTGGAGGATTCATACTTCAACAGACAGTCGGTAAAGTAATGTGTGCTAATTGTGCACCCCTACTAGCTGATTTGTTTTTTTACTCGTATGAAGCAGAATGCATTCAAAACCTTCTAAAATACAAACACAAAAAGCAACTTGCGAAATTCTTTATTTTTGCATTCCAATAAGTTGATGATGTCATATCATTGAATGACACATATTTCAGCCAATACCTGCATTTCATATATCTCAGTGAGCTTGAAATTAAGGATACTAGAAGTACTGATCCATACCTTGAACTTTACCTGATTATTGACACGGATGGACGACTTCACCAGAAAATCTATGATAAACGGGACGATTTCAACTTCCCAATTATCAATTTCCCATTTCTCAGCAGTAACATACCCTCTGCCCCTTCGTATGGTGTTTACATATCACAATTGATACGTTATTCTCGTGCTTGTTAACACTATACGGACTTCATATACAGGAGTGTGCTCCTTACACAGAAACTGCTTCAACAAAGTTATGAAGAGGACACTCCTTAAATTGTATTGTCACCACCACGAATTAGTTGATCCATACCATGTGTCTTTGACCAAACTAGCTAAGGACATTTTTACCACATGGTAGATTGTGGTTTGTCATTACGTCGTCTTATTTTTTAATTACCGAACGTGACTTATTCCCAATTGTGACTGTTTTGCTGAGTGTGAATTCGAATTACTAGAAGACGTGTTACGGTACTTGTCTATCCCAAATTTATGTGCTTAGTTTGATGTTGTATTTGTGGTTCTCGTCGGATTTTGTCAAATTTGCTGAATCCTTTTGGTGCAACTAAGTTTGGATACCCTGAATAACCCCCCATGTAGTTTAATTTTGATTTATTTTTTATTAAACATTTAATTAATTGTTTTCACGTGGAATATAAGTCGAAGTTACTGACAAACAGCATTTAGTTTTTTGCCATCCATAAAACGGCCAGTCAAATTTTCTTCACTAAAATAGGTGTCTTGTAGGCAGTTTTAAAATGTGACCATATGTCTCTTTTGGATCCCATAATTTATCTTTTGGGTTTGCGTGACTAAAAAGGAGTTTTTTTTTATAATTTTTTATTCAAGATAAATATTTGTGGTATTTCCTCCTTCCTGAAAAGAAAAAAAAATGTTTAAATCTATATTATGCATGTCTGTTTTATAGAAACCATGTTTCTATAGAAATCATTGATGGGCCCATTTCAATACCTTTTTATTTTATTATTCCTTGAGTAGATAATAATTTTCTTTTAATCTTTGGGAATTATTCAACTTTTTTATGTTTTTATGTTTTTATGGTGAAATTTTAATTCAATTTTTTTTTCATCAAAATGATGAATTTCATTTTCATCTATCAACAAACTTTTTAAATTGTAGTGGCATGGTCGGTCAACTGATAACTTGTATGGCTAGCCTAAGTAATTTCTATTTGACAGTTGTGTGTACTCTGGGGTGTGGAAAACCTTAATTTTATGGGGAACATCCTCATGATCCTGTCCATGTGTATTTCAACAGATGACATTACACATGTTTTTCTTCTGTTAAATGAATGATTTGTATATCATCATGATTTGCTATTTATATAAACCAAATTTTGGTACAATAATTATTTACCATATTAACATTGAAAATTATGAATGTTAAGTGAAATATGTCTACAGTATGATTGGTTTTAATCATTAAATTACAAGATTTAGGAATCAAAATTTGTAATTATCTAAAAACCCACATTTAAATTATTTTATGTTTTAGATTGCATAACCATATTTGCATTTGTAAAAATATTCATATACCTAAATTTTCAATTACTTTGCATGCCGAACTTTTAATTTTGTTGTAAGAAGTGTAACTTGAAACAGGATTTGTATAGTATTTTTGTCTTACTATACACATCCTTGCTTGAAACAACAGTATATCATATAAAGAGAAATCAAGATTAAAGTTATATCATGAATATTGGTCATGAATTGTAGAGCTCAGAACTGTCAAATTAAAGACACAATTCAGAATGTTCAGAATATGTCAAGCCATCCTGAGAAAAAATAAGAATGTCAAGAATATGTCGAGTAATTTCTAGACAGTATTCAAATGTCAAGAATTTGTCAAGAAATTTTAAGACCATATTCAGAATGTCAAGAATGTGTCGGGTAAATTGAATACAAATTTAATATAAATGAGAGTTTGTCAAGAAAAATTAAGACACAAGTCATTGGAGAATGTCGAGTAAAAATTCATGCACATTAAGACAAACACTGGTATTTTCAGACTTTTAGACTTTTGTAGTGATGTTATGTTGTCATTTTAATTTTATAATTAATATTGCCATTAAAGCGGGAAGTTTAACATGTCAAAACAACAAGTTCATACCACCATTTTTTCTTAAAATACCCTGTACCAAGTCAGAAAAATTACATTGTTTGTTACATTTTAATGTTGTGTTTCTGTTGTGTCGAAGTTCTCTTACATTTGATGTGTTTTTCTCAGTTTTAGTTTGTAACCCGGATTTGTTTTTCTCTAACGATTTATGAATGTCGAACAGCGGTATACTACTGTTGTCTTCATTTGTTACACTCATCCCATGTTGCCAAGACGTTGCAACAAAACACAATGTTGCATGCGTTGAAAAAGATTTTGTTTCTACTTCAATTTAAAAAAAAAATTACCAATGTAATCAAAAGAATATAACTATAAATCAAAGAATTCAACTTTTGAAAGAACATATAATGGATACTAGAGGGACAATCAATCAATCTCATAAATCGAAAATAAACAGATAACGCCATGGATAAGAAAACAAGTCATGGGTACAACAGACATATAAATGTACACAAGACATAAGATAGAAAACTAAGATATGAGGTGCTTAAGAAGATTCAATTCAAGGACAAAAACTGACAATAATAGCACCGCAAAAGGTGGGAGACTTGGTCTCTTACCAGGGTAAGTAGTTCCTGGCTTGCATGTATTATGCGGCATAACCTTTTGCTGTAGGAAGAGTAAGTAGTTCCTGACATGCATGTATTACGCACCTTAACCCTTTGCTTTAGGTAGTGTACGTTGTTCCTGACATGCATGTATTACGCGCCGTAACCCTTTGCTGTAGGAAGAGTAAATAGTTCCTGACATGCATGTTTTACGCCCAATAACCCTTAAGTATAGGTAGAGTAAATAGTTCCTGGCATGCATGTTTTACGCCCAATAACCCTTTAGTGTAGGTAGAGTAAATAGTTTTTGGCATGCAGTTATTACGCACCATAACCCTTTGCTGTATGTTGAGTAAATAGTTCCTGGCATGCAGTTATTACGCGCCATAACCCTTTGCTATGGTTAGAGTTAAAAGTTACTCTTTTATGTAGGTAAAGTGAATAGTAACTGGTATGCATGTATTACGTGGCATAACCCGTTGCTGTAGGTAGAGTAAATAGTTTCGTGCATGCATGTAATACGCGCCGTTACCCTTTGCTTTAGGTAGAGTAAGTAGTTCATTACATGCATGCATTACGCGGCATAAACATCTACTGTAGGAAGAGTAAGTATTTCCTGACATGCATAAATTACGCGCCGTAACCCTTTACTATAGTTAGGGTAAGTATTTCCCAGCATGCATGTATAACTCGCCATAACCCTTTGCTGTAGGTAGGGTAAATAGTTCCTGGCATGCATGCATTACGCGCTATAACTCTGTGTTGTATGTATTTTCCGAGGAATAGAGAGGAGGACGTGTATGACATGCATGAACTACGCGCCATAGCCCTGTGTTGTATGTATGTCCCGTAGTCTAGAGAGGAGTACGTGTCTGTCATCCTTGTATAATGCGCCATCACACTTTGTTGTATGTATGTCAGGTAGACTAGAGAGAAGGACGTGTCTGACATGTATGTATCACGGGCTATTACCCTTTGTTGTATATGTGTCCCATAGACTAGAGATGACATGCATGTATTACGCGCCATAACCT
Organism: Mytilus edulis; assembly: GCF_963676685.1. Classification (NCBI taxonomy): domain Eukaryota; kingdom Metazoa; phylum Mollusca; class Bivalvia; order Mytilida; family Mytilidae; genus Mytilus; species Mytilus edulis. The sequence continues at coordinate 10,773,611 of NC_092357.1, forward strand.
TTTATTGTATGTACATTATGTATGTCCCGTAGGCTAGAGAGTAGGAAGTGTCTGGTATGCATGTATTACACGCAATAACCCTTTGATTTTGGTAGGGTAAGAAGTTCCTAGCATGCATGTCTTACGCGCCATAAATCTGTGCTGTATCTTGTCCCGTATGCATGTATTACACGCTTTCAACCCTTTGTTGGATGTATTTCCCGAAGAATAGAGAGGGGAGGTGTATGCCAATAATGTATTACGCGCTATAACCCTTTGTTGTATGTATGTCCCATAGATAGGCGGACGTGTCTGGTATGCACGTATTATACGCTTTTAACCCTTTAATGTATGCATTTACCGAAGAATAGAGAGGAGGACGTGTATGACATGCATGTATTACGTGCCATAACCCTTTGTTGTATGTATGTCCCGAGGGCAAGAGAGGAGTACGTGTATGGCATGCATGGTTTACACGCTATAACCCTTTGTTGTAGGTAGGGTAATTATTTCATAGCATGCATGTATTATGCACCATAACTCTGTGCTGTATTTTGTCCAGTAGTCTAAAGAGGAGGACGTGTCTGACATTCATGTATTACGCGCCATAACCTTTTATAGTATGTATGTTCTGTAGGCTAAAGAGGAGGACGTGTCTGACATGCATGTATTACGCGGCATAACCTTTTATTGTATGTTTGTCCTGTAGGCTAAAGAGAAGGACGTGTCTGACATGTATGTATTACGCGCCATTTTCCGTTGTTGTATGTATGTCCATAGACTAGAGAGGAGAACGTGTCTGACATACAGGTATAACGCGCCATTAACCTTTGTTGTATGTATATCCCGTAGGCTAGAGAGGAAGACGTGTATGACATGCATGTATTACGCGCCATAACCCCTTGTTGTATGTATTTTTCGTAGGCTAAAGCGGAGGACGTGTCTGACATCAATATAGTATGCGCCATAATGCTTTGTTGTATTTATGTCCAGACTAGGCTAAAGAGGAGGACGTGTCCGAATTATATGATACAATTTATTTATTTTTCAGATGGCTGTTCTGATCCATGATATGCTTATCATGAATCTAACAAGATATGTTTGTCCTTTCCTACTAACACGACCAAAACTTAATATTGGGATGAGGCACAGCCTTACTGTAAAGCTAAAAATGAATCCTTTCTTATCATTGATAGTGTCCCTAAACTTGTTGTAGCTAGAAACATTATAGACATGAGGCGAAGTGAGTCAATTCATTAGGTATTTACTTGAAAATAAAATTTACAAAATATCAGTATAACAGACTCGTAGTCAGTTGTAAATGCACTATTATAGCAGTTTCGGGAGCAATGAGTCTGTTTATAAAGCAAGCTTCATTTATTCAAAAACCAGTTGTTGGCATGACACGGGTTATGTTCTTCTCATATATGCTATGATGGTATGATACTAAACCCCTAACGGGAAGGATTGTGCCTGATGTTCATATGATGAAATTATAATCTTTCAGTCAGTTTAATTGAAATCTGGAGCTGGCATGTCAGTTAACTGCTAGTAGTCTGTTGTTATCTATGTATTATTGTCATTTTGTTTATTTTCTTTGGTTACATCTTCTGACATCAGACTCGGACTTCTCTTGAACTGAATTTTCATGTGCGTATTGTTATGCCTTTAACTTTTCTACATTGGCTAGAGGTATAGGGAGAGGGTTGAGATATCACAAACATGTTTAACCCCGCCGCATTTTTGCACCTGTCCCAAGTCAGGAGCCTCTGGCATTTGTTAGTCTTGTATTATTTTAATTTTAGTTTCTTGTGTACAATTTGGAAATTAGTATGGCGTTCATTATCACTGAACTAGTATATATTTGTTTAGGGGCCAGTTGAAGGACGCCTCCGGGTGCGGGAATTTCTCGCTACATTGAAGACCTGTTGGTGACCTTCTGCTGTTGTTTTTTTCTATGGTCGGGTTGTTGTCTCTTTGGCACATTCCCCATTTCCATTTTCAATTTTATGTTTTACAGAGTTTGTCTTTAAAGCCGTGTGGAGGCAGTTGAGTGCCTCCCCGCGCTTCAGGTTTCCCTCTTATAACATACTAGATTATGGAGTGTGTGTCCGAGCGAGAACTGCTCTAGTTCATTACTTTAGGAATATTTATCAAAAAGTAGTATTTCAATATTCAGCCCCATTCTACTATTTAGTCAGCCATCAGTCCTACCCTGATATACCCTATCTTTTTCGGGTAATTAATACTGATAGCGTTTGACATTTTTAGCCAAACAGATTTATCAATTTTACATAACTTAAATTATTGTAAACTGGTTTATATTCTGGACGCCAGTCTTTGCTCCTTTATAATATAATTCACTAACAAAAAACAATTATGAAGCTTAGAAATGGAAAAATATTAAATACTAAACTTGTTCAAAGGGTATCTACACGTCTCAATCTTCAAAATCGGTTATCTAAAAATACTACCATCGCTAACATTTTTAACAATACAAATCATGGTTACTCTTCTATCGATAAGTGTCATGCAAAAAAATTACTTAGATGTCCCCGTCTTTCCACCAACAATACGGTTAGGTCCACGTTTAATGGTCGCACATTTTCTTTGAATTTTGAAACTGATATAACTTAAAAAACAAACAGTATTATGTATTTACTCACATGAAACAAACCGGGATGTGGTATTCAGTACGTAGGAGAAACTGGACGATATTTATCTAAACGCGCTCAAGAACATCTGTATCGTTTTAAAAGACCCAATAAACTCAAAAGTATCATTTACATTGTACCAACACCTTAAGAAGCACAACCATCCTTTTAAATATTTAGCAGTTCAACCTTTAGAAGCAGTAAATAAGCAGCCTAGTGAATCTCATTCAAAGTTTGTACGATCACGGAAAATAATTGAATTAAATTGGATTAAAAAATTACAGACAGTCTACCCTCTCGGTCTTAATGATAATATCATGGGAATTGGTAATATATCTAGAACCGATTCCGTTAACATTTTGGATATAGTTTCTAAAACTGTTCGTAAAAACCGTTCTCACGGTCGTAGGACAAATCGCAATCAGAGAAAATATCGGACAAATCATACCAATATTTCGGACCTAATTTCTATTTCAAAAAACAACGGCAGACATTATCTGTTAACAAAACTCTGTTCATTACCGGTTAATAAGTTAAACAAATTTTGGAGGATTGCAACACAATTTCATATAGCAGTCCTAAGTATGAAATTGTTCAAATTATTATGGCATATTGTTATTTTGAACTATTTCCCAAAATTGATCGCCCTGAAGATCATAAATACATTTTATTAAAATAAAGTATGTCAATAAAGGTTTTGATTTTGTAAATATTGCCGGTATATTTAACGACCATTCTGTTAAAGAACAAATTCCTGGATATTTTGACAATACTGAGCTACCTCTTCTTTGTTATATTTACAAGAAATCTACCCGGAAATTTGTGTTTAATTATAGTCAACTGTGTAAAGATGTTAATATCAGTAAAAATACACCTACTTCATGTAATTGTAGTACCTCCGAATATATTTATGGACTCATTTCCCATGTTATAACAGGAGATCTTAACATCGTTCAAGACCGAGAGTGAAAATCATTCCTCAGTAAAGGACCTAAATATCGTCCCCCGTCAATTATTAATTGGAATTAGTGTCGTAATATCATCCACGACTCACTCCATACTTACTGTATGAAATGGATAAAACGGGAAAAAGCTGACAAAAAAATCTTTGGACTCTTTTTTTAATGCAGTAATGAAGATAGTTGATATACGTATTCATCATTTTAAAGAACATTTTACTATTAACAATAACCACAAAAAACCTATTTCTCGTATCAAACATAAACTAAAAGAACTAGCCAAGAAATTTGTTTTTGTCCCGGCCGATAAAGCTGATAATAATATTATTATTGTTTGACGTAAATTTTACATTGAGGTTCTGAAAAAAGAATTCACCAATTCACCAACATTCCAACTGACTCCATTTTCAGATAACCACATCTGTAACAAACATAAACTTTTAGCTACCGCTTTACAAGCAGAGCCAAATACAATGAAAGTCCCAACTATGTACTGGCTTCCGAAGCTACACAAAACACCTTACAAATATAGATTTATTTCGTCTTCAAGCCATTGTTCCACTACTAAATTGTCTATTCTTCTTACCAGCACATTTTGTACAATTAAAAACCTGATAATAAATTGTTCAAATAAGGCCTTCGAAAATAGTGGAATTAATTACTTTTGGAGTGTAAAGAACTCGTTGGAAGTACTTGATAAATTGCATGCTTATATTGGTGATTTTAAATCTGTTCAAAGTTTTGATTTTTCTACCCTGTATACCACATTGCCTCACATTCTCATTAAGAAAAAATTCACACACTTTATTAACTGGGCATTTAAAAAGTCAGAATGTGAATATATATGTTCAAACTCTTTTAGGTCATTTTTTAGTAGCAATAAACAAAAAAACTATGTCAATTGGACATGCTTTGATACTATATATGCCCTTGAATTTTTACTAGATAACATTTTTGTTCGCTTTGGGGATTCCGTATATCGTCAGATTATCGGAATTCCAATGGGGACTAACTGTGCACCACTTATTGCGGACCTGTTTTTGTATTGTTATGAGTTACAATTTATGACAAAAATAAGCAAATACCCATCGAAACAACATCTGATAAACAAATTTAATAATACTTTTCGATATTTGGATGATATTTTGGCTCTCAATAATGACGACTTCAGTATGTATATTAAAGAAATTTATCCTGTTGAACTTACTTTAAATAAAGCTATTACTAACAAAGACCACTTCCCTTTCCTCGATCTTGATATCTATATCACTAACGGAAAGCTGAATACTAAAATTTATGATAAAAGAGATGATTTTTCATTTCCTATCGTTAATTATCCATTTTTAGATGGTTACGTTCCCTTGTCACCATCTTACGGTGTTTATATATATGTATTTATTAAAGTTGAACATACACGTGTTTTCTATCATGTAAACAATCACACGTGATTGTGTGTCCGCATAGTGGTCATCTATTGGTGTTTATATTGGATGAACAGGTTTGTGTTTTTAAATATATGATATTTCGGATTGGTCAATATTTGTCGCATTGCGTAAGTATATTGAGTATGATATTTGTTATGTAAATAGCACGGGATTTTTAAAGCGCGAATAGTTGTCTTGTTTAAGTGATTTAAGATATATGGTCATTCGAAGCTCGTATACCGTTCAGTAAGGCAGCTTAGTTTAGGTTAAAGACCCCCTCCCCAACCCGGATTAAGATGCTTGTATATTTGAAATGTTTTCACGCATAGATAGATAGATATTTATACTATCAGTAGGACATTGTTTGTTTGATTATTAATATTTATATGTATATATGATTTCTGATTTTGTTGTTCTATTTTGTAGGCCGTCGTGTACTACGCAGCGGTGTTGCCGATATCATGACATCGGGACTCACTATTTTAATAAAATTTAACAGTAAGCTGCACATGCTGGCGAGCTATTCCTATGTAACAAGTGTTTGTTTTTATTTTATAAATACTTTATATGCGTTTGAGCTGACGAATTAGAATATAACTCAACTTGTACGATTCGCTCGTGTATGTAACAATGTTTTATATTTTAAAGAGAGAAATTTATGTATTACTGAAAAATTATTACACCAGGGTTTTCGATATCACAAACCAGTCAAAACATTTACTAAATTTTATCATCGGTATAAGGACATCATTCGTAAATATAGCTCAACATGCAGACTTCTTATACGTTTAGGTATTTCACATCCATTTTTTTATGGAAATATTCTTTATAAAGCACAAATGTGTCAGTATTCACCTCAAAACCTTTGAATAGACTTATTAAGAAGGGATATAGTTACGATACTGTTGTCAGGTCATTAAAAATTGCATATTTTGGCGTTAATATTGATTCACTTATAGGGTCTTTGCATCGGAACTACACACATTTATTCAAAAACCAGTTGTTGGCATGACACGGGTTATGTTCTTCTCATATATGTTATGATGGTATGATACTGTAACAAAATGGGGGTTCCTTGAAATGGAACTTGTTTTCCCTAAAATTGTGTGATGATGTTGTTAAAACCTTACCGTTAAATGACTGTGTTTATTTTATATTTTTTGTACAACTTTGTGTAAACATTGTTAACTTTTTATTATTCTTAACGTCCATGTTTTTACTATCGGAACAGCTGTGAATTGTTTACTTCATTTTAAGTACACCAATGACGTCATAGCCTAATTTTTCTATGACGTCGGCTCTGGGTTTGGTAATTTAGGTAAATGGTAAGCGGAAATGGTAAGCCGAAATGGTAAATGTTAAACCATTTTGGTAATGGTTTACCAAAGTATAAATACAGTGGAGTAAGCCAAAAAGGCTTCAGTACGACTTTACCCTGGGCAAGTGACACAAGCGATTAAGTAATAACCAGACTTTTTCCGTAGAATGTTGGCTTGTTAGTTCCATAACAAGTTGTATTTAGAGAATAACTTCTCGAGAGAAACGTTATCTTTTGACATTGAATTTCCGTTACCATTTGCCGATTACCAAACTACTAGTATCTTGTTCGTAAACTTTCTAGGTATTTATGTTTTATAGTTCCGCTATCCATTTTCTTTACGATATTCTAATAGAGTAAGGTATTTATTTGTTAAACTAGAATATTGTTACTTAAGTTATTTATTATGTGTACGAATTGCTGATATTTATTGTACGTAAATACAAGTTGATTTTTATTCGACGAGTCTGTTATTCTTACAAAAACCTAAACGGAACCAAATCAAGATCTATCAGAATACCACAACGTACCACAAAACCTATACAGAACCAACTGTAGATCTACCCGAATACCACGATACCAGAGATCCACGTTACCAAAGAAGAGTCGCCAGTTATAACTTTAGTTCATATATTCCATTCTTATAGCAACACACTAAGGGTTCCAATATTTATAGTTAACACCAAAGCCTGACCGCTCGGTTATCGTTACAGTGGTGGCAGCGGAGGCACGTACCTGAAATTTTATATTCTTACAATAAGTTTAATAATATTTAAGATAAGGCATAAATGAAAATAAGTAAAATGGATAGCGCGGAAAATAAATTTGAAACACCTAGGTTAACTGCCCAGGGTAGACCAGTACTCCCCCGATCTCGGTCCTGTGAAATATTCCATGATCTGACGCCGACCGGAGAGATAAGCTCAAGAGTGAACCAAGATCAATGGCCCTCACAAGAGAATACAGATAGATACGAAAAGGATGGTATACATCATACTGACAAAAGGCCATTGTCAGGAGGTCTATCACCATCAACGAAAGTGACCATTGACCAAGCGAAAAATAAGGAAGTTTCAAATAGGGCAACGGTTGTGCATTTGGAACCAAATGCGACGTGGCCGGTAAAACAGAATCTTGGTGAAGAGTCAAGCACTCTTTATAACCATGCTGCCAGGTCTAGGTATGGGTTTTGGAGTCAGAAAGCAGAGGGTTCTACTATAGCAGAGGGTACTGCTATAGCAGAGGGTTATGCTGGAGCAGAGGGAACTGCCGAGGCAAAGGGTTCTGCTGAGGGAGACTCCGGGAAAACAAGACGAGTCGCGACGTCTTGTGAATCCAGAAGGGATTCGGGAGATATACCTAGGACTTTGGACCGGGGCGTACTCCATAATATGGGGGCAACGTACCAAGCATTACCTTTGACGTCCCGCGGACGATTCAGAGTTGGGGTTAACAGGACCGACCATGAACACCGTACTCAGGATGAAATGACCAGTAATTTAAATTATTCTGGCATTAGCAATAAACCAATTTTTGACCATGATTATGATATAAACTTACCAAATAAAAACTTTTACAAAAAGAAACCAGTGCTTTATGATGGAGAGACTAATTGGGAAGACTATTTAGTTCAGTTTGAATTAATTGCAGCAATTAATAAATGGTCTGACCTAGAGAAAGCTTTAGAATTAGCTACTAGCTTAAGAGGTTCCGCCCAAAGTATTTTAACCAATTTAAGACCAGAGATGCGGACTGATTTTGTACAACTGACTGCCGCTTTAGCGTCACGTTTTCAACCAGGAAACCAAGCAGAAATGTACAGGGCGCTAATGAAAAGTAAAATACGCGGACGCACGGAACAAATACCTGTATTAGGCCAAGACATAAAACGTCTAGTAAGATTAGCGTATCCATCAGCTCCAATGGAAGTTAGGGATTATTTAGCACGTGATTGTTTTATTGATTCTCTAAATGATGCTGACATGGAATGGGCTATTTTCCAGGCCAAAGCAAAAAATATTGATAACGCCATTCAAGTAGCTCTTGAGTATGAAGCCTTCCAAAACAATAGACGTAAATTACGACACTAAGCCAGTCCGTGCTATAAATAAATATAATAACTTTGATCTAAATAGGGAAATTTATTTGTCTGAACAATATGATGACATTTCAGGTCGTCTTTCAAAAATTCCATATAACAGAAATAACAATTTAACTCCAAGAAAAGTGGCAGACCAAATGACTGGTCGGGGAAACTATTAGTAGCTGAAACCGAGTACCAAGTTTTAGCTGAGTCTAATTATGATTTTGAAGAGTCCAATAATTTTGAGAAATTCAGTCAGATAAATATATTCTTATAGTTTATATGTAATTGTCAATGTTTTTGACATAGAATTAAATTGTTTGATTGATACCAGGTCCATTGTATGTGGGTAGTTTTTTTATTATTTGTTATTCATCCATGAATAATACCATGTCCAAGATTGTGAAGACAGTGTTAACCAATACACGTAGTGGGATACCCCTGCATGACTAATTGAAGCGTAGTTATGCCGATGGAGACTGTTGTATTACCAAAACAGTCTAATAAATACTCGGTATCGTGTCTCATTATTGCTGACATAGATATACTTGTATCAATGATTATTGAGTTTGATTTTTATAGATAAAAGTCCATGTATATATATATATTGGATAAGGGAAAGAGTTTTTTTTTAATTAAATGACAATTTATTTCAGATTTTTATTGGTATTGTAAACATTTATTGATTGTTCAGTTGTGTAATATGTAAATTGTTTTCAGGAAAATTATTTGTACAATAGTGCTCTATGAACATTCGTCCCGCTGAGAATATTTGATGATTCTCAATAAACATTTGTCAAAATACACAGAATTATTTCTGATGTGAGAACATGCATAACGCGAAGTAGAAGTGTTGCTGCTTAATGAACATTCGTCTAGAACGTCAAGTTAAGAAGATTTGTCAGTGCTCTATATAAACATTTGTTAAAATAAGCAAACTCGTATTTTATGAACTTTCGTAATGAGAAGAAGATGTGTTGGTGTTTTATGAACATTTGTCAAGTGAAGAAGATATGTCTGTGTTCTATAAACATTCGTTAAAATAAACAGAACTCGTTTTTATGAACCATCGTTATGTGAAGAAGAGATGTTGGTGCTATATGAACATTTACAAAACTAAAGCATCATAAAGAACTGTGCGGAAGTCAACTTTGCGGGAAGACGAAAAAGAACAATGAAAACTCAGAAGATTGTATTATATTTGTTTTATTATTTTGAATATGTATGTTATAGAATATTTTGAATGAAAAATATTGGAGAACTTATTTTAAATTTTAGGGAATGGCTATTCATGTTTGGGGACAAACATTATTTTTCAAAGGTGGGGAGAGTTTAACAAAATGGGGGTTCCTTGAAATGGAACTTGTTTTCCCTAAAATTGTGTGATGATGTTGTTAAAACCTTACCGTTAAATGACTGTGTTTATTTTATATTTTTTGTACAACTTTGTGTAAACATTGTTAACTTTTTATTATTCTTAACGTCCATGTTTTTACTATCGGAACAGCTGTGAATTGTTTACTTCATTTTAAGTACACCAATGACGTCATAGCCTAATTTTTCTATGACGTCGGCTCTGGGTTTGGTAATTTAGGTAAATGGTAAGCGGAAATGGTAAGCCGAAATGGTAAATGTTAAACCATTTTGGTAATGGTTTACCAAAGTATAAATACAGTGGAGTAAGCCAAAAAGGCTTCAGTACGACTTTACCCTGGGCAAGTGACACACGCTAATTCCAAGCGATTAAGTAATAACCAGACTTTTTCCGTAGAATGTTGGCTTGTTAGTTCCATAACAAGTTGTATTTAGAGAATAACTTCTCGAGAGAAACGTTATCTTTTGACATTGAATTTCCGTTACCATTTGCCGATTACCAAACTATCTTGTTCGTAAACTTTCTAGGTATTTATGTTTTATAGTTCCGCTATCCATTTTCTTTACGATATTCTAATAGAGTAAGGTATTTATTTGTTAAACTAGAATACTGTTACTTAAGTTTTTTATTATGTGTACGAATTGCTGATATTTATTGTACGTAAATACAAGTTGATTTTTATTCGACGAGTCTGTTATTCTTACAAAAACCTAAACGGAACCAAATCAAGATCTATCAGAATACCACAACGTACCACAAAACCTATACCATGTATACAGAACCAACTGTAGATCTACCCGAATAACACGATACCAGAGATCCACGTTACCAAAGAAGAGTCGCCAGTTATAACTTTAGTTCATATATTCCATTCTTATAGCAACACACTAAGGGTTCCAATATTTATAGTTAACACCAAAGCCTGACCGCTCGGTTATCGTTACAATACTAGACCCCTAACGGGAAGGATTGTGCCTGATGTTCATATGATGAAATCATAATCTTTCAGTCAGTTTAATTGAGGCCTGGAGCTGACATGTCAGTTAACTGCTAGTAGTCTGTTGTTATTTATGTATTATTGTCATTTTGTTTATTTTCTTTGGTTACATCTTCTGACATCAGACTCGGACTTCTCTTGAACTGAATTTTAATGTGCGTATTGTTATGCGTTTACTTTTCTACATTGGCTAGAGGTATAGGGGGAGAGTTGAGATCTCACAAACATGTTTTACTCCGCCGCATTTTTGCGCCTGTCCCAAGTCAGGAGCCTCTGGCCTTTGTTAGTCTTGTATTATTTTAGTTTTAGTTTCTTGTGTACAATTTGGAAATTAGTATGGCGTTAATAATTAATTCGCGACCAAACATAACTGATTAAAACAGAACTGATAATAACTACGCACGTTCGTAGATTATTGTGTTGCGTTATCAATAGTTGAATATTTTTCCATATTAGATTTCTTCGTTTCATCTTAGGAATTATTGTAATATGTTTTCTGTCTTTGAATAAGTAACATCGTAAATGTAGTGCACACTGAATAACATTTTTTTGTTTTTTCGAAAAGACATATTTTTTTACAGTCATTCCGTATAATCTAATTCTAAATTCCATTTAAAACTGGAGTAAATCATCAAAAACGTTGATGACTTCAAGGTCACATGACAAAGTCATATTTATGAGCTGATAAACAAAAAAACGTCAGCCAATCAGAAGACGCGTTACATCCAAAATAAAATAATTATTGTATAAATCTCTTTTATATACTAGTAATTGAAAGATATCATTATATTACAGGTTAAGGACTTATTGGGTCGGTGGGATAAGAGATACGGATGGTGTTTTTAGATGGATGGATGGAACATATATGACACCAGCCAACACTTGGTACTGGTTCAAAGAAACAATAAAGGACTCAACCTGGGACTGCGTAGGAATACACAAATGAGGATTTGATTTTAAATATTATGCACTTGATTGCGATGTTCAAAAGGGATTGTTTTTTGTGTTTTTTTTTTCTCCATAATTTGCTATTTTAGAATGCTGTGTAGTGTTCGTAATTTTATTTGTTTGTTTAACTAACTAGCTGACTCAAGTGTCACGTCTCAGGTTGTAACCGTACTGTACAGAACATTGTTTGTGTAACTAACTGACGCTAGTGTCACGTCTCATGATGTAACCGTACTGTATGGACAGGCGAAAAACTCACATTTAATTGTGTAGACCTCATTTTTGATATTATAAAAACTACTCTCTGTATGGACTAACTAACAACTTTTATCGGTAATTTGTACATGTTTCCTTTGATGTGTACTCGCTGATAATGTCAGTATCAGAGGACATGCCGTGATATCAAAAAAAATATTGGGTAAGTACGCAAATGCCATTCGCAAATGCAACGCGTAAGGATCTACTTTCCCCTTTCATTCACAAAATTGCACGTGATTATTATCGCAGAAACGCACGAGAATTTTGGCGAATGAAACACTTGAAATTGATTTTAACTTTCACAAAGTTAGTTTAGCCTTTTTTGTTGGTAAAGTATGAACAGAAAATGCATGAAAAAGCCGACAGACGTAAAACAAAATGCGTTATCTATACTTGGTATATGAAGTACAACTAACACATCACATCGTGTTCACATGGTGTTCCAATCCGAGTTTTTAATCATACAATACCAATACATAGCCTGGTGCCTTTCCAAGTAGTTTTCTTTTTCTGGTTCGTGAGAAGTATTTGTTTTACATGTCCAGTCACTATAAAGTGTTACAATTCATATTTAAACGCATAAATAGTGACCAAAAAGGTACCGCTATCGCATGAGAGAAGCTAGAAAAAAATGAAATTTACGCATTTTCGACATATTTGTGGGACCATCAAATACCATTTTTTAAGATGTGGTTTCATTGAACAAAGAACAAAAAAGTGAACTTATCCATATGCGGATCTAGGATAAATATTAAAAAGGGAGTAACCGGGGCACCATCTATTAAAATGTTTGAAATAATTATGGATAGACAAGAAATGAGCTTGTTCAGATAATTTACATTATAATGTTCTGACTTACTATGCTCAAGGGGGTATAGGACCTTAATCGGGACTCCGGGATCGAGTGTCTTTAAGCTCGTGATTTCGGGATATCGGGATTTACTTTATTTAAATCACAGGAGTTTGAAATCCTATCAATAAGGGGTTAAAACTATACCAAAGTCGACTATCACAGTAGAGCTTTTCTCGCAGAGCTCTCCTCTTCGAGAGAAGCTCTACTGTGATAGTCGACTTTGGTATATTCTCTCCTCTTCGAGAAAAGCTCAACTGTGATAGTCGACTTTGGTATATTTTTAATCTTATTGATAGGATTTCAAACTCCTGTGATTTAAGTTCGGGACCTCGTGATTTCGTGTTTTTAAACCCTGGATTTCGGGATCAGGACCCTCCTATCCCCCCTCTATGTTGATGCTTTGTAAAAAATAAAAAAATCTGTCTTACCGGTATGCTACCATTATATTTGCCATTGTTAGAGTCATGTCCAAAGCAGAATATTAATGAAACACATGCAATAATTCCTTTTCAATACTTTTTGCAAAAGAACGCCATGTTTACTGCACTGTGACACAATTTCAAATGACGTAATGCAGCCTGTGACGTCAAGTGTGATTCGCCGTGATTCGACGCGAAAAAGAACGCAGGTAGGTTAAGGCACTTTTAAACGTAAATAGGGGCAAAATGTGATATTTCAAGAATAAAATTGTTTTAACAACAATTCATCAATCTTATCCTTACTACATGAATATATAAATTCAACAACTATCAGTAAACCGAAATTTTGGTCATGATCGCCTAGGTCACGTGACTTCCACAGGGGTAAAATGCCTTAATCAAATTGGCAAAAAACGGGTTACTAGACTAAATAAAAATCAACAAACTGTTTTTTAAACGAATCCTTGTGCTTTCCCGTTGCTTAAAAGTGCTGCGCGATTTTCAAGAAGTGAACATCTTAAATTAAAATAATATTTTTAGTTTACCCGGCAGCATATAACGATAAATTTGTACGTAGTTTCGTTCTTAATTTGATTACTGTTTCATATTCATTAAGCGCGCAGCATTTTTCTATTAGGTAATAACTATTATAGCTTTCTATTTCAGTTGATTTTTTTGAGAAATATCGTCTCTGGTAACCCGCTTTTTGTGAATTTAGATTTCGTAACTATGGTTTCGATAAATTGTCTATGTCATTCAAGCGCACTGACGACCCGAACCATTATCAAAGAACCGCAACTCTGTTGTCACAGTCAACGATTCTGGAGTATTTACATTATTAAACCTCAACATAAATTGATCCTATTGACAATATCCGTTGAAATCATTCGACCTTTGTAATAACCGACGATAGTAAAACAAGTTGTGCGTGTTTGCCGCACTTCTTCAGGTTTCAACTGTATGTAGAAAATCGAATTTTCCCGGAAAAGAGACTGACAAAATATGTGCAGTTCCGCCTTCATACATAATTTGTAATACCAATCTCTATGCAAATTTGGTCGCTTAAACTTTGAAAAGTAGTCTTATAGTGTATATGTTGGTAGTCTGAGTTCTAGATATATATGTCAGGGGCGGATCCAGCCATTTTAAAAAAAGGGGTGGGGTCCCAATCCAGAGTAAAAGGGGGGATTCCAACCATATGCTCCCATTCAAATGCATTGATCGTCCAAACAAAGGGGGGTTCCAACACCCCTCCCCCCTGATCCGCCAATATATGTTATAAGTTGACCTTGGTCCTGTTGAATAGTCAACCATTTATTTTCCACCAGCCCCAGGTGATTAATGACTATGTCAGACTGTTTATTTTGGGTATAGCTAGATCTTGCTATATAAATCACTGATCTTTTGCTAAATAAATCCTTGATCTCAACATATTTAAATCCTTTCTATTAAATGTGGATTTGTAAATTTATGCTAATAGTATGCATTAAATATTATATAAAAGAAAACAAGCAGTTCTGACATATTCAGTTGCAAAATATGTTTGAAAATCAGTAATACAAATTCAATCAGAAGTCTTGAAAAGTATAGAGAATCAACTTAATTTTATATGGAAGATAATTTCTATCCAGGGTGAGGCAACTTCAAAGTTTTCTAACATCTGTTGCTACACAGACATATTTTTTTGGTTGGGGTTGCTCACTGTTGCTGTTGCTGTGTGAAAAATTATTTTCATTTTTTCCCTCCATTTTGTGTTTTTTCAATTCTTACTAGGCAAGGATATTAATTTCCAAAATTGATGTCCCAGTCAGTAATCGCATACAATTACATTTCATCTATCAATGTATTTTGTGTATATCAAACATCACATTTCATTTTGTGACCAAAAAAAATATTTTGTATTGGTGTTTTACAGTTTTAAAAAGGGACAGTGGCTTGCTTTAATTTGGTTCATGTCTGTCGACATATCTGTTTTTTTTATACATTAGGCTGTTAAGTTTCTCAATTGATTTTTTTTATGGCCAAGCCATATTTAGCCCACTATTCAGTATGAATTTTCTCATTGTCAAAGGAGGTATTTGCCTATAGTGAAATTACTTAATTATAAAGCTATTTCATTAGAACTTGCAATTGGTGAATAGTTGTCTCAATGGCAATCATACTACATCTCCTTATTTGATTTAAAAACAGACAAATTGCATTACAGTTTTTGTGTGACCATGTATTGCTTACATGTGTCTTGTTGACCCGCGCCCCTCTTTAAAAAATCTGGATAAACTTAGAAATTATATAACCAACACTAACCAAATTAGATTTCACACACATATATATATATATGTCGATTTTCAATATATTTTTGAAAAATGATTCATTATTTAAAATAAAATCAGTTTATAAAACATGTGAAATCAGGATACCCAGCAATTTTTTTTTAAACTGTAAATACTGAAAGTTTTGCATGCATCTATTATACTATTTCCAGTATAAGATCATTTAGTATTGCATGTATTCAAGAATGGATACCTTAGCTGTTATCTGCTCTTTGGTTGGGTTGTCTCATTGACATGCACATTCCCCAAATTCCATTCTCAATTTTACTAAAAAATGTTTATTTATTGAGATTTCTAATAATTCCTCATAAAAGTGCATGTTTCAGTTACAAATGTTTAAGAATGCAAGTTCTTATTATTACGATATTTACCTAGTCACATTATTCGCATTCAATTATTCCTGAATTTTCATGTATACAGTTTGAGTGGTTTACAATAGGCGATATGTGTTATGGAACTTTACGGAAGAAAAATAAATAAGCGAAGACAATGATAGAAGTCTCATCTGTGTCTTATTTTGATAATGGAAATGGCAATATTTTATGATGTACAATGTATCTGTATATTTAACACGACTGAAAGTATGTATTCTGTCCAAATACAGTCTAATGGAACATACTTCCAAGTTCAACTTTTACTGGGATTCATGTTTAGTACCAAATTGTTGCTTTTATATTTTAACTTCTTTAAATATTTCTTTATGAGTCCTTGTGCATGTTTTGTGTGTTTTACACCGATCAAGTTTGATTGAGCTATTGATATATTTTTCTTTTTTCTGCATTGTCTACAGACATGACCGAGTTTGAACTTCGTCAATTGCTGGTATTCATTGATATCTACATGTCATTCATGTTGACCGACACTCTTTACCTTATAGTAGATTCTTTTAAATACAATGTATATTGCAAGAATATAAAAATCCTAAATTTAGCTGGTGAATGTACATGAAACTTTCCGTAACATTATAATTAAAAGTACATGATACCACCTTCTATTGAACAACCTGCATTTCAAACTTTGAACCTGCATTCACCACTGCATGTTTCATGTGTTGCATTTGTCATTATTTACATAATTTTCTAAGGATTTCTCAAGGTTGAATTTTTTTTTCTGGTTTTTGTTTATTGAATTTTGTACTGCAACACTCTCAATTGTCAATGATTGTTAAAGGCAGTACAATTTTCAAGACGAGCATTTCAGCTAAATGACTATGTTTTATGAAATTTGCTCGTAGTTGTAGGCCTAACACTGACCTTTAGTTTTTTACTTTTACATCATTTAGTTGCTTGCCCTTATTTGGGAGAGTTGTCTCATTAGCAATGAAACCACATTTTCTTAATTTTGTATGTACCCATACATGTACATGATAGTTAATGCCCTTTCTTAATCTGATACATGTATATGTTAACGTCACAGAAAAACTCTCAAACACATGTTTACGATCACATGACTATTGTCTCATTGGCAATCATATATTTACAAAGTCACATTTTATGTGCCAGTCTCTCAACATGCTTAAGCTAAAGCTTATGTTGTTCTTTTTTGGTTGCTGTCTGTCATTATTTGTTAATTTGTGTATTAAAGGTAGCAGAACTCATGTACAAATGTAATTGTATGTATAAATGCAAATGGTAAAGAGTTTTACTCATTGTTGAAAGCTGTACAGTAGCCTATAAATAGTTGTGATGAACATGATGAAACATCCAAGAACTTTCATAAAAATCTGAAATCAAACTGGCCTTATTACTCATGAAATTGTAATGCAAGTACAGTGCATAAATTGAAATATTTAATCAAATTAATGTTTTGATACAGACGCTTGACAAAAAATTAATGGATGATGTTACTGTTTAAATGTTGATACTGCAGCTGTTCTTATAAACATAATGTAAATTTACAGATATTTATAACATTTAGCCCTTTTATGTTGGTCTTCTGTTCGTAATAAATTGCACATGTAATTTTTCCACTATACAGGTACAAAATTGTACAACGTACATGTATATGAGCACAAATTCTTTTTAATCAAATTGTACTTGTTTAGATTAATCTCTGTGTGACATGTCTGTGTTCATGTTGAAAACTAGAACTGTTCACCTTTGGTCATCCTTAACTGCTGTGGAACGATCTCTGCGAGGCTGCTACAAGATGTTGAATTACTTTATAGATTACATGAGGTTTTTTCTTTACACATGTTTCCATCTGTAGGTTCTGTTAATTTTACAATTTAACAGTCACTTTCTGCATTCTATTTAAATGGAGGGTTTTCTTTCTGTCCAGAAAAAACAGGCAAGAAAAAGTGGGTGTCAAAAACTGGATCCTCCTTTCACCTTTAAGCTGAGTCTTACTATATTGTTTTTTTTATCATTTTTAACATGCTATTTGACATCACGGTCACCATGATCACACTGTGGAACGTCTGGTTGGAAAGTTATCTTTATTCCATTTCAAAAAGTTATGTTGCCCTGAACACATGCTGTCCATGTTTTCGGTTCATACATTCTGCAGTCACGTATTGCAATGTACATGTAAGGCTTATTTTTTGCACTTTTGTTCTCATCATTGTCATCTTGAACCTGTATAAATAAAAAAAAGTAACAATTGACAATCGTGTACACAAAAAAAAACCATCTAGTAAGCAGTATAACAGTATTACTGATACAAATATTTTTCATATATATAAACATGAAGGACTAATTATATTGTAATCCAAACTTACATGCAAAAATTCTGTAAAAGAGATGTGTTAAAAACTTAAAAATCAATATCCACCTAACATTTTTGTAAAATAGTCACTAACTATCAAAATAACAACTTTTTGCAAAATTAAAATAACTTCGCTACATTATGTATGTATGTAAATATGTGTGCCTGTCTCGTTTGAACATGTTGAATTGCATGTTTTACAATGTTTTACATTGTAATTTCGGTGTCTTTTATCATGTTTATAGCTGACTATGCGGTATGGTCTTTGCTCATTGTTGAAGTCCTGTACTGTGACCTATAGTTGTTAATTTGTGCGTCATTTTGTTCTCTTGTGGAGAGTTGTCTCATTTGCATTTATACCTTATCTTCTTTTTTATATTAGTTAATTTAATTTAATTCAAACCAAAACGAATTTAAATTATATGTTTGTTTCCAGCCTCTAATTTGAAACAAAAAGGTTCAGGTAGTAATTCGCCTTTTCCATAATCTATATATAGGACTATGGGTAAATGGTAATCTCATTGTTCGTACACCAAAATTAAAATAACGCCACATCATTGGATGGAATTCAAATATTTAGTATGTGTTAAGCCAATCACAACTTTTTGGTGAACGGTTTTGAAAATATTAGCCAGAATGCATAAGATTCCGAAACGACAAATCTATTTTATGTCTTATTTTTTTAAATGATTATACAGGTACATTTCAGAACAGTCAATGTTCTAACTTCCAAGCCTATACCAAATTAGCATTAAACACCATATACACATGTAGCAACCCAGTGTTCACTTCCGCAGGATCTTTCAGTGTTTTCATGTGAGGCTATACATGTATTTCTTGAATGTGATGCTATTTCAGTGGTGGATCCACAAATTTTCATAAGTTGGGGCCCACTGCACAGACTACCTAAGAAGGGCCAACAAATAAATTTCCTCCAGAAAAGGTGGGCCCAGAATAATTATAATTTTAATTTTCCTTTTTAGGCCACGCCAATTCATGATTTAGTTTCTTGTTTTACGGATTTTTGGACTCAAAAAATCGGGGCGAGCGAGCGATTTGAAAATTTTAATTAAAAACTATTCAATTTGCAATTTTTTAGGTGAAGCATGAAAAATAAATGTGAACGATTATAATTTTTTTTTGTAAACATAAAATATTAGCTAGATTTTGACAATATTCATGATATTAAAGCTTGATTTATCACAAGTTTGTACCCTGACATTTCTTTAATTTATGAAGTGTTTTTCCCTGTACACCAAGAAATAATTGAATAATTAGATGTGGTATATGAATGTGTGCCAAAAAGACAAATCTCCATCCAAGTCATAATCCGGTTGGGAACCACCCCACAATGTTATAGTATATCCCTTTTATGAGGGGTCATATAAGTTATAATATATATTTTGTAAAAAAAAAACACTTTTTAGTACATTAAACGCCTCATATTTTCTGAAAGAACTATATAGCTATCTGGTATTAAATGGTTAAAACATGTCTACAAATTTTGTAATATTTCTGGACTTTAGTCAACCACACATATCATTTACTTTTATATTTTTCAGAAAGTGCGGACCCCTCTTTTAGAAAAGTTGTTTCAAATATGATGTAGTTTTCCTCGTTTTAAGTAAAAATTTCTAAGCTTTTCCAAGGATTTGTATAGTAGCACTATACAAATCGCTACTATACAAATCCTTGGTTTATTCTATTTTTCTTTTCTATAACAGTAAAATAACCCCTTACTTGAAGAAGGGTTCTTTCAAACCTGATAATAACAAATGCAAGTCATTTATCGGCCTTTTACATCGGCTAGGGCTATGACCCAGACTAAACAGCAAGCTATAAGGGCATAAGGGACCCCAACATAACTAGAGTACACAATTCAAACAGGAAAACCAACAATCTAATATATATACAAACTGAGAAATAACAGGCTATGAACCACATCAACAAACTACTGAACGACAAGCCCCCAAATCAATCCTGACAGGTACATTAACATGCAGCGAGTATGGGTTGTTTGTTCTGCCGGCATACAATTTATTTGAAATATATTTGCAATTGAAGCCAACTGTTCTTTAGAAGTTCTGACAACGAACATATTTTGTAAGTAAGGGGAAGGAAACCAATGTACAGGCATTTTCTCCTGTTATATATTTATATCGGAGTACTCTCACTTGGGATACAATGTATATAGGTTTAATAATTAATAAAAAAAAAATACACAAGATATTTATACAGTGTGGTTGGGTGCTTATAGGTTTTAAACAATAAATACAGGTAAGACAGTGTTTTGAAAACAAGTGTTAATATCTTTTTATAATATTTACAAAAAATTATGCGGGAAATGGACATGATTACATTTCCAGATGCGGGAAGGGGGAATATATAAAAAAAATCCTGAAAAAAACAAGTGCGGGCGGGTTGGTCAAACTAGAGGCTCTAAAGAGCCTATGTCGCTCACCTTGGTCTATGTGAATATTAAACACAGGACGCAGATGGATTCATAACAAAATTGTGTGTCATGGTGATGTGTTTGTACATCTTACTTTACTGAACATTCTTGCTGCTTACAATTATTTCTATCTACAATTAACTTGGCCACGTAGTTTCAGAGGAGAAGATTTTTGTAAAGGATTACTAAGATTTACGAAAAATGGTTAAAAATTGACTATAAAGGGCAATAACTCCTAAAGGGGTCAACTAACCATTTCGGTCATGTTGACTTATTCGTAGATCTTACTTTGCTGACATTTATTGCTTTTTACAGTTTATCTCTATCTATAATAATATTCAAGATAATAACCAAAAACAGAAAAATGTCCTTAAAATTACCAATTCAGGGGCAGCAACCCAACAACAGGTAGTCCGATTCATCTGAAAATTTCAGGGCAGATAGATCTTGACCTGATAAACAATTTTACTCCAGTCAAATTTGCTTTAAATGCTTTGGTTTTTGAGTTATAAGCCAAAAACTGAATTTTACTCCTATGTTCTATTTTTAGCCGTGGCGGCCATCTTGGTTGGTTGGCTGGGTCATGCCACACATTTTTAAAACAAGATATCCAAATGATGATTGTGGCCAAGTTTGGTTTAATTTGGCCCAGTAGTTTCAGAGGAGAAGATTTTTGTAAAAGATCACTAAGATATACGAAAAATGGTTAAAAGTTGACTATAAAGGGCAATAACTCCTAAGGGGGTCAACTGACCATTTCAGTCATGTAAAAACTTATTTGTTAATCTTACTTTGCTGAACATTATTGCTGTTTAAAGTTTATCTCTATCTATAATAATATTCAAGATAATACCCTAAAACAGCAAAATTTCCTTAAAATTATCAATTCAGGGGCAGCAACCCAACAACAGGTTGTCCGATACATCTGAAAATTTCAGGGCAGATAGATCTTGAACTGATAAACAATTTTACCCCCATGTCAGATTTGCTCTAAATGCTTTGGGTTTTGAGTTATAAGCCAAAAACTGCATTTTACCCTATGTTCTATTTTTAGCCATGGTGGCCATCTTGGTTTGATGGCCGGGTCACCGGACACATTTTTCAAACTACTAACCCAAAAGATGATTGTGGCCAAGTTTGGATTAATTTGGCCCAGTTGTTTCAGAGGAGAAGATTTTTGTAAAATATTACTAAGATTTACGAAAAATGGTTAAAAATTGACTATAAAGGGCAATAACTCCTAAAGGGGTCAACTGACCATTTCAGTCAAGTTGACTTATTTGTAAATCTTACTTTGCTGAACATTATTGCTGTTTACTGTTTATCTCTATCTATAATAATATTCAAGATAATAACCAAAAACAGCAAAATGTCCTTAAAATTACCAATTCAGGGGCAGCAACCCAACAACAGGTTGTCCGATTCATCTGAAAATTTCAGGGCAGATAGATCTTCACCTGTTTAGCTATTCTACCCCATGTCAGATTTGCTCTAAATGCTTTGGTTTTTGAGTTATAAGCCAAAAACTGCTTTTTACCCCTATGTTCTATTTTTAGCCATGGTGGCCATCTTGGATGGTTGGCCGGGTCACCGGACACATTTTTTAAACTAGATACCCCAATGATGATTGTGGCCAAGTTTAGTTAAATTTGGCCCAGTAGTTTCAGATGAGAAGATTTTTGTAAAAGTTAACGACGACGACGACGGACGCCGGACGTCAAGTGATGAGAAAAGCTCACCTGGCCTTTTAGGCCAGGTGAGCTAAAAAGGAATTAAATTGGTGTGGCCTTTATACATGTTACTTATTTCATAAAGACTGTGACTAGTATAGCAACAGAATGAACCTTATTCTGGTAGTTCAAAATGTTGAACAGAAAGAACCTCTGTAGCTGTCTCATGATATATGATTATGTACACACAAAATGTACAATTTACACCCTACAGGCCCATAACCAGGCATTTCCAGGGGGGGGGGGGTTCGTTGGACTCACAAACTCGACTTTAACAGTCACAATTCGAACAGAACATTGACTTTAACAGTGCTTATTTGTTTTCAAGGGGGGTTCGTCCGAACCCCCCTGGCTACGGGTATGCACTACATCTCCTTTTATTCATATACATATTAAATAACTTAAACATGAAGCATAAAGATTAAAATAAGGGTATATATTGTATATATAAGATTTACACTTGGGTACAGGACAAATAGCCCAGATTTTTAAAAACTTCTTTTAGGTCTGTCAGAATTTCTATTCAGTAAGTATTACATTTGCTTGCACACTACAGACAAATGACAGACGAATTAGTATACGTACTTTGCAATTTTTTTTTTAGAAAATAAGAATCTGGCCTGCGGCAGCCCAAGAATAAAACATAAATCATCATACAGTTACTCTTAAGTCTTTCAAGTCTTTATGTGAATAAAAATCTAGAATTTTTGTTGTTTTAGAACGTAAAAAAACTGACCTTGCATTCATGATGCAGCTTTGAAATTGAGGAAAATGTAGTTTGTACATATACAAACATAACATGGCTAACTTTAGAACATCTGGCAGTGTTTTGCCTACACACTGTCTGCAAAGTTATAAACTCTGTGATAATAAAGGTGCTCACTACAGTTCCTATTGATAATATTGAGGTGGGGTCTTTGTTGAAAATTTAGTCTATAGTGTCTTCTAGCTTCTACAGATTCAAAATTTTTAGACCAGCAACTTGTTATTATAATTGCCAATCTCATGTTCTTATATCACTCGCTCTCAAAAACAATGTATTGATGATTCATGAATTAAAACAGATTGACTGTCAGCTGGCCAACCATGGAATAAACTAGACTTTAAGTTTTTTTTACATCAACAAGTGAAACTATAGCATAACAAACTTCCTGGATAGGGTCCATGGGTATTCTAAAACTTCACCTAAATTGCACATAAACACTGTGGACCATGATGGGACTTGCAATTAAGACAGTTCAGGCATAGTATACTATGCAATTCCTTGGATCATGGTAAATTTCTAAAACAGATGAAAAAAAGGGGGAGATTTTTGTCAAAATGAAAATAGTCGGCTACAGAAAACAGCTAAAAGACGACAGAATACTTACTCATAGTCAAGTTATGGCGTACAATAAGCTGTAAGCTGAAATCCGTGGGTACATAGGCCATTATTCGCCCCTTGCAACAAAAACATTCCGTCCGTTCAAAACATGTGGGTTTCAAGGAGGGTGGTAAAGGGGGGGGGGGGGTGCTTGCACGAAAAAAACGTGAAAAAAGACATAATTTCACGTTGAACGTGAAATAATTTCTGTAATGAACGTTGCACGAAAAATAAATACTTTTATTTGAACCTTTTGTGACTGAGTCACTGTCTTCTTGTATATATTAACTCTTTGTTTTACTTGATATTCCCGACTTAGTATACACATTTATGATATAATTGGTTTACGGCTTTTAAAAAAGTATTTCTTGACGATCACTGCCAAGTGTTTGAATTTTATTTGAAAAATACCGAGCACGCAAAATAAGACTTTGAAAATCACGATGCACGTAAAATTAAATAAGCAGAACACGTTGAACGAGACACCCGTCTTGCACGACTGAACGTCAAATAAAAAAGTAAAAACACGTTGAACGTGGAATACAAACCGGCGATCACGTTGCACGAAAATAACCCTTTACCACCCTCTTCAAGCTTCCTGTTGAATCGGTTTTCCAAATAAGGAAAACAAGCCACGCCTCCGTTGCGAGATCGACAAGTAGGATTTTCATACAATACAAGTTATGGCTTGTAAAGTAATGTGACATTTTATTTTTATTTTCAAGAAATTATCATTATTTATCTAATTCTGCATAGTTTATCAATAAAAAGATCAAAATACAAGAGCGATTGACGACCAGAGAAATGAAGCGGACAGCATCGTCACTATGGAGACGCAACGTTACTCATTAATATTCATGAGCATCACAAGAGTTATTTACCCCTGAAAAAAATGCCTTAACATACCTGCGAAGTTCGTTTGTTATTTTCTCTATTATTGTAGTAATTATTTTTTTTTAACCGATAAACAGAATAAAGGACTTTTAGTTTTTGATACTGACTTTTATCACAGAAAATGTTACTGTGATAAAGTCAGTATCAAAAACAAAAAGTCCTTTATTCTATATGTATGTGCCAGGTGTAAATCAATCTGCAAAAGAAGTTACAAAAATTACTGAAAGGTTTTAATTAAACTCAACTGATTGTCCCTCTGGTATCTTTCGTCCCTCTTTTGTATACACACTAGATTGTAAATAAACTCAAAGAAGATTGATCTGTTGATGTAAAGAATTTTAAAATGTAAATGTACACTAAAAGTGATCATTCAAAATGATAGTATACTAGGCAAAAAAAAAAACGTTACATAAGATCATATAAAGTTTTTAAAACAAAAAATTGATAACAAAAATTAAATGGAATAGTTAACTAACATGATTTTGAAGATAACAATAACAAGTTTTCTTTATTGAAAAAATTATTGCACATTTTCTGACAATTTTAACAGGACGAGTACAGAATTCGGGTTAACATATCAATACCTTGTATGACCACCTCTTGCATTTAAGACCGCCTGACACCTCCGTCGCATGGAATCAATAAGACATCGAAAAAATATTGAGGGATGTTGTTCCATTCCTTGATAAGTGCTGTTCGGAGCTGGGCTAGCGTTTCTGGTGGATTTTGACTATTTCTGATACGTCGACTAAGGTCGTCCCAAAGATGTTCAATTGGTGATAAATCTGGAGACATTGCTGGCCAAGGCAGCACACGAATATGGTTATTCTCCAAAAGGTCATCGAAATGTGTGCCACGTGATAACCGGCGTTGTCCTGCTGACAAACGTGGTTAAAACGATGTCTTTGGAGAAACGGGAGAACAACTGGAGCCCTAAACCTTGTTGCATTTAGGTTACCAACGATGATTGTATGCTCGGTGCGTTCCTGGTAGGTAATTACGCCCCATACCATGATTCCGCCACCACCAAACTGATCTGAAGCATCAGAAAATCGTCCATTGCGTTTCCGGTAGACCCTGGCTCTGCCGTCGCTAAATTTCAAGTTGAATTAAGATTCATCGGTAAAAAGAACCTGTCTCCATGTTTGCCTATTCCATCGAATCCGTACCCGTGTCCATTTAAGTCGTGCCATCCTGTGACGCTGCGTAAGGATATGTCCCTTCAACGGACAACGAGCTCTTATACCAACTTGACGCAATCGGTTATGAACTGTTTGAGCATATATTCTGTTGGTATGTCTTCTGTGGGTTTGTCGTGCAGTTTGTGACGCGTTTACAAATCGATTCCGGATATCATTTGTTGTGCCAGTATCTCTAAGACTTAAGTCTTAAGCCTTGCAATAGTCATTCTAGAGACATTAAAATGATTTGCAACCTGCACTTGAGTCATTCCTGCTGCCAACATCCCAATAGCTCGTTCTCTCTCATTTTGGCGTAGACGGGGCATTGTTTTACATGTAACATTTCAATTTTATAATGCGACCTTTTGTTAACAATTGTGTTCGACACAATAAATGACAAAAAGGACAACTCGATTCCAACTCTATACAGGTAAATTGTTGAATAAATTGTTATTTGTTTGAAATCATAATATGGCGTCACGTCATTTCCAATAATTTTATAAATGAGTAAATTTGATAGATAAATCATTCAGGCTACTACTTTTAATCATGAAATATTTGAAATTAATATATGTGATATTTTTCAATTAAAAACCAATGTACAGTTTCTTGTTTTGCCTAGTATATAATGACTATCAGATTTATCATCAAATATGAAAAGTTGTTAATCAATTACGGCCATGACAATAAGAAATATATTCCACATATCATAACATCTCATGTGCCTGCTTACACAATTTTATTAAATACAGGCAAGCCATAACCATTTAAATGGTATGCTGAACAGAGTCATGCATGCATATATTTTGAATAATTCTTTGTTTTACTCTTTTAATATATTATAAAATGGAATGGAAATGTGTTTCCATGTGTAATCAGATCTATCGAAAGATTCATGGTCAAATATACATTAATGATCTTTTTACATTTTGTTAAGGTATTTGCCAATCGGACATTTTAACAAATTCTACTAACTAACTCACGTTGCATGGTAGCTGACCTTTAAGATCCTAAATTTAAAAACATTTGACCCACATGTGTGCATCCCTGGTCAGTCTGCAAAATGTATAACCCCATTCTTAAGTAAATATGCAGCTTTCTCGTCAGACCACATTTAATCGTAAATGAAATGAATATTCACGATCCTCGGCTTATTGCTAAACTAATTCAACACTAACGTACCTCAAAATATCAGCAAAACATTTCTATATTTACGTGTTTTTGTCGAACTGATGACACTGACTTCTTGTATATAAATAGAAACGGTAATGACTTGTAGAAAAGGCGCAAATCCTTACGCAAAAGGCTAAATGTCGAGTTAAAAATGCACAACGTATCATATGAATGTAGCAAAACATCCAGATGAGATACAGTGTAACGGATACAAAATATTTGAAAAAAGATTGGGAAAGAACAGACAGTGCTATGTAATATAAACCACCCTTTTATTCATCATTCTATCGATACAGTCAAATGCCACATAGTTCCTTTGGTTCTTTTCTGATATATTTTTATTTTCTCAGAAAACTCAATTAAAACCATTGTCACATCAAACGTCGTGTTGAGTCTAAATTCATTCAATGATTATCATTTTGTATGGTCAATTTTCCTATTACCGACTGCTGACTCCGGTTTTTTTTTCGACAGGTTAACTTTTCTGTGGAAATAAAGCCTGGTCCTCGATCACCTTCCGTAACCAAAAGAAGCAAAATCAATTATATAAACGGTGCACTCTTGGGGGATGTTTACTGATTAGGCCCTGGATAGAAAGCATAACACAGTAAATCTTTCCTCAAAATTGTACCGATTAATATCTCGAATTTACTTAATCATGTTATTTACGTTGCTCTTGATTGACCTAGTACTAGAATTATAAACTTCATAAGCCACATTATTCCTGGGTCAAACGTCGGTATGAACATGAGTTTGTTTTTATATTGACATCGCTCATTTCAACATGTTCATTCATAGTTCATAAGAATAAACTAGATCTTATAAAATACATTGTTCAGCTGCAGTTAGTCAACAACTGTTCTTCTTTTTATTGGGAGAAGTAGGAGTCATTTTGAAATACATATATCAATTAATAATTTCTTGTAAAACTTTTTTTCTGTAGATTGAAAGTGAAACTAACGTATGTTTCTGATATAGAATAATATATACAACAGTTAGTTTTAAAAACAACCGGTTTATAAACACGAAATGGTCACAGTACGACTCTCAACTTTAACGAAATGACAAAAACGATCAATAGACAATCACTGAGACATAAACTGGTGACATAAAATCGTGTTTTCCACTGGTCAGCCCTCCCTTTTCATGAAACAGTTTTGTATCAACACAATAATAACACAAGCAATATATCATGTTTTACTTTAAAATACTGATATAATAAAAACAAAATCAATCATTAGTAGTTTTTCTACATTAAAATTTTAAATGGTTTCCAATGTTGTAGGCTTCATCATTCAAAGACTAAAACTGAATTTTTTTTGCATTGTTTGCATTTAGTTGGTTCTTGTAATTCATTCAGTACAGAAAAAAAAACCATGTCACTCCCCTTGGGTCAATGCAGACAAGCAATACGATGTCTTTAAATGTAGGAAAAGATTAAACTACCAATGCTTGATTTTTTATTAAATCATCGGACGAGTATTATAGTAATGCTTTATAATAAAACATGATATATCTCATTTTTACAAATTCCTTTCTGTACATTTTGGGTTGATGGTTTGATGTCAGTGTCTTATATCTACCTCACAGTTGATTCTGTTATTGATAGTGGATGTGGTTTGCTATTCTTTCCAACGATATTTGGTTAATTGTGTTACCATTTAGATATACTTACATTAGATGTATGTTTTATTATAATACGTTATTCTGATTGGTTTACTGTGTTAGTCCTTACACAATTGCATTACACTTAAAACTTATCATTTATGATGACACGAGGTCCCATAATAAAGTGCACAGAAAAATTGAATAAAAACTTGATGTAACTCGTGTTTTCATGATCCTTGCTAAAAAATGCAGTTATAAGAATTGAATGCCTCTTTTTGTAACTTCATTGGGTTGTAAAAGCGTTGACCGTGCGCAAATTTTTAAAATGAAGCGCTTCATACAAAATGCACTTCGGTCAACGCTTTTACACCCCAATAAAGTTACAAAAATAAGCATTCAATTCTTAAATGTTACTTGTAGCTACATCTCTAATTAAATTTGACAGATATAATTGATTTTGTAAACTATACTTTTAGTATATTTAGTATCTATTTTAGCCGCACGTAGTATTACCTTAAGTGAAGAGTTTGTCCAAAATTCTATATGAAGGCGAGTGTACTAAATCACTTCGATTTAAATGAAAACCGAGACAGACAAAATATTTAACATATATCAAAGGATATATTAACTATACATACTTTTAAGAAGGTGGCTCTTAATCAAAGGAACATTATTTTTAATATGATATTCTTCTTTTGAAACAAAGGTACATTATGAATTGAAAATAGTTTTTCAAGACTAATCAATTTATATTTATCAAGTATTTTTTCTCCCTTTAATGAAAAACCGCTCCAACTTTTGACTAAGTTCACCTTTTTAAAAAATGTTTCAGATAACATATTATATTTAAATCCTTCGTCTTTTGTTCACTAATTGGTCAATTTCAAAATTGCAGGATCGTGTCAACAGAAGGTTAACTATTGATTTGTATCATTACACTAATGTATACCTTTAAATGTAATTAAAGAATTTTGTGTAACTAGTAGTGACGATTTGTTTTTAACAAGAACATATGGAAAGAAAATCAAAGATGGCTGATCATTTGTGATGTGATTTTACGCTGAGGTACGTATTTTTCTAAAGTTTGATGTTAAGGTTAATTTAAACAAAAAATCATTTAATTATGCTTGGTGTGATTCTAATTCACACGACAGTCAACGTGAACAAAGACAACACATTAACGGTAAATCAATCGAAATAAGACAAACTTCCATGACCTTCGTGATAGGCTTAGATATTCCTTTTTCATCGTGGTTATCATGTATGTAGCTGTTTATGCAAAAGACAAATAATGGGATAACATTAGAAATGAAAAATTTTATCTATAAGATAATCACATCAAAATGTTAACACAAGGAATTAAATCAACATTCTTCTACTTTGAAAACAGAAAGTATTGTAGAAGCCCTCATGCTGAATTGCAAGATCAAATACATCATCTCATTAAACAGTGTGAGTGTTAAGACATTTCATCAGTGTTAATGTATCATATTGAGTACCAACAAACAAAGAAGATCATAGAAATAAATGAAAGCTCGAATTAAAAGATAAAAATCATTGCTTTACACACAAGCCTCAAATATTTTCATCAAGTTTTTAAAAATACATATCACCTATATGAGGATAGAAATTAATCTATTCTAAATTCAGGGAGATTTATAATTCTGATTGAATGTATATTCATGTGTAATTAATTTGTTTTGTTATACAAAAGGTATTATATTTTTAACCGGATGTCCGACGAAACATCCGCAATTTATTTCGAAATGCATGGCGGCCGGGCAGCTCCTAAACAAGTGTCCGTACATTTACTCATGAACCGAGCAACCAAAGTTTTTAAATTTGAATATGTTGATAATTATGACAAAATGTCAGGTTTACTAATGACGATATTTAATCTCATCGTTTAGGAGTAATGTTTTTTTCAATGATTGAACAATGGTATTTCCAGTCATTTCCTCTCTCTAACTCATTAACCATTCAACCAAAACTTTTCAAATTATCATATAGTGCTACTTATGGGCAAATATTGGTCAAACTCATTAATAGTGATTGTCAGGATTATAGATCTTTTTGATATGGGAAAAAAAAACAGGATATAACATCAATGTAAGAAAAATCTTGTTTGCTGTCACTCCGATGGACTCTTTCTAAAAGAAATACAATTCAAATACCGAATTCCAAGGAAAATTTAGATGTTATAGCTAGCCAACATATCACTTATTTGGCAGTTGTGTGACATTATATCATCTGAACAACGATGTGTGATCACCAACAGACTTAATAGATAAACAGGTCACACATAGGGATACATCAGTCAACATTGTCCTGACAGTTGAAACAAACATATATGCCATCAAAGAAAAAAAAACGCATTCAGACAAAGCACATAATCAACACAGAATTCAAGACAAAACATTATAACAGCACAATAATTTACTAGGATGCATAAATTTATTATATTGGTATATAGATAAATAGTTGTATTTAGTGTCTGTAAACAAAAGTAATACACAATAAACATAATATGCTGTGAACTACAATGACAATGATCGATTACTTATTGGGAAACACGTTCATAAAGATATAATTAAGAAAATAATCATCCGTTACCTGTAACATTACGTAAGGTAAAAATCAAATAACCTTGAAAAATCAGGCCTTGTTTTTTTGAGTTCTGAAAAAAATTTTCACCTCACCCCCCGTGTCGACCATCAAACAATGACCCCCCGCTTTTTAGACTGAAATATACATGTAACCATAGGCATACCTCATGATATTTCTATCATGTGATTGATTTGTAAATTTGTGGACCTTGGAGTTCAGGTGTGTATACGTCATCTGCATAGGGGTCGGACCATTATGGTTTCTGGGAGAAAAGATTATGAAAATAGGAGGTTTATATAATATATGATAACATAATTTTCTTGTTGTAAACCTGGAATATTAATGCGAATGTTTGTGATTTTGCCCGAATTCTAGTTATACCATTTATCTCTATTTTTTTCGAATTTTTCTAAATTTTCTAAATTTTTCTGTATTTCTTATAATTTAACACCACATATTCTTCATTGTTATGTCTTTTTCATTTATTTACAAATGTACATCACATACATTATTCTCTATTCTTTTAGGTTGCATTTTTGTAAATATTGACAATGCAATTGACAAAGGAACTCCTCTTACGGATAAAACTGTACCACTTTTACTATGAAGTTTTGAAAAAAGATCTTTTCCTAGAATTGAAAGTTCATATGCACCACAATTTTTCTCAAAGGTCAAAATATAGGGCTGTGCAGCATATTTTGAACGTTTATATGCCCTGAACTTCTCAGAGTTAAAACTTACGCTAATTTTCTTAACTACCCCTACCTCGAATGAAAGGTTACCACAGATTTCAATGTAAACAATATGCACGTGTTTATTTACTGGTAACATTCCCAAGTTCTGTCTCTGCGATACACATAGAGCATAACTGGGAACCAGTATGTAAACAAAATTAATTTTCTATGAATATTCAATTACTCCCCAAAAGAGGCGTGTTTTGAGAAACAGCTGTATTTAAAAAGTGCAACCTTTAAAACTTTTATTTACACTCCTACAATGTATTTGATCCTAAAGAACCTTTTTGTCATAAAATGTTTTTTTTTTATTAATTTTACAAGTTTATTAGGCCTCAGTTCATAATATTGCTTTTAACTGATAAGTAATTGGCTCAAGAACACAGTTATTTCGGAGTGCATTTCGTTAACATTTTACAGACATTAAATACAAACTTTTAAAATTTACACCTGTGCTAAGTGGATGTTATATTCTCTTGACAGCTTCTGACATACTAAATTTTTACCTTTTTCAGCTGGTCAATTCATGACTAAAAGTTTTTCTTGAAGTGAAATGTCAACCTCTTTAAATACTTCCTCTGTAAGGCATTTTTTAAAGGTGTTTGAACAAAAATTGGAAGATATGTAATAGTAAAAGTTCAATGCTAAGTTAATATTGATATTAAAAGACCTCCGAACAAAAAGGGGTGTTCAGATCTCCGAGCCCGAAGGGGTGTTCAGATCTTTTTTGTGAGGAGGTCTTTTAATGTTTAGTATCTATTTTAGCCGCACGTAGTATTACCTTAAGTGAAGAGTTTGTCCAAAATTCTATATGAAGGCGAGTGTACTAAATCACTTCGATTTAAATGAAAACCGAGACAGACAAAATATTTAACATATATCAAAGGATATATTAACTATACATACTTTTAAGAAGGTGGCTCTTAATCAAAGGAACATTATTTTTAATATGATATTCTTCTTTTGAAACAAAGGTACATTATGAATTGAAAATAGTTTTTCAAGACTAATCAATTTATATTTATCAAGTATTTTTTCTCCCTTTAATGAAAAACCGCTCCAACTTTTGACTAAGTTCACCTTTTTAAAAAATGTTTCAGATAACATATTATATTTAAATCCTTCGTCTTTTGTTCACTAATTGGTCATTTTCAAAATTGCAGGATCGTGTCAACAGAAGGTTAACTATTGATTTGTATCATTACACTAATGTATACCTTTAAATGTAATTAAAGAATTTTGTGTAACTAGTAGTGACGATTTGTTTTTAACAAGAACATATGGAAAGAAAATCAAAGATGGCTGATCATTTGTGATGTGATTTTACGCTGAGGTACGTATTTTTCTAAAGTTTGATGTTAAGGTTAATTTAAACAAAAAATCATTTAATTATGCTTGGTGTGATTCTAATTCACACGACAGTCAACGTGAACAAAGACAACACATTAACGGTAAATCAATCGAAATAAGACAAACTTCCATGACCTTCGTGATAGGCTTAGATATTCCTTTTTCATCGTGGTTGTCATGTATGTAGCTGTTTATGCAAAAGACAAATAATGGGATAACATTAGAAATGAAAAATTTTATCTATAAGATAATCACATCAAAATGTTAACACAAGGAATTAAATCAACATTCTTCTACTTTGAAAACAGAAAGTATTGTAGAAGCCCTCATGCTGAATTGCAAGATCAAATACATCATCTCATTAAACAGTGTGAGTGTTAAGACATTTCATCAGTGTTAATGTATCATATTGAGTACCAACAAACAAAGAAGATCATAGAAATAAATGAAAGCTCGAATTAAAAGATAAAATTCATTGCATTACACACAAGCCTCAAATATTTTCATCAAGTTTTTAAAAATACATATCACCTATATGAGGATAGAAATTAATCTATTCTAAATTCAGGGAGATTTATAATTCTGATTGAATGTATATTCATGTGTAATTAATTTGTTTTGTTATACAAAAGGTATTATATTTTTAACCGGATGTCCGACGAAACATCCGCAATTTATTTCGAAATGCATGGCGGCCGGGCAGCTCCTAAACAAGTGTCCGTACATTTACTCATGAACCGAGCAACCAAAGTTTTTAAATTTGAATATGTTGATAATTATGACAAAATGTCAGGTTTACTAATGACGATATTTAATCTCATCGTTTAGGAGTAATGTTTTTTTCAATGATTGAACAATGGTATTTCCAGTCATTTCCTCTCTCTAACTCATTAACCATTCAACCAAAACTTTTCAAATTATCATATAGTGCTACTTATGGGCAAATATTGGTCAAACTCATTAATAGTGATTGTCAGGATTATAGATCTTTTTGATATGGGAAAAAAAAACAGGATATAACATCAATGTAAGAAAAATCTTGTTTGCTGTCACTCCGATGGACTCTTTCTAAAAGAAATACAATTCAAATACCGAATTCCAAGGAAAATTTAGATGTTATAGCTAGCCAACATATCACTTATTTGGCAGTTGTGTGACATTATATCATCTGAACAACGATGTGTGATCACCAACAGACTTAATAGATAAACAGGTCACACATAGGGATACATCAGTCAACATTGTCCTGACAGTTGAAACAAACATATATGCCATCAAAGAAAAAAAAAACGCATTCAGACAAAGCACATAATCAACACAGAATTCAAGACAAAACATTATAACAGCACAATAATTTACTAGGATGCATAAATTTATTATATTGGTATATAGATAAATAGTTGTATTTAGTGTCTGTAAACAAAAGTAATACACAATAAACATAATATGCTGTGAACTACAATGACAATGATCGATTACTTATTGGGAAACACGTTCATAAAGATATAATTAAGAAAATAATCATCCGTTACCTGTAACATTACGTAAGGTAAAAATCAAATAACCTTGAAAAATCAGGCCTTGTTTTTTTGAGTTCTGAAAAAAATGTTCACCTCACCCCCCGTGTCGACCATCAAACAATGACCCCCCGCTTTTTAGACTGAAATATACATGTAACCATAGGCATACCTCATGATATTTCTATCATGTGATTGATTTGTAAATTTGTGGACCTTGGAGTTCAGGTGTGTATACGTCATCTGCATAGGGGTCGGACCATTATGGTTTCTGGGAGAAAAGATTATGAAAATAGGAGGTTTATATAATATATGATAACATAATTTTCTTGTTGTAAACCTGGAATATTAATGCGAATGTTTGTGATTTTGCCCGAATTCTAGTTATACCATTTATCTCTATTTTTTTCGAATTTTTCTAAATTTTCTAAATTTTTCTGTATTTCTTATAATTTAACACCACATATTCTTCATTGTTATGTCTTTTTCATTTATTTACAAATGTACATCACATACATTATTCTCTATTCTTTTAGGTTGCATTTTTGTAAATATTGACAATGCAATTGACAAAGGAACTCCTCTTACGGATAAAACTGTACCACTTTTACTATGAAGTTTTGAAAAAAGATCTTTTCCTAGAATTGAAAGTTCATATGCACCACAATTTTTCTCAAAGGTCAAAATATAGGGCTGTGCAGCATATTTTGAACGTTTATATGCCCTGAACTTCTCAGAGTTTAAACTTACGCTAATTTTCTTAACTACCCCTACCTCGAATGAAAGGTTACCACAGATTTCAATGTAAACAATATGCACGTGTTTATTTACTGGTAACATTCCCAAGTTCTGTCTCTGCGATACACATAGAGCATAACTGGGAACCAGTATGTAAACAAAATTAATTTTCTATGAATATTCAATTACTCCCCAAAAGAGGCGTGTTTTGAGAAACAGCTGTATTTAAAAAGTGCAACCTTTAAAACTTTTATTTACACTCCTACAATGTATTTGATCCTAAAGAACCTTTTTGTCATAAAATGTTTTTTTTTTATTAATTTTACAAGTTTATTAGGCCTCAGTTCATAATATTGCTTTTAACTGATAAGTAATTGGCTCAAGAACACAGTTATTTCGGAGTGCATTTCGTTAACATTTTACAGACATTAAATACAAACTTTTAAAATTTACACCTGTGCTAAGTGGATGTTATATTCTCTTGACAGCTTCTGACATACTAAATTTTTACCTTTTTCAGCTGGTCAATTCATGACTAAAAGTTTTTCTTGAAGTGAAATGTCAACCTCTTTAAATACTTCCTCTGTAAGGCATTTTTTAAAGGTGTTTGAACAAAAATTGGAAGATATGTAATAGTAAAAGTTCAATGCTAAGTTAATATTGATATTAAAAGACCTCCGAACAAAAAGGGGTGTTCAGATCTCCGAGCCCGAAGGGGTGTTCAGATCTTTTTTGTGAGGAGGTCTTTTAATGTCAATATTAACTTAATCATTGAACTTTTACTGACTTACAAACCGCCAAAAATATAAGAAAAGTACATAAAAAGCACTTGCTGAAACCTAATTCCCCTGAACTGGACGAGTCTTAGTATGTTCAACTTAAATGACAGTTAAACTGCACTCAGACTGATAATATACAATTAAAAGTTACCAAATTGAAATGCAAACGGACCGATTTAATGGAATTACATCATATAATTATCTATTTATGATGAAAAACAAAATAGCATCTAAATAATACAAAATGATAGTTTTACACAATTAGGGGGTAAATTTATATCTTTTTAGCCAACTTTTCAAAATAACGATTTCTTATTTAATAAATCAGGATATCAAAACCCCATGCAGACCTCATTTATAACTGACCAATGAATATTATGCCCAAAACTTCAGCTATATATACTTGATGTTTTTGATCTGTCAGTAATCATGAAATAGATTCGTAAAGATCAGACCTTAGAAAACAGTAAGTAAACTCTTCCAACAATTAGCTTTGTAAACTGCTTGTTTCAGAACATCTAATCGGACAGACCTAGATGCATAAGGTCCTTCACAATATTCATCCGGTAAATGTTCCTTTTGTTTCTGATTTGGTAATTTTCCTACATTACGTTACATGCGAATACAAAATGAATAGTTTTGTCTATTCAGTCCAATTAATTATTAAATAGTTCTTGCTTTATTTATGTTTAAAAAAAAAGAAAAAACTATGCATGCAAACTTCAATGAATAAAACCATATTAATCTAGGTTTCACTGGCCCGATCAAAACGTGTGAGGTGAGATATATTCGCAAGTTCAATGCATTATATGAAAACAAATTCTTTATTCTAGTCGTTCATTATTCCCTTTTTATGTCTAAATGAAGAAAAAACACCTGAACATTTGTTTATCTTTCTTAGTTTTATCCTTGCCTGACAAAAAAAATCATATGTTATAAATCGTACTAAAACAAAAAATAGGAACCATAGTAAAAAAATAATTAAAACTTTTTAATAAGCAGTCAGTTATGTGATAAACTGAAGAGACCCCCTCATCCCGATTTTTTTTTGAATGGAAGTTGTAAATTAAAACATTTTACAAGATCTTGTCATTGTGTGCTAAGTACTAGTACAGAGAAAGCTATTAAGTTGATTGATTGTTGTTTGCTTTACGTCCAGTAGCACATATTTCATGCATGTTCATGACTATAACACCTAAATTTTAAATACAATAGGTTATTACAATAGGAGGTCGACAGTGAGGTTGGACGTGAAACTTTAAAATACCACTGGAAAATGAGGGTATATTGAATAAGGACAGACATTTAGACTTAAAACAGCTGGCAATATTTGGACCACTTGAATAATAGGTGTAAGAGTTTTTAATTTGCCAGGAGCGTTGATCCATAAAATCTACCCTGAAGTCGATCATCCATGTTTACGTGTAGTTTACAAAATCAATTCAAGCATCTAATTTAGGTTATATACTTTAAGCTCGCTTTAGTAACTGTGATAATTATGTGAAACTGTATTGTGTATTGCGCTTTAGTTTTTGGTATGATATTCTGTACTACCGATCACTACCGCTCTCCTGATTGGTCTCGTGTGGGGGCGTTCGCCTCGAGAGCGGGAGGTCATTTGTTCGAATCTCGAACAAGTCAAACAAAGACGTTAAAGACTGGCCGGCTCTGAGTTGGAAATGTGTCCGAGTCGGGTGACTTTTCTTCCTGCAAACTTATATCTTGTGAACTTACAAAAAAAAAACGAATCAGTTTGTCAGTCTGGTAAAAAAAAACGGGGTTAATACTCTTATATTTACATCTAATCGTCCTGAATATTAATTTTATTTGCCGCTGGTCGTCATCCATTATCATTATTTATTTTACCGTTTTATTATACAATAAAGTAATTTGTTTTACTGGCTTATATTACAACTTCATAAATTTTCACCGATCAAAATTAAAATATGGCAGGTGAAATTTTTCAACCAAACACTCGTGATTGTTGGGATATCTTTGACGGTAAATAATATTAAATCAAATGTGCCTTTTCGGTTATATATAATATATGACGGAAAATATTATTGAATTAATTCAGTATAACAATTATTTAGTCATGGGTCGGTTTTGAGCTAAGCCTTATCATTCTGTATACGCATCTTTCTATAAAAAAAAGACCGAATGTTGACTCTGAATATTTGTTTTTATTTGTATCTTTAGGTTGCTGTCGCATTATTTTTACCTTTATCTCCTTCTTATTAAAGAGGGTTTCCCAACCCAGAACAAAAAAGGGGGGGTTCCAACTATATGTCCCCCATTCAAACGCATTGATCGGCCAAAAAAAAGGGGTGTTCAAACGCCCGGAACCCTCCCACCTGGATCCGCCAATGAAATGATTCGATTGGGTATAGAAATATTGACATCTCTGGACCTCTCCTGTCCCACAGTTTACCCTTGATAAACGGGTGCGTTTGGCTTATTGGTTATATAAATACGGAGCTTTGTCCGATCAAAATCAATAGGAATGTATATACGATGCCTGATGCAGTGAGAATTTCACGCTATCTTTAAAATTAAACATTAGAGGGAAAGACGATGTACGCACGAGTTGAATGATTGAAAGGTGTAAACAACAAGAATGGTCAGCTTAATCTTTTCATATAAGTCGCATGACTGATTTTAATAACATTGTTTGTGACTTTTGCTAGAATAATAGTAGACAATATAAAAAAATGAAACGCCCAAAATAAGTTGAATCTTTTTATAAAATGTTGTCAACCTTTTTTTATCATTTTTTTGTTGTTGCTTTTATAACAACTATTATACCAGTCTGAGATATAAATAAACTTGAAACAGCAAATGTTGTCACCTAGACGAGACAGTCGTCATGGTACGCTTCAATATATGAGTTATTGCCACTAAGCGAAGATTGTTTTTCTGTTCTAGTCCCTCCCCTATTAGTTTTGCTGGAAATTATACAATGTAACCCCTGATGTGTACTACGACAACTTTTTTTTAGTGTTAAGAAAAAAGATTAAATGCAAAGAGAAAATTGATTAAAGAAATGCTAAGATTTCTGACGCATAAAAATTCAAATGTAAATAATAATATAAAAGATATTCTATTCTATTCTACCATATAGTGACCGCCTTCAACAAATTGAAGATTATGTCACAGGAGGAAACTTACAACAAGACATAGATTGAAAAATGTACAATTTTTTAAAAATATTAAAAATTAAAAAAAAAATAAAAATTGTTGTACATAATAAAAAGTAAAATCACAAAAATACTGAACTTAGAGGAAGATCAATTGGGAAAGTCCATAATCACATGGCAAAATCAAATGTGAAATGAGATCGTCCCAGGTTTCTTAGATAATTATTTTGCGTTGAAAAACAATGAAAAATGCACGAGCTGGTTTGTAAGTAACTTTATCTACAGTCTATATTTGTAAAAATAAAAATCAAAGGATACTAACTATGTGCCTATACAATAGGACAGTAGGAATCATTTTGCACATTTTTCTATTATCATATTCTTTCCGCTAGATTCAGATAATGTACTCAAGAACTGTCTTCTAACCAATTGCAGTTGAAGTTCAGTATATTAAGTTTGATTAGTCTCAAATTTATCAATACACATTACAATCATATGATTATATTGTCGCAGATGAATGGACAAGGGTTATTTGTGAGGGAATCCTCTTTAATTTGATTTTTTAAAACTAAATGCAGTCAATACATTATTGTTAATAACGAAAACGTCCCCATACAAAACAAATTGAAAACAATAATTGATAAAACAAAAGACATTTTATTCAAAATTTATTGAAAATATGTTTTAAAGTAGCTTTTCAGACTATATATAAAAATCCAAATCAAGGTTTACAAGACCGATTCATGATTGAGCCAGAATAAAAATATCATGTTTGCACGAAACAATCTGTGATGTGTTTCTATGCATGTTATTTGAAAAAAAATTGGACACGAAATGATATCATTTTATATTTATCAAGAATAATATTAGCAATAAAACTCAATGCTTAACAAAGTTTCAGGACGGATAAAACTTGACTTACTGAACATTTTTATTAGTCAGATTTGATCTAAATGCTATACATGCTATAGTTTCAGAGAAAATGAAACAAATGATTTCACCTCTATGTTTTATGTTTTTTTATGATGACCATCTTACTTTGTAGGCTGGATTATCGGATACATTTTTTAAACTAAATACCCTAGGGCAAGCTGGCTGTTAAAATAGTTGCAGAGGAGAAAATTTATGTAAAAGATAACAAATATGTTCAAAAAATTATGTAACATTTACTTTGAAAGGCCGTAGCTCTTTGTGGGGTCAATTTTGGTCATGTTGGCGAATTTTTAAATCTCATTTTTATTATGACTTTTTATTTTCGAATGCAGAGGGCCGAACATATTTATGGCCACCCTCTCCTTTAGAATTGAAAAATCAAATAGTAGTGTTTTAAGAGCATACAATACAGTTTGATCCCATATTGAAATTTTGATGAAAATTTGCATAAGGACTAATTTTTACCTGTTTAAATCATACATGTTATAAAATGTGTACCTTCATGTGCTAAATTTTGAGTAAAATGATGTCCACATTTCAGATATTTGCACACACTTCGGAGTAGTGGTCTTCATTTTCCATTCAAAAGAGATAGATAACTTTTGTTTAAAGATAAACACAAGATGTCTTTCATTAAATTAACTGTAATTATTTTTTTTATAAAAATGTTCTTTAAATTCATCCATTATTTTATACAAATAGCTCATCAAATTTTCATCAATGTAGAAAAAATCGTCATTTTTTGGTGTTCAATTATTTATTTGAAAAATAATGCATCATTGACAATTTCTTGAAAATTGGTGCAAATAATCTTCATACATAATCAAACCAAATGTCATTTTAAAAAAGATGTGTCCATGAACTCTTTTTTAATTAAATCAGTTTGAATGATAATTATCAGTCGAATAATGCATCTTTACCGATATGTGCCAGTTTGACCTCGCGGAAACACCAGTTTACTCTAGCAGCATCATTACCTCCCCTGTTATTACCTCGGAATATCCTGTTTTTCTTACCTCAAATAGTGTCTCAGATTGACTAGTTCTATGGTAACCATTATTTGACTGCCAACATTTTGTTTCATTCAATTGATCGTTATTGCTTGTCATATAATCTTATCAGACTAAGATGTTTATTTAAAGCAAGGTTTAAAAAAAACCTCACTTTCCACCTGAAGCTCCAAGCTTATTGGTACAGCCTCTTAATCATCTGATAATGCATTTGCCTTAACAAAAATAACATTGATTCATGAAAGACAATTTTGATTATTTTAAGTATTAATATAGTTGAAAGAGTGCTTCAAAATTAAACAGTAGATTTAGTTTGACAGTGAGTTCAATTATACGCAAAAGGAACATTTGAGCATCATGATATGTACAGATACGTGAAATATAATTGGACTCCATTTCGCAAAAGGTATATAACGCAAGTGCTAAAACTGTTTCAGATAATCATCGTCACGCACATCCATTTTGTAATGATTAATATTATTGTTGATTGACTGTTTTAAGAACCACCATAGCAGTATTGAACACAGCTCTATTAACACGATTGACAAGTAGTACAGGCATTATTCTGACTCAGTATTTAGTATCTGTTCAATTTACTTAATACAGCCGACTCGATTTTAAAAGTATAGAACATCAATTTATCTATTTTGACAACACAAAAGCCAGCGTTCTCCCGCACAGGGTATGAAAAACTACCAATTGATTTTTGAGGTGTTGTAAACACCCCTTAGTGTTTTAATGAATAGTTGACAAATGTTTTTTAAAAACTATTTAGACACCAAACAAAACGATAGTTTGTAATCAAATGAGGATGACTAATGATTCAGAAACTCTTGCATTAATAACTTGT
Source organism: Mytilus edulis (assembly GCF_963676685.1). Taxonomy (NCBI): domain Eukaryota; kingdom Metazoa; phylum Mollusca; class Bivalvia; order Mytilida; family Mytilidae; genus Mytilus; species Mytilus edulis. The sequence goes on from NC_092357.1 coordinate 10,815,970, forward strand.
CAAAGATAAAAGTCTGAAACAAAATTAAAATGAAAATGAAACGAACACAAAATGCTGTTGATGTTATAGTAGTCAAATATGATCAATTGAGATGCTTATGTTTACGACCCTTTCATTTGTAAGGGCCAACTGTTATATTCACTTGAAGTGTTGTTTTCCTCACCATATATTATTTAATTGATCTATAAGCAATCAGTCAATTAACAAATATAAATTTAGTTGCATGCAAACTAATCTTCCCACAAATCACATGCAGATGGACCCCAAGTCACGCGGTATGCTGTATTTTATATGTGTAACATTAAACAAAAAACAAAAATAATATTTGATTTTTTTTTTCATTTTTTACTAAAGTCTAATCTGTTGTTTATTTAATAAGTCATGCTAGTGTCGTGTTTAAAAAAAAAGGACCAAGTTTGCTGTCACATTATAACATATTCGTCTATTACATATCTAACAATAATTTTCCTGTATGAATAAATGGTCCATTGTTATCGATTATAGTTAGTAACCATCAGACAATTATAATCATTTATTTAATCTATGTTTTTGTTGTATCACTATATTGCATCAATATATCTATATCTGGTCCGAGTGCACAGTTATTTCTTAGTGCATTTCTTTTAGACAATAAATGAAAAATAAAAAATCCCACCTGCGCTTTCTCAATAATATTTTTACAGTGTGTTGTACTACTTTTGGGACAAATTATATCAATATTATAGAAAACTTCATCAGCTCTAACTCAAAATATGGACAATTTTATGTTAAGGGGGTCTTGAAATCTTTTGACAGCTTCCGAAGTGCTAATTTTTTACCTTTTTTCAGCTGGACCTAATCACCACTTTACATTAATATTTATGACCCAATTTTTTTTACAGTGTCATTTCACCCCCCAACTTGCTATATGAGGCATAAAACATGGAGAAATAAATTTGGAAGGGGTATAACAAAAATTGGCAAGTAACACACTGTCCACACTAAGGACTATATTCGTGGACAACGAAAATCAAAGGACGATAACTGTGTACTCGGACCATCTTATTGCTGAAATAAGGGAATGATAATATTTGTATAAATGATAATTTTAAAATACATTTATATCAGCTTTTTTACACATTGTTACAGAATTTTCACAATGAGCTCAAAAGAAAGAAGAAACCAGCTTTGCCAGGTAAAACAAATATCTAGTGCGGTTCGAAAGTAATATATTTGTAAAGGGATATGAATTAGTAAACAAAATACAAATAGGTAATGTTCCTAGCTGTTAGATATGCATAATTCAATTGGATAATTGTGGTATACATAAGTTTATAGACTGTTTTATGAAGTAACCTTTGTTTTAACCTTTAAGCTAACAAGTCGGTACGTTATACATAATCAAAGGGAACATTGTAAACGCGATCATTAATTACTACGAGCACTGGGTAAAATGTAAAACATATGATATATATTACATGAGTGAGTATCTTGCGATAACTTTAAAACTGAAAAACAACAATGCATTTCAAATATGTGAAATGCATGTGAGAACATTTTATACATGTGTTGCGTTTAAAATGAGATTTTTCTAGATGAAACATTGATGCAAAAACAGACTTATATAGCGATTGAAATTGGAACAACACTATGGAACGCCTCAGCTGCCTTATGATAACAATAACCATATAATTAAGGATAGAGATATATCATGAAGAAAATGTTCTATACTATAACGGCATTTGACTATAATACTCTGTCAATTCGCTATATCACTAAGATCAATTTACATACTATAACGGCATTTGACTATAATACTCTGTCAGTTTGCTATATCACTAAGATCAATTTACATACTATAACGGCATTTGACCTCAATACTCTGTCAGTTTGCTATATCACTAAGATCAATTTATATACTATAACGGCATTTGAATATAATACTCTGTCAGTTTGCTATATCAGTAAGATCAGTTTACATACTATAACGGCATTTGACTTTAATACTCTGTCAGTTTGCTATATCACTAAGATCAATTTATATACTATAACGGCATTTGACTATAATATTCTGTCAGTTTGCTATATCACTAAGATCAATTTACATACTATAACGGCATTTGACTTTAATACTCTGTCAGTTTGCTATATCACTCAGATCAATTTATATACTATAACGGCATTTGACTATAAAGACACTTTATTACAACATGGAGTTAGCTTTTCATATTACTCTGTCATTTCACTTTTTTATGAAGATATAATTTCATACTATGGAGACATCTTGATATAAAATTTTACGAATTCATTTAGTGTTTGCAAAGACATTGTCGGGTCAGAAAGGGGGTTTGATGCAATTCAATACTCAATTGATAAGGGATGCCGCTGGGGTTCATGTACGCTACCCTTTTCGTATAATCAAGATTTTTAAAATGTATAACATTAGACATATGCGTATGTGAAAGTGTAACCTTTTCACATTTTTATTTGGTTTCATCTGGTGTGTTAAAGAAATGACTACCAAAGTGTCGAAGAGGGACTATTTATGGAAGTGTTCAGGTGTTAATCTTTGAATTACGTGCTCAAACCGAACGGTATTTCCCGCAACAACATAAGACAGGAATGATACTATCGAGGACCTATAAAGTGTGAAACGAAATAGAAACGAACGAAAGAAACCGAAACAAACGAAACAAAATAAAAATTAATCAAATATATAATATTAAACATCGATGCGATATATATATATATATATATACTATACCCCGTTGAGTTTTGAGTTTTAGACTGGATTGTTAATTGAACAAGATGGATAAAAATGATGAACTAGTGTTTAAGGTCCAGTAACAAATATTACATTCATATCGGAATAAGAGTCAGTTGTGGTGGTTTGAATATGAACATATTTCAAACAAAGCATACATGTTGGGTTGGATTTTATACGTGTCAAGTGTACAAAGACGACATTTCAATCTTCCAGGACGCATTTTCCCTATACATAGCAGACATGCTCTCCCTGCTTAACTGCACTGACACGTAAATAATAAGTAACATTTCAAGTTGATTAGTATTTTTGTCCGGGCAACAGCACTAATCCTTTAACATTAGAGAAAGTGTAACAGCCACCGGAACAACAGAAGAGGAAGGCGAAAATATCAGAAATATATAAGATTGAAAAATAAATCTTATTTCTTGTTAGATAAAAGCCATGTATTTTTTCATAGCCAAAAATCTGGGTGTTCATGGCTGTGTTTCTGTCCACAAGTTTTCCCTCTTGTCACTTTGGTACTCAATTTTTCAACACACCTCATGAAACCAAATATTTAAATGTTATGCATTCTAAGAATTTTAATTATACGAAAAGGGTAGGGCCCCCTATCAATTAAGTATTGAAATGCACCCATCCCTCTTTGACCCGAAGGTGTCTATAAAACGCTAGAAAAATTCATAAAATAAATAAAAAAGTGAAGATTTGTCAACTTTCAGCATTGATTTGAAAATTCATTTTACACATCATTATGATTTTAACAATACTGTCAATTTAAATATATACCAATCTGGCTCTCAGCTTTTTGTTCATACTGATATTCAAAAATACAGCTAAATTGTTATAGGTACGGGGAAAGTTTGTAAGGAATACGGCTTATACATTTTGCACCGTACCTGTCAACACGATTTGCAAACACGTGCTAAAAGAAAACTATTGAAAAAAGACAGGTTGCTTTCATGTTAAAATTTGTGGAAAAGAATATACAGCCCTTGGATGGTGTAAACTTCCCAAAAAACCGTGTATGGTGTGATGGTGTAAGGTGTATGGTGCAATGGTGTAAGGTGTATGGTGCTATGGTGTATGGTGTAAGGTGAATGGTGTAATGGTGTATGAGGAATGGTGTGATCGTGTAACGTGCAATCGGGAATGGTGTGAATGAATGGTGTACGACATTTCATTGGTTAAAATCAAAGTTCTTTTTATTTTATTTTTTCGGATTGTAAACATAAACAATAATAATAATCGATCGTAATTATTATTTTTCCAGAGTAGCAAATTACTTTACCCGGTAGACTATATATATTATAAATAAGAATACGAAAAAAAAATGTGTATATTAAAGTAATTATTTTATTTTCTCATATTCTTATTTATAGTGAACAATGGCTATAAGATTGTTTGCAGCTATCATAAATTTAGTGAAATGATTTTGTTTTAACTAGAAGCCGTATAAAGAGGTTATCCACGCATAGGAACATTATTTTTATATCATGGGTTATAAACATCATTTTTAACGTTGCTTCGTTCCCCATTTTTGACAGGCTCTTCGTACATATTCCTTCGTAATTCACGTGTGTTTTGCCTTGGATTTACGATTCTGTTTTCCAGAAAATGTTCAAAAGAAAATTGCACACTGTACAGTTTTACATGTATTGCACATAAGGTGTTGTATAATTATGAACAATCTCGTCAATTGTGCTAGATTTGTGTTTATGGATTATAAATGGTATCGTGAACGTTCGAAAAAATACTTTAATATGCGAACAGGAATGAAATATTTGCCACTTGAAATTTAGCTACCAACAAAATCAACCAACCGACATACTACGTTTTCCAAGCAGAGAACTTCTCATAATTTTCATTATAAAGTCATGAAAGTAGTTAGTACAAAGGAATTCTCTCATGTCAGTCACATTGTTTGGTGATGTACAGTACTACTGGATTAGTTTTATAAACCTTATAGCTATGTGTCTGCCATTAATAGATATCACACAGGTTCCCGTAAGATTTTGACGTCATAAAACAAAATATCTGATGCCACCATGGAAAAATCTCGGGGGGAAAATGATTGTTATATAAATATGTGCTTCAAAAGTTCAAGCAGCTGACTCAGCCAGGATTAGCTATAAGATGTATCTTACAAAACATCCTGAACCACTGGGTTTAAATGAGCACACCCCAGCAAGCACGACTTATTTATGCGCAGAACAACCAATCACACAATAGCCAAAATGAATCAGTGACATACATGACATACCTGCCCAAATTCAGAAGTGGGAAATACAGATACAGATACTGATTTCAGTTACAGTTTTATATTACTTAGACAGAAAAGAATCACAATATTGCTGATTTGCTATGCTGCTATATAGATTTACATAATAGACATGATTAAGTGCTTATATGGTCAATTTTGGTTGACATGTTCAAATAATTTTATTATATGAGTCAGAATGGTCAGCCTGAGGTTTCAAATCACTGAAATTTTGTTGCGAGTTTGGTTGACGCATTAAAATAATTTTACTATATGAGTCAGCTTGAAGTATCAAATCACTGAAAAATTTTTGACGCCTTAAAATAATTTCATAAAATGAGTCAGCTTAAGGTATCAAATTGCTGATATTTTGTTGACGCCTTAAAATAATTTTACTATACATGCTATACGAGTCAGCTTGAGGTATCAAATCACTGAAATTTGTTGACACGTTAAAATAATTTTATTATAAGAGTCAGCTTGAGGTATCATATCACTGAAATTTTGTTGAAGCGGTAAAATAATTTTATTATATGAGTCAGCTTAAGGTATCAAATCACTGAAATTTGGTTGACGCGTTTAAATAATTTTATTATCATGATTAAATGAGTCATTTTTGGGGTATCAAATTACTGAAATTTTGTTGACGCGTTAAAATAATTTTATTATATGAGTCGGCTTGATGTATCAAATCACTGAAATGTTGTTGACGCATTAAAATGATTTTATTATATGAGTCAGCTGTGTTACAATGTTGCTGCTATTTGTATAATGCAATGCATTCTGACATCAAAATATTGCTTATATATATAGGTTTACATAATAAAATGTTAATATGTTCAGTTTTGGTTGATGGATTGATATAATTTTATTATACAAGTCAGCTTGAGCTATCAAATCACTGAAATTTTGTTGCGAGACACTTATTTTAATAAAAGAGAACATGGTGGCAATCTAGATTGATTGGAATAAACCTGTTTAATAAATGCTCGCAAATGTAATCAAAAGCTGAGTGTAAAGTAAAACATTTTAATTCCCAAATGCGTACAAACATAGTGCGCCCGTTAAAAGGATATGTGGTACTAAAGTATTATGATTGCCAATGAGACCACTCTCAACAAGAGACCAAAGTAAGTCAGCTATTAAAGGCCCCGAGATGAGCATATTATCCTGTCTGAAAAAAAAAGAATTAATTTTTTAGTCATGATACAAGATCCTAAGGCTAAGTATTTATTAGTACGTACTTCTGGAATATTTGCTGCTGCACAATAAGGGAGGCAACATATAATGTGCAATGGGAATTTCAAACTTATAAGCCGAAAACACACCGACAATGTCAGACAAAATAAAGCGAAAAACACCTGAGTTCTTTGAAATGTCAAAATTGGCTTATTTTGAGCAGGACTTTCTTTACGAAGTCCCTGTTTTGAGGCACTTCGTGTAACACAAAGAAGTAGAAGTAGTACCAACATGGTACAGTTGAATAGTTGGTGGTATAATTTTATTGTCGATTTCATGTTTGTAGTAAACAATATATATATTAAGTGTAATAATGGCCATGATAAAATATAATATACTGGGAGTTTTGTACTGTTTCATTCAAGGTGTTCCCCCCTTTCTTCTTACGACTGTGTCAAGAGGTGTAATTGGTACTATAAAATTCAGGACTAATAACAATATAAACATCGATCACCTTTTAGGCGAAGAAAATATTTACGAAAATAGGACACAGGCACTTGTCTCAGATTTTTTCCCCCTATATACCTTATTGTGTTATAATAAGGTATATAGGAAATTTTTTTCTGAGACAAGTGCCTGTGATAAAGGAGCAAGAAATACAAACTTCCATGCTTTCAACTCATTTCAACAGATTATGTGTAATGAGGATAATATCTGAATCGGTTATTTTCTACATTTCATAACTAAAGAAAATAACAATAAATATGTTTGTATGTCATGAACTATATAGTTGTCCATTTGTCTATCACAAGTCCTTTTCCGTTTCTTTTTTCACATGTAGGCTAAACGCAATAAAGATAAAAGTTTAAAAAATTGTTTCTTAAAATTTCACTCATTCAAGAAATGCTTTACTGCATGCATGAATGAATTTAGATTAGATACATATACATGATATATATATACATTCAATAATTTTGGCTTTGACAGAGTTTTAACCATAACACATTTATCTCAATCCCTGATGGTCAAATGAGCATGATGGTAGTTCATCAAACATACAATATACAAGGTTGTCTGGTAAATGTGGATTGCGGATTAAGAAGTTGGATATCATACTTGAAAAAAACACCTGAGGCGAATTCCACACGGATATGTATTTTCTCTTAATTCAACAATATTCTAATTCTCTTTATTTTCATTTAAACTGGGGCTAATACATTTTCTGGTATATACAATACAAATTAACATACGATACAATTGAGAATGGAAACGGTTAATGTGTAAAAGAGACAACAAAACAACTAAAGAGCAGACAACAGCCAAATGATTGGTCTCAATCCAAGTCGGGAGGCGACGAACAGCAAATTGATAACAATGGAACCACAATTTGATAATATCAAATATACCACAAGACCACAAGATACTCGTTGCATATATTTACACACTTAATCTATTCTATGGAATTTATTTCTGCACAAAAACGAATTCAGAAAGTTAACTTATAAATTATAAAATATAGATGTAGGTCTATATGCGAGTTTGAGTGAATTTTTGTTGGTGGGTGGGTTGGGAGAGGGAGAGGGAGGGGTGAAAGAGCGTCGTTTCTATATTTCTTTATCTATAATTTTTGCTTTTATTTTTTTTACTTTTTACTTTAATGTCAATTGATCATTATTTTTAACGCCATATACATGCATCAAATATTTGCCACTAGGCGTTAAACAACCAACAACCAATCAATATGTTTTCTTAATCATTTCATCATCGCTATATTCTTTCATCTGTATTTTTGGGGCCGCGCTTCCAGACTTACTTTTTGCACATTATTCTAATATCTTTAAAACACCTTCAAATTCTTCAAAAAAAAGAAAGTGACCTATTCATAGTACATGGTAATTGAAAAATAAGAAAATTAAACTAATATTACTTATGGTATGCTTGGGCTTTTAGAGAAATGTATAAGTCTATGGATAATTTTTCTTGGACCGGGGCCGGAATAAAAAAAAGGGGGACACGGTTGTTGATTTCCCTTGAAAATAAGAGGAGAAAGACATTTTGTTTAAAATCAAATCTTGTTATGGTATTAAACAATGAATAGTTTAATTTGTTGCTGAATAAATTTACAAAATGACAGTTTTGAAGGAAAACAAACATGCATTCACAAGAAATGTTATTGCGGTCTCTAAAAACACTGCAAAGGACCTCCTTTGTGCACAAAGGAGCACAAAAGAGCACAAAAGACCGCAAAGGAGTTTGATAATTGCACAAAGAACCAAAAATTGTTTATAGATTGGGGGGAAAGTGATTTTTCACAAAAAGCCATATTGATTTTTAATAAAGGGAAAGTCCGCAAAAAAATCAAAAATTGATATTATGTCCTATCTGTATTAAAAGGCTCAAATTCAGAATATTAAAGTTTATTCTGCTAGACAAAAGATCACCATCGATTTTAAATTTAAAGTATCAATTCTCTACGTGCCGCCTTTTTGACCATCTTTTCCGTTTTAAGCCACGATATGTCTATGAATCACATAAGACCAAAACGACAGTAACCTAAAATAAATGTAGTCGTAATTGCGAGTGGATATCTTGTCAATTACACGGTTGTATTATCAGACTAACTAATTTGATACGGATCTTTTTTTTCAAGTAACCAAGGTCTGTTTGTCGTTTTTAACTGTTTATATGGGAATTGGTTAAAAAGTCATAGTTCAAAGTCATAAATGATCATAAATAAGTGTTCCGTGAAAATTGTTTTCGAAAATCTAATTTGTTCATAATTCTTTTAAGTAATAAACTTATTTTAATAAATTCGGACCTTCCCGTGTCTGATCACCTGCATGGCTAAAGGTATTACTCCCAAAGGTATTGTGGGGTGACACGTCCAGGTATTTAAGCGATTTCCTGTCGGGTGTATAATATACATCTCTGTCTTGCGTGTCCGATAGTGATATACTAGTCAATATTATTAAAACTCAAACGCTTGTTTATAAATAACATTTCTGGTGTAAAGAATATGATTTATAAAAATCAAAATAATTTAAAAAAAAGATTTGATAAAATACAAATCTGTTTACACATTTTTTCAAAGCGTAAATTTGGGAAAATGTAAGTACTCGTCTCGTTGTCAAAAGTGAAGGACAGTTTGAAACATAAATGAAATATTAATTTAACAAAAATATACGCACTTGTCGACCATTCGTTTATACGCCTGGATATAAAGTTACGGAACTATAGATAGTTGCAATTTAGAATTATATACCGGCATTTTTTCATTGAACATAAGATAAAAACATACATTTTGTTTAATTTAGGTTTACTGAAGTTTTGTAAATAGACTAGTCCTTGCATGACAACAGTATGTTATCATGGGATGTAGATTGACTATTGTATACCAAAAAGAAGAAAAAGAAAACCATTTTGAATTAAATAGATATAGGAAGATGTGGTGTGAGTGCCAATTAAACAACGCTCCATCCAAATAACAATTTTTAAAAGTAAACAATTATAGGTCAATTTACGGCCTTCAACACGGATCCGGAGCCTTGAATACCGAACAACAAGCTATAAAGGGCCCCATAATTACTAGTGTAAAACCATTCAAACGGGAAAACCAACGGTCTAATATTTAACTTGGCTTTGGTTCATTGAAGTTATGTACATAGTAAAATCACAGATTTCTATTTCAATAAGATTGTTCTCGAACAAAGGAAGAAATTCATCATCACAATTGTTGGGTATAATGTATAATAATGTGAAAGTACTTTATGCCGACATGCATGTTATATATATGCCACTGGACGTACACTATTTATCCCTAAGGGATGTGAATATTTTGCTGGAAAACTATTGAGTATGAAAGTTTCAAATTAAGTTCGGGATTTATTTTCTTTCTTGGTATTCAATAACAGAAAAAAGAATAAACTGCATGCTTGTGCGCTAAATAGTGGTAGTCTTGCCATATAAAAGACTTATAGTTATATTAAAAATATAGAAAAATGACATTAAATTGGTTCCGTCTTTTTTTTTTTAAATATCATTAAAAAGATGTGTGTCTAAGGTGAACGACACAAGAACCCCTTCATACTTTAGTACGAGAGTATAGCATGTAAACATTCCTTCTCAATATGGTTGTATTGGAAATCTTTTCATACAGATTGACAACTCGTGGTCCGATATGCATGTAATATTTGCCACATGACGCCCATAGTTCTTTCTACCATTATCATCTTATTCCTTGGTAGGTGATCACTCAAAATCGTTATTTAAAAATCCTGTTTGTGAGATGTAGATTCACTTCAATACCGAAATTTCGGCTATATCTTTCACAAGTTTATAACACGGAGAAGCCGAGACTTTTCTTATAAAAAACGAGTGTTACCTGTTCGGTACATGAAAAGATCGGTTAGAAAGCAAGTTTTTAATTTCAGTTAGATTCGAGGGTTGAAAATTGTAGGCGCCAAAAAAAAAAGGTTGGAGTGGTCCACTGGCAATATTTTTATTTCATTAACGGTGCATTTGATAGGTTCATATGTTCTTTTATTAGCGGTTCTTTTATTTAATCTTTTTAATAACCAATGGATGCCGTAGGAGGTCCAACAGAGTTGTGATCAAGGATTATTTGGCAAAAATATGTGGTCCGAGAAACGTAAACACTCAAACCTGACCAACCTTGAATTTGTGCTGACCAATGTTCATACTGAGTGAAAGATACATACATTTTATTAACATCAAACGAAAACGTTGAACGTATAAGGAGTATAACTTTAAAAAAAAAAAGATTGTTTTTTCAAAATTTGAGGGGGGGGGGGGGGGGAATCGAGTTTCATTTTAAACGTCATATCGTACTGTAAAGGAAAAACATGCGTTTTCAATCTCGACATTTTAAGGGAGGGAACAAAAAAAATTGTAAAAATTTACCGGTAGATTTTTAGATTCGTTCGTTTTAGTTTTTAGTGAAGATGAGATGTGAAAGCTAATTTGTGGATGATTCACCTATTTGAATATACAAGGATATGTATGATTGTTATGTTGATTGGTGCAGAAAAAATAATTGTTATTTATATTACGCTGACCATAAGCATGATTAGTTATTGCACGACGGGATCGTTAACTCGCAAAACCGATTATACTTGATTTTCAAAGTTCACCTTGACCGGTTATAATCTGTACACCAATATCGCTTTCATGATTATATATGAATAGTTTATATGATCTAAGTACTATTCGTTTCTTGCATTGTTTGTCGTTTTTATCTGAAAACCAAGTTTTTTTAAATTTACGCTACATATTAAAACCGAAAAACTTAGTAATAAAAGCAATGAAACTTATATCGCCTCTCAGTGACAGAAAGGCAGATCGCGGCTTAATATAGAGTACAAGCAAAGTTTAATGCGTACTTTATTTACAAATACATGTATATTTATTTGATCTGTATTGTTTATATGACCATGATCACGGAAGTTTTAATTTTATATATTAGTTTGCAATATTGTGATCAAAATTCGTTTTTTAAATCAAATAAATAATTTTGTAGTCGTTGAAATTTAATTGCATTATGGGTAATTTCGGATCGTGTAGATAGAATGGGGAATGGTGTATGGTGTAAGGTGTAAGGTGTATGGTGCAAAGGTGTAACGTGTATGGTGTAATGGTACATGGTGTATGGTGTAATAGTGTATGGTGTATGGTGTAATCGTGTATGGTGTTAGTGGGAAGTTTACACCATCCAAGGACTGTAGGCCATCTTTTTGTTTAAGGCTTGTATGTTATTCATTTTTTCCCATCACTTTGCGTCCGTCGTCCGTCGTCGTTAACTTTTAAAAAATCTTCTTCTCTGAAACTACTGGGCTAAATTAAACCAAACTTGGCCACAATCATCATTGGGGTATCTAGTCTAAAAATGTGTCCGGTAACCCGGCAATCCAACCAAGATGGCCGCCATGGCTAAAAATAAAACATAGGGGTTAAATGCAGCTTTTGGATTATAACTCAAAAACCAAAGCATTTAGAGCAAATCTGCTGTTTTGGTTATTATCTTGATTATTATTATGGATAGAGGTAAACTGTAAACAGCATTAATGTTCAGCAAAGTAAGATTTACAAATAAGTCAACATGACCAAAATGGTCAGTTGACCCCTTAGGCGTTATTGCCCTTTATAGTCAATTTTCAATCTGCTTCCTTTGTTTAATATTCACATAGACCAAAGTGAGCTACACAGACTCTTTAGAGCCTCTAGTTTGTTCGCTTATTAGCTCACCTTTTGGGGCAAGTGAGCTTTTCTCATTACTTTGCGACCGTCGTCGTCGCTGTCCATCGTCGTCGCCGTCCATCGTCGTCTGTTAACTTTTACAAAAATCTTCTCCTCTGAAACTACTGGGCCAAATTAAACCAAACTTGGCTACAATCATCATTAGAGTATCTTGTTTAAAAAATCTGTTTGGTGACCGGGCCAACCAACCAAGATGGCCGCCATGGCTTACAATAGAACACAGGGGTAAAATGCAGTTTTAGCTTATATCTCAAAAACCAAAGCATTTAGAGCAAATCTTACAGAGAAATTTTCAGATGAATCGGGTAACCCGTTGTTAGGTTGCTGCCCCTAAATTGATGATTTTAAGGAAATTTTGCCGTTTTTGGTTATTATCTTGAATATTATTATAGATAGAGATAAACTGTAAACAGCAATAATGTACAACAAAGTAAGACCTAAAAATAAGTCAACATGACCAAAATAGTCAATTGACCCCCTAAGGAGTTATTTCCCTTTATAGTCAATTTTTAACAATTTTCATAAAAATTTTAAATTTTTACTAACTTTTTCCCCTGTAACTACTTAAACAAGTTTATTATAGATAGAGATAATTGTAAGCAGCAAGAATGTTCAGTAAAGTAACATCTATAAACACATCACCATCACCAAAACACAATTTTGTCATGAATCCATCTGTGTCCTTTGTTTAATATTCACATATACTAAGATGAGCGGCACAGGCTCTTTAGAGCCTCTAGTTTTTTTAAGAGGTGTCAACCTGTAAATTAACTATGTGAAAATATCTGATTTTGATTGTATTGTAATTTGTATGTGAGGGCCACATGTAAGATTTTGTAACTATCTGATATGAAGAAGCCGAAGATTTAGTGTGATTGTCAATGAGGCAATTTTCCATAAGAAACACAGAAATTCAAGTCACCTGACGGCCTTCAGCAATGAGCAAAGCCAATACCGCATAGTCAGCTATTTCATGTAAAACAATTCAAACATGAAAACTAACGGCCTAATTATGGTCGGGTTGTTGTCTCTTAGGCACATTCCCCATTCCCCATTTCCATTCTCAATTGTAATTTATGTGCAAAAAAATGAACGAAAAATAAATATGTACATTAACACATAAAGAAGTGACAACTACTGAAATACGGGCCCCTGATACATACATGAAGCATATGACAGGGTTAAACATGCTAGCCGGATCTAAACCTTCCCCTAACCTTGGACAGTGGTATAACAGTACAATATAAAAACAAATTATAAAAATCAGTTGAAAAAGGCTTAACTCAATAGACGTATTGAAGCAATACAAATACTACAAATACAAGTGGACGTGGCCGGGTACTTGTACATCTTAACAACAGATTGTAGATCCATGAATGTGTATATGTATATACAGTAACATAATAGAAATATTTAGTTTTTAATTTACTGATAACAAAATCAATATTAATACCAATAAAAAACAATATTTAATGACCTAATTACAGTTTTGAATTGGTAACCTTTTAGAATAAGTTTACCAGTATTTAAAGGATCGATAAGTGTACCAGAATCGTTTTTAAATTTCCAGGCACGGTTAACAACATCCGTAAAAATGAGGATGTGCTATCCCGTTTGAAATAAGTTTTCTAATGGTACAACCAAACTTCAAAACCAAATCTTTAATTATATCTATGGAAGAAATTGGTAAAAGTTTCAAGTATTTGGTGGTAACGAAATTCCTAGCTGGCTTGAGTTTATTGTCTTTAAATAAAGATTTCTTTTACATTATTACTGTATGTGTCGCCTTTCGTGTCTTTTCAGATCCGCATAGCTTAAGTTGATAAATTAATTCATCTTGAAAGCGATTTCCTATGGTCAGCAAAACAACTTCCTTCACGGTCTTTTTTTTTATTATTTAGAATTGATGTTGCTGATGAGTTTCGCAGGGAATTTTCTCAGCTATTAAAAGATTTGTCTTATGAGAATTATATGAAAAGCTAACTTTATGTTTTTTAAAGTGTTTTTATAGTATATAAATATCTCTTAGTGATATAGCGAATTGACAGAGTATTATAGTTAAATACCATTATAGTATATAAATTGATCTTAGTGATATAGCGAATTGGCAGAGTGTTATAGTTAAATGCCGTTATAGTATATAAATTGATCTTAGTGATATAGCGAATTGACAGAGTATTATAGTCAAATGCCGTTATAGTATAAACATGTGCTTCATAATATATTTCTACCCTTAATGATATGGTTATTGTTATCATAAGGCAGCTGTGGCGTTCCATACAACACTGTCAAATAAGTACATTGATAGATGGTTTAAAAAGCTATATTATAATTATGACAGCTTCGTCATTGGCGGTTTTACTAAAGTGGTGAGTACCCACGGGACTTACAGACAAATTGATAGACAATAAAGATACGTGAAACTAATAGAGTTCAGCCGAATCGATTGGCTGGTGCTACCTTCATCAAGGACGATCAAACCCACCTCTTCAAAACCAGATTTTTTGAATACTTGAAAAAAAATAGCTCAATTAATATGTTATCACATGTGTGTCTTAGGATGCTGGAGAGGTCCATTGTGCATAACTTAATCTTTTCGCTGTTCGGACATATCAATTCAACAGTAAATTTCCCAATTGATAGGATATTTTATATCAGAGAAAACCATAATTAGCTTTGCATCAAGCTATGATATGAATAGAATTGTATCTATCTCAACAATATCAGACGCAACAATGAACAACGACTATATAACCGTGATGAATAAGTCTTATGAGTCAAAACAAGAGTTGTACAACAAAACTTCCCTTTTAATAGATATAGTTTGTATTCCGTCAACAGATTGAAAAAATACTGATATGTTTAGTTAATAATATGTGTATCAATTCTATATTTACTGCTTTAGTAATGAAGATATCACACCACTAGATTCCAATATTCCAATGCAAATTGAGGCAAATCCAGCAAATTCAGAAATGTACACTCCATATCAATGTCTATTTTACAACATGTTGAGTTCTTTAAACACAAACAAATGTTTACACCTTGAAATACATATATAACCTACCGTGTTTGCCATAACCCTTCGAAATTTGAATTCAACTTTCTCTTCGTTTCAAATTTGTTTTTGAGAGCGTTATTGATCAGTCATATGTATGCAAGAGTCTTAAATTGATGTCAATTGAATCCTTCCAAATGGCGTTTCGATTCCTTAAATCACTAAAAAGACACTAATTGTCAAAATCCAGATTGGTGTACACATTTTTGCACCTCATTCTTGCGGTATACCATATTTTCCGCAAGTTTGTTGCTTTTTGCTTGGTATAAAATTAAAAATTGAGATCAATCATTTTAAATATGGTAGTATTTTTATTTGGCAATCACCAATGGCAGTAAACATCAGTTGTGGGACCTGTAAGTCAAATGCGTTTTGTTAAAATATACGTTTTTTCTAACTTTTTTGGTCTTTTTGAAATAGCTGCTTGTGTTGTTAAACCCTTCTACCAAGAAGTTTGTTTTGCATGCACACGTATAAAAATTGCAGTTTTAATCCAAAGCAATCTTAGGTTTTAAAGTTGTTTTCAATTTAGAGTTGTTTATCAAATTCAGACTTAGTATATTTTTATGATGGTTTAAACAGGCAGTGTTTATCGTCATTACAGACATGAGTTTCGTCGGTTTGACTATATTATGAATACTATACCAATAAAACCGTTCAAATCATATATTATATATGATTTAAGTCTGTACGCACTAGTTGGAATTATATATCTACTTATTATGAACCTTTCCAAAGGGGAGCGTAGACCAAGTTAGGGATGCTATAAATCAAAAGAGTTTGACCCATGACAACTATGATACGCCACGACTGCCTTGTGTTGTTGGTTCCTGTTATATGTAGTGGTCGAATCATTATATGCATTGGTCACGGTATAATTTGGAGTCTAGCAATCACAACGAAACAGTTATTGAATTCATGTTAGTAGTTAATAAAATTAGATTGAAAATTGTGATCAATAAACAAATAACACCTGTTATTGTCTGCAGATTGGACAGACATTATTTAAACCGATTTAAGGGTAATAAAGGAAATGATGTAACTAAATAAAGGCAACAGTGGTATACCGATGTTCAAAACTCATAAATCGAAAGAAAAAAAATCTGGGTCACAAACACTTTGAAACTACTGAGCAAAGATCATTATAGATAAAGAAGAATCAAAAATGCTCAGTAAAGTAAGATTGACAAACACATCATCTTCATAAAAACATAATTTTGTCATGAATTCTATTCTCGTCTATAATGTGTGGCCTTTGTTTAATATTCACATAGACCAAGGTTAGCGACACATGCTCTTTAGACTCTTATGTGAAAATACAGATTTTTGCAACTTTTTGAAATAAGTTTTGGCCTGATTTAAAACAAAATGTCACAACCTGAACATTTAGAATTTAAACTTCAAATAATGGCGATAAAAAAGTGAATTTAAAATCTCAAATATGAAGATAAGTTTATAATGGAATAAAAAGTAAAATATTACAATAAAATTGAGAAAGGAAATGGTGAATATGTCAAAGCGACAACCACCCGACCATAGAGCAAACAACAGCCGTTTGTATCGCTTGACCTAGACATTGTATAAAACATTACAATGTCGTGCCAATGTTTCATTATCACGTTAGCCATGGTTATCCTAGCATATAAAGGTTGTCTGGGTACATACATTATATAATGTTCCGACAACTGCACACAATTATGTTACAACTGTATATGTTGTTCTAACAACTACTTATAATGTTGTGACCCCTGTATGTTATGCTTAAACGACGGTATATAATGCTGAAAATCAACATAAGGCATTCTTGGTGTTCCATAGAAAAGTATCATATATTATGCTCTTTAGACTCTTATGTGAAAATACAGATTTTTGCAACTTTTTGAAATAAGTTTTGGCCTGATTTAAAACAAAATGTCACAACCTTTTACTTTCTTTTAATATTTACGATTCTTTTTAACTCATGATGTGTATATTATGTATTTCATTATTAATAATTGAAGATAATGGTAAAAGTATGTCGATATCAAACATGTGGTTCGCCTCTTACTTATGTGATATGCGTCCTCTTTAAAACATTGATAAATATTTTGTATATTGTGGTTCAGGATCTAATACATGCTGCTGAGCGTGGAAACAAGGAGAACATAGAACAGTGTTTAAAAGGAGGAGCAAATATAAACTATCAAAACTGGGTGAGTTTTCAGAATATTGTAGACATTTCACATTTCATATATTTGCATTCATACTTCGTTATGGAATCAAAACTTCTAGTATACAATGTGTTATAGTAAATATAACTCCATTGTCTTTTTTAGGACGCTGAAATAATGTTATTGTGAAATTTAAAGCATTATAGAAAAACATATTTTTACAATCTTTTGATATTTTGGTAAAACTGTGTGTTCATGTCATACTGCCAACACTGATATGTAATTACTAACTTGTAACACTTTTCCGTATTAATGACAACCCAATTGATGACTCAGACGGTTCTGAAGAGAAGTCAAGTCCCAGTGGTGAGATGCATATACACACTGTTACTAAACCTGGAGTTATCAGAAGGCTAAAAAATATGTTCGGGGTTTCAAAACAAGTCAAAGAAGTCAAAGTGTCAATCTCACAAGAAAAGTTTTTAGAAATGTCTTCTAAAGTTGGGGAAAAGCAGTTGCACAACAAAAAGATAGCACCAATAATTATCTGGGATTTTGGAGGGCAAGATGTTTTCTATTCAACTCATCAGACATTTCTAACATACAGAGCTATTTACATGGTAGTATTGGATGGAAGTAGAAAACTAGATGATCCCTGTCCGTATGAAAAGTATCTTCCAGGAAAGGGTCAACATAAAACAGCAAGAGGTATCTATATATATTTATTTTTGGATAAACACTATCATGAAGTAGTTGTTAAGTTTAAAACACCAAATTTCAATATTGTTTTTCATAAATATATAAACAAACACTTGACATTTTTAACATATTCAGAATATATATCATTATTGGAGAATTTGGATTTGAAATGGAAAGCAATTACGTCTTTGATAAGTGTTCACCAATGTATTATTCGTTTTTTCCTGTTTATTATTACAGATTATCTACTATTCTGGATCAACACCATTGTTACATACTGCAAGGTATAATCAGGGATTTCCTAAAATTATGGTGGTTTTAACGCACAAAGATCAGGTTAAAGCTGTAAGTATGTTACAGTGCTTTGGTTGTTTACCGTCAATTGGAAGGGTGGCATGTTTTCACTTTGTTTTATTGATGTTACGTAAACATGTAAAGAAAAAAAAAAGAAGAGTTTCTTTACTATTGTCATTAATTTACTGCTTATTTTTAATGCAATTATTTAACGTTAACATATAATTGACGAAACAATAAGCCAAATATAATCTGAAGTTATATTCCAAAACATTCCAAACTTATAGTTGTTTGTTTTGTCTCTGACGAACATTGCATTTAACAAAGATGTTTCATTCCATATGTAGGTTTTTTATAGCTAGTCCATACATTTTCTTGTACATACCAATTTGCATTTCTGCTAATGATGAGGCAGGCTTTGTATGTGTTTGGTTAGTCACAAGCATATGTAGTCATCATCCCCATTTTAAAATGACCTTATACAGGCAATTGTGTGATTACAACTATGTATTTCCTTATATACCGATAATTTATAATTTCATTAAAAGGAAGTTGTGGTCAAAATATAAAGTGTAATGTAAAAATGTTCAGTTGTGTTTTTTTAGCATGATGTTGAAGAAAGACGACATGAAATATTTGCAGAAATCTACAAGATGTTTCAACAAACGCCATTAGAGCAGCATTTGGTGATTGAGGATCAACTATTTGTCAACGCTAAAGACGAAAATGACACAGAGATGGAGAAGATAAAGAAGATTATCATGAGCGAATCAGAGAGGCAACCAACATGGGGTGAACTACTTCCAAAATGCTTTATCCCTTTAGAGCTTGAATTTGCATCGCTAATC
Organism: Mytilus edulis; assembly: GCF_963676685.1. NCBI lineage: Eukaryota > Metazoa > Mollusca > Bivalvia > Mytilida > Mytilidae > Mytilus > Mytilus edulis. The sequence continues at coordinate 10,835,474 of NC_092357.1, forward strand.
AGACGGAACATTACCTTGATAACCCTAGAGCATGTAAACAAAATAAACGCATTGCAGCCTATAAGACCGTTGTCAAAAGATGAGTTGAAGGTTTTTCTGAAATTACAACATTCAATTGGCAAATTACTGTACTTTGATGAACCTAAATTGGACGACCGTATCATTTTGTCTCCAACCCTTCTCATTGATGCCTTTAAATCAATTGTTACAGACAAACAGTTTTGCAAAGGTGACAGAAAAAGAGAAGAAATTTGGGATGGAATGGGAACGAAAGGCGTGGTATCAAAATACGCAATAGACGACGTTTGGAAGAGTAAGAAATATGCAAAATTCAACAAAGACAAAGATTATCTATTAACTGTTATGACCCATCTAGACATATTGGTAGAACCAAAGAGATACGATACTAGCCGAATGCGTATACCTGCAGACTTTTACTATGTTGCAAGTATGGTACGAAGTAGTGATGATTCCGGATACCTCCATTCAGCCGACATCACACAACGAAATGTCGCCATAGCTTTTCAATCGACATCGTTGATGATACCTCCTGCATTATCCTTCCGATTTATAAGTTATTGCTTATCTGTCTGGTCGGTAAAGAGATTCAGAGAGACCAATAGTGAAATGCTGTTCCACAGGTCAGGAGTGTTCACAATTGATCCTTCCCTGGATATGTATATTCTTTGCGAAGATGACAAGATTTCTGCCCGTCTTGTTCATGCCAGAACAAACACACTCATAATGAGGGATCTTGCTTCCAGTATCAATGAATGTTTAACATCTGCCTTGGAACAAATAAGTCAGCTGTATATAAGAACCAGCAGTGATCAGAGTGACAACAGTGACGCATCCTTTGTGACCAGGATATGTTGTAACTCACCAGATAAACCATGCATCTTACCATTGGAAAATCTTGCATATGTCGACAAAATCTGGAAATGTCCTGCTCATGGCATTGAACACCCAATACATATTATCAAATCGTGGATACCAGGAAAGGTAAGAATCGTATTAAAATACAATTAAAAACAGAAAACAAAAAAAAAGATTTTGTAAACTGACATATACGACACAATCATTTTGACAATAGTGAACTACTTAAATAATGCAAATATAAAGAGATGAATAAAACACAAGTCAGTATAATATAATGATAGAATTCTTTAACGATTTAAGCGTACATAATTACATTACATTCATGTATGTTTATTGTCATTCAGTTAGATATACATTCCTTTAGTTATGTATGCATACACTTTTGTTATGTCTGTAAAATTGCTAAAATATGTCATTTTTCGTTATATACAAAAAATATTTTAAAGCTTTCTATCTTCAAGTATGTAAAGAAGAGATATGTATTTGTATTTCTAGCAGGAGGAGGACGGATGTGAACCGGGGTGTGCAGGTATTGTATTATTATGAATACATACTGTTATGTTCTTTTAAAATCTCATATAAATTCGTGGTTTAAGATATTTTATAGTCAAACGGAATGGTTTTCTAAATGTGAATTAATTGAATGTAATACAAAGCGCCAGTTTCTCATTCTTTCTTCAACAATATGAATTCAATTGATATAATTGGAAAGCAAATCGGTGTGCTCTCGTATTTTAAATGAATGAAGCAACCACCTTATTTTGAGGTAACACAATAACAAATCTGTGTTAGAAAGTTATAATCTACGTTTCAATTGTAGTTGGACAATGGACTTTTGAAAAAATAGAAACCATATCAGACTATCATAGTAGTGTATTAATGTTTAATATTAGTTAGTCATGTACCTATAGCATTACTGATGTCATTTGATACAGGAATAGTTGTTTGTCTTATAAATTACAGTTGTACATTCATTAAATATTTGCTGTAACAATACTATAATGAATAATACCACTGAAATATTGAATGACATTTATATATACTGTATGTCTCGATTTCATTTCATATTAAACAACCAAAAGTTATATGCTACTTTTAAAATGTCAATATTCAGTGCCGTATTTCATAAATATGTAAGATTCAGATCGACGTTCACTGGAAACCTATGATCGAGGTCCGTTCATCAAATGATGTGATGCCATGACTGTACATCAAAACTACATGTATTACTGGGACTGCATGTGTTGTTGTGTCCACTGCTTATAATGTTGTGACCACTACATATAATGTGCTGACCATATTTACCGTTTTAACAACTGCATATAATGATGAACATCCACATATAAGACATTCGTGGTGTTCCATAGAAAACTATCAAGTAATATGGGTGCCAGAGAATTGCAAACGCTTTTTTCATGCATCCATAACTTTACATTATTCTAGTATCAACGTTCTTTTTTAACTTAAGATGTGTACATTATCCATGTTCATTATTCATACTTGAAGATAATTGAGCAATCAGTATGCCAATATCAAACATGGGTACGCCTCTTACGCATGTTATATACATCTTCATTAAAACATTAATATTTGTATATTGTGGTACAGAGTCTAATATTTGCTGCTGGAAACAAGGAGGAAATAGAAAAGTGCTTAGAACAAGGAGCAAATATAAACAATCAAAACTGGGTGAGTTTGAAGAATATTATAAACATTTAACATTTCATATATTTGCATTCATACTTCATTATGTAATCAAAACTTCTAGTATACAATGTTTTATAGTAAATATGACTCCATTGTCTTTTTTAGGACGCGGAAATAATGTTATTATGAAATTTAAAGCCGTATAAAAAAACAAATTTTGAAATAAAATTTATGATAAAAGAGATGATTTTTCATTTCCTATGGTCACAGTGAAATGCAGTGAAGTTTAGCGTATGATAATTCATTGATAACATTCTGGTGTATCATAAACAAATAACTTGTAACGTCTCATTTCATTGGCCGAAAGATTCGAATACAACAGCAATGTAGTCAGTGTGCACGTGAATTGACACAGGTGACCAACAATGGAATGTACTATATGTTACTACGAATGTAAAAAACAAAGATTTGTATAGTTTACAAACCTTTGGTCAAAATAATCAAATAAATGTTTTGTTAACTTCAAATAGTGGGGTCGATATATTATTATACTGATATTTTGTATTAAGTAATATTCTAAGTTCTTTATGCATGCAGCGACTCAATTATCTTGTACCGCATAATGAGGAATATAAGGATAAAATAAAATACATGTGCCGCTTTTATACGGATGAATATATGAACCACTTTTAATTTCTTTCATACTGACGATAGGTTATAATCCTAACAATGTCGTGGTCACTTATAGGCTATATCGTCAAATTTACCCGTACGGGGAAATTTGAAATATGGTTATCAAATGGACCATTTCCTATTGTGATTGTAGAAAAGAATGATTCCTACAGTTTTAGAATTAGATAATAACAAAATAAATGTCAACTGGATAGATTTATTCCGTAATGCACTTCAAACTTTATAATATAACCATAAATAAGACTGCGTTTCATTCTATGACGTTTTACAATTTGAGAATAACAAAATAAATGTCAATTGAGTACATTTATTTCGTTTTAACAGTGTTTTAAAGAAAGAGACGGGGAAATTTGAGGATCAGTATATAAGACACTGTTTTTGAGAAACACACGGGGAAATTTGAGGATCAGTATATAAGACACTGTTTTGACGAAAAAGACGGGGACATTTTAGGATCAGTATACATGTCCCTGTAACGTAAAAGTTAACACCTTTTTTCGTTCGGGAATCGTACGTACAGCGTTCGGTATTCGTTCGTATAGAGTTAGGTCATCGCTCGTACATCGTTCGTATAGCGTCCGTACAACGTTCGATCAGCGTTCGTTCAGCGTTCGTTCATCGTTCGTTCATCGTATGGTTAATGTCACAGTTGAGGGTTTTGTATATCGTATGGTTCATGGTATTATTAAGCGTTTAAATTTGTCGTATTGTACACGGAATGGTTAAGCGTTTAGCGTTTCGTTTATCGTATGGTATGTGATATCGTTTAGAGTTTCATCAATCGTAAGGTATATCGTTTTGTTATTATTTCAGAAAGTTCTTTCAATTATAAAAATGATTTAATATAAACAGATGCGGGAAAAAACAGTTATTAGTTTGGATTGGATTAAAACTCCAACTAATATCATTATGGAATATATATAAAACGAAGGGGAAACGTCTCCTCCCATCACATTTTGACATGAATAACATGAGACTATATACCGCAATATTAGTCTCTCTCTGTGTCTATCTCTCTCCTCCACCAAATATTTCTCTGATCCAAATATATCCTTGACACAATAAATTACATATAATGTTCTATAACTAAACTAAGGATTTTCTTATCCCAGGCATAGATAACCTTAGCCGTATTTGGCACAACTTTTGGGAATTTTGAATCCTCAATGCTCTTCAACTTTGTACTTGTTTGGCTTTATAAATATTTTGAAATGAGCGTCACTGATGAGTCTTATGTAGACGAAATGCGCGTCTGGCGTTCTAAATTATAATCCTTGTACCTTTGATAACTATTAATGAAGCTTTATATGAGATACACGTTTTATATCTAAATGTATTAAAAAAGACATACATCCATGATATTTGTTCCCCTCAATGTCAGACTCTGATATAAACAGAAAATTGCCAGGGATATATAAAAATTCGTTGAAGATATCTATAGAACCAGCGTCGCTTGTGATTCCTGCTGTCGGTGTTAAAACTGTCATTTTGACTGTAAAAAGTGCCTATGTATGAGTAAAATACAGAATTAAAAAATAACTGTACCTTTTTTATGTTTCTTTATTTTAGAGGTAAGCTTCTGGACAAGTTTCACCTATTCTGTCGCAACTGATTTACCTTAAATAACCAATCAATTGTATTCTACAAGAAGTTGATTTGTTCTTTGTACGAATGCATGAAATATTTGTCTCTGGACGTTATGTATGCAATTGATGATCAAATACACATATACTATATTTATAAACATACTGCAATTGTATATATGAAAGAGACTAAATACTATATATATTTTTTTATTATTTTAAACATATTTGAAGGTTCGAAATAATTAGTTCTACAAATGGTTGTTATTGAAAGACTTGAAATTTTACAAATATCACTTGCATCTATGAAATTTGTTATCGACGCATCAAACTTTTTCCTTTCATCGTGCATAACTCATTTTCCGATTCACCTATTAAAGACCAAACAGCCTATTCATTTCTACCAGTGATTTTTTCTTTAAATTTTGTGTGAAGATATTTCATGATTTGAGGAACAAAATATGATGAAAAAAAATGGGGGTCACCGACTTAGTTTTGTCACTATAGCAACCTCAGTTTCGTGTTTTCCCGAATATTAACATAATATTTGCTTGTTATCTAAACTCTCAAAAAAAATGCTTTATATCAAACCTACAAGCATAATTCTTGTTTCACGTTAAACAGTAGATTTGTATCTTTCAAATACAGGTTCAAGAGTTTAAGGTTCATATAATATGATCTTTAAAAAATATGATTTATTTTCATTCCCGCCAAAAATTAAACGTAAAACTGAAAAACGTTTCCAGTATTAAAAAATATCTACCAGTGATTTCTTCATAAAAATTTAAAGAAGGAAAGTACCATATGCACTCTTCACAAAAAAGCAAAAAAAAGTGTATGTCACCGACCTTTCAAAAAAGTTATGAGTAATTTTCATGTTTTTTTCTCGTTCGTTTTGAAAAAAAGAGTTGTCTTTCTTCAGAACATTGCATCTGACGTCATAGTACAAACTTTCCTTGCTGTCGCACTATTTGAAAAAAAGAAATCTCAAATTGGACGTTTGAAACCCACATTTAAATTTCAAAGAATAACAACTATATTTACTTACTTTATTATCTGGTAATACTAGATATTAAGCATGTATCAGTTTTAAATCTTCATGATGTTGTTGCCGCACAATATAAACCTTCAGAAACAACATCCGCCGGAATGGAAAATTGTTTGAAATAACCTTTCACGCTGCTTTTGTATTGAAAGTCTGTTTTGTCCTCTGTCCCACATAAGCAAAATTATTGAAAATAAAAATAGAAATGAAAGATGACACTGGTTAACTTACAGAGTATTTGAATGTACCAGACTAGATGTGCTTGCTTCTTTTTCGCGAAGTTTGCCGTAACGAACTCATTCGGTACTGTTGAAAGACGGACATACAAAAGCCTGGACAGAGTTCTTTATACCATTATTTGTCCCGACTAAGACAAACGTTTAGAAACTATTGCATCGAGTTTGTGAATTCATTATTTTAGAATATTTAAGATATAAGGAAATTAAAATTATATGTATAATAAATGACTGAAAGTTTTGATTCTAAAACGTTAAACACTTATCTTAAAATACAATCCTTTTATTACTACCTCATGTGTTTTCAATAAACGAGACATTAAATATAAAATACAAAAAGTTTTAGATTCAAAAATTAATTTAGAAATAATTTTCCGTTGAAAACTACAAAGTAAGATTTCTCCAACAGGATAAAATATAATAAATCTAAATTGCTCATTTTGGAAATTAAAACAAAGAAAAGGTTGTTGCCGGTATTGAAAATCAAAATTTGTTTTCAATCTTTCCGGTCACAGTTGTAGCTAAATGAAAGGGAGCGATTTTATGTAAGATATTATTTTTGGAGCAATTGTTTTTGTCATAAGTTAAATTTACAACAACTTAGTTTTAAACACCGAAAATTTTGATTTTAATTCACATTTGCTGAGTAGTAGTTTTATTAATATTTGTTGCCTTACAGCTAATTTCCTACTGCATGTAGGGTACAACTTTGGTTGGCTTCCTTGCTTTGTTTGTATAAATGTTTACGCAAGCTCTGTAATTGACATCTTTATATAGAGGTATTTAAACCTGTATATATGCCATTTAATTGAATTGGACGTTATCAAAATATAATAATTATACAAAATATACGAACAAAGCAAACAGGCAAACCAAAGTGTTGATCTACATACATTAGGAAATTAGCTGTAAGCTTCAGTGAGATTAGACAACATGTTTATCATTTCTCCTTAATACAATATGAATGATGACAAACAAAAATGACCCTTTGTCATCATTTTATTTTTACTATAAGATTTTGTCAAATAAGCAGTGTAAATAAACTTTAACTCCATTGCAAGATCGGACATTATTTTACGAGAATCATCCAGACATCAGTTACATGCACATGTTGCCAGTATGTCAAATCTTTTAGAAATAATTGATTATCGGTCTAACCTTGTGAATACTCATTTTTTTTTATTTTTTTTTTTAATTAATACTAAAATTAGAAGGATCATTGCATAAGGAACATGTTTACTAAGTTTTAAGTTGATCGGACTTCAATTTCGTCAAAAACTACCTTGACCAAAAACTGTAACCAAAAACTTTAACCTGAAACGGGACAGACGGACGAACTAACGGACGCACAGACCATAAAACATAATGCCCATCAATTGGGCATAAAAAACCTTTAACCTAACCTGTACACAATCGGCACAAACGAAAGACAAAAAAAGAAAAAAATGAAATGCAGATCGACGCAAATATAAGACATGTGAAAGAATAAAAAAATGAAATGCAGAACGGCGCAAATGCAAAAAGTAGAGATCAAAATTTATATTTTATTGTTTTTTTATTAGAACGAAGGTTAAATATAGTGTAGTTTCTTGTGTGTCCATTTGTGATTAAAGTAGCATGACACATAATAGTTCCTCTTTTCTTGGGAGACGTAGCGTACCTACGTAGCGTACACCATTTTGGAATCCGGGAAAAACGCGAAATAGGACGTTATAATTTGACGTTTTTTCATGGCTAGAAACAACGTCATAGAGCTTTTATGTCACTACCAAGTTGCGTTAGCTGATGCGCATAAACAATAGGCTGTTTGGTCTTTAAGGTTTAAACTGCAGCCTTCATTTGCGCCATTAAAACAATCATTTAAATGCGCAAATGTTATAGACTTGTTTTCAAATGTTTGTTCTTAGTGCACCAAGGAGGTCCTTTCTGGCATTTACAGGTACAAGTAAAAATACCCAAAAGGGCCCCCTTAGTGCACTTATAACAAAATAGTACACTAAGGACCTGATGAAATGATAGAATTGACACAAAAAAAACATGGCGTACAGAAGGAGACTTTCGTAAAGTTCATAATTTCAAATTTTATAATCATATCTTCATTAATTGTAAAGTTATTTAACAGTTGAAGTCAGTATTTTAATGTGACATGTATGTGTAAATAGGTTAATCGTTTCGAGGTAAATATGACACAATTGATAAAATTGAGAATGGAAATGGGGAATGTGTCAAGTTCCATTTATTGGCGCAATTCATATTATAGAAAAAGAAAATATGGCGCCATTCAAACCTTTACAATATGACAAATTACACCTAATCGGTTTGACAAACCAGTAAATTCTTTGCCCGTGGATATGCATCTGACATCAATCTTCCTTCAGTAACTTTACAATACCCGGTCGTGTCATTTCCGTATATTGTACATGTAGATAGCACGATTAATACATGTATATACACCAGAAATGCCCATTCAAGTGATTTTTATTTTAAGTAAAACTCCATATCGGGTAACAATACATATACATAAACATAAAATTACAATTGAAAAAAATGGTAATAATATAAGTTCATATGTTGATTTATTAAATGAACCTAGGTACGTACAAAATGTATTTGTAAACTTATGTTATTACTTTATTTCATGTATCTTTTTTTTGGCTTCAATTACTTTTTTATTTTTTATTTTATTGACTTATTCGTAAATCAAAAAAACGCACAAATCTGAATAGAATCATATGGCATTGAATGATTTCTCTAGCTCAAAACTAGTTATACATGTACATGTAGATGCCTCTAAAATTTTAATTGTCTTGTTGGGTTGCTTGTCAAGTAATTGACGTTTACGCTATATTCTTTTGTATTTGTGAAAAGCCGCTCATATATAAATTTCAAAAGAAATATAATACTCCTAAGTCATGAACATTGAAGTTTAACTTGCTATCAATTTTTCGTATACGTACGATAAAATAAAATGTAACACTTTAAAAGTGTTTAAATCATGCAGTGAATTTTGAAAATATAGTTTTAAAAAAACGGTTATTTTTGTTTAATATTTTTTCTGTTCCTTTTCTTAATAATAAGGACACGTGTCACTGGTTAATATAGAACCAGTCATTCATGAATAATCCCAAACAGCAAATTTTTGATTGGTTTGTCAAACTAGCTTATATTATCAATATTACGTATTGTTTTCGCCTGAGACTACTACATGTATAACAGCTATAGTAGTCTCAGTTTTTGGCAATATTCCCGAATGTATGAATCCATTTGTTTAGGTGAATAGCAGCCACATTAAAAAAACTGAACTCCCCAAAGATCAGAATTTGGAGAAAAATAATTTTTGTTGTTCTCTCCTGTTACAGCCTTAAGCTTTTTATGTACCTTCTGAGAATATTTCACTGTCAGCACTATAACGGTACATGTCTTTGTATAGTATCTTATCAAATTGATATGTAGATGAAAGTAAACTTCTACACAATTCGAGTAAATGAACCAAAAGTACTGCGTACTTCCTTTCTGTTACGTTCTGTCATGTTACCTGATCAAACGTAACAGCATAACCATAATCAGTAACAGGAAGGATGTTCAAGACAATTTCACTGATGAATCAAAAAGTTTATCTACTATATGTCAACCATTTCATTTAATATAAGTTATCATTACCATATTGAATCAATTTCAAAGTAATATACAGTATATTGAATGAAAAAATAGGTTTTTTGTTTTTGATAACAGCAGAGAACATTGTGAATTATATTATAGTAGATAGTAACAGAAAGGAATTTATTTTAGAATTTTTCATTACCTAGGCAGATTTTTCATCTGACAAATACAGTTTCATAAATAAATGATAGGATAAATGACATTGTTTGCTGTTATCTTCCAATTGTGACCAATCTGAAATGATGTATTTTTCTTAAACAATAAAATAAAGCATTTTTTTGAGAAAAAAATCCTTTCTGTTACCAACTCTGTCCTGTTACCATTGTCCTGTTTCTCAAGATTCGTTCATGTTACCGACATCTCTGACTATATTAAGTATATTTCTAAATCTTTTGTTTTACAAATGCTAACATCAATAATTGGCATTTACTAAACTATTGCAGGATATACTAGTAAACCACAAATAGTGTCTTAAACTTATTCCCATTAGAAACATTTTAAAATTGATTCATTTTGGTAACAGGAAAGACCTGGAATTATTTTGGACCCTTTTTGGCATTGTAATTGTTACCACATTTAACAATTGTTTGAATTACAGAAAACAGTTCCTAGATCATCAATGTATGTTCTTCGATTTGTGCTATTAAAATACCAGGTCTAAAGACTTTTTAAAAAAAAATTCTTAGTGCCAAAAAATAGATTTTTTCAGATATTGTCTCATATATATATATATATTTTTTCATGATTAAATTTTCAGATTGATAACATTTTTAATATTCATTTAACGTGCATACCGATTTGATTGGCAAATAACTGTTTAAACACTTGACGCCATATTAATATTATATATGAACATTTCGAAAAAAAGGTGGATATCTATTCATCGGCTCTCCGGAGGTTTTCTTGTAGGTTAAAAGAAGGGGGACAATATACGTCTAAGTAGTAAAAAGATTGGTATTTTTTGAATTGTATAAATTTCATATTCTGGCTTTCTCCTCAATTTTTAAATTATCTATATATAGAGAATAACGTTTTAATGCCAGATCTTTTATTATTTGTTCTGTAAAATCAAAAACATGTAGTACATGAATTCTATTTTCCGGGATAGATTATTCACAATGATAAAGAAATAAAGGATTATTTAGAAATCGGCATGTTGTGTATACACCTATCTATTGGTGAACACTATATATGTTGCACACTAACTGTCCTTATGTATTTTGTGTTGTTTGATTGCTGTTTCGTTGCCGTTAAACCCACTATGATCTCTTACAGTTTCAATATATATTTCCCTTTAGACTTTGCTCAGAGGAAAGTAATGGAATAGATCAGTATATACATTTTAGCGTTTCACTTTTAAATTTTTAACTCCCCAAAATTTTATTTTAAACTATTAATTTTGAAGACGTGTGTTATCTAAACGAAGTATAAATGGTCACCGACTTACCAGTTTAATAATTCCCTATGTGACACACACCTAAGTGTAAACCTCATTGTAAATACAATTTAATTGGTCGAGGTAAATTCTATTGAGCACAAAACAAATCTGTTTTTTTTTGTTAAATATGATTTTTTTTTTTACTTTACAACAAGGAGGTAATACTTTAAATTACATTGTGCAAAATTTATCATACAATCTTCCTCGGAATGAGAAACTCTTTTCTTTATAAAAATGTTTGAAACAGTTTACACTGGACATTAAACAACTTACAATCAATCAACTAAAATATATCGAGGTGATTTTTATTATTCATGTACATGTATAAAAATGCCGTATAACATGTACATATATTGAATAATCAATAAAATATAGTGCTGTCAAAAAGAAACATTATCATTAGGATATCAAAAATCAGAATAACAGTTTGTCTTTCAAAATGATTTGCAAACAGTTCTGTTTCCAGAGCATTTTTCTGTCTGTGCTATCGCTCTGTGTGGGTTAATTATTTTAAGCATAAATTTTATAAATCGATCTCTGAAACACATTATATATATCCATATAACATCTCCATGCCTTATATATCATGTACTATAGTACGACGCTAGATTAAAACTGACGAGAAAAAGGTAACACACGACCAACGAAAGCTTTATTATTGTAAAGCCCATGTGGTCGTGTGGTCTAGCGGGACGGCTACAGTGCAGGCGATTTGGTGTCACGATATCTCAGTAGCATGGGTTCGAATCCCGGCAAGGGAAGAACAAAACATTTGCAAAAGCAAATTTGCAGATCTAACTTTGTTTGGTTGATGTTTTGACGAGTTATATATATATATATAGAATTAAGTCAAAGTAAACATTAAACTTATGCATGGCGGAAAAGAAATATACGAAAACGATAGATGCAATGCGCATGCAGCCTTGCAAATGATATCTAAAACAATATGTATTTAATTTATAAAACATAGGACTTTAATTTCAGTATTGTTGATGGGATGTTGAAGTTTCAAGAACATAGAAAATACGCAAGAAAATCCATTAATACACTATTCTATCAAAATTTGCTAGGTGTCCATTTTACAATATATTGTTTAAGCATTAATTGTTTAAGAATTAAGTGTTTTCCCCATGTCCGTGGATCTGTACAAGCAATTGCGAAGACGTTATGCTTTCTATTTACCTTTAAAAAAATGATTTTTCAACAAAATATTATGATAAAATTGTTTAATTTTTGTTTTTCCTTGCGAGAACAAAATGGCCCTAAAGCTAAATATCATCGTCAGCATGTATAATGGAAGGCGATAAACACTTTAGAATATACACCACCTGATGGATCTTTTTACCTGGACACAGATTTTGTTACGTAACAAGTACGAATGTAAAATTATTGATATGGTCTATTCAGTCGAATATACACGGTATCTTTGGACTGGGATATTTAAGATATTTTGATTTGATAATGTAACATGTAAATTTATTTGTGCTTTATGTAAAAAAAAGCATGTAACGATTTTATTTTCAAAACTTCTTTAAATTGAGTTGACTTTGAGCATATATCTATTTTCAAAACCGGGGACAAATCACTGATTTTCAATTTTAGACCAATCTCATTATCATCAGCAGTGGGCAAAGTATTTGAAATAATTGTATCTAAAAATGTATTTAATCACTTAATTAGTTAAATTTCAAATATATAAAAAGCGTTTCTGTTTCATGTTCATATTCGCCTTTTGAGAATACTAATGCAGCAGTTCCACAAGGCTCTGTATTAGGTTCCCTACTATTCCTTATTCATGTATATGACATAGCTGGTAATTTGATAAGTCTAACTCTATTGTGTGCTGATGAAACACCACTTTCTTATTCAAGTACTAGTCCTAAAGCCTCGGTCACACCTTTCCGGATACCTTGAACGGACGCCTAACGGATGAAAATAAAAGTTGTCCGTTGACAAAATTGTTATCCGTTTGGGTTCCGTTGATGTACTGACCGGCTAAAATGGACGTGTAACGAATGCATAACGGACACACACCGGATATGCAACGTACGAGAAACGGACAGAACGGATGTCGAACGTACATCCAACGGACGAGTACGGCATAAAACGGACACCTAACGGAAGCGTACCGGATAAAACGGATGAACAAGATATACGGAAAAATTAAAGGCGACAATAAAAATAAATATTCAAAATGTTTCTGTGTAACTGGTATTGGTATGTTTTTCAAAAAATGAAATATGTATTGACTAGGAATTATCTTATTCGCATAAACTTAATACTTATAAGACCAATTATGTAATAAGAACGTGAGTTATGGGATGGCTGTACTCAACAAGATTCCGACAATCTAGAACATGACGTTCAGTTGGAAGCAGGAAGATTCAGTGGTACAGGCAGACATTTGCTAGTGAACAAACGAAAATCCAAACAAGCTCAATATGTTCTATTTTTCACATAAAGTGGGACTGCCTCTACGATTTAATGCCAATTTTTTTTCAGTTATAGATAAAATATCAGAAATTCCATTTTTTTTCCATCTACTACTATCGAATGAAATAGTCTAAACCCTGACATATGTATGTCCAGAAATATGAATATATTTATCTACATGTGACTTGACATAGACACAATTGCACGCCAATCTTTGTTATTAAGAAAAGTTGATTGGATAAAAGGGATGGATTGCCACGCCTAAATTAAAACTGAGATCCTATGAACAGACTTCAGAAAGCTCCCAGTATTCGAATTTGATAAAAAAAAAATATATTTATGTCTCGTATTTTTTCAATATTAAAAGTGGTGAGTATGGTAGTTGAATTTTAGATTAATTTTGGGAAATCGTGTATATCCCCATTTGTTTGGTTATTTAAGGATTTGTATAGTACTATACAAATCTTTTGGTTATTCAACATGAAGAAATAAAAAATTATCAGCTGGTTTTAAGAGTTGCAAATATTAACAAATCAAATTTATGATATAGTATTATTCTTTTTTGTGTTCCTCAACAGTGTTTGCTAGATATTTTTTTCCTCGAAAAAGTGAAGAGTTTTTAATACGTGTGATCCCGAATTCACACAAATGATAAAGTCCCAACCCGACGTTCATAAATGGTCTGTTCAAGAGTTTAGTTTCATTTTTAAAAAATTCAGACACGTAAATAATATAGGTTATATATTAATCCTAGCTTCACAAAAAAATATCCAATGACATGCATAAAATAACTAATGCCATGGGTCACGCATGGACTGTCTTATTTTATAGGGATGCCTATGTGGCACATCAAAGATGCTTAAGAATTGCAACAAATCTTGACCTGAATACATAAATCTGTTATCTTGTCGACTTTACAGCTAATTTCCCAATGCTTGTAGAGTAAAACGTTGGTAGGCTTGCTTGCTCTGTTTGTATAAACATGAATACAAACTAAGCAAGCAAGCTAACCAAAGTCTCGCTTTACATCCATTAGGAAATTAGCTGTAAAGCCAACATACAGACAGCCGTTATATCTTGAGAATAGACTATGATGAAATTTGAAAGTTTAACACATCTTAGTTTTCACGGGAACGAATAGTTTGTAAAAACGTTGTTGTGATCAAATCATCAATGACGTAACTTTAAAAATAAGACGATAAGGTCGATAATAGTTCTAGACGTCTTATAGCAAGACAGTCTCCTCACTCAGCTTGTGGTTATGTTTTGGTGGTGGATAGAGTCACACCGACTTTTTCTCTGTGGTTACAAAGTTCGTTGCCGAAATCAACACTAGGGCACCATTCAATTTTTACTGGGTAGGTATGGGTGAGTTGTGGCCAGTGTCAACGAAGCTGTCCTAGGACTAGGACATGTCTTAGGATGGTCTTCGGACAAGTCTTAGGCCTAAGTCAGGTTAACAAAGAGTATTGTATAATTACTCATCATTATCCGCTGTTGGAAGTTCAGTTTCGCCATTTTTCGTGCTTGTCATAAGACGATATTTCAGGGGTTTCGATTGTTAAACTCGTTAAATCAAATAACGAACATATTCCATCTCAACCTGAGAAAGAGTGGCTCATTTACATTTTTCAATGATTATCGTTTATAAGATATTGTATTTTCAATGCTATTTATAAACGCAGAGTTAAATTTTTAATGTTTGGTATACAAATTTTAAATTATTCATCTTAAAAAATATTCAGAAGACAACGGAACATATCGAAGAATCATTATTTATTTATTGTATTATAACAATTCTTATTCACAAGGCTTGTTATTATCAATGAAATCAATATGTTTTGCTGTCAATATTACAATTTATGTATTATTCTCTGGTGATGAGTCTTTGAGTTCTGACGAACATTATAGTGTTTTCTATCTTACACAAAATATATAAAAGTACCAAGCGTTTTCCTAAACTTTTACAACCTTATTATGTAACATATCTTGGCAGAATTTTTCAATGGCAATTTTCAAAGCGCTTACAAAGTTCCAGTGCACCGTTACGATTCAAATATAATGTAATGGTATAGAAAAACCTTGCAGCTGAGTAACTATTGACAAAAACATGCTACATTTGAGAAAATGGCTGTAAAGATTTTACCTATATTTACCGTTGCCATATTGGGATAGTCGTAATTCCAGTCATGTTTATCAGTTAAAGTGCAGTTGAGAAATATGGTGCAGTTATTCAAATGTAGATTTAAACCTTATCAATATTAAACCCAATCCCGCAAGCAGCTGTGGTAATCCTGTTCACTATTCACTAGCTGGTGACGGTAACATTGCATTTCAGCAAAACAATGACATTTTTGAGTCTGTGCAATCATATATCAAAAATACACTAAGATTTAGAACATTCAATTAAAATTCGGAATTCCTACTTCCCAACTCTTCACTCTAGTTCAGTTTTATATATTACTCTTATATTTTTTGTTTTGAAACAAGGCTATATTTTGTCAAAAGACAAGCACAATAACCCTTGAGCGAATTTCGAGAAGTGGTTTCGTATTTCGTTAATGAAAAAAAATACTTATAGTTTTAAAAAAAAACTACTCTCGTATACGGTGTGGCGTTTATATCTTTTTAATGCATTGGTGCAATTTGATGCAAAAAATGACCATAAAAATGTCAGGTTTGCAAGATCAGACAATAACCTAACAACTAAACAATTGAAAAGCTAGAGATCTAGCAATGTTTAACATTCGTCAGCAATGTTCAATTTTTATAATAAAACATGATTTAGTCGAATACTTTGCGAGTAAAGAAAAAGAGACTACCATAAATTTGTTATTAACCCCAAATGCTTGATGGGTACAAATCAGTATTCAGGAGTTACCTGTTTTGCATTTCACCACATTACAACAGAAATTAGAAAATACATGTAGGGCCTCGAAGTATTTCTAAGACATTGTTGTTTTCCTGTTCTATGTAACTTTCTTTCTGGCAAACACGGTGTTAGATTTAATAAATGCTGACAGGCACCGACGATTGAAAAACAATCGATCTGTTTAAAATAAGAAATGAAAATAAATGGTTTTTTTTTATCATTGTTTATGGCAAATAAGAAAAATGACAGTTCGATTCAAAATTATTTAAAAATTATTTAGAATAGATTTATGAAAATAACGTATTTTAAATGTGAAAAGGCTAGACTTTAATTTGTGCCGTAGGGATGTGAATGAGTGGTTTGGTTACAATTATTTCCCATTATTTCCCGAGTGAAAGTCTGCAATAATTAGTGTATCATCATGTTGTTTGATTTTCACATTATAACAAAACTAAGAATATGACGGATGAATTTATAGTTAGCTGTTAGAAGGACATTTACAATGTTATACTGCAATCTTAAGTTATTCCTTAATCAATTTCATTACACAATAACATGTATCATTCATGATAACACGAGGTGCAACAATAGAGTGCACAGGTAAAATAATTAAAAACTTGATGAAAATCGTGTTTTTTATAATCTTAGCGAAACAATAAAATTATAAGTATCGAATGCTTCTTTTTGAAACTTTAGAGGGTTGTAAAAGCGTTGACCGTGCGCACATTTTTTTAAGAATGAAGCGCTTTGGCAAAAAGACAAAAAGAAGCATTCAATACTTGAAATAAATATGAACAAGGACATTCTCTGTTATGCAAACATGTGTATTTCGGCACAAGCGATGACTTATAGACCGTTTGTATCATTATGTATATTTAAGGTGGGTTGCTCCAAATTAAGGAGGAAAATAAAGAAAACAAAATACAAAATTAGAATAGAGTATAACGGGCAAAATAGAACTGATGAAAATGGTATGAGAAAATTAAAGAACCGAGAAAAATGGTATCAGAAAATTAAAGAATAGAGGGAAATGGTTTAGTTTTTTGCCGGAAAATTGTTGACGATTGTTTAAAGTCAAGTGCATTTATAAATAAAATAACACACAATCGTGTGTACTTTGGTAGGGATTAATGTTTGGAGTTGATGCGACACATAATGAGTAATTGTCTTTATTTGTTTTTTTCGTCTGATTTTAAAACTAATAAATAAATCTATTATAAAAACAAATGGTTTAATTACGACATATAGATAAAACTGTTATTCAGTCGATTTCAAAATACATGCTGTAAAAGAGCATACATCAAAATAATTAACAATCTGTTTGAACAAAAAGTCAACCATAAGACCCCGAATATATTTTTGTAAGAACTTTAAATTAATTCCGACTTCCATCTTACATAACTTGAATTGTTCATTTGGGAAAAAAGGGTGATACCTTAGGTTATTTTCAAAAAATGTTGACTGACTACTCTGCAGACTGTAGTTTACTCGCACATTCACCAAGTACGTATTTCTACGGCAAAAAAAAAATCATAATTGTATCTTTTAAATTGTTTAGATTTATTTCTGTGGTTTTTTTGCAAACTTTTTTATTTAAATAATGTTGTATCAACGTCGAGTCAGATTAAATTATAATTTATCAAATTATTAATTACAAACTGAAACATGCATCCAATATTACGCAGATTATTACCTATACAAAATTATTTAATAGAAAACAATTCATGTTTTATATTTAAAAAAAAACCAGATACGCTAAAAGAAACTATGCACGCCAAGAAACGATGTACGATCAACGATACGATATACGCTAAACGAAACGGTATACGCTAAACGATACGGTATATGCTTAATTAAACGATTAACGTAAAACCATACGGTCTACGATAAAAGGGCGCTTATGTTATCGTTCATGGTATAGTTTATGGTACATGGTTTCGCTCGTACATCATTCGTTCAGCGTCCTTAAAACGTTCGGTCAGCTTTTCGTTTGAATTCGTACACCGTTCGGGAAGCGTACATACATCGTTCGGGCATCGTCCGTACATGGTTCGGGAATCGTTCGTATTGATAACTTTTACGTTACACGGACTGTATACATGTATAAGACACTGTTTAGAAGAAAGAGACGTGGATTTTAATGAATAATTATCGTCTCCTCGGAGACCATATTAAGAATTGAACGATGGACAGTCAGTGTGTGAATGCTTCTTACTACCTGATTGGAAAATATTACGTGACGTGAATAATCAAAGTTTATTAATTGGTTAGGACAATCCAAACCTAGTAAATGTCCTTCAATTTCGTAGAGTATCGGATTTGTCCTCTCTATTTTAGCATTTAGATTTTGCCTGGTTATTAATCATGCATATTCATGATATTGGTACACAGGTAACTTTTATCTATAAATAGCCGAATCTTCGGGAGTTTCGTAAACAACAACGTTAAACGATATATACTACTTCTATGACTTCATAACGTGTGACCTCACGTGCGTGGTAAAATTTGTTTATTGATGCACGTTGCTATTCTAGTAAATGAATTAATCTACAAAGCGAGAACACTTTCCATTTTTATCAGCTAAGAGACGGCTAGTACTTTTTGAAAGGCTAATACTTGTAAAACATTGCAGTCAAATACATCAACAATAATATATATTAATAACCTTCTGAACTCTCTGAAAGGGTTTTTTTTTTTTTTTTGTAGAATTAGAGAATAACGAAATAAATGTCAACTGAATAGGTTTATTCCGTGATGCACTTCAAACCGTAAAGAAGACTATGTTTTGTTCTATGAAGTTTTACAATTTGAGAATAACGAAATAAATGTCAATTAAGTACATTTATTCCGTTAAAACAGTGTTTTAAAGAAAGACACGGGGAAATTTGAGGATCAGTATATAAGACCCTGTTTTAATGGAAAACAGGGGACATTTGAGGATCAGTATATAAAACACTGTTTAAAAGAAAGAGACGTGGATTATAATGAATAATAAATCATTGCAGTCAAATACATCAACAATAATATATATTAACAACCTTCTCCAACTCTCTGAAAGGGTTGTCTTTGGGGTATATTTTAGAAAAAAAAGGGCTAGGTGTTTTTTTTTGGGGAAAATAGAAATTGAAAAGAAATCTATCTTTTACTCAAAAAAATATGACGAATTTTAAATATCCCCGTTTCAGGTCTGGACGGGGAAATTTGACGATATAGCCAACTTGTAATAAGTATCTCATAATACTGATCCATTACAATAATTAATGATTGGTTGCACTGACATTCCTCTTTCATTATTGTTATGCTATAAAACATACAAACAGTAGCTAAGCGTACCATAAACGAAGGTAATTGTCCCCAATGTCGTAGTTAATCAGGAACAATTCTCGTTTGAATTGTTTTACATTGTCATTTCGGGGCCTTTTATAGCTGACTCTGCTCATAAATGAAGGCCGTACGGTGACCTATAATTGTTCATTTTGAACTCTTGTAGAGAGTTGTATCATTGTCACTCATACCACATCTTCATTTTTTAAATAAACACCTAAATGCGTCCAAGATTAGCGAAAGGTCGTGCGACATAATCAGTCAAACAAACTTTTTTAGATTAATTCTTCAAGGAACGTCAATTCAAACATTCGATCTCACACCTGCGAAAAAAGAACACACGTAATATAACGTTGAATGGACTGATCAATATTTACGTAGCTAGTCAAGGTCGTTTCAAATCTTCAATCGCTGTATTCGCGTACATGATTGTGTTCTTGATTATCCAATTTCATTTCTAGCTTTCTTACATGTATACGTGTAAAGTTCATTCATTTTATAATTTTGAGCAATAGTAACATTTCAGACTTTAAAATCTGATCTTTTTTTCCCATCGAAATATTTAATTTAACTGTCTCCTCTCTGGATTTAGAGACAATATCAAAAGTTCAAAGTAGGATAAGAAAAAAACTTAATTCACATAGTTGTTTCAATGAACCCCCTCCCCGTCATAACTTAATTTGGAAAAAACTTGATTGACCAATATGGATATATGTAAAATCGGAGTCAAATAAACAATAATTACAGCAATTTTTGTTTTATCCCAAACCCCAAATAATTCGAATTAAGTTTTTGTTTTATCCTACAATCCTACATTAATCTTTTGATTTCAGGGCAGAATCAATTTGCGCCAATTGTAGTTTTGAAAAGGTATTAATTGCGCCACTCTCTTTTACTTTGGTGTTATTAATTGCGCAAATAAATTAAATGAAATTGCGTCACATTTACCGGTCATCATTGTTCAATAACACAACTAACTTCAGGCATGCGCGCATTTGTAAAGAAAACTGGAGATATAAGGTAGAGATGTACAGTTAGTATCATTTAGTTGTTTAAAAAATAAAAAATGAATAAAATTGGCGCAATTAGATGATCATTTTATTGGCGCAAATTATACCAATAGTTTTGAAAATGAGGTGGCGAAAAAGAAGATTGGCGCAAATAAGTTGAAGACAAGCTACGACAAATGCGACATTATGTAATTATGCGTTAGTGTATATATCAGCTGCAATCTTTAGCATATCATGTAATGTCAACACCGCTTAGTATTTCTTTGTACAGAATGGTAGTACTGCACTTCACGATGCTGCATGGAACGGGAGAACTGAAATTGTTAGATTGCTAATCGACCGTGGTATTGACATAAATTTACCGAACAATGTAAGTTGATAACTATTCACATTGATTACACCAATCATAAGTCAATGTTTTATATTACATTATTAATACTTATTTATCTGCATTTAATATGCATCTGTGAAATTATTGTCTCATCAAAAATGCTGGATGTCAAAATGTACAATCACAAGTTGATACAAACGTTGACAATTTGTAAAACCGTATACGTTCAAAAAGGAGTAAATTGCGTCTTTTCTCACGAAAAGAAAATCAAACATACTTAACTTTTTAGTTCAAATGAAAAAACTAAATTTTGTCGCAGATATTTGATGAATAAACTTTTAAAAGGTTTTAAAGACATTTGTCCTAGCAAGTAAGTGAAATCATAAAAATACCTCACTCCAATGAATTAGCAACATACGGATTGCTCATAGATATCTATGATAGCATATTTTATGAAATAACTAAAACAAATATCAGTTAATCTGTGATTTCTTTTTCTTTGCATATACATTTTAGCAATTTAACCCAATTATATTGCTAGTTATTTTAAGTTATGCAACTCCTGTAACTAATAAGTTTTTCTTAGGTAGGTGGTATTCGGGGGATATAAGACGGCTTGTTTGTGTTGTTCACATTGACAACTGAAATATATTCGTCGTCACATGTGACATAATTTACACACAGCGGTACAATAAATCGTTACGGCGTCCAGAACATATATTGTCTAAATTTTTCTTAATCAATTATCGAGATTTGAATATCAATCACAAATTGTCACCTTATTATTATTATCAAGTAAAAAATGATAACAGTTATCATTTTTATTTGATTATTATATCGGCTGTAGGGTCGACAAGCTACGATAAATGCGACAATATGTTGTCATAAGTGTATATATCAGCTGCAATCGTTAGCGTTCAATTGTATGTTAACACCGTTTAGTATTTCTTTGTACAGGATGGTAGTACTGCACTTCATAACGCTGCATGGAGCGGGCAAACTGAAATCGTTAGATTGCTAATCGACCGTGGTACTAATATAAGTTTACAGAATGAGGTAAGTGGATGATTATTCACATTGCTTTCACCAATCATATCTCATTGTTTGATATGACATGACCAATACTAATTTGATTGCACTTCATGTGCATTACGGACATTATGGTCTCTTCAGTAATAATGGACGTCAAAATTAACAAGCACTATATAATACAAACTTTTACAATCTTGTAAAACCGCATTAGTTCGAATAAGAATTGATTGCGTTATTATCATTAAACATGTTAAAGGAAAATTAAACATACTTAACTACATAGTTCAAATGAGGATATTTAACTTCCTTCGCAGATATTTGACGAATAAACTGAAAGTTTAAAAACATTGTGTACTTGCAAAATATAAAATCATAAATATACCTAATTTCGAGTAATTATGAACAGAGGGATTTCTCCGAGATATCTATGATAACATATTTTATGAAATAACTAAAAAATATCAGTCAATTTGTGGATGTTTTTTTTTATTTTTGCCTAGAAATTACATATTTTCAGCAATTTAACCCAAAATAAATAGCTAGGTATTTTAAGTTATTGTATGCAACTCCTGTAACAGATAAGTTTTTCTTAGGTTGGTAGTTTTTGGGGGGAATTGGACGGATTGTGTGTGTTGTTCATGGAGACGAGTGAAAGATATTCGTCGTCATTTGTGACACAAATTAATCATAACGGTCTAACAAGTCGTGATGGCGTCTGTTACATGTTTAAAGGAAAGACTTCAATTGTACATTTGTTTATGCCAACCTCGAAATTATACCAAGAGTATACACTGACAGTAATCGTAACATAAAGTAACCATACCCAAATTAATTTCTTCATGTGGTCTAATATTAAATTACACCGATCTATTCGGATATTTTAAATAAAATAAGGATGCAGTTATGCCAGATAAAGGATATTTATCGGATGTCCAGACTATTTGTTCAGATTTTTTTTTCTCTACACAATCCACTGTTTTGCCCCATATTCCTCACTTGTTTTGTCCGTTATGATTTCAATACCTCATTTTAGGTAATGTACCGAAATTCAAGCATATCATTGATTCCTTTTCTTTCGATTTTTGACACAAATAATTAAAATGCTGAACATGAGGTAGAATCACTGTCTGCCTCTAAGAAATCAATACCTTGAACAAGATTTCGATAAGCCATCACTCTTTATGTCGTACATTGTTACTTTTAAATTATTATTTAATATCCTTCTGATGTATTCTATCAATTGTAATGCTAGATTTGTTGTCACTTTAATAAATAGAGAAAAACAAATAAAGAATACAAAATGGCAGGTAACCGGCAAAGTTGCATTGTAATTTGAATAATCCGGCTATAAGTTCTGAAAACGTTGAATGGTCCAGATTGTTAAACGGGTGTAGTTTCATTTGCGAGTTTACTTTTGAAAAAACAAAATGTGTGTTTCCCATATTTATTGATGATGTGGATTTATATCTTGGTTTTACATATTTATATACTATCCAAACTTTGCAGAACAATTGATTGGACTTGCTTTTTGAAGTAAGAATTCGGTTTTGGTTTGATAATGTTAAATTTGTATATACTTTTTATACTGGTAAAACTGACTTGTATTACTTAAATGTCTAGATTATATGCTCCTGTTGCATCTTCAATATGTAATTTGATATTGACACATGTTTGGGGGCATTTAAGATTATTCATATTACATCTTCTTTCTTTTTGGGGGAAGTGGTGATGAATAACGTTTTGGTTTTAAGATACTCCGTTTATGTTTCTTGCCTTAATTAATGTTTATCGTTGAACGAAATTTGAATATTGATCACAAATTATCACCTTATTATTAATAGCAAGTGAAAAATTGATAGCATTAATTTTCTGATGTAGTTATTTGACTATTACATCGGCTACATGGTCGACGTGCTACGATAAACGCAACACTATGTAGTCATGCGTAAGTTTATATATCAGCTGCGTTCTTCATTATTAAATGTTATGTTAACACTGATTAGTGTTTCTTTGTACAGAATGGTAGTACTGCACTTCACTTGACTGCATTGAACGAGCAAACTGATATCGTAAGGTCGCTAATCGACGGTGGAATTAATATAAATTTACAGAAAACGTTAAGTGGATGATTATTCACATTCATTTCACCAATCATATGTCTATGTTTGATATGATATAACCAATACTATTTTGACTGCACTGAAGGTGCATTTTGGGTATATTTGTCTCGTCAGTAATGCCGGACGTCAAAATGTACAATCACAATATTATCCAAACTTTGACAATCTTGTAAAACCGTATACGTTCGAATAGGAATTAAATGCGTCTATCTCAAGAAAAAGAAAATTGAACACACTTAACTTCATAGTTAAAATGAAGAAACATAACTTTCATCGCAGATATTTGACGAATAAACTGAAGGTTTAAAAGCCCGTGTCCAAGCAAAAAAGTAAAATCAATAAAATACAGAACTCCCAGGAATTAGCAACATAGGGATTGTTGCTAGATATCTATGATAGCATATTGTATGAAATAACTGACAATTATCAGTTAATTTGCGGAATTTTATTTTAATTTTTGCATACAATTTTTCGGCATTTTAACCCGAAATAAATGGCTAGTTATTTTAAGTAAGTGTATGCAACTCCTGTAAAAGATAATTTGTTTTAGTTAGGTAGTACTTGTGGAACAGGACTGGTTGTCTGTGTTGTTCATGTTGACAAGTGAAAGATATTCATCGTCATCAGTGACAGAAATTACCCATAACGGTCCAAAAAGTCGTGATGGCGTCCGTGACATTTTTCAAAGGAAAGACTCAAACTTTAAATTTGTTTATGCAAACCTCGAAATTATACCATGAGTATACCCTGACAGTAATCGTAACATTAAGTATCAACTCATATCCAAATTAATCTCTTCATGTGGTCCAATATCAAATTACACCTATCTAGTCTGAAATTTAAAAAAATAGGGATGAAGGTATGTTTGATTTAGGAATATTTATCGGATGTCCAGACTACTTATGAATATTTTTGTTTAATACAGGGTACACTATTTAGACCCATATCCCTCACTTGTCTTGTAACCTATGAATTCAACACCTCATATAAGGAAATTTATCAAAATTCAAGGAGATCATTGATTCTTTTTCGTAAGATTTTCGACTCAAATAATTTTAATGCTAACTATGATGTAGATTCAGTGCCTGCCTCTAAAACAATCGATAAGCTATCACTCTTTTTGCCGTACATTGTTTCTTTTAAATTAATGCTTTTCTGATGTATTTTATTAATTGTCACCTCAATACATTTCTAAAAGTTAAGAATGCAAAACGGCACGTAACCGTCAAAGTTGCGTTGTTATTTAAATTATCCGTTTATAAGTTATTAGGACGTTAAATGGTCCGGATAGTTAAACGGATGTAGTTTAATTTGTAAGTTCACTGCTGAACAACAATTTGAAAGGAAATTTTTTTTTAGGTTTACCATCTTTATTTTATATTATTGATTTATATCTTGGTTTAAATATACACAGTTTCTGTTTGGTGTTGCCTTAATTGTCTCAATCGATTAACAATTTGAACATCTATAAGAAATGTCGCCGTATTATGATTAGCAAGTGAAAAAAATAATGCAATTATTAACCAATATGGTTATTTAATTGTTACATTGCAATCGTGTCAACTCTCAATGAATTCGATCCTACGTAGTCTCAACTTAGTTGGTGATATTAGCTGCGTCCTTGATCATTAAATGGTATGCTAACATTGATATGAGTCACTTAATATGAAATGGTAGTACTGCACGTCACGATGCTGCATTGAACGGACAAACTGAAATCTCAAGTTTGCTAATCGGCGGTAGTATTAAACTTAGTGTACATATTTATGTACAATCAAAGACATCGCAGAAAAATTGATATGGAATGGTAGTACTGCACGTCACGATGCTGCATTGAACGGACAAACTGAAATCTCAAGTTTGCTAATCGGCGGTAGTATTAAACTTAGTGTACATATTTATGTACAATCAAAGACATCGTAGAAAAATTGATATGACTTACCTTGTGAAGTGCGAATTCGGTTTGTGTTTGATATTATTACAATTGTGTACATGTTATACAAAAATGTCTAGGTTTTTTGCTCCTGTTGTATCCCCAATAACGTAATCTTCATATTTCGAATTTGATATCCACACCTTTTTTCTTTCTTTTCAGGTAGGTGGTAATGATTTACCTCTTGGTTTTAAAACACTCTGTTTCTGCTTCTTGCTGTAATTTGACTTAATCTATTATAAAGTGTCACCTTATTATTATTTCCTTTTGCTGTAATGTGACCTGCTCATTATTTATTATTATTGATTTAAATAAACGCATGAAACTGAGTTCAATTTGTTTATGGAACGATTTAAAATGTACACGAACCTCAACATGAAATCATAACTACAGAGCAAGCTAAACCCACCCAGCAATTCTTCGGGAAGAGAAGCGTATCATTTTCCTCGTGCGACAGTCGTCGTGTCTCGTATTTACTTACAATACCAGCAACTTTAACATGTTTTACTAGTTAGGTCATATTTGTGGGAGAAGAGAATGATAATTTGAAAACATTCGTTGTCATCTGTGACACAAATTATCCATAACGGTCCACCAACTCGTGAAAGCATCTATAGCATTTTTAATTGGATGGTTTCTACTTTATGTTTGTATACTTAAATATTCTTTAAATCAAAGACTTAGCCTAATCGTTACACAAAATGGCAACTCATCTCCAAACTGATGACTTAATGTGCTATGTTCCAGGAATATACTGAGCCGTGATAAAAAAGAAATATCAATTTTTGTATGTAAGGCTTAAAACTCTTCATTCCTCTCGATTCATTTATATAACCTACTGTAGTTGTATTGTCTAATTTTATACCAATATTGCAAGCTTGTTTTTGTTTGAAACTTGCCATTTAAGAGAAAAAAAATAACCAACAATTTTAAGTTATTTTAATATGAAACAAGCGTTCTGACAAGCTCCTTTCACCACCATCAATTTTTTCTTCAAATGTTGAACCCCAATCTTCTAATGAGACCTCTGTTTCAATAAAATCTGCTATTGAGTCCTCTGTTTCAATCAAATCTGCTATTGAGACCTCTGTTTCAATCAAATCTGCTATTGAGACTCTGTTTCAATCAATTCTGCTATTGAGACCTATATTTCAATCAAAACTGCTATTGTGACCTCTGTTTCAATCAAATCTGCTATTGTGACTTCTGTTTCAATAAAATCTGCTATTGTGACCTCTGTTTCAATTAAATCTGCAATTGAGACCTCTGTTTTAATAAAAAAGAGTATTTTTTTATCAGTTTTCCACTTTCTTATTTTGATTGTAAACCCACCTAAAAACATCAATTACAATAATGGAAAAGGAAACCAAAGAAACAGTGAACTGTAAAGGAGCGAGGACAGATTTCTTAAATTACAGTTGATATACATTGTAGGTATACGACATCTTAAAGTACATTTTACTCTTAACAAAAATCATAATAATTTTTTTTCTCGTATCACAATACTCTAACAGATCTCTATGGAACGCCGGAATTGTCTTATAGTGTAAATATTTAATGTGTTTTGTCGATTTGCCTTTACGTCCTGTCATTTCTTTTTTATGTTATGTGCAGATGCCTTTATTTCCTGACACGGCATCTCTTTGTTATGTAAAATAAGTAATTTGTTTTGTCAAACAATTGTATGATATGTCATTGCTAAACTTTATTGTGTAAAATACGCATTACATTATGCTGTAACTACTATATATTCTGTGAATAGTTTGAAACTTTATGATCAACCACCTTTTCGTTCTCTTATATTTTATCTCTACTGTGTCTATTCTTCTTTTACGTAAGTCAGTTAATAATTGCGTCCTGTCACAAGTGTTATTGTTATGTCAAATGTTCAAAAGCTTTTGTTTTGATACACCTTTGTTCTATGTAAATCTCATGATATTATAGTATTTTGGCATTATGTTTTGTTTATACATATGTATCTACAGTGCAAAACCCAATACATCATGGTATAATTCATATGCGTTTTGCCGAACAATTGATACTCTCTGTGAGCATTCATTACGTCATGTGCAAATGCCTTTTACATTATGTGCAAACAACTAATACGTTTTGTGCAAACCTCGTTTACCTTATGTGCAAACATCGTTCACCCTGTGTGCAAACATCGTTTACCCTGTGTGCAAACATCGTTTACCTTATGTGCAAACATCGTTTACCTTATGTGCAAATACCTATTAAGTTATGTATAAAAACTACATAATTATGTGCAAACACTATTACGTTATGTGCAAATACCGCTTACATTATGTGCAAACACCATGTAAGTTATGTGTAAATGCCTATTACATTATCATGATTATGTGCAAACATCTATTACGTTATGTGCAAACACCTATTACGTTATGTGCAAACACCTATTACGTTATGTGCAAACACCTATTAAGTTCTGGTAAACGCTTTTTTGACACAGATTAAAACAAAACGCGTCAATGATATGCATTTTGAAAACGAAGAAATTAAAAGTGTAACCTTTCTAACAAACTGTGGATTTTTATATTAATTATATTGATTGGTGTAAAAATGCTATATACATACAATGTATCTAGTTTTATGGGAAATTATTTTGCTCTACGCAAGAGTGTGCGTTACGCATCCATGCTTTGAAAATTTGTTTACTTTACTTGTTGAAAATTATATTAAATATACAGACACGACTTTAGTTTTCAAGAGGTGCAACCGAAAGGAACAATACGATATAAAAAGGAAGATGTGGTACGAATGCTAATGTGACAACTCTTCACAAGAGACCAGGATGATTTGTTATTACCCTCCAAGTAGGGTTTTCATCTAGCGAGAAACGTGTACTAGATTAATGCTACAAATGTAATGACGTCTCCCACGATTCATGTAGCAGCTAAGGAATCCTACAAATGTTTAAGATTTTTTTTTCATATTAAAAACTGCATTATCCTGTAATCTACAAAAATGACGCATACACATATTTTTTTTTAATGAAAGGGTTAACAGCCTTGTTTCACCTTCACTGGCCATACTCGAAATTCAATCCCGCAACTTGAAACTCTAGATAATGACTTTCATTTATCCGTATTTAGTCCGGTAACTTTTTGAACCGTGTCATCAAGAACGATACAAAAAAATGAATATTATAGTAAATTGAAATGTTTTCTTCTATTATTTTTTTTATAAGTGATAAGCATATCGTTAATTTTGTTGTCTATAAGAACAAATAAATGATTTCGTTGCCAAAATGGTCATCTTAACATAATTTTCCTTTTGAATTTCAGAAAAAAACCTGACTATCTATAAAAAAAGATGTGGTATGAATGCCAATGAGACAATTCTCCACGAGAGACCAAATGACAAAGAAACAAATAACAATATATAGATCTTCGTATGGCCTTTAACAAAACACCCATACCGCATAGTCATCTAATCTATTTATTTTTCTACCCCATTTAATTTTTCATCAGTTTAAAAAAATGGTTACAGTTAAGTAATTCGCTTTTATCCTGCAATTAGCTAGTTATTGTATACAAATAACAGATAAACAATTTTTTTTGTTGCTTTGTTTGTACATGTACAAATAAATTTTCCTGCTACCCGTTTCCATGTTGATCAATCGGTAATATATTTCTCTCTGGGTAATCTTCATTTTGGGATTTTCTTCGAGTCCGCATTTCAATAATTGTAAAAATCATTGTCTAAGATTTAAACAACTTATGCTCAAATACCAGGTGCAAATTGTAAACAATACAATATGTACATTGTCAGAAATATAAAATGTATTAGTTGTCGCTGCGAAACAGGAGAAAATTCGGTAAGCCTCGCTTTTCGTCCTGTTTCTAAAGCTCGTACAAATAAATTTCACGTTTACCGACAAAGTACATTTATAATCAATACATTATTCCACAGTTGTTAATATATTTAAAAGAAAATGTGGTATGATTGCCAATGAGACAACTATCCACAAAAGACCAAAATGACACAGACATTAAAACAACTATAGGTCACCATACGGCCTGTTGATATTTTATCTTTTTGTTCATTATTTCAACGAATATCGTCGTATAAACTAGAAACATCAACCTATTTTCTGAACGGAGGGTCATAAATTCAATGAATATTATTGCGGGATATACGGTATAAACGGTAAGCTTCGATGCGTTTAGTTATGAACGCGAATGGTTCGATAAATATAGCTAAATACACAATTAAGCCAAATGTTCATAAAAGGGATTTGCTGCACATGATTATTTAGGAAATCTTCTGTTAAAAAATATAAAATTTCATACAAATATATTCTTTTGGATCTAAATGTTATCATTCTAAAATATATTTTGACAGTTTCCGTTAAATATTGCCATTTTTAGATATATTTGTCCCCCTTTTCTCGGCTACTGTTAAAGCGAAACGCTTTTTTTTATTAATAGGTTGCGAGGCATGAATTTCTTATGATTTAATCCAAATTATTCTCAAAGTGCGGTAACAATCTTGAATTGATGCAATCTTGTTCGCCTTGAAATCGTAACATATTTAGTCAAAATTTTTAAAATAAAATCACCTATATAACGAAAAGAAAACTGTGAAGACTTTAACACGAAAGGGAAGGCTTAAATTCTTCTGTAATTTTCCTGCTACCAATTATACATTAAGAAAGTCATGTTTTGTATTGTTGGAATTTCGGAACCCTCTTATTCATCCGTTTAAAGCACCATGAAACAATTGCCAGCTTACTACCAATTTTCAAAAATCTTTAAATGTGCAGTATGTCATTGATACGGTTTGAGTTCTCAAAATGAATCAAGATAAAATAAAAATAACAAGACATGTATAAAAAATATAAAACCCTTGTTATGTTTTATCAATTTTTGAGAACATCTTTAGGTTGAAGATATTAATCAAAGTACTGAAGTACTGAACATCGGATGACCGCACGTTCTAGTGGACGGTCACAAGCACTTGTCTACGAAAACCAAATTACATCTCTTTACCTGAAAGTGACGTTAAAGTACAGATATATATTTTTTCTGTGCGTGGATGATAAATTCAACCTCATCGTAAAAGTGATAGAAATCAGTAAACTCTGGGTTTTTTTATACATTATTTTAATATTTGTAAATTACAGTTACAGGTATATATAATTTTTATCCATTTGTATATCATTCTATTGCACTATATTAATTATAGTGCTGTGCAAGTGCATGGTGGACACTCTGCTGTAATAATTCGATTTTTCTGATAGATTGAATTTGAGTGGGCATTCATATTTTACAGCAAAACATTCAATGTCCCACGCAGAGAGAGGGAGCAAAGACAGATAACTCAGCATGGGAGATTGCAAACGTTCTTATAAATATTAAAGATTTTTTACTTTATTTATGTTTCTAACGAGATTAACGACATTTTCATATTATTAATTTTTGTTCAAAACAATTTATTTTTAGGAGTATCCATTTGAAATTAATTAAGAACAAGTGATAAGGAATGTAATTTTGCACTGGATAACGTCCGCGTATTTATTATTATCATGTTAAACTTTATAGATCGGTTACAATCTCAAAACGAAGGTAACTTAATGGAAATTTTAAGCGACAGCAATACACATTAATTCCCTCGCGGTCATCCGATGTAAAATGAATAGAGAAGTTGTTCATTAAGATATCAATAGATAAACAAACACACGGACCTATTTTTTTTTTCTCTTTTCGATTTCTTATTCAATGACCAGTGGCGGAACCATAATTTTGAAAATGATGGAGCTGCGTTTGTTGGTTCTATAAGCAGTTTGATTAAGAGAGGGCTCTGGGCCCAGTTTTGCCGCAACTCCCTGCTGATTCGAAAAAACAAATACAAGATAAGAGGTGGCGGGAAAATATCTTCGTCCTCGGTCAATAACATCTGAATAGACGCATATATAATGTGTTAACCTTGTCAAAAGTCTATAATTCATAAATGTAATTCGGCGCCTTCTAAAACCATATGTTATGAATATGTATGCAAGATATGGCGACCTATGAAATGACCCGCTTGGTGCAGATGAAAGAGAACATTACATGAATAAGGCCGTTAGTGCTCTCGTTTGAATTGTTTTACATAATCTTTTCGGGGTCTTTTATTGTTGACTATGCGGTATGGGCTTTGCTCATTGTTGAAGGCCGTACGGTGACCTAAAGTTGTTAATTTCTGTGTCATTTATGTCTCTTGTGGAGATTTGTCTCATTGGCAATAATGCCACGTCTTCTTTTTTAAATCAACTTATTTTCCGTTCACATTTTACGTAGAGAAATGAGGTTGCATTTTGTTTTTTACATGTAGCTTTTTTTGCTTCGAATAACAGGACAGAGCTTTTAGTTTCAGTCTATATACACGCCGTTTTGAAATAATAAATTGTCACATATAAATTCTGTTTGTTTGCTTCATCATGTGGCTGATACTTAGCAACAACTAGTGGCTTTAATACGATAAATAATTACAAACTGTTTTCTTCTGAGGATATTAAGCCATCAGATGCCGGAAATTTAACTATGTGTATTATAATTCAGATCAAATGTTATAAATTCATGGTCGTTTTATTATGCATATATATTACACACTGAAATTGAAAATTGAAATATCATTCATTAATAAGTGTTTATTTGCATTGCTAATCTGCAATATGCACGATTTGTTTGCTAAAAAATGTTCCTGTACAATGTTTTCAAAAATGCATTAAATGTATTTTATGACTTTTGTCAATCTAGGCACACCTCCAGAGAGACACATCTCGAGAATCGTGTCTATATATTTGTAAATATTTAAATTTTCAACAAGTAAAGTGAACAAAATATAAAAAGAAAGGATGTATAACGCACACTATTTAAAAATAAATATTTATATAACATTTTTATATCAATCAATAGATAAAAATACTACATTTCCAATACTAAATCAACATCCCGATGCACATATATAACCTTCTTTTCACATTCAGCATCCAATGGATATTACCTTGAAAAAGAATAAAACGAAGTAGTTCAGAGGTTTTTAGAAAGCTAAAACTTATATTTTGTTTTATTTTCAAAGTGTATATCACTGATGCGTTTTGTTTTAATCTGTGTCAAAAAAGCGTTTACCAGAACGTAATAGGTGTTTGCACATAACGTAATTGGTGTTTGCACATAACGTAATAGGTGTTTGCACATAACGTAATAGATGTTTGGACATAATGTAATAGGCATTTCCACATAACTTACATGGTGTTTGCACATAATGTAAGCGGTATTTGCACATAACTTAATAGTGTTTGCACATAATGATGTAGTTGTTATACATAACTTAATAGGTATTTACACATAACGCAATAGGTTTTGGACATAAGGTAAACTATGATTGCACACAGGGTAAACGATGTTTGCGCACAGGGTAAACGATGTTTGCGCACAGGGTAAACGATGTTTGCACATAAAGGGAACGATGTTTGCACATATGGTAAACGACAATTGCACAAAACGTATAAGTTGTTTGCACATAATATAAATGGCATTTGCACATGACGTAATGAATGCTCACAGAGAGTATCAATTGTTCGGCAAAATGCATAGGAACTATACCATGATGTGTTGTGTTTTTCACTGGAGATACATATGTATTAACACAACATAACGCCAAAAGACTATAATATCATGAGGTTTACATAGAACAAAGGTGTATCAAAACAAAACATTTAGAACATTTGGCATAACAATAACATTTGAGAAAGGACGCAATTTTTAACTGACTTATGTAAAAGAAGAATAGACAGAACATAGATAAAATATGAGAGAATGTAAAGGTGGTTGATCATAAAGTTTCGAAGTATTCACAGAATATATACTAGTAGTAGTAAAAGCATGATGTAATGCCTATTGTACACAACAAACTTTACCAATGACATATTATACTACTGTTTGACCAAACAAATAACTAATTTGACATAACACAGAGATGCCGTGTCAAGAAATACAGACATTTGCACATAATATAAAGAAGAAACGACAGGACGTTAAGACAAAGTGACAGAACACATTAAATATTTACACTATAAGACAGTTCCAGCGTTCCATAGATCTCGCCAAGGATTTGTTTTTGACCCGGCTGATAAGGCTGATAATGAAATCATTATTGTTTGACAACATTTTTGCATTGAAGTTTTGTATTGGACTCCCATTTTCTTTTTATAAAGTGAGAATATCTGTGCGAATTGCTGTTTGTTTCTTTATTCTACATTAGTTAGATGTATAGGGGGAAAGTTGCGATCTCACAAAACATGTTTGGCTTCGATGCATTTGTGGGCCTGTCCAAAGTCAGGAGCATCTGGCCTCTGTCGTGTTTATTTTTAATTATAGTTCATTTTTATGTTTTGGAATAAAATATGACGTCAATTAACTGAACCAGTATACATTTTTATTTAGGGGCCAGCTGAAGCTTACCTCCGGGTTCGAAACTGTACCGCTGCACTGAAAAGCCATTAGTTGATTTCGGCTGATGTATGCCCTTTAACATGTTTAATCGGGATGTTGCCTCTTTGAGTGATATTCGTGTGATGTTTAGCTAGCTATAAAACCAGGTTTAATCCACCATTTTCTACATAAGAAAATGCCCGTACTAAGTTTTGAATATGAAATTTGTTATCCATTCGTTTGATGTGTTTCAGATTTAGATTTTAACACTTTATCAGGGACTTTCCTTTTTGAATATTCCTCGGAGTTCAGTATTTTTGTGATTTTACTTTTTTTAAAGTATTCCCTATTTCCATTTTCAATTTTATTTTATCGAATGCCATTTTTTTTTATTAAAAATACAAGGACAGGTTCTAAAACCTTACTTGTATTCAAGACTCTTGGTGCAGAAGCCAACCCAGAAAAATGAACCTTAAATTCATATCACGTCCTTTACACATGAATGGCAAATATTAATTAAAATCTATAAAGATACTTAAGCTTAAATATGCATTTCCAAGATATATGGATGGTATATAATCATCCGTTTGTATAACATCCAAAACAAATGATAAATGATCCTGCTTAAAATGATGATAAGCCACAACATTGTTTACTAGTATTTTTTTACTTGATAGCTGGTGCTCCATCTTTTTAGAAACTAAGAAATTATTGGGGAAAAAAATGATTCTCAATGATTCAACTTATTTTTAGGTAGGTAACAATGTTGAGACTTCTTCTGAAATTATTTCATCCTTAATCAAAGGGAAATGTATATCATTCTTAAAGTTGAACCTTGTGTTACAACAGTAAATTCAATTATATTAACATATATTACTGTATTTAATATCTGCCTCTGCCTCTAAGTTTAAACAATATTTATTCAGAAAAATCAACATTAAACGATATTATACAAATGAAATAGTATTTAGGATTCAGAAACAAGCAATTTGCTTTTCCAAATCTGTCTCCTTTTACAAATTAAAAATAATACACTTATTGAACAATACATTAATATAAATACTGGCATGACGTGTAATAAATATATGAATATGAAAAAGGTGAAAGAAGAAGACAAAAAAGTAATGAGAAAAATAAAATTAAAATAATAATAAATAAACATGAATTATTGTAATGTTTACAGTGTGAAATGCTTGGGTTACTATAAAGTGATGAAGCATTAACATTAAGAGTTTAAACGTTTACTTTTAATTATATATTCCTGCACCAAACTAAATAAAATACTGTTTTGCTCATCTGAGAGTACCGTTGATCCACAGTGAGTATTTGTTTCTACATCACCACAACGAACATTTAGAGAGGCTATTAAATTACGAACGTAAAGGTCAGAATTCAATGAACTTGAATCCATTCTTAAGCGGGAATGAAGAATTTGACCAAAACGATGTCTTATATAATAGTACGTTGGGACCTTACTATTTTGGGTACTAATTTGAATTTTGAATATGATAGAGATTCACATTTCTTTATGTTTAAGTTAAGAATGTTTCATACTTTTGTTGTTGATGGATGAAATAATCAAAATATAAACCGGCCCGTGTGTTGACTTGTGTAATATTATTTCTTTGTCTTGTATTATGATTCTGCCTATTTCCTACTGAATCAGGCAATAAGTCTCTTAAATACTCTTGAGTTTTATTGTTCAAAATTTTGTGAAATTGAATTATTCTATGATTGCGTGGTCTTTCAGATAATTTTTCCCATCGAGTTTCAACATATCAATTGTTTATACTGATAAGTTGAGTACCTCCCGTGACGATACGCGCTGCGTCAAGCTAAATATTTTCAAGTTAAGCAATCAAATTCTAATTTTGAGAGTCCCAAACGACATCGGCATATTCAAGAATTGGGCGAACAATGATATGTAAATTTTTTTAAGTGAAAATCTATCAAGAACATTTTTCATTTTTCTCATTATATTTATTCCTTTGTAAGATTAAGAAACTATATATATATCAATATGGTCGTTCCAGGATCCGTTGTTAGAAAAAAAAGACACTTAGATGTTTGTGTTTACTTACTGTATGTAGCTCTTGGGTATTCATATTTAATGGAGGATGAAAGGGTATATTTCTTTTTTTTTAAATTATCATACTTTAAGTTTTTTGGGCATTAAAATTCACAAGCCATTTTTTTGAGCAATTATACATTTTATCTAGATCGTCATTTAAAATTGTAGCTGCTTTTGTTGGATTGTCAACCATAGTATATAATGAAGTGTCATCTGCGAATAGCTTCATTTGAGCTTGAATGTCTTCTACAATATCGTTTATAAATATCAAAAAAAAGGAGAGGGTCTAGAATGGACCCTTATGGGACGCCTGTATTAACAAGTTACCATTCGGAACTTGAACTGTTAATAACCACCCGCTGGACTCTATTTGTAAGATAAGTTTCAAACCACCTTAGTAAAGAATCCGATATGCCCGTTTGTTGAAGTTTAAATAGCAGTCCCTTATGCCTTACTCGATCAAACGCTTTACTTATATAAAATTGAGAATGGAAATGGGGAATGTGTCAAAGAGACAACAACCCGACCAAACAAAAAACAACAGCAGAGGGTCACCAACAGGTCTTCAATGTAGCGAGAAATTCCCGCACCCGGAGGCGTCCTTCAGCTGGCCCCTAAACAAATATATACTAGTCCAGTGATAATAAACGCCATACTAATTTCCAAATTGTACACAAGAAACTAAAATTAAAATAATACAAGACTAACAAAGGCCAGAGGCTCCTGACTTGGGACAGGCGCAAAAATGCGGCGGGGTTAAACATGTTTGTGAGATCTCAACCCTCCCCCTATACCTCTAACCAATGTAGAAAAGTAAACGCATAACAATACGCACATTAAAATTCAGTTCAAGAGAAGTCCGAGTCTGATGTCAGAAGATGTAACCAAAGAAAATAAACAAAATGACAATAATACATAAATAACAACAGACTACTAGCAGTTAACTGACGTGTCAGCTCCAGACTTCAATTAAACTGACTGAAAGATTATGATTTCATCATATGAACATCAGGCACAATCCTTCCCGTTAGGGGTTTAGTATCATACCATCATAACATATATGAGAAGAACATAACCCGTGTCATGCCAACAACTGTTTTTAGAATAAATGTGTTTAGTTCCGATGCAAAAACATTATCAGTGACTCAATACTAACGCCAAAATATGCAATCTTTAATGACTTGACAACAGTATCGTAATTATATCCCTTCTTAATAAGTCTATTCAAAGGTTTTGTCAGTTTCTGAGGTGAATACTGACACCTTTGTGCTTTATAAAGAATATTTCCATAAAAAATTGGATGTGAAATACCTAAACGTATTAGAAGTCTGCATGTTGAGCTATATTTACGAATGATGTCTTTATACCGATGATAAAATTTAGTAAATGTTTTGACTAGTTTGTGATATCGGAAACCCTGGTGTAATAATTTTTCAGTAATACATAAATTTCTCTCGTTAAAATCTAAAAGATTGTTACATACACGAGCGAATCGTACAAGTTGAGATATATAAACACCGTAAGATGGTGACAAGGGAACGTCACCATCTAAAAACGGATAATTAACGATAGGAAATGAACAATCATCCCTTTTATCATAAATTTTAGTATTCAGCTTTCCATTAGTGATATAGATATCAAGATCGAGAAAAGGGCAGTGGTCATTGTTAGTATTAGCTTGATTTAAAGTAAGTTCAACAGGATAAATTTCATTAATATACATACCGAAGTCGTCATTATTGAGAGCCAAAATATCATCTAAATATCTAAAAGTATTTTTAAATTTGTTTACCAGATGTTGTTTCGATGGGTCTTTGCTTATTTTTGTCATAAATTATAACTCATAACAATACAAAAACAGGTCCGCAATAAGTGGTGCACAGTTAGTCCCCATTGGAATTCCGATAATCTGACGATATACGGAATCCCCAAAGCGAACAAAAATGTTATCTAGTAAAAATTCAAGGGCATATATAGTATCAAAGCATGTCCAATTAACATAGTTTTTTTTGTTTATTGCTACTAAAAAATGACCTAAAAGAGTTTGAACATATATATATTCACATTCTGATTTTTTGAATGCCCATTTAATTAGGTGTGTGAATTTTTTCTTAATGAGAATGTGAGTCAATGTGGTATACAGGGTAGAAAAATCAAAACTTTGAACAGATTCAAAATTACCAATATAAGCATGCAATTTATCAAGTACTTCCAACGAGTTCTTGACACTCCAAAGGTAATTTATTCCACTATTTTCGAAGTCCTTATTTAAACAATTTATATAATCAGGTTTTTAATTGTACCAAGTGTGCTGGTAAGAAGAATAGACAATTTAGTAGTTGAACAATGGCTTGAAGACGAAATAAATCTATATTTATAAGGGGTTTTGTCTAGCTTCGGAAGCCAATACATAGTTGGGACTTTCATTGTATTTGGCTCTGCTTGTAAAGCGGTGGCTAAAAGTTTATGTTTGTTACAGATTTCGTTTTCTGAAAATGGAGTCAGTTGGAATGTTGGTGAATTGGTGATTTCCTTTTTCAAAACCTCAATGTAAAATTTACGTCAAACAATAATAATATTATTAGCAGCTTTATCGGCCGGGACAAAAACAAATTCCTTGGCTAGTTCTTTTAGTTTATGTTTGATACGAGGAATAGGTTTATTGTGGTTATTGTTAGTAGTAAAATGTTCTTTAAAATGTTGAATACGTATATCAACTATCTTCA
This sequence comes from Mytilus edulis, assembly GCF_963676685.1. Lineage (NCBI taxonomy): Eukaryota > Metazoa > Mollusca > Bivalvia > Mytilida > Mytilidae > Mytilus > Mytilus edulis. The sequence continues at coordinate 10,874,945 of NC_092357.1, forward strand.
TTACTGAATTAAAAAAAGAGTCCAAAGATTTTTTGTCAGCTTTTTCCCGTTTTATCCATTTCATACAGTAAGTATGGAGTGAGTCGTAGATGATATTACGACACTCATTCCAATTAATAATTGACGGGGGACGATATTTAGGTCCTTTACTGAGGAATGATTTTAACTCTCGGTCTTGAACGATGTTAAGATCTCCTGTTATAACATGGGAAATGGGTCCATAAATATATTCGGAATTACTGCAATTACATGAAGTAGGTGTATTTTCACTGATATTAAAATCTTTACACAATTGACTATAATTAAACACAAATTTCCGGGTAGATTTCTTGTAAATATAACAAATAAGAGGTAGCTCAGTATTGTCAAAATATCCAGGAATTTGTTCTTTAACAGAATGGTCGTTAAATATACCGGCAATATTTACAAAATCAAAGCCTTTATTGACATACTTAATTCTAATAAAATGTTTTTTATGATCTTCAGGGCGATCAATTTTGGAAAATAATTTAGAATAACAATATGCCATAATAATTTGAACAATTTCATACTTAGGACTGCTATATGAAATTATGTTGCAATCCTCCAAAATTTTATTTAACTTATTAACCGGTAACGAACAGAGTTTTGTTAACAGATAATGTCTGCCGTTGTTTTTAGAAATAGAAATTAGGTCCGAAATATTGGTATGATTGGCCCGAAATTTTCTTTGATTGCGATTTGTTCTACGACCGTGAGAACGTTTTATACGAACAGTTTTAGAAACTATATCCAAAATGTTAACGGAATTGGTTCTAGATACCCATGGTATTATCATTTAGACCGAGAGGGTAAACTGTCTGTAATTTTTTAATCCAATTCAATTCAATTATTTTCCGTGATCGTACAAACTTTGAATGCAATTCACCAGGCTGCTTATTTACTACTTCTAAAGGTTGAACTGCTAAATATTTAAAAGGATGGTTGTGCTTCTTCAGGTGTTGGTAAATGATACTTTTGAATGAATTGGGTCTTTTAAAACGATACAGATGTTCTTGAGTACGTTTAGATAAATATCGTCCAGTTTCTCCTACGTACTGAATACCACACCCCGGTTTGTTTCATGTGAGTAAATAAATAATACTGTTTGTTTTTCAAGTTATATCAGTTTCAAAATTTAAAGAAAATGTGCGACCATTAAACGTGGATCTTACCGTATTGTTGGTGTATCACAGAATACTACCTTTATTTCTTTACCGCTATCTAAAGCATTTCCAAAATCATTTGAAATGTTAATTAATTGATTAACTGCTGAATCCTCCCAGTGTAAAGCCTGATTGGTTTTTCGTTAAAATATTTTTTCGGAAAAAGTGACTGTAAACATGTTTATATACACACCGTTCAATACACTTTGAAATTACACTCAACAAGGAAATAACATTTGCTCTTTTTCTTTGATTTGGAAATGTAGACCAAGTTAAATAGCTTTCATAGTGGATACTTCAAAACAGAAGATGCTTCTTTTAACAATTATGCAGGTAACATAGCACTTGAATCATCAATATTTGACTGGGGAGAAAAAAAATAGATTGAATTCATTTGCCTTTTCGATTTCATCAAATATTAAGTTGTTATCAACCATCAATGGAGGTACACTTGCGTCGTTTGTTTTTAATCCGGATATTTGTATAACCGTTTTCCACCAATTTGTAGTGGACGGATTACTGTTCATGACTTTTTCATTAAATTGTTGTTATAATCATCCTTTGATTTTCTTTTTAAACTGGTAACTTCATTTCGTATTTTTTTTAAATTTTGACCAATCCGATGAGTTGTTATTATTTTTTAGCGTTTCTGTGGATTCTTTTTTTTTTCCTTATATTTTTTTTAGCATTATTTGTTAGCCATAGAGGTTTACTTTTACGAACAGTTATTATTTTATTTGGAATACATTTTTCAGCAGCTTCTGTAATAGCTTTTGTTATTTCGGTTGTAAATTGTTCAACGTTATTTAAGTTTATTACGGAATCCCAATTTTTTTCAGATAAAATTTTACGATATCTGTTATAATCTCCTCGATCATATAGCCAAATTTTCCGCTTAAATGTTTTTTGACGACATTTTGGTATGTTCAAAAGACTAATTTTGGGGCAGGGTATACGTATTTAATCAAATAAAGGTAGCCCGACTCCACAGTAAGTTATCATGTGAGCATCGTTTGTTATAAAAAGATCTAACAATGATGACGACGATTCAGTAAAATGAGTAGGTTCATCTATCATTTGAGTAAGACTAAATTGGCTTAACAAAGGTGTAATTTTTTAATTACAGGGATAGCTGGTTTTCACTAAAATCGCCTGTGGTTATTATGTAATTAATAGTATTATCATTAGACGCCATATCAAGAGAATATTCAAATTTTCCCCAGATATTTGGTCCACTATTAGGGGGTATATAAAAGGTTCCAAGCAAAGCCGTTCTATTTTTAAATTTAATTTCTAACCTTATTGCTTCCAAGCTTTCGCTTTCGATGTCAATTTGACGTTGAACATGTATATCATTTTTTATATAAACAATTAAAAATAAAAGTATAAATTATCCCGATCTCGACCTACTATGGGATAACTTTAAAACTGAGGTTAGAGATATTTCAATTAATTATTGCAAATTTAAAGCTAAGGAAAAAAAGAGATAATTTAAACATTTTAGAAAAGACTTACAAAGACTTAATAGCCTAGCTGATACGGAAAACAATAATAGAACTAAAACAAGTTTATTGCAAACAATAGAATATACAGAAGAAAAATTAGGAAAGCTTTACTATGAAAAAATAAAGGGTAACCAAATTAGAGCTAGAGCAAAATGGGTGGAAGAGGGTGAAAAAAATTCAGCTTATTTCTTAGGTCTTGCGAAATCTAGACAAAGCAAAAAAACAATAACACAACTATATGATGAAAAAGGGGAGATAACTAGGGATCATGAAAAAATATTAAATCTTGAAGTAAAATATTATAAAGATTTATACACATCTACAAATCCAAACTTACAAGAAACACAAAATTATTTAAAGGATATTAAAAAACATAAAAAATTAAGTGAAAGTGAAAGTGATGCTTGCGAAGGAGAAATAACTGAAGAAGAATGCACAGAAGCCATATTTAAAATGAAACTAAACCGTGCCCCTGGATTAGATGGACTAAATGTTGAATTTTACAGAAAGTTTTGGGTAGAATTAAAAACTTTAATTGTATCAACATTTAACTATTGCTTTACTAAAGGACAAATGTCCAACACACAAAAAATAGGCGTTATATCACTCATTTATAAAAAAAATGACCCATTGTCCCTTGATAATTATAGACCTATAACACTTTTGAATTATGATGTTAAACTTCTGGCATATGCCTTAGCACAACGACTTAAACCACTACTTCATAAACTGGTACATTCAGATAAAAAAGGATACATAAAAAATAGGTACATTGGTTTCAACATTAGACGGATACAAGATGCTATTGACTATTCAGAAAATCTCAAGATAGATGGAGCTGTCTTATTTTTAGATTTTAGCAAAGCTTTTGACTCTCTAGAGTTGATCTTTATGTATGAAACACTAAAAAAAGTTGGTTTTAAAGAAAGTTTTTTTAAAATGGATTCAACTAATGTATTCGGATATTAAGGGATGTATAATTAATAATGGCTGGGTTTCAAGTCGCTTCAAAGCATTCCGTGGTATTAAACAAGGCTGTCCGCTGTCTTCGTTACTTTTTGTTCTTGCTGTAGAAATAATGGCTATAAAAATTAGAGAAAATCAAAATATTAAAGGATTAGAAATTAAGCTAGAAAGCAGCACTAATACCCTAAAAATATGTCAACTAGCAGACGATACTACTCTGTTCCTACATTCTAAACAGGACATTACAGCTGCATTAAATTTAATTGAAACATTTGGTGACTTCTCTGGCCTTAAACTTAATAGAACTAAAACTGAAGGAATATGGCTTGGTAAATTAAAGCACTGCAAAGAAAAATATGAAGATATCAATTGGAGTAATAAACCTATCAAAAGTTTGGGAATTTATTTTGGACACAATAAATCAGAATGTCAAAATCTTAATATTGAAAAACAAATATTGAAATGTGAAAAAATAATAGCAAATTGGAGGAAAAGAAAACTAAGTATATTAGGGAGAATAGTAGTAACTAAATCTTTAATTCTACCAAACTTAACATATATAGCATCAAATACTGTAATACCAAAAGATTCGCTACAAAAATTTAAAACCCTCATATACAATTTTATATGGAATGGTAAAAGAGATAAAATTAAAAGATCAAATCTTACAACAGAGTACAAAAAAGGGGGACTTAAAATGATAGACATTGATATTTTTATAAAATCCATACACATAGGCTGGATAACAAAATTATTTAATACAGAAATTGACAATTGGACAGTTATACCAAGATTTTATTTAAATAAATTTGGTAATAACTTGATCATATTTCTAATGAATCTAAAAAATATAAATGATCTAGATAAAACAATTTTCAAAAGTGTTCCAGAATTTTACCAAGAATTAATTAAAACTTGGATTAGTGTTAAAGGAGGTGGGTCATCATACCCACATAACTTTCTACAAATAAGAAAACAATTTATATGGGGAAATAATTTTATCAGACTAAATGGAAAATGTTTATTTTTTGAAGAGTGGGTAAAAAGCAATTTGTTTTTCATAAATGATATCATAGATGATAGAGGTCAAATTTCAGAAACATATATACTTTCTAAACTAAAAAATAAACAAGATTGGATCAGGCAGATATCCTGCATTAAAAAAGCAATACCAAATCAATGGCTTACCATAATAAATCAAGATAATTCAACTAAAACTAAAGTTAATATTCATAAAACTATAAATAGCCTAAAAATCATGCTTAATAAAGAAATTAATTCTAAAATGAGTACAAAACAAATTTATAACATTATTATAAATGAAAACAAACCAGACAAACCGGAAAAATTGTTTGCCAAAAACCTTTACTTCAAACTAGAAAATTGTTTCAACTTCATTTTTAACTACTTACCTGACAATAAACTGAAAATGTTTAGATGGAAATTAATTCACTATGTACTTCCATGCAATGATTTATTAGTAAAATGGAAAATACTCACAGATAATAAATGTAACCATTGCAGTTTAAAAGAAGATTACGAACATTTTTATTTTTCTTGCAGTTACAACAGTGATTTTATATCAAAAATATTGAACCTTCTTAAATTTATAGGTTTCAATGAAAGCATTTTTAATATGGAAAATCTTATAGTAGGATATAAAATAAATGATGAAGCTTACTATGAAATTAACTTCCTTTTGACTGTAATATTTTTTTCCATCTACAAATCATATTACATCTCTGACTCAAAGAGAACAAAAATAGCAGAAATAAAATATATAGTTGAAGTCAATAATGTAATTAAAAGAAAAAAACAGTAAATTGATCATAAAAACCCTAAACTACATAAATGATCATAAATAATAATAAATATCCCTGAGGTCATATGACTCAAGTATTAAGTCACATGACTTGAGCATGTCAGGTGACAATAATGTACTTTAACATCTAACACATGTTAAAAAAAATGAAAACATATTATTTAATATTGTTTAATGTACACTTTTTTTTTCTTTACTTCTTCTTTTACTATTTATTTTATTTTGATTTTGACAACTTTGTGTTGTACACTCTGATGTTGTGTATAATCATGTTTACCTGGGTAGTTTAGATATATGATCTTAGTCTAAAATACAGTTTTCAAATAAGTTAAAACCTTCGATTATGATTCAAAACATCGCGAAAATTATGGTCAACTTACCTTTTGAATTAGACAAATTGTCTAGACGTATTATGAATTAAATTTATCCAAATCACAAAGATGATGATGGCAAAATAATGCACATTTATCTAATATTAAAAACCACTATCGGACGGAAGTGAAATTCTCCGGTAAACATGAAATCATTTAAAATATTGTAATATTGTAATGTAACATCAATTGACTTTTATTAGATATTCTCCCTGGATACCTAATAACTAATATATCAGGGATACTTAGTGCAACGCTGTATACTAAGTAAATTGTTAACAGCAATAGAGTGCAATAAAATATATTATCCACGTTAAAAAAAAAAACAATTACCAACCCACCCTCCAACCTTGTGTTGACCTCTGTCACGACGGAAGGGGTGTTAATAATTTAGGATTTCAATTGATTCGTCTGTATGTTTATTGTTTAACCAGGTTTCACTAAACGCTTGAATGTCGAAATCAGAATATTCAGCTTGAATCAGATCTATTTTTGGGGCTAGGCTTTGTACGTTTAAGTGAAGAATTTAGACTGGTTTTTTTTTAAAAGTGCACAGATATCCGACAAATCAGTTGAGTTAATTGAACTTTGAGAAGAATCGATATCTCACTTGGACCTGGATTTACCTCTGTTCCTGCTAGGATAAGCAAGATTTGAATAACAAATAGTAAAAATAAAATAATAAATAGTCTAAGATTAACATTTCCACTTATTGTTTTTTGTACATTCGAGTCTACATGTTTCATCTCTAAGGGTTTAAGTAGATGATGCGACAACGTGAAGAATAACATTGATAATACCAGTGCCTGCGAGACACTTTTACAAGCGAGAAATAAGTTGATACAGATAAAATCATTATAATTTAGTTTTTGTTTGAGGTTTTTGCCTGGTGAGTATTGGCCAACTCTCATACGATATAACTCGATTCCTATCCCCATGAGTTATGTTGCATCTGGCTGAAATTGATCAAACTGAGAGCGGCCGTATATGAAGTTAAATAAACCATAGCATTTCATCTGTTTTGTGAAAAAATGTAAGTAGAAAATATGAAAAAATTGTGAGAACAAAAATTAAATAACAATATGTTGTATGCATGAAGCATAAGAAAAAGTATGCACATGTACATGGATTTAACAAGTAGTTTGCAGGAATGAGTATACACATGTATAAATGATTGGTGAATGATACAACTTTATCTATACGTAGTAATTCAGTACAACTGTTAATACCAGCCGTGTCAAATCATCTCAATTTATTTGTGATTGCCTAATTGATTATTTGATCGCTGAATTGACAAGATCTGTCCATACAATTTGCAATATATAGTAAGCATACACGTTTCAAGCAGTGCATTTCACTGTACGTGTTGTTTAAAGTATGCTTGTATACGATAAAATTTACAAATTAAATTTAATATCTTTTTTTTTAAAGTTGTTTTAGAAGCTTGAAGTTAGCCATGAAAGTTTCCTTACCATGGAATTTAACATCATGTAAAAACAACCGTTATAGTTTTACAATTTTCACGCATAAGTAATTAATTTTACTACATGTACTATGAGAGTTTGTGTTTTGAACATCAATACGTTAACATTTGTCACGTGACAAATCAGCGATTAAGGTAATTAACAGGAATGCGGATCAACTACAAATTATACGTAGTATGTACACGAATTGAGTAGCATATACATAAATTCATCAAAGAAACCAGGACTAAATTTATATATACGTCAGACTCGCGTTTCGTCTACAAAAGACTCATCAGTGACGCTCGAATCAAAAAATGAAAAAAAGGCCAAATAAGTATAAAGTTAAAGAGCATGTAATTATAGTAAAATAAACAAATACATAAGCAAAAGAAACAAAACAATAAGCTAAAATCAATTTGCAGACTATTTTAAATCACTATATTTAGTCAGCGTACAGTTGTTTTTGCGAAATTCTAAAACAAGACTGTCAAATAGTCTAAATACATGTAGAAATATGTACATAAACAAAAATGTTGTCAATATTTGCAGTTTTATTCAAAGTTAAATCATGACATTTTGACACTCGTGTTTTCAGCTGATGTATTTGAAGATGCTCTATTTGCTATTTCCTTCGCTCGTGCTTCCGCATATGTGAACTCGCGTCTTTTTTGTGTGTTGTTGTAGTCTAGCCTATCAAGGAAGTCCATGGAACCAGGACAACAGTATATCGACACAAAACGTAGGAACGCTGGCATTGTGTTAACAACATGGACTTGCATTTGATTGTCCTTTACATAAATTTTCCCATCAACTGTCCACATGTCTCTTAGATGACACTTAATACTTAGCTGTCTGGATTTGTATGCAATGGCGTTCTTCGGCTTGGTCAGTTCTTCATATATACTGACATACTTATATTCTGTTTTCCCTTTTAGGAATTCTCTGTATCTAATAATCCTCTTTTTAACATTATGATCCTTAATCTTGACAATTATTTGTCTAGGAGGCAGAAACTTTTTGTTAGCTCGACCGTCTTCATTGCCTTTTCTTGTGCGTGGTTTACTAATTTTATGAGATCGAATGATGTCTTTGGGTGTTAGATCTTCATCGATGGTTTTGATAAGTTCTTTCACTAATTCGTTTGTTTGAAGGGAAGATTCATCAATCCCACCGTCAGGAATGCCGTTGATACGAATTAGGTCCCGTCGACTATAATGTTCTAACGCATCCATGTTATCAAGCAGCGATTGGTTCTCTTTATTAAGCCTTTCGATTTCAAATTTGTACTGGTCTATTGTGGCTTTGATAGTGTAGTCGATCTCACAATGTATAATCTCTTTTAATTGCATGGCTATTTGAATGATATCTGACTGGGCTAAAGTACATGTAATTGGCTGCGGTCAAGTTTTATATGTGGTTTCAGTCGTTCGATGGTATTGCAAAGAGCTGAGGCCTACAGGGACAGAAGCATGTATAGCGTTAGTGTCAAAATGAACGGACGAGAAACCCGGAGAAGACATTGCGATTTTTTTACTTGAATCTTGTTCAGGTTGTGTAGGCTTGCTGTGATGACGGAGCCTGTTTGTATTTACTGGAGTTTCGGGTTGCATTTTGTCTGTGATTAAAGATGAATGTCGTAGTTTTGTAATAAAAAAGGTGGATTAACAGTGTATCTGCCTCTTAAGAAGTGGAATTTCCACCAGGGCCTCTGGAGTTAAATGACAGATGTTGGTATCTCCGATTACTGCTTGGAGCACTGTTTGTTATGTGTTAGATCTGGAACCTCTTTAAAGAAATTTAGGACTAGCTATTGAAATCTTTGTGTGATCAACAAGTTCTGCCTCATGTAATCAGAACCGAAAAATTACGAATCCACATCAACATCAAAACTGCAAATTGGTTTAAACTGATCATTTTGGAGAAATGCTGCGAGCTGAGCATCTGCTCTGTGTCAAACCCAAACAAATACATGGCATAACTAACAAAAAGAATCTGAAAATAACTTTCTGTAGTAGAAAATTGATAAGAAGTAGTGGATTCGTAAACTATAATCAACGAGCGACTTTAGACTTTGAATTCGAATCCGCTACTTCTTAGTAAAACGACTATCTGTTTCGTGATCTGACAATGAATCAACAGAATTTCATGAACATAATTTCGTATTTTGTCTTTTTTATTCTCTAATAGCTGGAAATGATTAGATCCACACGGTCCACATTTATATTTAACTTAATATAAGTTCAATTTAACTTAAATGTGTTGTTATCTCCCATTTTTAGTAGCAGATTTTATATTTGTAAAATATTATTTATTCAGTGTTTAATCATTACAAATAATTTATATTGATTAGATTTAAGTATTTTTAATTCATTCAAAAAGAAATATAATTAGTAGATGGATTTTTTAAAATCTTTTTTCGGAAAGTTAAAAAAAACTAATTACCAACATTTAGAAACCTGTAATATATACATATATAGTAGTTAGCAACCTATTCAACAAGGCAATGTAGTTTATATATCCCATTTGATGGCATTTACAACACACATACAAAATGAATAAAAACACGTAACATCTAAATGAAGTGTAAATTTCACAATAATACCAATTCACTAGACACCAGTGGATGATTAAATAGATGATTGGTATAAACTGAGAAATCATGTATAAATTTTGTGTAAACTGGTTTCCTTTCATTATGTTTTGATTGTTTTAACGTTTTTACATTTGGCATCCATCGTCAATCAGTTAATGAACTAGTATTATATGTGGTACGCAATCTGAAACTCAAGCAGAATTCCTTTTGCTACAAATGTACAATATATAAGTATGTCAATTTTGCAATGTATCATAAAAACTGTTCAAAGCCGTGATCGTCTAGTGGTTTGTACCAAAAGAAAAAAACTGTGACATTAACAGTGCCAAATTCAAGCCTAGTACCCGGCTATATCTCTACCGAAATATTGTTTTTAATCCTTGAGGTATCTTTATTTCATTTTTACTATAAAGTTACCGATTTTGTTTCTGGTTTAACCGTCAAAGAAGAAGTTTGACAGTCGTAGCTTATCGCACCTTATTCACATACGATTGAGTTAAATGTTGATGTATATTTGGACCATTTATAATCAAACAAAGAAAAACTCAGTGATCATAGTATACTATCATTATTATAATAAAACCAAAAGTAAGCATTTGTGGTTACCCTTCTATCGATAAGTGTCATGCCAAAAAATGACTTACATGTCCCCGTCTTTCCACCAACAATACGGAAAGGTCCACGTTTAATGGTCGCACATTTTCTTTAAATTTTGAAACTGATATAACTTGAAAAACAAACAGTATTATTTATTTACTCACATGAAACAAACCGGGGTGTGGTATTCAGTAGGTAGGAGAAACTGGACGATATTTATCTAAACGCACTCAAGAACATCTGTATCGTTTTAAAAGACCCAATAAATTCAAAAGTATCATTTACCAACACCTTAAGAAGCACAACCATCCTTTTAAATATTTAGCAGTTCAACCTTTAGAAGTAGTAAATAAGCAGTCTGGTGAATCGCATTCAAAGTTTGTACGATCACGGAAAATAATTGAATTAAATTGGATTAAAAAATTACAGACAGTTTACCCTCTCGGTCTAAATGATAATATCATGGGAATTGGTATTATATATAGAACCAATTCCGTTAACATTTTGGATATAGTTTCTAAAACTGTTCGTAAAAACGTTCTCACGGTCGTAGAACAAATCGCAATCAAAGAAAATTTCGGGCCAATCATACCAATATTTCGGACCTAATTTCTATTTCAAAAAATAACGTTATCTGTTAACAAAACTCTTTTCGTTACGAGTTAATAAGTTAAATAAAATTTTGGAAGATTGCAACACAATTTCATATAGCAGTCCTAAGTATGAAATTGTGCAAATTATTAAGGCATATTGTTATTCTAAATTATTTCCCAAAATTGATCGCCCTGAAGATCATAAAAAACATTTTATTAAAATTAAGTATGTCAATAAAGGCTTTGATTTTGTAAATATTGCCGGTATATTTAACGACCATTCTGTTAAAGAACAAATTCCTGGATATTTTGACAATACTGAGCTACCTCTTATTTGTTATATTTACAAGAAATCTACCCGGAAATTTGTGTTTAATTATAGTCAATTGTGTAAAGATGTTAATATCAGTGAAAATACACCTACTTCATGTAATTGCAGTAATTCCGAATATATTTATGGACCCATTTCCCATGTTATAACAGGAGATCTTAACTTCGTTCAAGACCGAGAGTTAAAATCATTCCTCAGTAAAGGACCTAAATATCGTCCCCCGTCAATTATTAATTGGAATGAGTGTCGTAATATCATCCACGACTCACTCCATACTTACTGTATGAAATGGATAAAACGGGAAAAAGCTGACAAACAATCTTTGGACTCTTTTTTTTAATTCAGTAATGAAGATAGTTGATATACGTATTCAACATTTTAAAGAACATTTTACTATAAACAATAACCACAATAAACCTATTTCTCGTATCAAACATAAACTAAAAGAACTAGCCAAGGAATTTGTTTTTGTCCCGGCCGATAAAGCTGCTAATAATATTATTATTGTTTGACGTAAATTTTACATTGAGGTTCTGAAAAAGGAAATCACCAATTCACCAACATTCCAACTGACTCCATTTTCAGAAAACGAAATCTGTAACAAACATAAACTTTTAGCCACCGCTTTACAAGCAGAGCCAAATACAATGAAAGTCCCAACTTTGTATTGGCTTCCGAAGCTACACAAAACCCCTTACAAATATAGATTTATTTCGTCTTCAAGCCATTGTTCAACTACTAAATTGTCTATTCTTCTTACCAGCACACTTGGTACAGTTAAAAACCTGATAATAAATTGTTCAAATAAGGCCTTCGAAAACATTGGAATAAATAACTTTTGGAGTGTCAAGAACTCGTTGGAAGTACTTGATAAATTGCATGCTTATATTGGTGATTTTGAATCTGTTCAAAGTTTTGATTTTTCTACCCTGTATACCACATTGCCTCACATTCTCATTAAGAAAAAATTCACACACCTAATTAAATGGGCATTCAAAAAATCAGAATGTGAATATATATGTTCAAACTCTTTTAGGTCATTTTTTAGTAGCAATAAACAAAAAAACTATGTTAATTGGACATGCTTTGATACTATATATGCCCTTGAATTTTTACTAGATAACATTTTTGTTCGCTTTGGGGATTCCGTATATCGTCAGATTATCGGAATTCCAATGGGGACTAACTGTGCACCACTTATTGCGGACCTGTTTTTGTATTGTTATGAGTTACAATTTATGACAAAAATAAGCAAAGACCCATCGAAACAACATCTGATAAACAAATTTAATAATACTTTTAGATATTTGGATGATATTTTGGCTCTCAATAATGACGACTTCAGTATGTATATTAATGAAATTTATCCTGTTAAACTTACTTCAAATAAAGCTAATACTAACAATGACCACTGCCCTTTTCTCGATCTTGATATCTATATCACTAATGGAAAGCTGAATACTAAAATTTATGATAAAAGGGATGATTTTTCATTTCCTATCGTTAATTATCCGTTTTTAGATGGTGACGTTCCCTTGTCACCATCTTACGGTGTTCTCTCAACGTGTACGATTCGCTCGTGTATGTAACAATGTTTTAGAATTTAACGAGAGAAATTTATGTATTACTGAAAAATTATTACACCAGGGTATTCGATATCACAAACTAGTCAAAACATTTATTAAATTTTATCATCGGTATAAAGACATCATTCGTAAATATAGCTCAACATGCAGACTTCTAATACGTTCAGGTATTTCACATCCAATTTTTTTATGGAAATATTCTTTATAAAGCACAAAGGTGTCAGTATTCACCTCAGAAACTTACAAAACCTTTGAATAGACTTATTAAGAAGGGATATAATTACGATACCGTTGTCAAGTCATTAAAGATTGCATATTTTGGCGTTAATATTGAGTCACTGATAAGGTCTTTGCATCGGAACTAAACACATTCATTCTAAAAACAGTTGTTGGCATGACACGGGTTATGTTTTTCTCATATATGTTATGATGGTATGATACTAAACCCCTAACGGGAAGGATTGTGCCTGATGTTCATATGATGAAATCATAATCTTTCAGTCAGTTTAATTGAAGTCTGGAGCTGGCATGTCAGTTAACTGCTAGTAGTCTGTTGTTATTTATGTATAATTGTCATTTTGTTTATTTTCTTTGGTTACATCTTCTGACATCAGACTCGGACTTCTCTTGAACTGAATTTTAATGTGCGTATTGTTATGCGTTTACTTTTCTACATTGGTTACAGGTATAGGGGGAGGGTTGAGATCTCACAAACATGTTTAATCCCGCCGCATTTTTGCGCCTGTCCCAAGTCAGGAGCCTCTGGCCTTTGTTAGTCTTGTATTATTTTAATTTTGGTTTCTTGTGTACAATTTGGAAATTAGTCTGGCGTTTATTATCACTGGACTAGTATATATTTGTTAAGGGGCCAGCTGAAGGACGCCTCCGGGTGCGGGAATTTTTCGCTACATTGAAGACCTGTTGGTGACCTTCTGCTGTTTTTTATTTGGTCGGGTTGTTGTCTCTATGACGCATTCCCCACTTCCATTCTCAATTTTATTTGATATGATGAAAAGTGAAAGGCCTTGTACGTTAAAAGTGATAAGTGTAATATGTACATGGATGTTTATTTGATCAAGGAATTATACCAATAAGTAATATTACAATTTCATGATTTTATAGTGTTTATATATTTTATTAGATAACAAAAAAAAATGATATACAGTTTATTGACATGCATTGACAGATATTCGCAATAAGAGTGATATTTAGAAAATAATTTATATCAGCACTCTTGGTCTAGTGGTATCATGCATAGACTACAGACTTTACTGTCAAAAATACGCGCGAGTTCGAACCTTTCATAAGACACTCGCTTTTAAGGAAGTACACCACTAATTAATGGCCCCATTGCTTTCTATGTTAAATTCCTCAATTTCGAGTGGTCACAGCTCTTTTATCTTAAGTTCAAATAAAGTGACAATCATCGCATGTCAAAGCAACACCTTCTGGTGTCCTGTACTGAAAAAATCAACATACCTTACATTGCATATAAGAAAGAACTGGTTCCCGGAACTTCGGATGTACCAAAACAGGTACTTCCGATCTGACAAAAAGGCAAAATGTACCCTCCTTTTTAAATTTCATGCCATTTTTTTATTATTCAAATTTATTAGTCAAAAATTGTTCTGCAATGATCACCAGTCATGCAGCTTTCATTTGATACCAAAATTAATAAAATATTCTATATATATTGAAAGTTATGTCCATGCGTAGGAACTATTTTGTGTTAAATATGTACTACTTTCTGGTATGTGCTTTCTGCCCGGGCCTGAATTGGTGGTGTTACACCTATAACAGAACCAAACTTGCTATATTGACTTGAGCATTACTTTATTTCATTCTATGATCTATATCAAGCAATAAAAAACATATAAATCTTTAGTCCAAATACTATTTTATTAATTTTAAGCTCAAATTGGACTGGTAGTAACATATGGGTTATTCAAAGAAAACTGCATATGGATATTACCATTGGCCAATATACCTTTTTTATTTTCAATATTATTGTTTTATTTATTAATTTCTATTAGGAAAGCTATGTGCTTACTGATAGTCATATTTTTATCAGAGGTTCTTCATTAAATAAAAATATATCAGTTTAAATTAAGACATAAATGAGAAAGTATCCCCCCTTTTTTCTTGAAACTGGAAAAGGGCTTTTTTTTGTATATACCATAATTCTGTGGTAAAACATAGATTAATAAGAGCAATTTATATATCCCTCAGCTAGATAACTTGCTAAACTGGTTCAAAATTGCATGTACAGTGAGATTTTAGAATTCTTATATGAGTATGTACCATTTGCCTTGATTGTAAAAGGCTACCATAAGAAAAACAAAACAACTTGAAAAATCATAAGATTATTTTGACCAAGAGCTATTTTGTTCAATATACAAGTCATAAAATACTTGTTTTATTGATTTCAATCAGAAAAAATGCAAAAATAAGAACTTGGAGTCAAGTCTTAACTGCATGCATGCTGTATGACCATAAAAGGCTAACATACTTGAGTATGCCAATTTAAGAGCTTAAATTTCCCATAAGCAGGACGGTTGAACAAAAAAAGATGATTAAACATGATTACTAACATCAAATTGGACTTATTTTCATTGGAATAGGTACAACTTCTAAAAATTGGATTTCTGGTGATTCTATGTAATAGGAAGTACACCACTAATTAATGGCCCCATTGCTTTCTATGTTAAATTCCTCAATTTCGAGTGGTCACAGCTCTTTTATCTTAAGTTCAAATAAAGTGACAATCATCGCATGTCAAAGCAACACCTTCTGGTGTCCTGTACTGACAAAATCAACATACCTTACATTGCATATAAGAAAAAACTGGTTCCCGGAACTTAAGATGTACCAAAACAGGTACTTCCGATCTGACAAAAAGGCAAAATGTACCCTCCTTTTTAAATTTTATGCCATTTTTTTATTATTCAAATTTATTAGTCAAAAATTGTTCTGCAATGATCACCAGTCATGCAGCTTTCATTTGATACCAAAATTAATAAAATATTTTTCAAGAATCCACTGACCACCATGTTAACTGAAGGTAACTTATATCAAAACTTTTAACTTACGATATGTTATCCTCTTAAGGTGTAACACCACTAATTCAGGCCCGGCCAGAAAGCACATACCAGAAAGTAGTACATATTTAACACAAAATAGTTCCTACGCATGGACATAACTTTCAATATATATAGAATATTTTATTAATTTTGGTATCAAATGAAAGCTGCATGACTGGTGATCAATTTTTACTGACGTCAGAGAAATGGGTTAATGTATTATTAACATCTAATGGCTAATTCTAACAACAAACATTAGCCAACTACACAATGGTGGTCAATCCCTTAACAAAGCATCTCTAGGGTTCCTGCATTTTAGAATCTACAGTGTGGGTCTGTCAAAGTAGTGCAGTCAAAATCTTCTACATACATGGCAGCTTTTACAGCTCTAGAAACACGAGAAGAAAGTTTAGATCCAATCTCCTCTGTATGCAATTGCGGGATTTCCCAAGCAAAATCATCATCAACCTGTTCAACAACATGTTACAATATTGGTATTATATAGTGGCATACTAATCTCACTTAGAGGAGACCAAAATGCATCTGAAAACCCTAATGCACGATCAAAAGAAGTATAATTAGCCATAGCACAAACATCAGAAGGAGGTACATGTGCAAAAGTATCAAAGTAGTCGAATCAAAGCCTTTAACTGCATATATGTTAAAGTTAGCTTATAAAGGGTTATAACAGGCTCTTTTCATTATTTATCTATTAAGTCTTTAAAAAACAAAGTCAATGTATCAATAGACTTACTCGTTGTAGAGATGCACATATTATCTCCCAACACTGCTATTTCGTCTGTAGGAAATCCTCAACTCTATGAGATTTTGCAGCATTACTGGTAGCTCTGGGCTTAGACTTCCATGAACAGGTTTTATGGTTAGTCACTTGTAAAAAGGCAGTGCCTTTTATAATCATAATATGATTTTTGACTGTTTCAGGGGAGGGTTTCTGCAAAATACCATTGGTTTTGCTTATAAATTCATCATCTTTAATTTCATCAGCAACAAAGAGATGATGCAAATCATAGCCATCATCGCCATTAGTTTCAACTTTATTTTTGTATCACCATACGAAAGCAATGCATCTTCATTTTCAAATTTAACCTTTCTAATACATTATGGGTACCTGTACGGATAAAACTTGTGCTAAATTTGAAGAGTACAAACGACCTGTACATAACAAGAAAAACACCTGTATTTTCTACCTGTTCAACAAATAGGAGTACAGGAATAAAGTAAAACGTTTATCCGTACAGCGTAGGCAAACACTTTACTGAATCATTTTTGAATGCATTGTAGAAAACAAATACGTATTTCCTTTTCAACCTCACCTCACCTCACCTATTCTCTTCATGCCGGTCGGCATTTAAGGCCCTGATACATTTTTCTCCATTTTACACGGTCTTTAGCTGCTGTTCTTGCGTTAGCCCAGCTATTCCATCCAAGTGATGTTCTTTCAGTCTCTACAGTCCGTCTCCAGGTAGTTTTGGGACGTCCAACTTTCCTCTTTCCCTCAGGTTTCCATGTCAGTGCAACTGAGCATATTCTGTTGGTATCCATCCTTAGTACATGGCCAATTTATCTCCATATCCGTTCTTTTATATCTTCACTTAGATTCTTTGTTCCAGCTTTTATGTGAAGGTTTTCGTTGGATATTGTATCAGCCATATTATTTTCAGTATCTGTCTTAAACATCTGTTTTGGAAGGTGTTTAGTTTCTTCTTGTCTTGTTCGGTTGTTTTCCAGGTTTCACACCCATATAGTAGGACTGATGTGACTAAACTGTTAAACAACCTGACCTTCGTTTAAAATGACAGTACTGACGATCTCCATATTTTTCTTAGCCTGCTAAATTGGCCTTTAGCTTTCTTCAACCTGTTGTCCATGTCATTGTCACAGCCACCTTTTGTTGTTACTATTTCTCCTAGGTAAGTGAAGGTATCGACATCCTCTAGGTCTTTCTCATTTAACTTCACTGGGTTGTTATTTGTTGTGTTCATCCGCATTACTTTTGTTTTAGAGGTGTTAATGTTAAGTCCTATTTTGCTCGCATTCTCTTGAAGTTTATCTGTTTTCAGTTGTATGTGTTGATATTTGGAAGACAGTATTGCTAGGTCGTCAGCAAAATCAAGGTCATTTAGTTTGGTGGTAAATTTCCCTTTGATTCCTGTTTCATGATTTTTAATCGGTTGTTTCATGACATAGTCAATGGCTAATAGAAATAAAAAACAAGACATCACACATCCTTGTTTTACTCCGATTTTATTCCTTCGTCTATGACTGCACACTAAAATGAGTCGTAAAAGAGTTTTATAACTGTGATGAGTTTGTCTTGGATGTGGTAAGCTTTTAAGATGGACCGTTAGCTTTCCCAGTGTATGGAATCAAACGCCTTTTCAAAGTCTACAAAGTTCATGTATAAAGGATTATTCCATTCCGAACATTGTTCTATGAGGTTTCTTAAAGTGAAAAGTTGTTCTGTAGTGCTTTTTTGTTCCTTCTAAAGCCGGCTTGTTGCTTGTTCTTGTCTCAGCTCTTCATTTATTCCTTCTTGTATTCTTTGGATAATGATTTTTGTGAATACCTTACTTGGGAAAGTAGTGTTATGGCTTTGTAGTTATAGCAGCATGGTCGATCTCCTTTCTTTACTATCAGACCTTTATTCCAGTCTTTTGGTATTTCATCTCCAGTCCATATCATATGGTAAAGTTTATGTAAATACTTTTTTTAATCTTTTCAATGCTTTTGAAATTTCCTCTTTCCTGATTGGACCTGTATCTATTTCTCTTTCCTCAATTTCATAGTTTAAATTAATGTTTAATGGTATTTCAGGTTTAGGTCTGTTCAAGACTTCTTGAAAGTGTTCTTTCCATTTAGTTTTTCATCATGGCTAGATAATGGATTTCCAGACTTATCTTTGATGACTTGAGGTGGTTTCTGTTGTTCATTGCAAATTGTTTTTGTTACTTCGTATACTGTTTTCATCATACCATTGCTTGTTGCTTTTTCTGCTTCTTCTATTAAGTTGTCTGTCCATTGCCTTTTGTCATTTCTCATACTTTTCTTCACTTCCTTGTCTTTGTCACTGTACTTGGCATGTAAGTTGTTCTTAACTCGTTCTGATCTACTGTTGTTAGTTCTTTCCTTTAGTTGTCTTCTCTCATCTACAAGTTTCCATGACTCATTGGAGATCCAGGGCTTTTGCCCACGCTCTTTGAAACCTAGGGTGTTAGTTGATGTTTCTTTATAGCATTTTGTTATACCTTCCCAGAATGTTTCTATGTCCTCTAGCTTGTCTAAGAGTTGGAACCTGTTCTTCAGCTCGATTGAAAATGCTTTTCTTATTTCTGGACGTTGTAGTTTGGTGGTATCGAATCTCTTTCTTGAAGTTACTGTTACTATTTTGTATTTCTTAAGTTTGATTCTTAATTTGCATTTGAGGAGTTCGTGATTGCTTCCAATGTCTGCTCCTTTCATAGATCTTGTGTCCAGTATTGATGTTCTGTGTTGTCTAGTAACCAGGTAATGGTCTATTTGATTTTCTGTTTTCTTGTTTGGTGATATCCATGTTACTTTGTGTTTGTCTTTGTGTGGAAAGATTGTACCAGTAATGACTAAGTTGTTCCTTTGACAAATATCAAGGAGGTTTTCTGCATTTTCGTTTCTTCTTCCTATTCCATGCCTTCCCATGAAGTTCTCATGACCTTCATTGTTCATCCCAACCTTTGCATTAAAGTCTTCCATTACTAAGAGGATGTCATGTTTATGTGTTCCTTCTATGACTCTATCTAGCTGTTCTATGAAGCTTTCTTTTGTTTCATCTGTAGCATCGTTGGTCGGTGCATATACAGTGATTATACTTATCTTAATGGTTGATGTGTGAAAGCTGGCATACATTAGTCTCTCATTGATTGGATTCAATTCCATCAGTGCCTTTTTTGCTTGACTTGACAGCATCCTTCCAACTCGTGCCTGACGTAGTCCATCATTTCTGCCTGAATATAATAATACTTTACCATTTTGAAGTGTAAGCTTTCCACTGTCTAGCCATCTGACTTCGTTTAAGGTCAATATTTTTATATTGTATCTGTCCATTTCCCTCTCCACTTCTGCAGTTTTACATGTGGCATACATAGTTCTTACATTCCAACTGCCTAGAAGTCTATTTTTGTTGGTGTACATAAGGGTGTAAGCTTGTGGACTTCCCGTGGGCTTTCATCCATCAGCGTTATGCCCCTTAAACCATGTTGTACAGCAGAGGTGTTATCCTCATGTTGATTTCTAAATGTATCTTGGGTTTCTGTAATCATCATTTTTTTATTCTGTCTGGTAATTAGCCAAACGAGAAACCTACTACCTGTAGGATGGAGTTTTGTTTTCTAGGTTTTCCTTCCCATAGATGGTTGCCTGCCATGGCTGACGAGTTCAATCTTTCCGGCTTTTCTTTCTGGGTCTGCTCCCATAGCCTTTTGATCTTCCCAGATCTAACCACAAGGCAGCAGTACTATTTACCCATAGTTGGGACAAGGTTGATGAGTGCAAGGGCGTGTCCACGCGCCAGTGGGCCTGCACACTGCATCTCTAGGGCCCTTCATGCTCCGAGATCATCTACCCTAGAATGCTAGATCATAGTTACCATGTGCTCTCGCGGGGAAGCATTGTAGAAGTCTTGAATAGTGTAGAGGCTTTACACTGGCAGAAAAAAAATGAACGAAAACAAATATGTAACACATAAACAAACGACAACCACTGAATTTACAGGCTCCTGACTTGGGACAGGCACATTGATAAATAATGTGGCGGGATTAAACATGTTAGCGGGATCCCAACCCCCCTCTAACCTGGGACAGTGGTATAACAGTACAACATGAGATCAAACTATAATAAAGGAAATTTAAATAACTTTCTATTCCAAGGATACACAATGAATTATTTTTAGAAGAGTTATATACTAGGATCAATATGAATAAGAATGCATCATTTATATATTTTAAAATAATACAAATGGTAATATATTTCTACATTAACAATTCCAGTGATTCAAAACATCTTGATGAATGAAAAACTATATTATAATAACAAAAACGAACTAGTACTGCTTTTAAATAATAACAAGTGGTTATGAATGAAAAATATTCTTTGTTCATGGTAACCTAATCAAACATAAACATAAATAGTTAGACACAATAGATGCACGTGAAACATAAATAGTTAGACACAATAGATGCACGTGAAACATAAATAGTCTGACACAATAGATGCACGTGAAACATAAATAGTCTGACACAATAGATGCACATGAAACATAAATAGTTTGACATAATAGATGCACGTGAAACATAAATAGTTTGACACAATAGATGCACGTGAAACATAAATAGTTTGACACAATAGATGCACGTGAAACATAAATAGTTTGACACAATAGATGCACGTGAAACATAGATAGTTTGACACAATAGATACACGTGAAACATAAATAGTTTGACACAATAGATGCACATGAAACATAAAATGTCTGACACAATAGATGCACGTGAAACATAAATAGTCTGACACAATAAATGCACGTGAAACATAAATAGTTTGACACAATAGATGCACGTGAAACATAAATAGGTTGACACCATAGATGCACGTGAAACATAAATAGTTTGACACAATAGATACACGTGAAACATAAATAGTTTGACACAATAGATGCACGTGAAACATAAATAGTTTTACACAATAGATGCACGTGAAACATAAATAGTCTGACGCAATAGATGCACGTGAAAAATAAATTGTTTGACACAATAGATGCACGTGAAACATAAATAGTCTGACACAATAGATGCACGTGAAACATAAATAGTTTGACACAATAGATGCACGTGAAACATAAATAGTTTGACACAACAGATGCACGTGAAACATAAATAGTCTGACACAATAGATGCACGTGAAACATAAATAGTCTGACACAATAGATGCACGTGAAACATAAACAGTTTGACACAATAGATGCACCATATTTGAACAAAGCGCACAAAATGAATGAAATATGACCAAAGAATGTGTACTACTGGTATATAATTACACACATGTTTCTACGAACATTAGTTTGATATTTGTGCCCCTGTTTATATACTAATAACCTCATAGTATCTATAAATAATAATCAAAACATTAACAGTAGTACTTAACTATTCCTGTTTTCATTGGCTACTGTTACCATCAAATCGGAACCTGGTGTGTTGTAACTAAGCCGTCATAATGAATGTTTGAAATTCATAAATATTCAATGAGTGCATAAGCATCTACAACAAAATAAAACATACATCAACTACTCCATTGTATCATATATTATCAGATTAATGTTCTAAGGTCATGCAAAACTGAATGCATTCTTTCTTGATCTTATACATGAGCATATAAAAAACTATTTGTAGAAATGCAAATCATATAAGAATTACTTTCATTCCAATATGTTGTAACCGGAATATTAAATATCAGACAACCAAAAAAAAATGCATGTGAGTGTAATTGAATATTTCTGAAATTGAATAGTGTTAAATATCAGTTGGATTACATTGTATTTGTTGTATTTACGTCCGTTTTATCCACCATTTTCACCAACAGAAAATACTTGTACCATAGCAAGAATATGCCAGTTGTTATCTATTCGTCTGATGTGTTTGGGCTTTGGATTTTGCCATTTGATTAATTACTTTCCGTTTGAATTTTCATCGTCGTCAACATGTTGGACAATAAATCAAAATGTTCAGATGTATTTATCGATTGACGTGATCTCCAATCTGATTTTCATATATTTAAGAGTAACGACATGTGTTTCTTCCTTAGAAAGTTGAGATTTTCGAGTTTTTCGAAAATAACTTAAAAGTGATTGAAACGATTTCCATGACATGTTGGTCAACATATTGGAATAACCTCCCTTCATTTGAGTATTATAAATATCTGATATAACATTGAGAAGTTATTGAACTTTATTATGTATAAAAACCATACATGTAGGTGTATCATGCGCTCATAAAGCACATCGGAGTTCTTTATATGTATGATATATCAATTGTTGTGCATCGTGTCTATGGCGTGACAAATGGTAAAATTATCCAGACGGCAATAATCTCTTTCACATGACAAAAGAAAAAAATAAAAAAATATATAGATCCATTATAGAAGGACGAAATATACCAGAGGGACATCCAAACTTGCAAATCGAAAATAAACTGACAACGCCATGACTTAAAACGTGAGTGTGGCAAAATGTTTCAAACAATTAAAATATAAACGAAAAATTCGATACATTTCAAGAAAATATACTCCCTAGAAAGTGGTTTTTTTTTATAACAGAAAACAATAAGATATTTTAATAATTCTATATTATTAACAATATTATTAATCCTATTGTGATAAGTTTTAAACCGTACGATAATTATAAAAAATAGTAACAGTTATGAAAATGTTTCTTGCTGAATAATTTCTAAGCTAATCCCTTTACGTATATAAAATCGATTTGGCGGTTATATATATAGCTACAGAAGATCTGGGAACAGTATATGTTCCTGAGAAGATATTTCAAACAACAAATACATATGTATATATCTCTGTTATGTTATATTCTTATTGCATGTATTTACACGTTATTTAACGTTGAATTGATTAAAAAAATTACTAAAATCATTCCGCATCCTGGTCATTTTTCTCTTTAAGTTGAAGATTATGTAGCATGCCAATAACGATAAAATTTGTATCTGTAAATGTTTTTATGAAAACTTATGAGAACTTATGAAAAATATTTACTGGACTGTCGACCGTCCGTTACACACTTGTAAACACGGTCGAGTTGGTGTTTTCCAACCGATCTCAACTTTACCCGATGTATGTATTCAATTTTGTTCTTTTTGTTCATCTATGACTATACATAAGGCAGGTTTGGGATCCAAGGCTATTACATTTGTTGTGCACCTGAACCAAATCCTTGTAAAATGTTGGTAATTTTTACGTCCTTGACACGGTAGAAGTATTAGTAAATTATGTGATATTTTGACATTATGATTTTTTTCCATTATATTTGATTCCTTTTAAGTCGATCAGAGACCGCTGTTTTTTTTTATTATATTTAATTAAAAAAATTTGGTTTACCGTAAAGTTAATCCTTTTCTTCATTCTAAATTAAAAAATCCATGTCATTTGAACTCTGTTGAAAAGTTGTATCATTGCTTTTTAAGTACATTTCTGGCAATAAAATCAATAGTGATCGAAACTATTATTTTCAATTTTCATTTCTGAGATGACCCCTTACATCGTACCTGTCGTAGTCGTGCTCAACTGTAGGTGTTGGCAATTGTTGAAAAGGTCGATTGAAACGGACTGTATGCGTAGTAATTCAGGAAGGGCAGTGTAAACGAATCTGCTTGTAAAATATTTGCATGAGTGTTATTGTAAATGTCCTAATAGGTTGGTTTTGTAAACTTGTTTGGAATATTATTGTAAATACAATGCTTTTTAAATAAAGTAACATTTTTGGAATATTATTTTAAATACCATATAATTTATATAAAGTAACAAACGATTTATCGCTCAAAACGGCCCGACAATGTTTATTTGAAGACAATTTTAATTTCTTCTTGTGACCCCTGTTGTTATCCAATTTCAATTTACTAACCCGCTTTAATCCTACTGAATATAACGGAAGTGTTATGTCATATGTCTAAAGATGTTTACTCAATTCCTTGATATTGGTTATCATGTGTCAGATACTATTAAATCTTAACAGAGCAATATATTTCTGTTAATCATGCTGTTTCAGTTAGATTTCGAACCTTGTTTTTTTTTTATTTTTACATAGTTTATTCTTGAAATCTACAGTTTGTGCTAGACAAATTAAAATATATGAATACAAAGAGCAAATTAATTTATTGATCAATAATATTTGAAATTATTTTTTTAAGGAAGGAGATACTGCGCTTCATATCGCGCCCAAACAAAGATATCGTGAGACAGTCAAATGTTTGTTGAACAAAGATTGTGATCCCCATATACTTAATAAAAAAGTAAGTGCCAGTGACATTATATCTTTGTTATGGATAAGTCTTGGCTCCAAACTAGACATTTGAATGGCATGGATGTATACATAAGAAACTTTAAAAGTTTAATGACAAATAGGCCATTGATGATCATCTGTGTCTGAAGGAGTTGTAAACATTGGTTCGTCGTGTAGTTAATTTCTCAACGAAGGAAGGTTTGGAATAGGATTATTACTTTTTTCAATGATACTGCTGTATTGACATTTCTAAAATGTCAGTCAGTAGTGTTCTATTTAATAGAACACGAAAATCAGCAAAGACCCATCAAAACAACATCTGATACACAAATTTAATAATACTTTTAGATATTTGGATGATATGTAGGCTCTCAAAAATGACGACTTCAGTATGTATACTAAAGAAATTTATCCTGTTGAACTTACTTTAAATATAGGGGGAGGTTGAGATCTCACAAACATGTTTACCCCCGCCCCATTTTTGCGCCTGTCCTTAGTCAGGAGCCTCTGGCCTTTGTTAGTCTTTTTTATTATTTTAACTTTTGGTTTCTTATGTACAATTTGGTGTTAAGTATGGCGTTCATTATCACTGAACTAGTATATACTTGTTTTGGGGCCAGCTGAAGGAAGCCTACGGGTGCGGGAATTTCTTGTTGCGTTGAAGACCTTTTGGTGACCTTCTGCTGCTGTCTGCTCTATGGTCGGGTTGTTATCTCTTTGGCACATTCCCCATTTTCATTCTCAATTTTATCAACAATAATATCATCCTATTAATTTTAATCATTGTTTGTAAAATATTGGAATAAATTGACTTATTTAAGATGTTCTTTTCCAATGCTCACCTGTTGAAACCGTAGGCAGTAGTTTTAAGCAATTGCTCAGGTTAAAAAAAAAACATTTTCTGGATATTGTTTTTGGGGTGTAATACGAAACGCAAAATATATCTGAAAGTTGTACTTCCTTTGTAGATAGTTGTCAAAGGTACCAGGCTTATAATTGTATACGCTAGACAAGCGTTTTGTCTACATAAGACTCATTAGTAATAGTTATAAATCCAAACAAGTGATTGTTGTGATGTTGTGATGTTATGCTATTGTTTCAGAAAAAGGGAGAAGGTTTGGATCCATTGAAACGTTAAATCCCGCTGCAAATGTTTGCACCTGTCCTAAGTCAGGAATCTGATGTACAGTAGTTGTCGTTTGTTTATGTAATATATACGTGTTTCTCGTTTCTCGGTTTTTTATATAGATTAGACCGTTGGTTTTCCCGTTTGAATGGTTTAACACTAGTAATTTTGGGGCCCTTTATAGCTTGTTGTTCGGTGTGAGCCGTGTTGAAGGCCGTACATTGACTTATAACGGTTTACATTTTTTAAAACGATTATTTGGATGGAGAGTTGTCTCATTGGCACTCACACCACATCTTCCTATATCTAAGTACTAAGTTGATGAGCATTGAGAACCCAAAATTCAATAAAGTTGTGTCAAGTACGGCTAAGGTTATCTATGCTAGAATAAGAAAGTCCTAAGTATTTTGAAAAATTCAAACTTGTATAATAGTGGATTTGCTTCAACCTAAAATATATCAGAAAAAAGGCAGCACCTAATAATAGCATGATTAAAATTGACATGCAGCGTTAGTGTAAGAACGCATTTCGGTTTTATCCGATAATTAAGAAATTATGATAGACATTTATAAAGCAGTTCTTAATTTTCTGCTATATTCCATAAAGTTAAAAGCAAATATATTTAATATGTCAGGGTGAAAAGCCAACAGATTTAGCCAGCGGATACCCGGACATTCTAAAGCTATTAAAGGTAAAATATATTTTTTTCTCCTTTTCAGTAGTTTTTAATTTAATTGCCTGAGACGATGGTATCTTTCGTCCTTCTTATATTGTAAACAGATATGTTTAACAGTAGTGTAGTGACGTCATAAGACAGTTTAACAAGTGGGTACAAATGTATAATTCATTGCAGGTAGTCTGTTATGGCAGCATTGTTTTCAATGATTCTGTTCATATCTTAAACTTGGATATATAGAAATTCTCGTTTCAAAGATGAAAGATTTTCACATAGTAAGTTAAAGGAGTTTATTTGATAAACCATACTGTAGGCCATAAATTTTTTGATACAATGTTGGTAGAATTTGAAAATATATAATTGTTTTACCTGTTAAACCTTTTCAGCAATAGTGTTATTGGTGGTGTATATGTGATGTCTTATGTCTGAAATGTTAGTGAATATTGCTAAAGCTTCGTCTTGGCAAAATTTTTAAAATGTTTGATAGCATACTCTCGCCCACAAACATTTTCCCTGTAATTCTCTGAACACCATATTCCTACTTTTCAACCAAATTTGCAGTTAACAAGGGGATGAGTCATATACAAAATAAAAAAAGAAAGGTACAAACATTTTTCGGGATAGGATGTGAGATTTTTTTTATACATAATGTAGCACACCCCTACTACCTTTTTATCATGCGGCTTCTCAAGGTAAAGAATCCCTTTGTCTTTTCACAAGTTCTTTAAGAAAAATGATCCAAAATGTGGGATCTATCAATGACCATCAACAAAACTTGATAATTATTAATAGCTATTTCTAGAGAGAAACTCATCTTCGTTGTTGCTTCACAAGATTCATTTAACCTTAAAATAAGCAGTTTATGTATCTGTATAGCAGGCAAGTTGAGCAATTTGTTTGCAAATGGTGAACTCATCCTTGTTTTTTGAAGCTGTGCATCAAATATAGCAATTCCCGTATCTTTTAAAATAAGGTTGTCTGTTTGTTTGCTTATTGTTTTTACCAGCTGTAATTCATGTGATGCGACTTCTCGAGATTGATGTACACCTTTTTACACAATACATATATTTGATAGCTCCGTATGTTTTCATCTATGGCATAGTATTCCCTGCTCTCCAAATCAGTTACTTGTTAAAAACTGAAACATGTTCAATATCGCTACACAGCAATTATTTGTTTATGCCCTTCTTGAGTTCCTCAGTTTGAGGCGCTTTAGGAATATTGACCATATGTATGTAAACAAGGTATATGTGTCATATGCAACAGTTAAAAGGAGACGTTGCATGATTGCTAACGACAACACTATCCACAGATAGATGTTAACGATATGACAAATACAATGAAAACGTATGTTAATCTTAACAAACTGAAATCGGATATTTCTGTCTAACTGTTCTTTTGTAGGAATATGGAAATACACTTTTACCTGGTGAGTAGCATATACCACTTACTCCATGAATCGTATGGGTTATTAAGTCAAATCGGTTATTCAGGATAAAGAATGATACAATATAATACAATGACACATTGAAATCAACACTGTATAAATGTCCTGCATATGAAAGAGCGTTTTCGATTGACCTTCATCAGGAACGCTTAAAAGCTATTTAATTGAAAGCCAAAGATGTATAAGAACTTATACAGTTGAAAAAGACAGAAACATAATAGCCGAAAATACCTAATGTTATATGTGCACGGGGGAGATATAAAATTGATTTCCTTATTCAAAATTTATCAAAGGACAATTTAAGAAATTGTGGTTAAAATCATGTCAATACCGAAGTACTGACCAATGCGCTGATAAAATTATCGTAAAAATCATTGTCAGCAATAAGGGTATTAAAAGAAATCACCTTCCAACTCACATACATTATACCTCTTGACATTTAGTAAACATAACTTGTAAGAAGAAATTGAAACATTTTGACAACTCTTATTTGTGAGATTATATTGATAAAAACAAATGTTATCTTTTTTCTTATTTCTGTTGAGCATTATTTTACCTGTTTGATTTTAACATTTTTTTTCTGTTATTAATAAATTGCACATCAATCTTACATGATTTCCCAAGTGTTTAAATGATACCTTATTGAAATTATTAAATGAAAATGTACTTGAATTACAATTAAGTGAAAATATTTTTTAGATGCTCATATCTTATCAATCTTTCACATGCTGATCGTCGGGTTGCAAATTTGAAAACCCTAGGCTAATTTTGTTGATAATGAAAACAGAAACAGTACTATTAAACATGTTAAACATTTTCATTTGAACAAATATATGCAAAAAACACCAATACTATGTTTTGCTAATCTTAAAAGCTGTAAAATTTGAAAAAAAAACACCTTAATAACGATCTTAGTGTAAATATAATACTCATTTATACCAAGATGTGATGCGATAATTTATAAGCATACACATAAGTCATATACGTCGCCACTTACTTTTTAAGATAACAAACATTCGTTAGTTCCATTTTCTATCTACTAAACAATTATCAACATCATATCATTTACCCCTTCTAATTCATAAATTTCAATGAAAGCTGATTAGTGTAAAGGGAAACAATATTCGTATGCTATCAAATATACATCTTATTTAAAAGGAAGTAATGTTTATCCAACAAAAAAAAGTAAAGAAAAATTTGTTATGATATCAACAGAATTTTATTTACCAGGTTTGAAAAATCACCACAGATTAAAGGAGGCGTTCATTTTCATATTTCAGTTCTCAATAAAACGTTCTGATAAATTTATATCCATGCGATTAGATTATCAAGAGTCAATTTAACTGAATGAACTTACATCATGTATGAGCAAAATAAGATCAATACTTCAACCTTAATGTAGTGAATTGAAATAATAGGAATGACGATTTCCTAGTTCAGTAAACATAGTTTAGATAATAACATCATATCACAAATCATAGATTACTTTGGTAACATATCATTACGAAATACATAATTTATTTCGTATGTTTTTTATGAAAGTTTACAGATTTCGCTGATTTTGCTGTTGACTTTTTATTAGATATTCGGAATCCTTTAATAAGTAAATTGTCTCTAACACCTACTTTTCTTGTCATTATTTCATAAAATACATTTAAAAGGCCAGATTTTTAAATCTTATAAAACCTCTGTTATTAATTTTATAATTTTATTTAACAATAAAATTTGATATGAAAAATCTTAAGGACAAAATTGCCCAGAGAGAATTTGATTTACAGTAAATTTCAAAAAGGAAACGACAGGGTGATTCAAACGTGCAAGTGCATTTTAGTATAAACACATGATCTTCTAAAGGACACTACACTCAGTAAAATGCAAAAAAAAAAATCATTATTGATATTATAGCAACCGGTAAATGCTTGTGATTTGAGATTCCCAAGTACTTCATCATCAAATAAATTGTCAGATTTAAATCAACTACAAAATTCAAGCACATTGAAGCTATCATAGTTACGGATAGGCCGAGCCCCGCTTCATGTTACCAAGATATGTGATTCAAGTAGTAGTGCTAAAAAGGATATAGATATGATTTACTTTGTGTCAAACTGGTTTGCTGCACCACCATTATATATCAGGTCTAAACATCTTTTGAAAGTTTTTGAATGAACATGTACAGATTCATATATCTATTTAATATATAGAACTGACATTTAGATAATTGAAATACAGGTCTTCCACCTGAAGTTAAAAAATTTGATAAGAAATCAGCCCAGGTATTCTCTAGTCTATTGAAAGAAGAAAGTTAT
Organism: Mytilus edulis; assembly: GCF_963676685.1. NCBI lineage: Eukaryota > Metazoa > Mollusca > Bivalvia > Mytilida > Mytilidae > Mytilus > Mytilus edulis. The sequence continues at coordinate 10,905,646 of NC_092357.1, forward strand.
CCCCACTTTGAGTCAAGACTTATGTTAGCTGGGGAACAGGGCACAGGGAAGACAACTTTAGCGAGATATCTCGTCGGAAAACGGCCTACAAGATTCAGGATTTCAACCGATGGGATAGAATTATACAATGGTCTTTCATACATGGACCGTGAGTCAAAGGATTGGCTTGGTGGACTGCAAGGTAAAACTAAAACTTTTTATACAAACGCAGGACATACAATGTACGGACGTATTCTAACTGTCTATATAGTTGAATCCTGTTAAACAATATTAATGTTATACATCATGGTTGTGCTTTGTCTATTTATGTGAGCCAATTTATGTCAAGTGTATAATTTATACATAATTGTTTAACTGTCGCAGTGTTGCAATTGAAGTGCTTTAGAACTATCAAGACAATATCAAGACTGTAATGTCGTACTATAGATTACACGTATTGCAACATTTGACAAAAAAAAGCTATGACTTGATAATGTTGAAAAAATATTGCCTTGTAGTCAAACCATGTGCATGATTATTACATTACTACATTTTTCGATAGTCCTCATCTTTTGAAAGATGGACACATACATTTTCACTGCTTTCTCTAGCAAAGGCATCACTAGATAGTGTATGTATAATTTTGAATATTTTGTTTTGACAGAATAACATGAATGATTCACTAAATACTATTAAAGCATTCATTTTTTTTTACACGACGCTGGAAACTACATGACTTTCAAAACATCTGGAATTCAATGTACATTAGGAGTCCCTAATATACCAATTTATATTACAAATGAGTAGAATGTTTTTTTTTTCGATGTGCACAGACTTTTTTTGCAGTATATTCAACAATTATCTTTCCTCATTATAATTCATTCTTTTATTGCGATTTTTGGAACAATTATGTTTTGTATGTGTATATTTCAGAACTTGTTATGTATGCCTGTCTTGGTAGTTGCAAATTAAAGATCAGGGATGAAAAATAACTCATGTTAAAATATACAGGAAATATATGTCAATTTAATAGCTAAACATTATTTACATGATAAATACCCCGACTAAATAAACAGAAAGAAAGATAACAGTTAAATAAATCTTAATTTTTAGATGATAATTCCAATTTTTTATGTAGATTTTTACAGTTTGAAAATTGTCTTGTATATCAAAAATGTAATCACAGATAAATGTAGTTTGTTTGTGTTTTTCATATATTGTTCCTATAGGAGTAAGACAAATTTTGGCTACAATATTTGCATCCTTAGCGTTTGTCCGCCAGAAATTGGTGGCTTCAGTCATTATGTCAATAATTGCTAACCTTTATACTACAACGGGCCAATCGGGACGATCGACGTTGCCTTTTATGGCATGACATTTATTGAGTGTTAATTAAAAGAGACATATGTATGATTCATAATTCAAAAAATATATAAAAGTTCTTGTTTGATTTTATTTTTTCGTTTTAAACATATATTCTTTAGTGTTTCATTCAAAGGTAACTTTATGCAACAGAAAAGCGCATCCACAGACAACAAAAAGTCATGGATATCGTTAACAATTTAAAATTCTGAGGATGGGAAAATTTAAATAGTTTGATAATAAAAATGAATATTATGTTCTGTGAATAGCTATGCAAAAGCCGTTGTGTAAGTTAATATTTTGTCATGCAAAATGCAGGACAATACAAAGAATGAGTGTGAATAATAAAATAATTGTACTTACAAAACATGAGGAGACAAAAATAATTTCGGAAAACTTTCTCCCCGTCCTAAATTGGTTCTGTTACCATATATACCATAGAAATGTTGTATAATGCGGGGTTCACTCATTGCCGATTATTGCTCCCGTTTGAGATCAGACAGCGATACGACACGAAAAGTGAAAAAGTCAGATAAGTATCCTCAATTATCTGGAATGTCCTATTATTGTCTGAACGCAGTCGTTTTAGTTCGTAACAGATTCCTACTGGTCGGGAAGGGTCCGAATAGTTCGGCAAAGCCCCCCGACAGTTAGATGCGACCCGTAACATTCGGGGAAACTCAGTCGATTTTGACTAGTCGGATTACAATCGTGCCTATGTCGTGACAGATTCTGCTGTATCGAATCGAATTCCTAACAATGTTCTGTGTTTTCGGGACGGTGTCATGTGGAACGGGAATGATCTCGAGAAATTTTTCATTGCTGTTTTTCTGCCGATTGAGTCCAGAGTGCATCCAGATCGTTTTTTTGCCGAAACCGTTCCGAAACAGTCCCGTTATTAATTCTAAATTCGTCAATGATACCAACGTCAGAGTCCCGACAATTACAGAATACAATACGACTGAGACCAGACAAAGCCGTTTCAGTGCGATAGAGCGGACCGTGATAGGATTACGTTCCGACAGTACCTGATCATCCCGAGTATGTCGACAGTTTTCGAACGGATAACTTCCGTCACCGTCGGTTCACTGTCTTGTCACTATCTGATCTCTGTTGGATTACATTCGGTAGAATCGGTACGCAGTCGTGACAGACTCGGTCGAATTTTACCTGGCGAAAGATACAACTCGGATTAGAAGCGGATTTAGAACGGGATTATCGGGATAAATTCGCTTGGAAACTGTTGAATATCGACGCTTCCTGAACAATATCTGATTGTTGTCGTCATTAAATTAATTTTTTTTTCAAGTTTTAATTAAAGTTTGAATTTCCATCCACGATTCATATGATCTTGATCAGACTTTTAATAAATTTTAATCGGGAATGGTCCTGTCAAGGACGGCAGTTAAAATCTTAAATGTGTGACCCCAGCTAAGTTGTGTGTAGTATAAATACGCTGGACAATGTTTATACTATTATAGTTCTAATTGATTTCCATATATCAATACATGACTTGGTTTGGTCAGTTGAAAATGTTTGCTTTGTTTGCACTTCTACAAACCATATTTTCGAAACTACTTTGGTAATATTCACTGCATGCACGAACCCTGTATTGTCAGCAAATTGGGACAAAAAAAAAACAATTCTGCGAAATTTCATAATGATTTAGCCCTGGTTAATTATAAGTTATTTGCGAGTTTCTTTAAAAAAATACTTTAAATCCGTAGATTCATATGTAGTGATATTTTAACAGCCTGAAGCGCAGCCGAAGAGTTTCCTGAGTACTGAAGGTGTTAGAATATCCATATCTACGGATATAAACATATAATTTTTGAAGAGTGTAGAGAAATTCAACAACCAACAACCCGGGGATTATAGTCTTTGAAACAACGTGAGTTAACCAATCAAAACCCTAGTCGTATACTAACTATAGGATAAACATCGATAGAAAAAAAATTTCTTTAATCCTACACAATAATATGATTCCATTATAACTATCAATTTTAGATTTCTCCTTAGAAGAAATACTCGTTAGTAGATCCCTTTTAAAAGAAGAAAAAATAGCGAAACAAAACAAGTTAGATGATACAACACCAACCAGTCAAGATATACCAGTCGACGCACAAATAATACCATTGCCGGAAAGCAGTAGAAACCTAAAACGTGAATCAAAGGACACATTAATGTCCGACACAACACCAGAATGGTCAGAACATGATGGTTTGTTATATGATAAAATTTCGTATGATTACCTGTATATGTAGTTTTGTCATTTATTTCGATGGGTCGAATTTTACTGATGTACAGACCTTTATTTATGTTTCATTTCATACATAACTCCTTAGGAGTTTGCCAGAAAATGTCTTTGTGTCTTTAGGAAATGTTATTTTTTCTTCTGTAAGATAGTCATTTTGATAATTTGAAATAAGTCAAATTGGATTTCATTTTTCACAAGCAACCTTGTAATATTTAAATGGTGAAAGCAACCTACTGTGTGGTGATCAAGACATTTGAATTCATATTGGTAAAATATATTATTGCCTCATTAAAATTAATTTTCTCTAATCGATTGCCAGAATTAACAACTATGATTTCTCAAATTACAAATATAAATTTGGGAATGGAAACGGGAAATCCGTCAGAGAGATAACAACCCAACCAAAACGCAGAATGAAAATAATGCAAGTAGAAAACAGAACTAATACTTACTTAACGTGTTACCTTATTTTAGAATGAAAAGGTAAAATACACTGAAGAGAGGTCTAAGACAGAAACAATCAACGTTTTTCGCGTGAAATTATTTATATAAGAAGATCTGTTCCTCGTCCACTTAAAGCATTGTTGTTTAAAAATTTTAATATAAGTGGCATTGGGTTTTGAATGTGAAAGCGGTCCACAAACGTTATTAACTCAAAAACGGGTACATTAAGTGTGAAAACTGATCGCATAATTTTATACATGTAAAGTTTTTACTAGATAAACCTGTTTAGTGACAAGACTGTGTAAAAGAGTAACGAAAAATAACAGAGGGACAGTCAAAATCATAAATTTAAAATAAACTGACAAAACCAGGGCTTAAATGAAAAGAACAAACAAACAAACACTAGTACAAACAACACAAAATAGAAAACTAAAGAATAAACAACACGAACCCCACCAAAAAACTAGGGGTGATATCAGTTGGTGCTCTAGAAGGGTAAGCAGATCCTGCTCCACATGCGGCACCCGTCGTGTTGCTTATATTATAACAAATAGGATAAATGATGTTTATGTTAATCCGGTCTAATTCGGTAAGTCAAATTTAAAAAAGGGAAGGGGATCGCAGTTACGACGTAAGGAAAACATCCGATATCATTTGAGAAACGGTAATTACATAACGGTCAACCAACTCGTGATTGCGTCTGTAAAATGTACGAAGAGATTCTTGATTTGATAACTTCCTTGTGAGCAACAACCCTCTATCAAGAAAATCATGATAGGAGGTGCAAGTACCAGAATATCGTATCAATTGGGAGATATATACACCGTATGCAGGTGCTGCTGGAATATTGCTACTTAGAAATGGAAAATTTACAATTGGAAAGCTGACATCATCTCTTTTGTTGTAAAGTTTTGTTTTCAACCAGTAAATGTATTATAGTTATACATTGAAAAGTCAGTTCCTCTGATCAATGGACATTATGTAACTGGTTGTATTTTTCTTGGTCTCTTTTGATTTCATATATATTTTTGTGAATTTTTTTTTAGTTTTAGATTTTAGACAAACTTCATATTCGTCAAATGACAAACCAATTGATGACTCAGGCGGTTCTGAAGCGAATTCAAGTCTAACTGGTGAGATGCATATACATACTGTTACTGAACCTGGAGTTATCAGAAAGCTGAAAAATATGTTCGGGGTTTCAAAACAAGTCAAAGAAGTCAAAGTGTCAATCTCAAAAGAAAAGCTTTTAGAAATGTCTTCTAAAGTTGGGAAAAAGCAGTTGCACAACAAAAAGATAGCACCAATAATTATCTGGGATTTTGGAGGGCAAGATGTTTTCTATTCAACTCATCAAACATTTCTGACATACAGAGCTATTTATATGGTAGTATTGGATGGAAGTAGAAAACTAGATGATCCCTGTCCGTATGAAAAGTATCTTCCAGGAAAGAGTCAACATAAAACAGCAAGAGGTATTTATATATATTTATTTTTGTATAAACATTGTCATGAAGTAGTTTTTAAGATTAAAACACCAAATTTCAATATAGTTTTTCATAAATATATAAACTAACACTTGACATTTTTAACATCTTCAGAATTTATATCATTATTGGAGAATTTGGATTTGGAATGAAACGTGTTTTTTCCTGTTTATTCTTATAGATTATCTACTATTTTGGATCAACACCATTGTTACATACTGCAAGGGAAGTAATCAGGGATTTCCTAAGATTATGGTAGTTTTAACGCACAAAGATCAGGTTAAAGCTGTAAGTATGTTACAGTGCTTTAGTTGTTTACCGTCAATTGGAATGGTGGGAGGTTTTGACTTTGATTCATATTGTTGTAACATAAACAATAAAAAAAGAAAGAAGAATACTTGCTTTGCTAGTGTCATTAATCTATAGCTTATTGTTAATGCAAAAGTCTAACGTTAACACATAGTTAAAAACAAATAAGCCAAATATAATCGTAAGTTATATTTTAAACTAATAGTTGGTTGTTTTATCTCTGACGAGCATAAAACGAAAATGTTTCATTTCATATTTAGGTTTCCTAGTGCATACATTTTCTTGTACATACCAATTTGCATTTCTACTAATAATGAAGGGAAGGACATAAATCAACAAAAAATTACCAACAGGGTATCAATTTCTTCAATTATTTTGTTTTGATAAGATAACAACAAGTGTTATAATTTTATATTTCTTTCTTTGAGTAGGGACTTTTTTTAATTTTCCTAGTAATTCAGTATTATTGTGATTTTACTTTTTCCCAATATACATGATATATTATACAACATGATCTGGCTTGAATAAATAAAATAACACCATACAAGCGTTACATCTATATGAGGCTTTGTGTGATTACAACTATGCGTTTCTTTATATACCGATAATCAATAATTGCATTAAAAGGAAGTTGTGGTTAAAATATCAAGTGTAACATAACAAAGTTATATTGTGGGTTTTGTTTTAGCATGATGTTGAAGAAAGACGACATGAAATATTTGCAGAAATCTCCAAGATGTTTCAACAAACCCCATTAGAGCAGCATTTGGTGATTGAGGATCAGATATTTGTCAACGCTAAAGACGAAAATGACACAGAGATGGGGAAGATAAAGGAAGTTATCATGAGCGAATCAGAGAGACAACCAACATGGGGTGAACTACTTCCAAAATGCTTTATCCCTTTAGAGTTAGAATTTGCATCGCTAATCAGACGCAACATTACCTTGATAACTCTAGAGCATCTAAACAAAATAAACGCATTGCAGCCTATAAGACCGTTGTCAAAAGATGAGTTGAAGGTTTTTCTGAAATTTCAACATTCCATTGGCAAGTTACTGTACTTTGATGAACCTAAATTGGACGACCGTATTATTTTGTCTCCAACCCTTCTCATTGATGCCTTTAAATCAATTGTCACAGACAAACAGTTTTGCAAAGGAGACAAAGAAAGAGAAGAAATTTGGAATGCAATGGGAACGAAAGGCGTGGTATCAAAATACGCAATAGACGACGTTTGGAAGAGAAAGAAATATGCAAAATTCAACAAAGACAAAGATTATCTGTTAACTGTTATGACCCATCTGGACATATTGGTAGAACCAAAGAGATACGATACTAGCCGAATGCGTATGCCTGCAGACTTTTACTATGTTGCAAGTATGGTACGATGTAGTGATGATTCCGGATACCTTCATTCAGCCGACATCACACAACGAAATATTGCCATTGCTTTTCAATCCACATCATTGATGATACCTCCTGCATTATCCTTCCGGTTTATAAGTTACTGCTTATCTGTCTGGTCGGTGAAGAGATACAGGGAGACCAATAGGGAAATGCTGTTCCACAGGTCAGGAGTGTTCACAATTGATCCTTCCTTGGATATGTACATTCTGTGCGAAGATGACAAGATTTCTGTCCGACTTGTTCATGCCAGAACAAACGCACTCATAATGAGGGATCTTGCTTCCAGTATCAATGAATGTTTAACATCTGCCTTGGAAAAAATAAGTCAGTTGTATATCAGAACAAGTAGCGACCAGAGTCATACCAGTGATGCATCCTTTGTGACCAATGCATGTTGTAACTCACCAGAAAAGACATGCATCTTACCATTCGAAAACCTTACATATTTAGACAAAATCTGGAAATGTCCTACTCATGGCATAGAGCACAACATACATTTGATCAAAACGTGGATACCTGGAAAGGTAGGTATCGTACCAAAAAATTATAAAGACGGTAAAGAATACAAAACTATTGATTGGTTATATTAGTATCTATATTATACAACTAAAATGAATCAAGTCCCCAAAGAATCAAAATAAAAATAAAACGCGTTAAAACAAGCCAGTATAAAATGATGAGTCTTGTATGATTCAAACATATATAATTATGTCTGCATTCCTTCCGTTATTTATCTTTTACCCCATCATATTCAGTTATGTATATATTCCTTCAGTTATGTATATATTCCTTCAGCTATGTATATTTTCCTTCAGTTATTGATATATTTCCCCGCTTATGCGTTTAAATAAAAACCTGTTATATAAATCCTTCTGTGATATACAAATAAAAAATATTATTATTTTTTGGTATTCCAGAATGTGATACTTTTTTTGTTATTTCTATTAGGAAGAAGACAGATGTGACCCAGGATGTCCAGGTATTGAATTCTAATTTTACAATACACTGTTCTGCTCTTTTTATTTTTATTTTTATTTTCCTTACGTGTTTTTTTTTATTTGTAATGATTTAACTTATATTGTTCTTAATGTTAATTTGAATATAATATACATCGCCAGTTCCTTATTTCTTTCTTCAAACGTATGAAGTTGTATATGCAAATATAATTGATGGACCTGACAAGAAAGTCGGTATGCACTTGCATTTTGATTAAACATACATCTTTAATGAAAAAATCAACCCTCTTGTTTTGAGGTGACACAATAGCAAATATGTGTTAGAAATTATGTTCTACATTTCCATTTTAGTTGGACAATGGACTTGGAATTCTGTAATATTGCCCAGTTCAACAACGCATGTTGTTCTAAAAATTAATCATACATTTAATTCAATTTAAGAAGAACAGTATGAATGTAATATATATTTTTTTAAACCAATGTGAGAAAAGATATAAAAAAAAAATATAAACCAAAGTGCAGATACAACACTTTAACTTTAGTTTTCTTTTACAATGTTGAGATGGAACGGTATTGTTCACCAAAAAATGTTTATTTAGATAAGCGCTATATAATATGATAATCACTATAAATACTACTAATAATAATACAAGAATCATGAAATTCAGACATCCCGTAGCACATATGTTTAGGGGGATTATAAGCATTATCGTAAATATAAAACTATGCTCATTGCCATCAAGAATCGACATGAAACCAACTTCTTGATATCGCAGAACATATACAATAAATTTACAGTGAGAGTTAAGTTATTTTCAATTGGCATTTGTAATGCAATGTACTAAGTGTGTTGATTGCCTACTCTAAAATAGAAATGATACTTAAATCCAAAAATACAAATGTTTTATATAGAGGAAAGAATCGGATTGTATCCAAACTTAATAAATATCAACTGACAAAACTGCCGTATTCAGTTTTATTCGTGCTTCAAACATTTAATTAGCTCGTAGTTGTAGATCAAGGTTAACGAGTTATAGTGCTTATATACTTGATCATGTCATTTGAGACTAAAATCATGCTTTTCCCATTAATAACAATTGCACATTCATTACACATTTGCTTTAACAGTCTACCTTATTGATATTACATGTGTCAATTTTCTAGGTCACTTTTTCTTTACTGCGGATGCTTAAAACATTTGATAGTTGAACATTTGAACAAAGAAGAGAATCATTATTAATTTGCAATATTTGTCTTCCAACTATCGATTTAAACTACTGCAATAGCTATATGTTCGTTGGCAACATAGTTAACAGAATTTTTAATAATATAAATCAATGTAGCAATGATGTTTTGTCCTTTTTTTATTGCAACTAAAATAGCTCTTGGGTTCTGAATAAAACAGTGAACTGTGAAGTCGTTTTTCTCAAGTGAACGAATCATCAGTGAGCACCCTGAATCATCAACTAATTGAGTGCTTAGCATACAGAAAAATGAATAGATTTGAGGAAAACTTAAGTTAGCTTATATTTTACATCGGCTGGGTCAGTGTTCAACATGTCGCGCACAGAGAGGTATTTGAATTTAACACAGTGTTATTCGAATTATGCCTCGAGTGTTAAACGTCTCTTTGTCATTAAATTCAATTGTTCTATTTTTTTGTTTGATGAACATGAACACTTAAGTATCTCTTTTTTTTTCTTGAACATGCATTAAAAGAACAAGTTTACAGTTAGTTGAAGTCATCTTAATGCAAGTAGTGTCGGTCGTCATAGATGTTTGCTTTTTTTTTTGGTTTAAATTATTATGTTTGATAAGTAGTTTAAAAATTTGAAAATGTAAATGCAAGCAAATATTAAAGAACATTTGGTGGCCTACGTTTGTTTTTCTGATTTTTGGTCCGAGCTCTTTGACACATTTTCGTTTTCAATTTTATTATTATTTTGTCGGTAACAACATCTTTAGAAATCTTAGTCAAGTTACCAGTATTACAAATGGTTGATAATGTACATGAAACAAGAAGCACATTAATTGTTACGTAATTTAAAAATACCCCTCACTTATTTACTTGATAAAATTAGGATGCCATGGTGTTGTTAATTGACAGCTTTAGTGTGAAAATGTAGAATACTTAAAAACAATGTAAACCAAACTATTCAGAAATATAGTTCTCTCTTTTTTTTGCCTCATAGTGCAATATTTTTTTTTAGCATGAGCATCAAACAAAATATTTAAACACCAACAAACCAGACCGCCCACTTAAATATTCGTGCTGCATCGCCATATGATATTTTGGACCAGTGGTACAATAAAAGGAATATATGGATTAAAATTAAGAAAAGTTTGCCCATATAACCCGAAAAAAAGACACACAAAAATTAGTTTCCGATATTTTAGTTTAGTTTAGTAAGATGAGTAAACATGATCAATAACTTTTGCTGCATTAAATATTTGAAGATGGATTGTTGAAGAGTTTAATCTCAAAAACACGCAATAAGTGTCACTAGTAACCCGAATTTAGCTTGAACGGACAAAAACGTGTTAACGCTATTTAAATGAGATTAATTGTTATTTGATAAAGATTGACAAAAATTAAAAAATATTTTTAATTCATTTCAATTCATTTCAATTCATTTTAACGCCAGTCAAATAGATTTCTTTGCGGTGAATCAATTAAAATCAAGTTGCTGGTAATGTACGTCAAACTATTAGGCCACGCCCCCGTTAAACTATTTCAAACTGGCATCAATTCGTTTTAAACATCGTTGAGACCCGAGCTTTGTACAGGTAAATCACTCAAGCAAGACAAACTTCATTTATTTATCTTTTTTTTCATCAAATTTAATCGAATTTAGTTATATGCGTGTATTCTCAGTTAAGTCGCATGCTTCACAATTTTTAACAAATGAATAAAAGAAATTTAGATAAACACATTAAAATATTGATGCACGGTTTAAGAAATGTGAATCTGTTGAAAATAAAATAGTAGTATAACATAATTTGAATTTGCCAAAATGCAGTAGATCTTTATCTCACATATTCGTTTTAAAAATTGCTAATTGCTATGAAAACTCGTGGAATCTAAGTAACGTGTGATACTTGCAATTGCTTACGAAACTTTAGGTATTCCTGAATATTTATCGTTTCTATTTTTCTGTTTTACTATTTTGTACTCGTAAATTAGATATGTAACGGAAATAAAAGTAACATCACAGAAATTATTGATTGCGTATATAATTTAAATCTTATATTTTCGGTAAACAACAAATATTCACTAGCTGTATATTAATATATGAAATTGCTTGTAATGAAAAACAATGTTTTGTTAAATAATAAAATTGATGAAGATAATGTTGACATTTGTTGAATTTTAATAATAAACAGTTAAGTCTTGCTCAAAATTGTAAATAAAGTAACAGATCAATGAGCTTTTAAACTATGTTAAACTGTAATACCGGTCGCTGGAGCAAAACAGGCGTAAATTGTGGAAGAGCATATACATGATATAGTAGACGAGCATATTGAAGCGTTGTTACGATTCGTATATTATCGTGCTATCATACACCTTGACGTACAAAAATTCTTGTAATAAATGAACATGTATCCTGTATATATGAGATAAATTTTAGTTTGCGATAACAACGGGTAGGTTTAGTTAAACGATCTTGATTGGTATATTATTTTTAATTATGAAACATAAAATCATTCGTTGATATTATTTAAAAAAAAAAAAAGGAATTCATTCATTTGATTGTATAGCTCAAATTTTGGGCACCTTGATTGGTTAATAAAATTATCTTATCTTATCTTATCTAATAAATTTCATACGTCCAATTCACGTTTCTGGATTTTACTTCATCAGGAACGATCAATAACGCAAAATACAAATATTTTATATGTAAGATCATTTATATAGTTAATTTCGTTATCCTCTTTAGGCCGCATCAAGGAACCGTGTCTCCGTTTGAACTAAGCTTCTGAAACTGCTCTTAGGCCGTGAAGTGAGAGTGATAAAACTATAATAAAAACAGAAATGAAGGACCCCGTCAAGATCCTCATAGATTTAAACAATACATATGTATGACCTAAAGGAGTAGGTCCGGTAAGGACCGATTTTGGCCTCAAATTTCAAGTTTATCTTACGAAAGATTTTGACCACTTTTTAAACACTTAGGTGTCTATTTCATTTGAATCAATTAATTTATGTGAAAGATTTTAACTGATATAGTCATTAAAAACAACCCGATTCAAGCTCAAATATGAAAAATCTACCAAATATGCCGAAAAATGTCACTTTTCAGATGATTTTTGTCAAAAATGAAAGTGGCCGCATCCGTGTTCATCCTCAACCTTTATATATGTTATGTATTATCATAAAATACAACTTACATTTGAATATTAAGGATGAACACGAATGCGGCCACTTTCGTTTCACACGAAAACTGTCTAAAATTTAACTAAAATGCTAGAATTGTGAAGATTTCAGTAATTTAGCATGACTTAATGGTGCTAGTACCCGATATATGTGCATTGTATTGTCAAAAACAGCCCATATTTATGTAGCAGAAGCATTCTACTGTCCAATAAATAACTAAAAGTTTACATTTTAACAATTTTGTAAAACTGCTATATTTTGGGGCCAAAAAGGGGTCTTACTGAACCTACTCCTTTAAGTGTTGCATTGAGTATATGTACATTTGTTTGTAAATGCGCTTATCCTATCTTTCATTTGAATAAAAAACTTGTTTAATATAAATATAAATATGTATTTATTTATTTGCTTTGCCAAAAAGGGGTCTTACTGAACCTACTCCTTTAAGTGTAGCATTGAGTATATGTACATTTGTTTGTAAATGCGCTTATCCTATCTTTCATTTGAATAAAAAACTTGTTTAATATAAATATAAATATGTATTTATTTATTTGCTTGTTCAGATTGCACTATTATAAATAATTCTTCTTCGTCTTCTACCTCTAAACTGTAAAATTAGCGTATGTATGCGTTGAATATACGGTCTATAAAGATTAAGTTCGATGGCACTTGTTAATAATCTAAAGGTAATAAAATGAACGATCCATAAAATAACGTGGCAATTACAATGGCTATTTCACATTTATATCATACGTTCACTCGTAATGGTATCATACATGTACCTCCGTATGTGGTGTATAAGGTTTTAAATCATGTTTTATAGCTTCTTTCAAACACTATTGACGACGTTGTTCAAACTACATGCACATATCACAAAACCGCAAATTTAATATAGTTAAAAAGATTATACGATATTGAAAATGCATTTTTTTCTATCAAAAATGTAGGGTCGTGTATGTGTAACTCTAAGTGTTTACCTAAAATGTATTGAATTGAAAAAGAATAGATTTGTTCTCAAATATTTGACAAATGAAACATTTTCCGAAAAAAAATCCACATAATAACGTTTTGTCCTTTAATTCTTTTTTGGGGTGTCCGTTAAAATACCGCAAAAGTCCCCCTTAGTGCACTTAGAACAAAAAATTGCACTAAAGGACCTGATGGAATGATACAATTGACACAAAAGGCATTGCATATATAAGTCAACGTTTTAAAAATAAACGATTTTATAATCACATTTAGAAAGTTATTTTATATTTTATCGACACGCGCCACACTCAGTTGACAGTAATATATAGAAATTCATGTTCATTCAACCTTGACCCGTTTTGAATACACTAGTATACTTATAAAGAATGTATATATTATGTTATTTCATGTTGTTCTTGGTTTTTTTATGGTATAGTTATTACTGTCATATCTATTTTGCTTTTCTGACTGTTATAGTTTTTACTTCTATGTAAGAGTGTATTTTCTTCTTATTTTTGTTTCTTTTAAGTTCGTTTGCTTGTTTCGTAAGTTCACTTTTTTAAGTTCTGTTGAAATGTTTTATAAAGATATTTTGAAATAGTAAAAAATGTATAGAGATTTTATTTTAACCAACACATACTGATATAATAGAAGATACACATATTTCGCACAGTATAATAGTTTATTACATTTTGCTTACATCCACTTCAGTTTAGGAGGTTGAGCGTACACACACATGCTTGCTTATCACGTCATATTCTTTCTGTGAAAATCCCAAGTCAGTGGCTTGTAGTTCAGTGGTTGCCGTTGGTTCATGTCTGGCATATTATTTTATTTTTGGTTTTTGTAAATTGTTGTTTTTTCTAGATAATGCCGTTAGTTTTCGAATTTAATTGTTCAAAACTTGTTTATGTTGGGACCTTTTATATATATATATAGCCGATTATATGGTATGGTCGCCTAATATAGCTTACATGTGTACATCCAATTAATTTGATGGATAGTTGTATAATTGCAAATTATATCACATCATTATTGAATATAAGCTTTGATAAGTTGGACAAGCGATTGTACAGGAAAGGCCTAAGTGATAGTACAGTAAACTCGTAAGCGATTGTACAGTCAATTAATTTATCCGATATTGAAACAAATATAATTTGTGAATCTCTACTGGTGCAATGGCTTTCAAACTTTCAGACAGGTAAGACCATACATCAGAAATAGTACTTTTAAAATTTCTGGACTCAACGATGTGTATTTCAATGATTATTGACATTTTTATCGCTGTTGTGTGACAGTTCTGATCGATATATTAAAAGCTCCTCCATTCGACGAAAAACGTTTGTATGCATACGTCGTTTATTATTTGATTGGTTCATATATACATATAGAATGTTTTGAATGTCTAGAAGAAACGTTATATTGTATCATTTGATTCACTATTGGAAAACTTTCCATGTTGCAACTTGTTATATTTTCGAATGTCGAAAATGTAGAAATCGTACAGTTCCGTTCCCACACAATATAATAATGATGTAATCGGGTTTTTAAAATCCCCACGAATGCCACATTTTCCCATCTTAATGTCTATCAATCTCTTATGAAAGTATGTACAAATGTAAACTCCTGTGTTGTTAAGATGGACATAAAATAAAATTATTCTTTCATCAAGTTGAAAATAAACTACGCTAAATCATTAAGTTTATTCTACAACTATCATAAACTTATCAATTAGTAACGATCAAATGACAATTGTTTATTGGATAAGGTTGACTGAACATTGATGTTTGGGAATTTGCAATAAGCCTTCGGTCACATGGCATGCGCTGATAAAAAAGAAAGTCAATTTCAAAATTATGATATATATTGATACCCAAATTTATATTTATGAGTTATATACTTATATCTTCTCATATCCATGTTTGTGGTCTAATAACATCGTTTTAATGTCCTTAGTGCAAAAACTTTGTTCTTAATGCACCAATGATTTGTATAGTCCTTCAGTGCACTAAGAAGTCCTTTGCGGTATTTCTACACACCGTACAAAATTTGGCTGTGATCAAAATGTTAAAACAAAATACCCATTTATTATAACAATTTTTAAATATTTAAGATTAAATTATGCAAGGAAAAGTGTCTTTGTTTTCTGTCAAAATGATTTACCTTTTTTGACATACAGTTGTCGATAAATAAATTGGATATGCATTTCAATAGCATATTATCAAATTGCTGAAAGATCACCTACATTTTCTTAACAGGGAATCCGTTAGTATTGAAACCCCCTGTCCTTTAGGGTGAATGGGGTATAGAAATATGGTCACTTGGCCAGTCTTCTCCCGACCGGCAGTAAAACGCTTGCCGAAACGGGGCGTCCATTTGGCTGTGCGGGATGTATCAAGTTCGCAGTCACGTCCGGTCAGAAGGGGGACGTGAAATCTGATGCCTCGTGTAAAGAGACTGCAACGCTCTTTGCTCTTTGCACGTTAAGAATCCTTGCAACAACTCTTTTGAGGGGTCCGTAGGTGGCCTGTTGCAAGACAAAATTTCTGTCCCTATACAAGGTATCCTCATTTTCCAGTGGCAGTCCAAATTTCCCTGACCATTATCCCAGATGGCCTCTATCGTATCAACATACCTAGTGTATATATTGTGAACTTGTTCTCGTCCTGAATATGCATGAAATATTTGCCACTGGACGTTAAGCAACAAACAATCAATCAATCATTCAATCAATCCCTGTCCTTAATAATTCAATTTGTCGTTCTGCATTATTTTGGCGTAAGAAAGACGCACACATTCAGGCTAACGCCCTTAAGGTGTATAGAAAATAGATATCGGAAGATGTGGTGTGAGTGCCAATGAGACAATTCTCCATCCAAATTACAATTAATGAAAGTAAACCATGGTAGGCTTATGTACAGCCTTCAACACGGAGCCTTGGCTAGCAACGAACAACAAGCTATAAAGGGCCCCATGATTACTAGTGTAAAACCATTCAAACGGGGAAAACAACGGTTTAATAGTTGTGTATTTTATATAACTTTCCTGCCCTTACACCCACACTAATATAAGCTGTGATTTCTGTGTGAATAAATTTTTTTAAAGTTTCAAATGAAGTGCATGGATGTAAGTAATGATAGGCAACCGCAATGCCTTCAATAATGAGAAGAAAACATAACGTATAATCGGCTTTAAATTGTCCCGCTTGATTATTATACGTTGTTGTTTCCTATAGAGAAATAAATTATCGATTTAAATTATTTTTTACATCATAAAAAAGGGTACAATATCATAAAATCAATTTTGTGAAAAGCGATGAAAATTTAGTGACCCCAATATAAATTTGAACCCCTCTTAATCTTTCCTGTGTTTACGAGCACAAAATTCAAGGATCCCTAATTTTTTTAACTGTCTTTATGAAAGTTAGCACCGACTGTTAGCTTTACACTAGTAAGTTTGTCTTAAAGATAATTGGCTTTGTGTTAAAACTGTCGTTACGTTGCTGTCTTGCGGACGAATACCCGAAATCTCTGTGTCATCAGCAATCATACAGAAATGACTTTATATCGGGTTATTTGGTTATTTAATACTCTGTTCTTTGCATAGAAATAATTCTTCGTTAATCTGATCATTGAAAGAATACTTCATATCACAAGATATAAATCCATATGGATACAAAAAAAATCTAAGCGAAATTGATAATACCGCAAAGCATGAATAAATGTGTTGTATTTCAGTAAATAACACTTGTTTTCGTTTGATTGTAAACATGTTGTAGCCCATCATGCATTGTTTCTTGTTTAGTGGATTGGTAAAAAAAGCGCCCAAAAAAAAGAGTTCAAAATAAATTACGTCACACGTTAATACATTATAACAAATGCTCGGACATACGTATGGTAATTCATGCATATCCTAAAAGGTCGTGTTCTCGATCTATTAAAACGGAAATGACACGGCCGGGTATTGTAAAGGTTTGAGGGACTTTTAATGTCAAATTCATATCCCTGGGCAACGAAATTATCGATTTGTTAAAAAAAACACCGTGTTTACGCTGGTGTCTTCCTCGAATGCCAACATTTTATATGTTACCTATTCCTTGAATGCCAACAAAAATATTTCTGTTTTTATAAGTATTTAACTTTAAAAAATAATTAGTGAACTTGATGAAATTGTAACATTTTATCCCATTTTGATAAGAAAAGTAGCAAAATTTAAGGGTTAAATAATTATGAATATAAAGATAGAAAGAAAATGATTTTTGTTACTATTTATTAAAAAATAAATAAATTTGGGAATGAACAAGTTTTATTAACATAAGACATATATATAAATATAACATTTATATTTAGTTAAATATAATTATTTCAAACTAAAAGAGGATATTAGAGATTTATTTTGTTCCATATTATTATAAATATTTATTTGTTACGTATATATACATGAATTATATGAATATTTTAATTAAACAATTAACCATAAAATAGGGTAACAAGAATTTAGTCTATAGCGGATTGATTTTTTTAGTTGTTTGTGGCTTTGAACTAGCTGCCAGTAACTGCAAGTTTTCTCAGAGGATGTACTTTACAAGTGTTTTTTGTTTGTTTGGATATACAAGAACCTGACCACGTCTATTCTGTGTAGTATTTCTATTTATTTACATCTGATAAGTTAAACCGGTTTCATCGGATGTGTATAGTTAGTTCCACTATGTGGTATGGGCTTTGCTCATAGTTGAAGACTGTACGGTGGCCTATACTTGTGAATTTCTGTGTCATTTGGTCTCTTGTGGAAATTTGTCTCAATTCCAATCAAACTACATTACTTTGTTTTATAAGAACACCGATGATTTGCGAACACGATAAACCCCTTACCAGTATCATTTTATGAATCACTTGCAAAAAAGTGTGTAGTATTATTACCAAGAAAAATATCCTGAACAAACTGAACATAATACATCAATAGTATTCTAACACGTGATACAAAGTTTCAAGAAATTTAATCAAGTAATATGGTAGGATGTTACAGCACACTAGGTCGTGACGTTTTCTCCTGATTTTTGCATGCCGGGATTTAAAATACAATCATTAAAAGTCTTGGTTTTTAATCATATTTTAACGTAATCGTAAGCGCGCCGATGACTTATGCTTTATCTAATAACCATCCGATAATAAGAAGATAAAACGCACAAACGTTCAATTGTACTCATTCGTGAGATAAATTATCTATGTTAAACGTATATATTCGAATTATTTTTGTAGACAACACAAAAAGTTATAAATTTATTTTTAATAAATGCATTTTCGGACTGATAAGGTGAACAAATTAAAGTACAATAATCAGTCAAGACAATATGTTGGTGTACTATTATTGACCTTTTACTATCTCTGCTATGACTAGGTTTATACGATGTGTGTATTCACGGTTCTGTGGCAATACTCGTAGATGGCTTGTTGAAAGGTAAATTGTTATTTGCACTTCGGTATTTAACCACGCCTCTAGGGCACACCTTGCCAGGTGTGACTGTCTATTCGGATCAGTGGGAGCATTTAATACACACATTAAAAATACATATTCAAGTTGGTGACAAATAAAAATTGGTCGCCGTGGAATTATTTAATTATATTTGGTGCTATTATTTATTTGAATTCAAATAAGTTAATTTACTAAGAAATACACAATTTTCGGTTTAAGACGGGAAACTCAATTCATATGTCAGAATGAAATGATATACAAGTCTTGTCCTTGATTTATGTCTCATAAAAAAGGGGGACTTAGAAATTAGAAATAGCTTTACTAAATCATTTTTATTTGTCTTTATTAGGCGAAAAAATGTACGAGAACACTTACATTTAGACTTTTGATAACTCTACCGAAGCGGAATATAATATGTACGAATAAAGAAAAAATACTTTTGTATTGGAATGGAATCGAAAAATTACGAATAGATATTCTTTTCAAGTGTGAAAAACGTCGACCAAATTTATTCATAATCGGGAAAGTCCTTATTAAAATCTGAGACTACTATAATAATCGTCGTCTCCCAACGTATATATATACTTAAATAACTATTTGACCAACGATGTTTAAAATTAAAGACAACGAATTTAATGTTATCTTTCCCTATTTTTGAATGTTATTATAAGTCTGTTCAACTTGCAAGAATACCCCTAAAGCGGACAAATATCCGACAAGCAGTTTATTCTTTAAATTGCTGTCATTGAATATCAAGAAAGAAAATAAATCCCGAAATTGATACTCAATAGTTTTCCTAGAAAATATTCACATCCCTTGGGGATTATTAGTGTACGTCCAGTTGCATATATTTTACATGAATGTTGGAACAATTGTGATGATGACGAATTTCGTCCTTTATTCGAGAACAATCTAATTGATATATAAATCTGTGAGTTTACTATGTTCTTAACTTCGATGAACCAAAGCAAGTTATAAATTGACCTGTATTTAAATCAAATTGTTTCTTTTTTTTCTTCTTCTTCTTTTGGTATACAATAGTCTATCGAATTCGTTGATTACATACTGTTGGCATACGTGGACTAGTCTATTTACAAAACTTTTACCACAATTTACACAAAATGTATGTTTCTTTCTTATGTTCAATGTATACATGTATACATATTTTAAATTGCGCTACTGACTATAGTTCCGTAACTTTCTACCCAGGCGTATGTATACACGAATCGTCGACAAGTGCGCACATTTTTTTTAAATCAATAATTCTGGTATGTTCCAATCTGTCCTAAACTATTGACAACGAGTATATATTACATTTTCCCAAATTAACCCTTGGAAAAATATGTAAATAGATTTGTATTTCTTCAATTTTTTTTTTTTGTATTATTTTTTTTTTATAAATAATATTATTTACACCAGAAATGTTATTTATAAACAAGCGTATGAGTTCAGTAATGACTAGTATATTATATCACTTTCGGACACGCAAGACAAAAATGTATATTATACAGGCAGCAGTCCTTTTGCGCCAATTACTGTTTTTCAGGGGTATCATTTGCGCCAAATTTTATTTTCAAAATGTATCATTTGCGCCAATAATCGGAACTCATTTGCGCGAATTTACCTGGACACATTTCAATCATAAATATATTAATGAATAATAGTTGTTCTTATTTTTGGCTTAAAAAGTATCATATGCATGATCGGAGATATTTAACCATGAAGATGAGCATCTGGAGAAAATGACTTGAAATGCAGTAGACAGTCCATGTACAGAGAGTGAAGAAAACGTATTGCTTTGCTGAATATTTAATATAAGATATGCCAAAAGAGAAGAAAATATAAGCTTTTGCTGATTATGTTTTGCTTTGCTCCCACCATCCGATGATGGGTGGAAACTCTATCTACCGCAAGACGTACTATAGTAATGGAGCAGAAGCATTCCACGTGGAAGCAGAAGCAACCCATGGGAATTATTATGAACTGTTTTATGTATTTCATCCTTTAATGTTTGTCTTTTTGGACAATGAAGTGAAGTTATAAGCTACTACATGCATTAAATTAGGTACCCATGCAGCAGCAGTAAGAAGAAAGTATGTTTCAAAAAAGGAAACATTTGCCGTGTAAACTGCCGTTTCCAAGTCCGAATAAAGGTGGAGGGAAGTCATTTTTCTTCTAATTGGCGCAATCGTATGATTTATTTTTGGCGCAAATGATACCATGTAATTTTAAAACAGGTGGCGCAAACGTAGCATTGGAGAAAAAAAGTTGTGGCGCAAAAGGACGCATTTTTGGCGCAAACGGATCTCTCCCATTATACATGCACCTGATAGTTCAAAATGGAAAGTTATAAGTAACGGTCGTGTACACTGATCAATACCTACAGAAGTGAAACGATGCATGAACTTGCAAGCCCGCCGGACAGGAAATCGATTGAATACCTGGACGTGTCACCTTACACCCCTTCCAATACCTTTGGGAGTACTACCTTTAGCCATGCTGGTGATCCGATGAGGGAAGATCCGAATTTATTTAAATAAAGTTTATTACTTGAAAGAATTATGAACGAATTAGATTTTCGAAAACAATTTCCACGGAACACTTATTTATGATTTGAACTTTGACTTTTTATCTAATTACAATATTAACAGTTTAAAAATAACAGACTATATGGTTATTTAAAAATATAAGACCATTTTCCGTATCAAGTTAGTCAGTCAGATAAAACAACCGTACGATTGACAAGATATCGACACGCAATTACGGCTACATCGTTTACTGTAGTTTTGTTCCTTTGTGGTTTATAGACATATCGGGATTTTTCATCGGAGAAGGTGACAAGATGGCGGAGAGCAGAGAACTGATACTCAAAATTTAAAATCGATGGTGATCTCTTATTTAGCGGAATAAAACTTTAATATCTATAAATTTGAGCATTTTTATACAGAATGGACATAATATCAATTTTTGATTTTTTTGCGAAGTTTCCCTTTAATTATGCCTCGTTCACACGGACATTTAATTCGAATAAAAAAGAAGCGTGTATGTATGCGATTAGCGAATTCGATTCGCATTCGATTCGAATTCAATTCGAATTAAATAAAATTGAGAATGGAAATGGGGAATGTGTCAAAGAGACAACAACCCGACCAAATAAAAAAACAGCAAAAGGTCACCAACAGGTCTTCAATGTAGCGAGAAATTCCCGCACCGGAGGCGTCCTTCAGCTGGCTCCTAAACAAATATATACTAGTTCAGTGATAATGAACGCCATACTAATTTCCAAATTGTACACAAGAAACTAAAATAAAATAATACAAGACTAAGAAAGGCCAGAGGCTCCTGACTTGGGACAGGCGCAAAAATGCGGCGGGGTTAAACATGTTTGTGAGATCTCAACCCTCCCCCTATACCTCTAAATGTTCATTTTTGATAAGCATGCTCTCGTGTTGTGATAACTTTTTGCACCTATTCCTCGAAAGCCAACATTATTTATAGGTAAATTGTCGGTAGATCAAAGGATGTTGGCATTCAAGGAATAAACCTATACGCTGACTTATAAAAGTGTTTTAAAATTAGTCTGTCATGCTGTCTAGTCTGAGCAATGTTTGTAGGACGTTATAAATAAAAAAGGAAAACCGTCAAAACATTATGTGAACGGAAAATACATGGGCGTTGCATACGTGTCTCAAACGATTTAGAAAATCTAGAATATGTGTGAATAATGAATATTTATATTATTTAGACTTTAATATTGTTGTTTTTTGAATATTGTATCTACAAGTTCATGACGATTTAGAGCTTGGCATTTCGTGTAGACACATGTTTCTTGTTGAAGACTAAACATGCGGTCTTGATTTATCTATAGTGTTTTTGTCGTTTGGTTGCCGTCAAATTGAATTATATCCCATATCTCTTATATTATGAGCTTTAACATCAGCTTATAAGAATTCATTATTGAAAGGTTTATTTGTAATTTTATATGAATATGCCGTAATATATTTATCGGTGTGAGCTGTACCACATCATGACTTATATATGAACTTTATTAATTTCGATCTAAAAAAAGTTCCTAGAAATAGATATTTTAAAAAGTCTTAATAAATTCCAATGATCACAAATCTAATCTAAATCCATTTTTTTCCTGATTCTAACATACGTTGTTCCTTTTTTTTTGGTTTAATTTTGTAGTAATTTGCTAGTCAGTCAGATTCGGATTCCGGGTGACATTGCGTACGCTTTGTCCTTTGATTTAAAAATACATAATTTTAGCATTATTATTTTTTTTTATCTTTGCTACGCTCGATGTTTTTGCTTCCGCTGTATCAAAGCTAGTGAATTAGTCAAAATGTCCGTACAATGTATAGTAATATTTCTTTTCATGACTTGTTTATTCTTCAATATAAGCGTTGGCTATTTTTATCTGACAATATCAAATTTGTCTAGAAAGTTTGCTGTAGTGTTCCATAAATGTCTTAGGGCTTAGTGCACCAAAGCGGCCTGGGTGGGTTTTAGACGTACCGGCAAGTCCCTGGACCACAATTGCACAACCGTCCTTTTGATGATCAATTTGTTAAATTGCTGGGACTATCATACTAATAACATAGTAGTCCCGTTAATTTCAGAGCTCTACCGTTAAATAGTAATTATTATTAATGTTATTATTTTATTTTTACGCTGTCTTAACTTGTAAATAATTATTAAGTATAATATGTATAGTATAGCGTCGTGTAAGTCATTTTTGGGCTAGACTATAGTGTATTGAATAATTTTTATTGCAATCAATTTATAATTCATTACAAGGAAAAAGTGGACCGTATGTCATCGCACACAAGACAGCTGATTGGATAAATATGATAGGGCTGTTACGCCTACATTGATACTGATGTCCAATCGAATACCAGCAGACACCTGTCAGTAAAAACAAATTTCAAGCGTGGATAAATTAGAGATTTATTTGTGTATTCGATATTTGAAAAGTAAGTTAAACTATTCGTTTAATCTTTTTTAGGTGAATTTCAAAAACTGTTTTTTTTCACTTTCTTATAGGAAGGTATTCAAATATGAGCGTACCACATGTAACGGAATTTTACAAGCATTTTATATAGCGAATTGTGTTTTCCGGAACCAGAGACACTGCCGGAACGTACTATTTTCAATATTTCACAAACCTCTGAAAAAATTAGATCATACAGGTTTCATCTACCATGTGCATAAAAAGCACTATCAAATTTTATTTGTAAATTGTAAAAGATTAAGAATATTTTTGTATATGTTCTAAATAATCTGAAATAAAACAAAACATATTTCTCTCGGCCTGAATTCAATCGTAATCTGAAATAAAACAAAACATATTTCTCTCGGCCTGAATTCAGTCGTAAGCAAATTTTCATACTTTTTTTTTTATCTATTTGCAAATGACGAAGAATTCTCCTTAAACTGTGATTCATTAATATTTAATATTACTTCCATGATTAAACCGACAGACTAACTTTAAAGGACAAAATACAAGCGTGTACTACCAGCCAAGGAAATGAGTTTAATTAAAGTAACTAATCTAAGTGGTCATCGATGTGTAATATTTGACACTGGGCATTATTTGTGGACCAATGCAATAAAAATAATGTATACTATCAATCAAAATTAAATACTTTTGAATGTAACAATATGCTACAAATTCATTTGATTCACTGAATTTTTATATTTTTTTTTATCTAAATGAAAATGTAATAAACTGCTCCCGTTTAATATAAATAAGAAGATGTGGTATGTGTGCCAATGAAACAACTCTCCGTCAAGTCACATGGTATAATTTAATTAGAGGTCAAAAGTACGGCCTCAACACGGAGCTTTGGTCCTCATTGAACAGCAAGCTATAACGGTCCCTAAAATGACAATACAATTAAGATGGAAAACAAAAGTATAATCTATAAGTACGGTAATTTCGCTACGTTTATTCGTCAATTCCGAATTACAAGTAAACGTCTCACTGTTTATCAAAATGAGTAGTAACACTTGTGCCTAAAAAAATCTGATTCGAAACTGAAATATAAACCATTAGATTTTATCCATCGTGTCTTAACTAACGTTGTTTGATATTTTTTCTATGATATGATTAACTCCTGTATTTATTTCGTGCTAAAAATATAACGATAAAAAAGATCAATGGAGTTATCGACATCGGTCTTTATATGTATATAATGGTCAATATAAACTGTCAATTAAATTTTTAAAATATACTTATATTGTTGTTGAATTTATTTTAAAAATAAAATGATGTTTTTTTGTAAATGTAATAATTCAACCCGGTTGAACCTTTTAAATTTTATATAAAAGATAAAACATGGAACTTCATTCATCATACGTCCTTTACGTTCACGAATGGGTAACTGATATTAGAGTATAAGGCAGCATATCATTCGTTAATAAACTTCAGAAAAAAAACGCAATTTGTAATCTGTGGTTTGAATTTTCGTCAGATGTGCCACTGACATAATGGCTGTATTATGGGTGAAACATTTGCCACTAGACGTTTAGTAAAACCCATTCAAATCCAAATCAAACCGCTCTATTTGATGCAAAAGAAACGTGACAGGCAGTGCTATCGAGGTATATGATCAGATTTTTTTCAGCCATCAGTGCACATGATAAATAAGTGATGCACGAAAAAAAAGGAGATGTAAGATATACGCCAATGAGACAGCAACCGAACTACGGAAATAACCGAAAGCCATCTAGAGGGAGACGTGTCGACTTCAACAAAAGACAAATATTCCAACATTATGTCTTATAAGTGCTATCAATTATTTATTTTGGACAGAACTCGGACATCGTAGAGTCTATACATTTGTAACATATTGGACTTTCATGTTACGTATCGCATTGAAACATGAACGCGGACCTCGATGAGAACAAATGGATTGAAAGTTTGCAAGTTTACTATTTTATTTTCAACAGAATCACATTTTTTAAACCGTGCATCAATATTTTAATGTTTTTATTTAAATTTCTTTTAAAAATGTCACATCTATTGTTCATTCATTTGTTAACAATTGTGAAGCATGCGACTTTACTAAGAATACACACATTTAACTGAATTCGATAAAATTGGATGAAAAAAAAAACCGATAAATAAATAAAGTTTGTCTTGCTTGAGTGATTTACCTGTACAAAGCTCGGGTCTCAACGATGTTTAAAACGAATTGATGCCTGTTTGAAATAGTTTAACGGGGGCGTGGCCTAATAGTTGGACGTACATTACCAGCAACTTGATTTCAATTGATTCACCGCAAAGAAATCTATTTGACTGGCGTTAAAATGAATTGAAATGAATTGAAATGAAGTAAAACTATTTTTTAATTTTTGTCAATCTTTATCAAATAACAATTAATCTCATTTAAATAGCGTTAACACGTTTTTGTCCGTTCAAGCTAAATTCGGGTTACTAGTGTGTCTGCTGAATGAAACGTTGTAGTAAACTGTTTGCATTCAAACCAAGACAAATCACGACCTTACACGAATAAGTTTTGTACTGAATGACTTTGTATTAAGACTTGTTACGTCTGTGCTAATTGTTATACAGACATTATATGCTGAAAGATAGATCTAACTGTAATTAAGTTTATTATTACGCTGAGTTTGACAACATCATTACTTTTACGAAGGAAGGTCACGATCCGATTTTAACCTATTACATTTTAAAAAAGCTGAACTATATTTCAGTATTCAAACATGTATGAAGCCCGTCTGGGTTATGATTATCGCAATCCTCTTCAAAAGTTATATTTGCTTGTATTCCTATCTCGTAAGTTTTGACTTTTTTTATTTTTATGTTTGCATTTGACATCTGCAATCTTTTTATAACAGTTACAAATGAGGAGTTTTTGAAAGAGTTACCAACAGATCTACACTTACGTCGATTGTCTTTAATGTACAGCAGTATTGACGTCAGAGATCTGGTAATACATTTAGGATTGTCGACAACAGACGTCGATAACACAGTTAATGCAGGGGATCCAAAGATATGGAATTTTGAAGTTATTCGACAATGCAGAGATAGCCATGCGGTGACATTTAAAGAAATCAAAAGAGCAATAGCAGTAGCTGGAAAGGGAAACATCCATGCACTTTGCAAGGTTAATATGTAACATAAAGGTTCATGTGGACCCTATGGCCGTCTTTTCACCTCAAAATTTACTCTGAGTACAGACAAAACTGTGCATCTTGAAAAGTTTTAAGGCATAGCATGCTCTAGATAAATAGAATTCAAATGCATTGTATGATTTAGAAACTTCATAACTTAACTGGATTTTGCCGTGCACTTTTTTCGTCCCTGTAGAAGATGATAAAATTAACAAACAGTTGAGTTTCCCTTGATATGGTCCACTCAGGTACACAGTTAAATCACCAATTATTGTTAGGTATCTATTGTCCATATATTGTCCATGTCAATCAATACCGCTGACTTAAATTATTACCTGTAGGGAAGTTCTCAAACCTGTTTCCTAACTTAGTTTATTTTGGCACCTTCTGGAGGAATGAAAAAAAGTGCACTGAAAAATCCTGGTAAGTTTTTAATTTTCTAAAACATAAAACATATTTGAAATATATTTATCTAGGGCATGCTATGTCTGAATTTTTTACAGATGCGCAGGTTTGTCTGTGGTGAAAATACGACCATTTTGGCCAAAGGGTCCACATGAACCTTAACAGAACCCTGTTCCTTCAATCGAATATCATCTGTAGTTCTTCAATTCACCATTTCCAAGTTCAATCCAATATTTTCTACATACATAAATACCTGTTCCAAGTAAAACACATGACAGTTGTTGTACAATCGTTTGTTGTGCTTGTTTTTTTGCCAATTGAAAAGGGAGTTTCCGTTTAGAATTTTTCGCGGAGTTACTTTAAATGGCGATTATTAAAAAAAAAACAAAAAAAAAATCCAATAAATTATGCGCTTCCAACAGGGTAGCATTTAAAAATACTAATATCGTCTCATATTTGTTTTATTTGAAGGTTGACAAGTGAACGTTCAAAGACAATAATGAAAACCCAAATCTAAATTTCAGTGAATTTAAAACCAAATTAGATATTGGACAATGTATTTAAAATCAGTCATTATTTTTTGGTAAATGCAAATTACCAGAAGGAATATTCTGTTTCCTTAAAACCTCAAGGCATCTTCATTTCAAAATAACGTTCAGACACCGACAACAAAATCACGCTTAAATTAATGTTCAGATGTGATAAAACACAATCTATTTAATGACAGTCATGTGATCATGTCTCACTTATAGATATATCGACAGTAGTTTACTTATTTGTTTATCTATTAGCAAATTTATAAGAGATAAGTTACGGTAACATACAACATCTTAAACAATAGAACATTGTATGATTATGTAAAAATGACAGTTGCACCAAACATTATGCAATCAAATTTAAATGCAAATGCAGTTTTTGTTCTTATAGAATCGTAACAAACAGTTGATGTGTTTATGCATCATATATAATGTCTTTTGTTTTAAATATTTGTATTCGCATATTTTACAGCTTGTGAAAGGTGATTTTATTGGTTATGGTAAGTTCTATGAATCAAACTATATAGTTATTTTTTTTCTAATTAATAATCATAATTGTGGTTGATCAATATAAACTTGAAACAATCCCTTTCAGAGTTTCTCCATTGTCATATCATGAAATGTTGCCTATTACCGGTTTTCTCATTCCAACACGACAGTGACCACAAGTGAAGCTGTTCCTATATATATGTCGTGTACAAGTTGCAATTTTGTACAAGTTATAATATGTACAAAAATATTGTACATGTTATAACCTGTACAATGCCAAAATACAAGTTATAACATGTACAAAAGTACCTCGTACATGTTGTAACATGTACAAAATATTGCTTAAGAATGGTTTTAACCTGTACAAAATTTGAAAATTGTAATAAAGCAGAATATACATGCAAGATTGAAATTTATTAAATAATGAAGGACAATAATCAAAAGTAAAAGAAGAACATTGACAAATGGCTACTAACGTTTCACCCTGAAAAATGTAAATACATATACATTGTATGTAAGAAATCAAATAACACTGACCACTCAACAAATCACAGTCTACTAAACCATACAATAGCAAAGGTTAAAGAGCGAAAAATTGAATAAGGCCATGCAACTCCATTTTTGAAATTGGCAAAAGAACTTTTAAATACTTGGGTACTGAGACATTCACAGAACTCATTTGGACTATGCTAGGTCAGTATGGTCTCCATACAAGAATACCAATATTGATAAAATAAAAGGAGTCCACAGAAGGGTAAAAAAACAACTACCAGGTCTCAAAGACACAAGTTTTCCAGAGAGACTTAAAAAAACTAGTAGCCTAATCTACACTATCATATAGGAGAATATAAGGGGATATGATTTAAACCTTCAAAACATTGTGTATGATATGTGTAATATGATCTACAATGCTGTTTGGCGAGTTATATTTATATTTGTTTTTATAATTAGATTATTTAAACTTGTTAGTTTTATTCTATGTATATGCGGTCCTTTTAACAAAAATAATGTTATAAGTCTTGAAAAGGACGGCATAAACATATATAAAAAACTATCAAGTTGACATACAGTAGGAAAACAAGTTGCCGTACTGTAAATATGTGAACAGTAGCACAATGGAACGGGGGACGATTGACCTCGAAAAGTTCTGGTACGAAATGCACCGTTTTGGAGTATAACAAAACAATTTGTATTTATTTGCTACGTATTGGTTTAAAAAAATTAAGCTTTTATATATCAGTAAATCGATTCAGAAGCAATACCCTCACCAAACCGCTAGAAAAGAACTAAATTAAAGAAATTCTAGACTTCTTTATTTATTTTTTCTTTCCACTTCGTTAGTACCCAATTCCCGGTGGCGATGATACACAGTGGTCATGGTCAAACTTGCTTCATTAGCCATGTTAACATCACTTACATTAATTCAAGTACCATTGTTTCTGTTTCTAACCCTATGGTTTGTTCATTCTTGTTGGCTGAATCATAACCATTCAATTCAACATCAGTTTTGGTATTTGTGCCAGTAATAATATCAGTCTCTCACATTGTTTTGTCAGTTTTAGTGTCGGTAAAGTTATCAGACTGTTTCGGTAAAAGGGTCTTAACTATCTGTATTATTGAATACAGAACTTGCTTCAAATATAGCTTTTAAGTCTTTTTCTGCTTGAATACCAGGTCAGAGAATACCGCATAATGCCGGTTTATTGACTAAATGTGTATTTCAAAAGCCTTTTTTTTAAGTATTTTAGGTAATTATTAAAACTATTCAACTGGTCATTAACTGTATCAAAAAGGTATCAAACTAACATAAATGGACAATAACAAAAAATTGATGAAAATATTATTAAGGTTAATGTATTAATAGAAACATATTTTTCATTTTGAAATTTTGTACAATTTAAAACCATTTTTAAGCAATATTTTGTACATGTTATAACATGTATGAGTTTAACATGTATGAGGTACTTTTGTACATGTTATAACTTGTATATTTGCATTGTACAAATTATAACATGTACAAAATTTTTGTACAGGTTATAACCTGTACAAAATCGCAACTGTATCATCTCAGATCACACTTGGTGCCTACAGTAGTTTGTGTCCTTAATCTTCAATGTTGACCAATGGCCTATTTTGTGGCTTGCTGATAGTCTAAAACTTTATTGTGTTATATCCTAAATTTACAAATGTTATCACCTTATCTATTCCTTCGTCTGTGTATTGTTAAACCAAATGGAGATATAGTTTGCGACAACTCTCCATAGGATATCAAAAAGATACAGAAACATCTATGGCAAGAAAAAGAAAACAACAAAATAAATCTTTGTCAAAAGTTGACTTTAAAAAATAAAAAAAAATGATTGAATATAGATACATTGTGTAAGATGTACATACATGATTACACTATTTTCAGTCTACATACAGTTAAAAAAATCACTGTTCTTACCAAAGTGCTAGGATATATCTTTGTTCATCATATCTTACGTATTGTTTGACATATAAACCGTACCAAACATATGGAAATTAAAGTCTGAAATTATCCAGTAGTTTTTTTTATCATTGAACATTACAGACAGGGAGCCGGAGAAGTGGGATGTAGTACCTACAGAGGAACACATTGACAGATTAGTTCCATTGGTTGGAAACAAATCTCTCCCATTCCTGATCGAACTTGGCATGGATTTCCATACCTGGGAGCGGATAAGCCACAAACAAAATGAACGAGATTTGGTACGACTGAACAAAGATATTTTAGAAGAATGGAGTAACAAGTTTTGTCGGATGCACAGTCTTAAACCAACCTTGAGGACAATTGCTCAGTCATTTAGTAACATAGGAAAAAATGTTAAAATTGTGGAAAATGCGTTACTAGATTTGTTTTGACTCATTTTGTACTTCCACTGTTACATCTCTATGTTTTTACATAAGAGCTGAT
The DNA here is from genome assembly GCF_963676685.1 of Mytilus edulis. Classification (NCBI taxonomy): domain Eukaryota; kingdom Metazoa; phylum Mollusca; class Bivalvia; order Mytilida; family Mytilidae; genus Mytilus; species Mytilus edulis. The sequence goes on from NC_092357.1 coordinate 10,937,169, forward strand.
ATTGAATTATTTGTGGAATAACCATATTCAATTTGAGATATTGAAATTATAACAGTTTAGTTGAACACACACCCAACATTATATGTACATAGTTTTAATTTGACTTTTATACTAATATAATAACATGATGAACATCGTGTATTTTAACTGAATTATGGTGTTGATATTGTAAAATACTAGTTGGTTATGGTTCTTGTTCAGGTCTTTTTCTTACATGCTTTTTTTTACCTTTAAGAAAACAACTTTCCTAAACTGATGATATAGGAGATTTTGCTTTTCAAAGCAATTTAAAAAGCAATTTATCTAATAAATGTCAATATAGTTCTGTATGGGTATATGTGTGAATATTGAACAATCTTAATAATGTACATTGAATAAATATGTTTTTTTTCCTAAAGTTGATAATGCACTGTTTTATCCATAAGTAGTTATTTTTGTTTGAAAGTAACCTTGAACATTTATTTTAAAGAGTTTAAAGCATTTCGACTTACCTCAAAATAGTACCCATCTATTGTGTGATCTATAGAAAAATGTTTTAATCAAAATTCAATGCAGAGTTTTTGATGATTTCATAGCCCATGTATCTGTCTTATTTATCAGCATTCTAAAAAAAGATGATAGTAATGCCTCCTAGCTGATGTAAATTTTTGAGATATTTCGATTTGATTTTATCCTGTTTATATGTATTTATAGTGAGTTATATATTTTTGTAAAATGGAAAATACCAGAATAAATGTTTTGTACCCTCATCACATCAAGGCATTTTCATCTCAGAACATTATGGATTTACACCGACAAAACAATCCCATATGTAATTTACCTACCAGTAACTGTGAGTTCTCTAAGATTTTTACTGTGTGTATTGTTTGTTTCTTTTATATTATATTATTGTGTGTATATATACCCAACCATGGCTGATTTCGCTAGCTATTTTTCTGCTTTGTATAGTTCTAAAATAAATTCAGTCATTTTCAACTGATTAGTATATGTTTTTTTTTATTATGTAAACCACTGTATCCGGTTAGGAGGAGGGTAAAGAGCTCATACAAATGTCGAATCCCGCAATATTCTGTATTCGGCCGTCAGGAGCATGTAGGACAGTGGCTGTCGTGGTTTGATTTCTGTCATAATCATCTGTTGGATGTTTTTTTCTTTTATAGCGGGGGAGGGGGTTGAAGCACATTTGTGTTTTTATTAGGTTCTGATTTTTTTTATATTTATACCTCAAACATCACTTTAAAAAAAACCTTGTCCATATATGCATAGGGTTCAGTTAAGTTTGTACCGTTATCATCTGAACAAAACTCACTTCTAATAGACCTCATTGTCAGCCTCGCATCTCTAAAGATAATGTTCCGACCCAAAGAGAAACATATACCAGTACCCATCTCTTCTGTTATGACTTTTTATATCCTTGAATGTTTTTCTATTTCTTTTGATTTTCTTTTTTAACCAATATATACAATTATTCATGCATGAGGACTTTTACTATATGCATATATTGTCAAAGTACTTTTACTATAGGCATGTATTGTCATAGTTATATTTGATCCAACTTTATTTTCAATGCTTTTAAATTGGGTCTTGAATGTAACTTTGTGACTTTTTTATTTATCCAATTTTTAGGTTTATGGCTTTTGGTTTTCTGTAGCTAGGGTCTGGATAAACGTTTTAGTCCCATTGAGATTTTTATAGTTGTTTTCTGTTATTTATTTTTGTTTACCTTTTGATAAATTCTACTTTAAAAGAGGTACAGTCAAACTCACACAGCAAAGATAAACTGTTAACACCATGACTTAATATTGAAAAAGACCAACAGACAAATAACAGTACACATACCACAACATAGAAAAATAAACATTAAGCAACACGAACACCACCAAAAACTAAGGGTGATCTCAGGTGCTCCGGAAGGGTTAGCAGATTCTGCTGCACATGTGGCACCCGTCGTGTAGCTCATGTGATAGCAAATCCGGTAAATAGTCTAAATCGGTAGGTCACGTTCATGAAAGGGAAGGTGATTGTAGATACGACATAAGGAACATATCCGATATCACTTGCGAAACAGTTATTCTATAACGGTAAACCAACTCTTGATGGTGTCCGTAACATTTACGAATGGATGATTTCAACTTCGCTATTCGAAACTATTGGTTTAATAGCTTCCTTGTGAGCAGTAACCCTCTATCAAGAATATCATAATAGGAAATACAAGCACTGGCATATCGTATCAATTAGGAGATATATACCCCGTATGCAGGTGCTGCTATAATTTTGCTACTTAGAAATGGAAAGTTCACAATTGGAAAGCTGACATCATCTCTTTGTCGTAAAGTTTTGTTTTTAACCGATCATCATTGTCAATTTCTAGATGTAAGTCAAGATATGAGGCCGACTTAACTGTATCTGTAGTATCCTGTATCTCTAGTTCGATAATTTCCCAAGACAATGCCAAAGATAAACATTAAATGAACATAATAGTTCATTGCAGACAAAAAGTTTCATATTTGTACGATCGAATCTAAAGATATACATCAAACCGAAATAGTCAAAATTTAAACAACAACAAAAAAAGGATTCAAAGAAAAAATCAAAACAGGAAGTCCGTTTTCAAAAAGATTGAACTAATTGAGCAAGTAATATAAAAAAAGAAGATGTGGTATGATTGCCAATGAGACAACTATCTACAAAAGACAAAAATGACACAAACATTAACAACTATAGGTCACCGTACGGCCTTCAACAATGATCAAAGCCAATACCGCATAGTCAGCTATAAAAGGCCCCGATAAGACAATGTAAAACAATTCAAACTAGAAAACTAACGGCCTTATTCATTTAAAAAAAATGAACGAAAAACAAATATGTAGCACATAAACAAACGACAGCTACTGAATTACAGGCTCCTGACTTGGGACAGGCACATACATAAATAATGTGGCGGGGTTAAACATGTTAGCGGGATCCCAAACCTCCCCCTAACCTGGGACAGTGGTATAACAGTACAAAATACGAACGAACTATAAAAATCAGTTGAAAAGGCTTAACTCATCAGATGGACAAAAAATACAAGTGGACGTGGCCGGGATCTTATACATCCCGACACAACAAGACACAATGAACAGATCTGAGAGTACTCGCAGTTATCTGACAGCTAGTTCAAAGCCACTAACAACTAATAAAAAAAATCATGCATCTAAGACTAAACAATCAATCCGTACACATCCAAAATCCAATGGATTTAGTGCAAAGACGTCATAAACAGCCAGAGAAAAACATGACCTTGTGCAATGCCAAGTTACAGGTATCGACAGATTGTAGATTTATATAACATACTAGTAATATTTAGTTAGCTTTTAATCTACTGATAACAATAATCAATATTTATACCAATAAAAACAATGTTCAATGATCTTATTACAGTGTTGAATAGGTAACCTTTTAGAATAAGTTTATTTAAAGGAGCGAAAAGTTTACATGGATCATTTCTAAATTTCCGGCACGGTTAACAACATTTTCCGTAAAAATGAGGATGTGCTATCCCGTTTGAAATAAGTTTTCTACAGGTACAACCAAACTTCAAAACCAAAACATTATATCTATGGAAAAATTTAGGAAAGGTTTTAAGTAATTTATGGTAACGATATCCCTGGTTTAATAATTTACCAGTAATACATAGGTTGTGTTCGTTAAAATCAAAAACGTCACAACAGACACGGGCATAGCGAACAAGTTGTGAAATATAAACACCGTAAGATGGTGCAAAAGGAACATCACTATCTAAAAATGGAAAATTAACAATAGATAATACAATAACAATAAATGAGAGAACATATAGAACAGAGAAACATACTAATAATAGCTAACAAAAGGTACCAGGTTTAAACAAATTTACCCCAGACGCGCGTTTCGTCCACATAAGATTAATCAGTGACGCTCAAATGAAAAAACTTCGAAAGGCAAACATTGTCGCGTACAATGAGGACAAAAAGTTCTAAAAAGTTTGGGCTTTCTGCCTGGAATAAGAACATCCTCATTATTTAGAATAGTTCATTCTTTTGCAACCAATTTTATATGAAATGACTATATAATAGATACAAACAAGTCATGATAAAATCGAAGTGGTGACTTATAACAGAATAAAAACGGATACATAAAGACACCACATAAAAATTCACAGTCGAGTTAGCCAAAGCCATCAACGCACAAAGTGACCGGATTTGTAATCACATAAGCAACACGACGGGTGCCACATGTGGAGCAGGATCTGCTTATCCTTCCGGAGCACCTGAGATCACCCCGAGTTTTTGGTGGGGTTCGTGTTGTTTATTCTTTAGTTTTCTATGTTGTGTCATGTGTACCATTGTTTTTCTGTTTGTCTTTTTCATTTTTAGCCATGGCATTGTCAGTTTGTTTTAGATTGATGAGTTTGACTGTCCCTTTGGTATCTTTCGTCCCTCTTTTAAATGTCTAAAAAACTATCCGAAAATTGGAGAGACTCTAGAACGATTATTTGCTCAAATCCACGAATTTGGAGACATATTTGCAATTTATTTGGTAGACTGTTTATTCATAAAAAGAAAACTTAGTGATTTTTTTGTATTTCAAAATTCTCTCGCATAATTTTTCTTTATGCACACAAATGTGTTTTTCATGAACAATCTAACCATATTTAGGCAACTTTCAAAACTCATAGCTTGCATGCAAAGATATGATTTCACGTCCCCTCACGCATTCACGATGTCCTCAATCAGAACCGATCCCCTCACGCATGACATACTGAAAATATGAGGTTTATAGATTTATTAAGAAGTCTATCAACACCGGACAACGAACACACCGCTCAAAACGTCATGCATATCCATTGACCGAAACAAAAAGTAAATTTGAACTTGTAGGTCTGTAAATAGAACCATTTCAAAATTAAAATGTCACTTTTTTAGGCCATTTCTATTGGGGCAACTGATTTTGTAGGAGTTCAACTCCACGTACAGCAGTAAATGATACATGTATCTCTTCGTTGAAGTATTCACCACATCATGCATTCTCCGATTTGCAATACTTTGATCAGTTAAATACGAAAATTGCGATTTAGAAATGTATATATCTTTTGAAGCGGTAAAAATTACTCCATTCAAGCACAACCGGAAAATCCTCTCACGGTTTTTATTGCAGAACCAAATGTTCTGCGTGTGTAGATTACCAGCCGTGAGATAGGAGATTATCAAGTAACAAAACTAAAAAAAATTCAAAGGAGGTGTGCTTCTTTGTTGAATATTTGTTTATTTTTAGATTGCGACACAGTGACGACTGGTGTACCTATATTTTGACAAATTTCCCTGTTATGTCTGTTTTGTTCACGCATAGTTGTAAATATAATGGAATTCGAAGCAACTGTCATACAAGTGAAAGGTTTAGCACTATAAAACCAGATTCTTTATGCCATATTCTACTTATAAAAATGCCTGAACAGTTGTTGTCCTTTTTTTGGGTCAGTTTTATTATTTGATTTTTCCAATACATTAAGGACATTTCGTTTTGAATTTTCCTCGGAGTTCAATTTTTTTGTAATAAAAATCTCTTTTTTGTTGACCTTGTTTTGTTAATTAGTAATTATTATCAGGTTGTTTTTATTTACCTTTCTTTAATAGTTTTTGCTCTTAAGGCGAAGTGTACGTAATTAAACTACACAATGGATTTTTTTGAAATTTTACTTGTAGATTCTACTTGTAAAAATAAATCGGAAAATAAAATAAAAAAAGGGGGTAACCGTTTTCGTTTTTGAGATACGAGCTGTTGAAGTTAACAGCATCATACACCAAAATTACAAAGGATATATAGGGAAAATCGTGAAATTCGGCAGGAATTGTTACATTTCCAAGATTTTCTATTATCTTAGACAATCGATTTTTTTTTTAATTTATGAGACGATTCTAAAATGTCTAAGGAATCGACTGGTGCAAAGAAAGTCCTTAGCAACCGTGCTACTTGTCAAGCTATACCCTGTTAAAGTTGAATTTTGCGTGTAAAAAAACAAAAAACAACGACAACGTTATTGACGTCGCTGCAACAGTTAAGACGCTTCATATAGTTCTATACTTGTATGAAATATATACCGTTTTGTTGGAGTTCATGTTGCTCGGTCTTTAGTTCTTTATGTTACGTTTTGTGTACTATTGTATTGTATTTGTCCATTATATTCGGGTGCATGCGGAGATCGCCAAGCTAGAAAACGGTTGACATTTTCTTCATTATGAACTAGAACTATTTTCGACCTTGGTGCCTTATTTTTGTTAAAATCTAAACACTGCGACGTGTTTTCAAAATCTTTGTTCCCATAAAACTTCATTTTATCAAGGTCTCTTCTCAGAATATCAGCCATCTGTCTGGCACAGGATAACAAATCAATATTTAAGTAAATTTAAGTTGTGTGGTAATTCTTAGTACATTTGGGTAAAGTAATCTTATCTTTGTGCCGCATAATCATCTCTATAATTCAACACATCCCTGAGCCACGACATTATACATTTTATGCATTGCATGATCTTCTTTTTATCACAACCCAGACCGGCTAGTAATCGTTGTATAACTTTACACGTCTGAAGACGAATATTTGCGTGAAACATTTTTGTATGATTTTTATTTCTGGAAATCAGTCTGAAATCTACAACAGTCCTTTTCCGAAAGTCGGGCTGGACCTTTACTTGTATGTGCATTCGAGATTTACACAAATTGTAACCCGAATAATTCAGTCGTATTATTCAGCTGATGTACGAATGCTACATTTCTCGTGTGGGAGAAAATCGGACACGGAAAGGGCTTGAATCATTCGAGTTACTCAAATTGAAACTCGGGAATATATTTCTAACTGTTCGGAATTCGCGGAAACAAATGATTGTTTTTCGCATTACGGTATTGAATCAATATGAGTCAGAGATACCAATTATTTCTTTTAACAAATTCGAATACCAGTCAGTTTATAGGACCTCAGTTTGAAATAGGGGCGGCAATCCATTCATTTTATCCAATCAATTGGAAGGGGGGGATCAACATTGATAGTCAAAAAGCCTTGAAATATTCGATAAAAACGTTGAATGTAAATTATATGAACTCCAAAGTCTCATATTATAAGACTAGTAAAACACATTCTTCTCAATTCTTGTATGATCATGAACTAGGTGAAAACCTAGAGCTAACCGAGTGCGAGATCCTCATGGATAATCATCGAGGTCGTTAAACACCCCTTGCAGTAAACTTGGGTTAAATTAAAAAAAAAATCTAAATGTAATAGTCTGCACACATTTCACCTCTCATTTCACTAAATATTAAATTGCAGTTACAAGTATCACAAAACTTCCCTGACCTCTTTTCTTTAACCATAATAGAGGGAGGAGGGACGGAGGGATCCAGATCCCGAAATCCCGGGCTTAAAAACACGAAATCCCGAGGTCCCGAATTTGAAAAAAAATTAAATCCCGAAAGGGTCAATTCCGAAATTCCGAGCTTAAAAACACTCGATCCCGGAGTTCCGATAAAGGTCCTATCCTCCCCCTCCCCCCGTAATTCTATATTCTATTCATTCATAATCTTGAATTGAGATTTTATACTTCAAAATTACATTCTCTAATTTTGAATGCTGCACACAGGCACAATAAAAGAAAACAGATATCGCTATATATTTTCGAAATTGGAATTTGTGAAAGAAGAAATGACATGTTATATTTTATCTTACATGTGTACTTTCAATTTCAATATGGTTCTAAATTTATATTTAGTTTTCCCATAAATTGCGGACGGAATAGAAGACACCCTGTTTATTTTCTGCACATGTAGAAAAAGTTGAAAACTGGGAGTTGAATGAAATAATTTTTACTTATTTTAAGATAAATGTTAGAGTGAGACAATTTTTAAGTTACTGAGTAATTTTTGCATGTTTTAGGGCATAATTTGTTTATTTTTTGTTTCTTTTCCGTCTTTGTTCTTCCTACTTGTAAGTGTTGCACTAGTGGTCAAATTATTCTCTTGGTATCGTCTGATATCTTATATGAATATAAATCATGTCCTTAAATTTTCAATTGCACAAAATACGAACATTTCAACGTCTTTTTAATTAAACAATTAAATTAACACGTCTTTCATTAATTGTTTGTAACCTATTTTAAAACTTTACGTTGAGTACTGTGTTTTTCGTTCAAGACTACGGCTTTTTAAATCGATATTGTTGGGTCAAATCAGGTTTTATTTTAATTAATTTGATATCAATAGAAGAAAAATGTTACATGTTTATTTGTTTATAATTTTGTTGTGAGGCGTTTTTTCTTTCTGATGATATCATAAACACGAAATGCCTTCTCCTACGCGTCTAAAACCAAAACAAAAACAGTGTTTTTAAGTCAGACTGCACACAGAACAACGTACAGAATGCTGTGATTTCTAGTTGGTGTTATTTAGATAATTTCTATGAGGTTTAAGACAGCACAGGCGTGCTTGTTGGATTCATTATAGACCGCAGAAAGTAGTTTCTCATTCGTGTGTCCTTTCTTGGAGTAAGGGAGATAACTTGCGTAACTAACGACGAACGTTTTTAATCCCGTATTCCGCTAGAGGCGTGCAATTACGTACCCTTCGCCTTAACACAAAAGTGGGTAAAACATATCCTCATTTATTTTAATTTAATCCGTTAGCGATTTTACTTTTTCGAAAAGAGCTTTTAAAATGTCATACTTCCAAGACGTGACGCACACCTTTTCAAGTGACGTATATTTTTTCAAGGTATTAAAATTATATATATGCTCAAATCGAACAAGATAATCAAGAGTTCCACAAGGCCCTTGTCGGAATCCACACTGGGTAATGATTAAAAGCCAATTATATTTCCTGAACCATTCAAGGCTATTGTTCATCCGCTCGAGCGTTGAGCAGACACATTTTTTTTTAACAAAATTTGTGAAAGTTGAATGAACTATCGTATACTAACCTGCCATGTGTTGCCTTAATATCTATAAGTTTACGATGTTTTAATCACTTTTTTCAGAGTGTCCTTCAAATTTATCATTATGGCCTAAAAAATTGACTTTTTTTCTCACAACGAAAACGTAATGCAAATTTGATTAAAACGTACGACTAAATGTTTAAAAATTTCGCAAGTTAAATAGATGTTAACCAATAATTGACGTATGTGTGACGTAAAAATGTAGTTGAGGTTCATTAACTCTTTAATTTTTTAAGAATTTAGAAAAATATATGGCAGTTTTTCTATGTTTTTAAAGGCACCAATTGTCGCTTACAAATATTTTGCTCAAATATATATGTATTTAGTGTATATTTACTTGTTTATGTTATTATATCTTTTTGATTGACTTGGTGCAGGCATTTTTCTAAGTGGTAATTGTGAATTAAACCTGATTTTATAGCTAGCTAACTCTCTCGATTATATGAAATTAATGCAATTCCGTTATATTGACAACGATATGTGTACAAAATAAACAGATTTATCAGGAAAATTGTCAAAAAATAGTAGTATAGCAGGCAAAAGTCAGTTTGGGTATGTTCCCATTGAACAAAAAATAAAGTTACACGATTTGTTTCAGTGTTGTAAGCAGTAGCTACGATTTACTTACAAGTATTTACAATTGTTGCCAAAAGTGTTATATAAATCCGGGATGATTTGATTGAAAGTATTTTCTGATCTAAAACGGAGATAGTTGAGAGTCAAAGGATTTTTGTATTTGTTTCTTTTTCTGAGCCTTGCCTTTATTTATAGTTGAGTTGAGATGGAACTGATATTCCTTAATAATAACAAGTGAAAGTATTTGATTTTCCTTCTTTACAAACAATCTTTTTAAATGAAACATATGTTGTAAGAACACGTTAGGTATACATATATTTTCTTAAGAAAGAAGTAAACATATTTTAAGTACTCATTAATACACGTAGAGTGTACTTACAAAGTCGAAACAAATTGTAAAGCCATCATAACAAGTTATAATCAAAATGTATCAACACAAAGATTCTCATTTGTAGATTCTTGTGAGCAGTGTTTACAAGTAGTCACATTGTAATTCGAGCGATTTACGATACTTACAGATTGTAACGAGCTTTATTTACAGACAAATCAATCCATAAGCATTCATCATAAAATTTTTACCTCTCCTTTACCGAATGCCTCAGAATTTTTGCGAATTTTTGTGTATTATAGCCAATTTTTTTTCACTGATAATGACGAGTTATTTACGGGTTGACTCCTAGCTAAGATATACAAAAATAATATCATTGTATGATAATGGGTCGTTTAGTTCAAGTATGGGACTTTCTGTTCGCTTAAAAGTCATTGTACATTACATTTGATTTATTTGAATACCAATTCCCTTATAGAATCATATTCGAAACAGTGTGGTCCTGGCCATTGATTGACAACCGAAATTATCCCATTGACTGGGACAGATTAGATGAACGTTTGTCGGTAACGACTATTGCTCACTTCTTACTTATTATAGAATTTAAACTGTGGGGTCACCAAAGGTTCTTAACGCCTTTAATGATAAAATAATTTGAAAAAGTATTCAGCAATAACCTTTATGTTTTGATTTATATTATTGATATAAATCAACACATCGAATTATTCCGAACTAGTTTTTCGAATTGCTTTATTTAGGTGTTGAGAACCTTTGATGACCCCACAGATTCAGTGTCTTTAACAAGTACACAGTGAGCAGTGATTGTTACCGACAAACGTTCATCTAATCTGTCCCAGTCAATGGGATAATTTAGGTTGTCAATCAATGGCCAGGACCACACTGTTTCGAATATGATTCTATATTGTAAAATCGTCTGTCACGTTAGAATGAATCATTCACATTAAAAGTTGTAATTAGTCGTTCGTTGGCTTGTCAATAATCAGAAATATGGCAAGTATACTTCACTTGTTGCAATGATTGATAGCATTAAATTTGTTGATATTTTTGTTAACTTCCACTTTCGAATTTGGCTTTGTGCTTGGTATTTGCCTTATACTTGTCTAAACGTAAGTAAGCTAATGTATAACATTACTCATACTCAGTTGCCACTTAGAGGCTCATTTTTTAAGAATATTTCTTATACCTTTTGACAAATCGTTCTGTCCATAAAACTATCGAGCTAATAATAGAGTCGTCTTCGTTAAAATGAGAACGATTAATCTCATCAAAAGCACGAGTTAACACAAATAATGTAAGATATCTGCCGATTGATTTGAGGAAAAGTTTTCACAAAAGATTTGCAAAAAATGTGGATTGTTCCCCTGAGACATGTTAGAGCACTGATGTTTCAACAACACTATTGATTGTTTCACATGTTTTAAATACGTAGTATTTTTGTTTATTTCCTGAAGTGAATTAGATGAAATGTTCTTTTGTTAGGTAAAGAAATACGATGGATACCAGTGAAACATCAAATCTCATCATTCACAACACGTTACAGGATTCCACCATACACTAGATAGGGTATCAAGTAATCCATGAGTAGGTTTCAAGTTTTAATACTTTTAATATATAATTAATACTATTCGTTTATAGGACATTTTTCCACATTCTTTTTCCTTCTTTAATTTTCATGACTTATGCTTAACCGTCAACTTTAAAGTTTTAAATCAAAGACGAACGTAACTAATTTCTACAAGAAAACTATAGAAACCTGTTCTTGGCCTGTTATATCTGACTATGTGGTATGTGCTTTGCTCATTGTTAAAAGCCGTACGGTGACCTTAAAAGTTGTTAATAAATGTGTCATTTTGATATCCTGTGAAAAAATGTCTTATTAGCAATCATACAACATATAACTCTTCAAAGCAAACAATACTTTTTAAACAATGTTGTCGAGCTTGTTATATATCTGATAGTATAAAAAAACCATGAAATGCATTTTTTAACTAGCATAATTAATGAAGATAACAATGAAGGCCTCATATTTGCAAAATTATTAGTATGTACATTAGCCCTTTTTACGAATATAGGCTATAATAAGCTAAATTATCAGACTTGATATCTTTCATAGCCTCTTTGGTATCAAATTTTAATGGTAACTAAACGGTATGTTTTTTTCTGGAATAAAAGTAACTAATTCAAACACTAACATTGCAATTTGTCAAACAGTCTATAACGCATAGCAAAAATCCATGATCTTAGGCGTAAAATTTCCTATGTGTACTCTGTTGTAAAAGGTGTTGGTAATTAGAGATAAAAGGTATTCTCGGGTATGATAGATGGACGTTAATTTTACAGTTGCCATATAAGTGATTTTCTAGTCATATCAATTTGAAGGTTAGGTAAAGTAAGTAGCTGAAAAAAAATAAAAAAAATATTGCAGATCAACACACATTTGTTTCGATTAATTCAAAAACCAATGCTAAACAACCATAATGATATTCATATAGAATAACTTTAAGCCATGACGTTGTCAGTTTTCTACTTTTGGGAAGGATCCTTTGGTATATTTCGCCCCTCCTATATTGGAAACTGGAAAAAAAGGAATTAAAACGGCTAGGGTATTTCATTTATACTACAGTCGTTATGGAATTTGAAAGGACCTTTCTCCGTAGTTGACATAATTGCACATTTCAATCATTTTACCTCAGATAAATATTAATAAAAATGTGCCTTCCTTAAATTTTGGTGTGTCACTAGTTTCTTGTGTAAAAAGTTTTAAAACAAACACGCTTACATCCCAGAACAATTTTAAACGAAACGAAACTGATCAAATGGCAACATCAATACCTCAAACACATCAACATGAACAAACGGATAGCAGCTATCATATTCTTGACTGGGTGGGGCATTTCCGTATGTACAAAATGGTCGCTTTAATCTTGTTTTAAAGCTAGTTACACCTCTCATGTGTATAACACTCGCATAATATATAGATATAGGAAGATGTCGTACGAGTGCCTATGGAACAATTATCCATGCAAGTAACAATTTTATGTCATGTTATGGCCTTCAACATGGAGCTTTGGCTCGCAACGAACAATAAGCTATAAAGGGCTCCAAGAAATTACTAGTGTAAAACCTTTCAAACCGGGAAACAAACGGTATATTCTATTCATATTGACAACGATGCGCCCACAATAAATAGACATAATAACATTCGCCTCAAACCAAAAATACGACTATCTAAAATAATCATAACTACAGCTGAATTCATTGAGTATGTAAGAAAAGGAAATATCTTTGGTTAGTTTGCTTGCTATCTCAACTAATTATTGGTTGATTAATTCGATAGAATGACGGATTTTACAATTCTGTATTCCATTACCTTACAGTTATCCAATATCACATGATTTAGTCTTATTATAATCTACGTTCTATTTAAATAGAATTTTTTTCAACGTATTTCTTATTGATGCTTACAGTTGAATGAATGTCTCTCGATTCAGTTTTTGAAACAGAATAATTAAGGAATAAAAGAAAGTCATTTGATAATATAAAGAAGTGAATTCAAGTTTTGTTTGCGATTTGTATTATGGAAAAACTGATGGAAATGGTATTAACATTTTCAGTTTTTATCGCTGCTGTATTACTACAAGGTGAGTAACACAGACTTTCAAATTTAATCTTTTTATAGGACATTTTAGAAAAAGTGTTGATCGTTTGTTTTTTTTCCATTTATTTCCTAAATAAATATTGTTTGTGTATTTAACAACATTGAATTAAACAATTGCTTTCATGAGTACAAGAAGCAGTAGAAAAACTAGTGAAAACGGATGAAATGATATGATACTACTTATAGTTCACTTATTTTTTTTTTCATTATTCCACATCTTAATATATGTACAATAAGACAACAAACGCGTATCGAACCAATTATGAATGCCTTTCTATTTTAATTTGACTATTCATTTACTTCTTTGGTTTCTTTCTTATTTCTTGTCTTAAAAACTTTATAAATTATTAAGAAAAAGTTCACCCATGTTTCGACATTTTTTTAATGGGAAGGAATTCAATATAAATGTTAAGGTAAATGATTATTACAAAATTATCGTTTCATCCACGTGGAAGAAGAAGAATAAAATAAAAAATATTTGTACATTTACAAATTAAGTAAAACAATATGTATGTATGAGGTAATTGTATAATTAAGTTTTCTAATTATAAGATTACGTGTTATTTTCTTTTTCCTTATGCCTTTTTTTAATATTAAATCCAATTTTAAAACAATACAATGGACAGCCATTGTATCACAATTGTTTTATCCTCAGAAGATAAACAACTTAATATCAATATAAAAGGCAAAATGAGTGTATCAATGATAAATTCTAATAATCTAATTACTTGACGAATATATATCGTATAGTTTTAAAAACAAAGCAATAAAGATACTAGTTGATAGAGGCATTTGTTCTTGTATATTTCAATATGAAAGTGTTAGGAATAATGAAAAGTGTAATATGCTATCTATGTATAATTATAAATTCAGGTTGATGAGATGTTCACATGGTTCTATCATAATATTTGTGAATTTTACGTACGCCATCACGAGTTGATTGACCGTTATGGAATAACTGTTTCACAGGGGATATCGGATATGTTCCTTACGTCGTAGCTAAAATGTACAATCCCTTTTCCTTTCATGAATGTGACCTACCGAATTAGACTATTTACCGGATTTGTTATTCCATGAGCAACACGACGGGTTCCATATGTGGAGCACCATCTGCTTACCCTTCCGGAGCACATGAGACCACCTCTAGTTTTTGGTGGGGTTCGTGTTGCTTATTCTTTAGTTTTCTATGTTGTGTCATGTGTACTATTGTTTGTTTGTCTTTTTCATGTTTAGCCATGGCGTTGCCAGTTTATTTTCGACTTATGAATTTGACTGTCCCTCTGGTACAAATGTATCTTTCGATCCTTCTTTAGTAACGCTTAATTACTGCTTTGGTAATCCTGGTGCATGTATCTTAGTTAATCACATATGCAAATTACAATCCTCTCAAAATCAAAAGTTTCTGATAATTTCAATATTCATACTCCCAAAAGTTTTTTTAAAATTCTTCAAATGTGGTGCAATTAAACTGAATAACCCGCATATTTTTATATGTTATTTCGAAAAATTTAATTCAAAATTCCATTTTAAACCGGAGTAAACCATGAAAAACTGTTGATGACGTTACGATCACAGGACTAAATTATATCTATGAGCTGATAAAAATAACAACGTCAGCCAATCGGAAGACGCGTAATATCAAAAATTAAATTATTGGAAAATACCTGTCAACAATTATCTTGTTCCACATAAAAATAAAAACAGCCAAACAATGATTTTGCAACCCCGTAAAGACGTAAATAGAAAACTCGAAATATTACTGTTTATTACGCAATAGTATTGACAATAGGCTATATGTTATATTAATTTTGTCTTTTGATTACGGACTTTCCGTTTTGAATTTTCCTCGGAGTTCATAATGTTTGTGATTTTACTCTATACATACGCTACATGTTAAACAAATAAACACGCTGCCATTAACATAATTTTTCATTTTTCTTCACGCCTTAAAATGTTCTATTGAATCTAGTTTTAAAGTCTTTTCTAAGCCTTTATATTATAGTTACAAACTTTTACATGCATTTTGTTTAAGTTACCTAAAGACTCCAGCCTTTAACCAGGATATACAATTCCAATGCACAACTTCTTTGACGACATGACAACTTGACAGGAAATATATTTAGAATAAATGAATTTAAAAGTGTCCATTTCGATCTTAAGCTTTTGAAAGAAAAAGTTTACAATATACTCTGAAAAAACTACTTGAAAAATATTTGTCTTCAACTTCTAAAAGTGAGTATTTGTAACAGTCATTTATCTTTTGAAACGGACAGGTTTACATGTAACGCTGCCAACTATTCAATAGAAAGAAATGGAACTGAATATACAGAGTCGATTCCAACTATTCAATAGAAAGAAATGGAACTGAAAATACAGAGTCGATTCCAACTTATCAGTACAAATACAGATTAGAAAATAATTTTGTCTGCAGACATACAATGTAGTGGTTGTTAATATTGTTGATTATTGTTATACAAATGTCTTTCATCGGCCTTTTTTCGTCGTTTATTCTAAAAAAATAAATTGTCTTTTCAAAATGTGTTGCTGCCTTTTGAAATAATCTTCAAAATCTTCAAACAATTTCGTTCTACAGATGTCAAAGAATTGTCAACAAATAATTCATCCTCTATCAAAACTAGATCAATAAAAGATGCAGTGTATGGTCATCAACAGGTCGACAGCAAACCAACAACAAAAGTTCCCCGTGGAAATCTTCTCAAAAGGTTCAACGATAGATAGGTTAAATTAAAACTTCAATGGCTTTTAATGTCAAATATCTACATTTTTGTGTCTTTGTCTTGTTGGCCTTAAACAGGTTTAGATATACAAAAGAAAAATTCAAACGTAAGCCAAAAAATAATACGTATCAAGAGGATTTGATTATACAATACCACGTAATCATTTCGACATCTTAATTATTTTAAATGTAAAATGTGAACGTTACATGCTTGCGTCAACGGACAAATGTGTGTAACTGCTAGATGTAGCCGCTTTTCAGTCTGCAAATACTTTGTGTGATATCTCGTACTATTTACTGTATCAAGGAATGAGATAACAAACTCCTGATTACATTTTACATCTTGTAGTTGAGGGTTGTCTCGTTCTCAATTACAAAAATCTTCCTATTTTATACATGATGTAAAAAAATGTACTTAAATTGTCCGATTATAAATTTTGGAATTATTTAGAAACTAAAGTTTCAACTCCCTCAGGCAAAGTTGATTTTAGATGAATTTGAATATTATTTTTTTTTATCATATAGCTCTTTAACGGTTTAGGTACTTAAATATTTTCGGATTCCAAATATTTGGCTTTTAACGTTCCTGATGAAGGTAAATGAAGAAAAGCGCTTCGAACGCATAGAAATATCAAACGTGTAGTTTTCAATATTTTATAACAATATACAATATAGCTGATAATTTTGATGCGTAATCGGGACCAAAGTCGTATTTTGTCCGGTTAATATTTTTAATATTTTGTCTTTCAAACATATAGATGTAATGATCTCGTTCCACAAATAACATTCGAAGATATCACTGTCTTTCGAGGGTTTTTTTTGTTTTGTTTTAGTTTTTGGTTATTCAAACATTCTATACCTCCTTAATAACATTTCGACCAGGTGGAAATGAAATACCACAAATTGTACTATGTTTATTCATAACGCTATACCATTGGCAGAAGGATCTTTACCAGGATATATTATTCGTACGCTATTTGTAAAACAAATCAAACATTGACATTAAAGCATACATCATGTACATGTTTGTTCAAACTGTTTCTGTACGTAGGCCGAAACGATAGTAGTGTACCTTTTTAGAATATTCCTTCGCGACGTATTTATTCAATATATTGACATACATTTTTTTTCACTTAATATTAATTCGAAACTTCAGCACACGGATATTAAATTGTAATGACATATGCATTGAATTACATAACAGTAGGACATATTATACAATCTGGATAAACTCATTCAAAAATAGTCATTTGCACCTTCTAAACATTGATTCTTGGTAAAGGTTAATACCAGTGCATGTCATAAATGAAAAAGAGACTCCATTAATTGAATTTGAACCGTATTCGCGTCATTACAATGATTCGAATACAAGATATCAGTTCAATATCGTTTATAACTAAAAAAAATAAAAAATATGCTGATGTTGCATGGTAAAATTGTAAACAAATAACAGTTGTTTTTTTTTTTGTTTTTTTTTGTTATTTTTTTCGCCCTTTTTCTCTTTTTTTTTTTATTTTCGTATATAAACAATATTGTTAAAATGATAAAGAATTGTTTAGAAATTCCATTACTTTTTAATTAGAATAAAGGCAATGTAGATTATTCGTTTGTATGTTGTGCTGTTACACCACTGTCCCAGCTACTGGCTATAGGGAGGGTTGGGTTCACCTGTTTAACCCCGTCATGTTCTGAATGTATGTATGAAAAATAATATGTAGTATGATTGACAATGAGAGAACTAATCACCAAAATGACACAAACATTAACAACTATATGTCACCATACGGCCTTCAACAATGAGCAAAGCCCATACCGCATAGTCAGCTATAAAAGGCCCTGATATGACAACGTAAAACAATTCAAACGAGAAAACTAAAACCTTATTTAAATAAAAAAAAATGAATGAAAAACAAATATGCAACACATAGACAAACGACAACCACTGAATAACAGGCTTCTGACTTGGGACAGGCACATATATAAATAATGTGGCAAGGTTGAACATGTTAGCGGGATCCCAACTCTCCCCCTAACCTGGGACACTTGTATAACAGTACAACATAAGAACGAACTATAAAATAAGTTGAAAAAGGCATAATTCATCAGATGGACAAACATTAGACAGGAGCCTGTAATTTAGCGATTGTCGTTTGTGTATGTGTAACATATTTGTTTTTCGTTCATACTTTGTACATAAATAAGGCCGTTATTTTTCCCGTTTGAATTGGCTTTACATTGTCATTTCGGGGTCTTTAACAGCTGACTCCGCGGTATGGGCTTTGCTCATGATTGAAGGTCATACGGTTACCTGTAGTTGTGAATCGCTATGTCGTTTGGTCTCTTGTGAAGAGTTGTCTCCTTGACAATCATGCCACATCTTCTTTTTTATATGAATAATTCAGCAAATCAACGACATCATATTTCTCTAAAGGTCAGCGTTTATATGTGATATACAGGTTCAAAAACATGGGTTGTCTGAATTGTAAAATATTTGTCTTAGATTTTGTCGCTAACGTATTATTAGTTTTAAATATGCTGGGATTATAATAACAACATTCACACCGTTACAAAATGATAATCTGTATTGGAAGTGTTTAATCAAGTTGACATTTCAACAAAGTTTTTTCTAAAGATCATCTGTATACTCTAATTACTTTAAAAAGTTCAATACAAAGTGTGGAAATTGACAAAATTGTTTTCATTTTGAATATGTATTTTGCCTAAAAATTGTAAAACATTCTTTTCAAAGCTGATTTTATACTTCCCTTAAAATCATATTTTTTTTTTATTTGTTTCATTATGTATCACAATTTTAGAATTATTTTGGCATTCAGAAAACATAATAGGGCTATTTGAAGTCAGCATATGAAACAAATGTATTACAGGAAAATTGTCACATTGGTTGGATCACATGCAACGACATAAAGGAGTAGATACTATTTACTTTACAATTTTTTATAACTTCACATTTTTTGCGATAGATATCCATGATATGGGAGAGTTATCATATTCCGCGGAAGCTGCTTTCTTATTTTGATACAGATTTATGATGGCTCAAAATTCTTTTATAGAAAGATTTATATATGAAATCGGAACTTAATCAATTTTCAAATACAATTTACATAAACCTAGTATCGATTGCGGTAATTATCTTTTGTCTAATAAAACTAATTAGATTTTTTCTAAAATATTTGTATAAAACTGAGGAGACATGCATGATATACTAGTGAGGAGAAGATATACATGATATACTAGCGAGAAGATATATATGATATACTAGCGAGGAGGAGATATATATATAGCTAGGAGGAGATATACATGATATACTAGCTAGGAGGAGATATACATGATATACTAGCGAGGAGAAGATATACATGATATACTAGCGAGGAGAAGATATACATGATTTACAAATGTACTAGTAGGGAGAAGACATAGATGATATACTAGCGAGGAGAATATGTACATGATATACTAGCAAGGAGAAGATATACATGATATACTAGCGAGGAGAAGATATACATGATATACTAGCGAGGAGAAGATATACATGATATGCTAGCGAGGAGGAGATATACATGATATACTAGCGAGGAGAAGATATACATACTATACTAGCGAGGAGGAGGTATACATGATATAATTGCGAGGAGAAGATATAATTGATAAACTAGCAAGGAGGAGACGTGCATAATATACTAGCGAGGAGAAGATCAACATGATATACTAGCGAGGAGAAGATAAACATGATATACAAGCGAAGAGGAAATATATATAGCTAGGAGGAGATATACATGATATACTCGTGAGGAGAAGATATACATGATTCACAAATGTACTAGTGAGGAGGAGACATACATGATATACTAGCGAGGTGGAGATAGACATGATATACTAGCGAAGAGAAGATATACATGATATATTAGCGAGGAGAAGATATACATGATATACTAGCGAGGAAAAGATATACATGATATACTAGTGAGGAGAAGATATACATGATATAATAGCGAGAAGGAGATATACATGATATACTAGGAAGGAGAAGATATACATGATATACTAGCGAGGAGAAGATATACATGATATAATAGCGAAGAAGACATATACATCATAGACTACTGAGGAGGAGATATATATGATAAACTAGCGAGGAGGAGGTATACATGATATAATTGCGAGGAGAAGATATAATTGATAAACTAGCAAGGAGGAGACGTGCATAATATACTAGCGAGGAGAAGATCAACATGATATACTAGCGAGGAGAAGATATACATGATATACAAGCGAAGAGGAGATATATATAGCTAGGAGGAGATATACATGATATACTCGTGAGGAGAAGATATACATGATTCACAAATGTACTAGTGAGGAGGAGACATACAGGATATACTAGCGAGGTGGAGATAGACATGATATACTAGCGAAGAAAAGATATACATGATATATTAGCAAGGAGAAGATATACATGATATACTAGCGAGGAAAAGATATACATGATATACTAGTGAGGAGAAGATATACATGATATAATAGCGAGAAGGAGATATACATGATATACTAGGAAGGAGAAGGTATACATGATATACTAGCGAGGAGAAGATATACATGATATAATAGCGAGGAAGACATATACATCATAGACTACTGAGGAGGAGATATATATGATAAACTAGCGAGGGGAAGATATACATGATAGACTAGCGAGGAGAAGATATACGTGATAGACTAGCGAGGAGAAGATATACATGATATACTAGCGAACAAAAGATATACATGATATAATAGCGAGGAGAAATTATACCTGATATACTAGCGAGGAGGAGATACCCATGATATTCTAGCGAGGAGAAGATATACATGATATACTAGCGAGGAGGAGATATACATTAGGTACTAGTGAGGAGAAGATATACATGATATACTAGCGAGGAGGAGATATACATTAGGTACTAGTGAGAAGAAGATATACATGATATACTAGCAAGGAGGAGATATACATGATAGACTAGTGAGGAGAAGATATACATGATATACTAGCGAGGAGGAGATAAACATGATATACTAGCGAGGAGAAGATATACATGATATACTAGCGAGGAGGAGATATACATAATAGACTAGCGAGAAGATATACATGATAGAGTAGCGAAGAGGAGATGAACATGATATACTAGCGAGGAGAAGATATGCATGATATACTAGCGAGGAGGAGATATACATGATATACTAGCGAGGAGGAGATATACATGATATACTAGCGAGGAGGAGATATACATGAAATACAAGCGAGAAGATATACATGATGTACTAGCGAGGAGAAGATATACATGATGGAGTAGCGAGGCGGAGATATACATGATATAATTGCGAGGAGGAGATAAACATGATATACTAGCGAGGAGGAGATATACATGATATACTAGCGAGAAGATATACATGATGTACTAGCAAGGGGGAGATATACATGATATTATACCGGGGAGAAGATATAACCTAAAAATCATGCGACTGTTTTCATATTATGTTGATTTCTTGAGAAAAAAACATAAATGTATAAGTCATGTCCAGGGTTTCCCCTGTGTCATTTTTTTTTGTCGCCACCTCTTAAGCTAAAACAATATATTTTTCCCCAAGAAACACGAAGATATTTTTTGTTTTTCTACAACACCCCCCTTCTTCCCTTAGATAAGATGATCTTGCCCAATTGTGTCTATGATTATTCTTTCAAACTTATTTTAGAGTCTACATATTGAGTAAAAAACACTTAGCATTGACTTTAAAACAACAGAACTTTTTTTAACTTCAAAGGAAAAAATTTTCATTGTATTTTAAACAACTTTTCTAATTGAGGGGCCCACTTTACTTTTAATTATAAAGAAGATACAAGTTCTGAATTCAACAAAAGTCATGGACATGTTTTGATCATTAATACCAGTAAAATAGTTCGTTGGGTAAGTTTTTTTAAAAGAAAAATACTGATGTTCCCTTTTGTACTAAGAAGTGGTTTTAACAAAAGCTTTTATCACATGAAATTGGTCCCTCATTGCATGTGTAGTTATTACATTGAAGGGTTACTCTCATTCGATGGGTTGTTCCAAACCTTTTGGATAGATTTCTTCATAACGACAGTATTCTTTTCTTGACTATCGTAAATGAAAAAGTTGAGACGTAAAACTATGCTTGAAACACGTGTGTCACTTAAACGAAAGATTCCCAGACCTAACCAATAACCTATATTAAAGTCAAAGGATAGTTAAAGTTTTAAATCAGAGATTTTTCTTGCATTTGAAATTTTTTCGTCACAACAACAGCTTTCTTTCCTAAACTATCTTTAAAAGGAGAGGAAACGTTTGCTTCAAACACGTGCGTCGCAAAGTGGTAAAAAGTAAAAACACAAAAATACTGTACTCCGAGGAAAATTCTGTATGTGACATTTAGCGGAAGCCATTTAACCATATCATTTTGTCAAACAATTCAATCAACACCTTTATTAATTAGTCCTTTGTTGTCGATAGCTATAAAATGCAATCAGCTGATTAATGATTTTCTGTCAAAATTTTAATGAGGTCAAGGTGAATTCCGAGTATTGTCTGATCGGGTAAAGTTCGAGAAGCTCAAAATAAAGTAAATAAACCAGATGGAGAAAAATAAATTGTTATATATATTTCTTTGGCCAAATTCTTTCGAAAATGACGATTTTTTTATCTCCACAATTATTATTTTTACCGCCAGCGGAAACCCTGCATGTCAATATGTCAACATTTTAATTGTATGATACAAAGTGTTTGACTCTATTCCAAAGTCTAACGGGGGATTATTTTTTGAATGTCACCCTGGCGTGCAGACAAATCTAAAATCGATAACTCAAAATCAATGAAATAAATTCAGTCCAATAAAGAAAAGACGCAGCCCTAGATCTACGTTTTTGCCGTATAATGTTTTCAAAGGCTGTCATAAAAATGTATAATATATTACTTTGCGTCTGTTGTTTTTAGAATTACAGTGTCGTTGTTATGTGTGTGAATTCAGTTTAAGCACTTTTCATTTTAAATTCAACTGTTAAAGACAATTATAATGTAAGAACAGGGCTGAGAGGGTGATACAGCAGATTTGACCCCTCTTTTCGAGAGGAAGAAAACTGCTCTATCACGCTCTCAGTTAGTAGTTACAAAGGAGAACCAGCTGAAATCCAAAATAGTTTTACTGAGGCTATATTATCAGTTCGTTTTCGACTGTTTAGTACGAATTCCTTTTGGTATATTTCCATTGTCCTTCATCATGACAAACGCTATGGTGTTTTCGACGTTTATATTATTTATTTTTATTTAAGAAATTCGTTGTTGATCTTATGTGAAGACATATTTTTCTCTTATTATTGTGTTGGTTTTTTTTTACATTTCTTGATCGGTGTAAGAAAATAATTATCCTCACTAGAAAAATATTAGTTTGTTGCAAATGATTGCTTAAAACTTATCATTTATACATGTTGACGTCATGAAAAAAACGATCATGCCCGATGACGTCACATATAAAGAACACAACTTTTTTCGAAAGTTTTAAAAAGAACGGATAACAACCATTAGAGAAGCGGATTCCACTACTATAAATCGAGTGTTACGATATACCTCCACTCTCAATATTTAAATAATAACTATTTATAAACATCGGCAAGCCTCGTGCTTTAAATGTTGAAATTGTCTCGAGTGAAGAAATATTGTAACACACTTGTAGTAGGTAATTCTGACAAGTTTATATCATTGCAATTTCAAGTTATAATAAATTAATTAACGATAATATATATTATTGTGTTCACAACATGCATCATGTTATAGATATATAGTAGCGAAGAAATGCAAAAATGTTTTTCATTTTTTTCAGGTATTTTTGTAACTGGGTTTTCTGATAGGTGGAGTGTCGTTCACGAAAATTCAGAATGTGATATTGAGTATAATTGGATGATGGATTTACAAAAGATATATGATACTAAAGATGCAATGTACTGTGCCAGTCATTGCACTACAACTGATGGATGTTTAAGCTTTGAATATAACTCGGTGAATGCAGTATGCAGACTTTTCGACCGTCCTATTAAACGTAATAACGAAAGTACGTGTACACCAGGAAACAAAGTTTACTCTTACAGAAGATGGAAAGGTATAGTCTGTTTAACATGTATTTGGTACATATGATATGAGTACAAATGATCATCCAATATAGTCTCAATGTGTACAAACTCAAAATACTTGCTATATAACAAGCCATAAAAATGAAAAGATATGGTATATGTGCCAATCCAACATCTCTTCCTTCAGATTATAATGTGTATTATCACCAAGCCATAGAAATAGGAATAGATGATACGGTTTTGAAATGAGTAGCAATAAGATAAAAACAAATATTTGGTATTAGTGCCAATGAGAAAACTCTCAATTCAAGTAAAAATGTATACAAACTCAAAATACTTGGTAATCAACACATCATAGATATAAAAAGATGTGGTATTAGTGCATGTGGGACAACTCTCCATCCAAGTCACAATGTGTATAGACAACAATGTATAGAAATAAGAGCATATGATATAAGTATTCCATCCAAGTCAAACCGTGTACAAACTCAAAATACTTGGTAATCAACCAGTCATAGATGATGTTTTACAAGTGAGAATCTATTCACTATTTTGAAATATGATTATTTTTTTCTTTAATTTTTATACTATTTTCACATTTCCTGACCAGTGTGAGAAAAACAGTTCTCCTCACTTGTGAAAAAATCTGTTCTGGGCAAATCAAATGATCGGTTGAAATTTAATTGTTTTCTTGTGAATTTTCTTATTGTGACGTCATGAAAAAGTGAACATGCTTGATGGCATTACATAAGGAAAGTACACAACTTTCCTCAAACTTTAAAAAGGAACGGTAAAAAGCAAATAGAGAAACAGATTAAACCAATGTAACTCGTTTATTACGTTATTTCTCCACTCTCAACAGGTAAATTTGAATTATTTAAAAAAGCTCGACAAGCCTCCCGCTGCGCTTTAAAAATTAAGATTTAACTGTCTCTAGTTGGGAAATATCGTAATACACTTGTTGCAGTTGTGGAATCTATACACCCTAGTTAAACGCATTTGTTCTCATTATTATTATTATCATTATTTATATAATTATCTTATCCGAGTACAAACAAGACAGGGGTGATCTAAAAAAAATTATGTTAACATTGTCATTGGTTTCAATGAATTACATTGAAGTTTCAGTTAAATCCAAAGCGATAATTTCACATGTGAAATACACAAGGTTGTACGTTGGATAATCAAACTAATTGATAGAACATCTTTATATAGTACCGACTACTACTCTGTTTACAGTTAAAGATGGGCTTCAAACATTTTGTGGTGAGATATATTCCACCAGTGCTGCTTAATCTACTGCCTAATCTTCAATCACAACATGCTCAATCTTTGCAATTTTTAAGCAACAGAAAGACTTTTGATTTGTTTACGCTTTACACTATTTTCCCCATGCGTCACCATCTCATTAAACAGAGTTTTTTTTTTTTATAAAAATGGGAATTGTAGATACAAATTTATTGTTTTGGGTTACAAAAATTCATATCTTGTGAAGAACAACACTGAATCTACCAGAAAATATGCTATAGATGATATTATCAAAATGCTGGACTTTTGATCGACAATATATTTGTTGAGTTGGAGGATTCATATTTCAAGTGACAGTCGGTAAAGTAATGTGTCCTAATTGTGCACCCCTACTAGCCGATTTGTTTTTGTACTCGTATGAAGCAGAATGCATAGCAAACCTTCTAAAAGACAAACATAAATAGCACCTTGCGAAATTCTTTATTTTTTCATTCCAATAAGTTGATGATGTCATATCATTGAATGACACAAATTTCAGCCAATACTTGCATTTCATATATCTCAGTGAGCTTGAAATTAAGGATATTTCTGATACTAGAAGTACTGCTCCATACCTTGAACTTTACCTCAATATTGACACGGATGGACGACTTCACCAGAAAATATATGATAAACGGGACGATTTCAACGTCCCAACTACCAATATTCCTTTTCTCAGCAGTAACATACCGTCTGCCCTTAATTAATCATCAAGTTCATTTATTAGATTTTAGTTTGGATCAAAGAAAAATTACGCGATATATTTGGTTTATAGTTTGATTAAGAAGAAACTCCGACAAAGCTAAATAATACAATTAATTAATGTATAACAACCACAATTTAATATTAATTAGTATAGTAATTGTAATTTTAACTGTTATTAATAAATGTTATATAAGTCATACAAATATTATCTTGAATTCCATCCAAATTCTTTCTTAATTTTGAGAACTCGTTTTAAGAAATCAAATGTGACGTCACTTTGTGGGTTGAACTAGCTTTGGTTAAAACGGCTGTGTATGAGTAAAGTAGCCGTTTTTATTCTGTAGCTAGTCACCACTACTGTTTGATCATGTTTATCTATTATATAGTCATTTTATAAAATTTACTATTTGGAAAATTAAGAATTATTCTAAATATAAAGGATGTTCTTTTCCAAGGCGAATAACCCTGCCCGTATTGATGATTTCCTTTTTTCACTAAAGTAAGGTGGGTGTTTTAAAAAAATAAGTTGCAACCTGGTGATTTTTTTTTTTAAATGTCCAACCTTTTTTTTATTTACTGTGGGTGCACGTAGGGGGCACAAAATAAAGATTAGTATAATATTCACATTTAATGGAGTTGAACAAACATAAATAGAAGTACTCATATTAATTGTCAATTATTCTTTGATTTTATTTTTTCAAAAATTTATCTCTTTTATCTCTTCTTTCATTTACAATTTTATGCATCAGCATGGATTTAAGCCCTTTCGATCCAGGTTTCTGTCCTGTTTCTTGCTTTTGTGCCGTATTTTTGGCACACAAAACAGTAGTATCCTTCCTCTGTGACTATAAGTCATTTGAAGTCTTGCTCATATTTGTCTTCACTTGTGTGTCTTTCCCGTTGTTTGGTTGATTTTTGTTCAATTTCAACAACTTCAACATTACTATCAATTTTATTTAACCTATTTGGTCTAGTATTTTCTTTTTCATCATCGTCATCTGCCTTTCTTTTCATTGATAAATAAAAACATTGAAATTTGACGATTGGACGCAATCTTTGTCAATGAAAACAAGATTGGATTACTATTCAAATTTTAACGTTATGGAACCGAAAAAATCCGGATTTTGAAAAAAAAAGCCGACCACCTCCTAAAATCGAAAGGTGGTCGGCTTTCAAAAGAAGGTGATCGGCACACCTGGCTTAAATGCCGAATGGAAAACACTGACAGACAGATAGATCACAACTTTTTGGAACTTGTGGTTCCCAGTGCTCTTCAGCTATGTTTTTGTTTTGGCTTTTACACTTTTTTCATTTGAGCTTCATTTGTTAGTCTTGTGTGAACGAAACGTACGTCTGGCGTATTAAATCTTAAAACTGGTACCTTCTGTTGGCTTTTATTCGTGTGTTTCACTGTCTTATATTTTCTCCCATTTATTTGAATTGTAGTCCTGTCATGTAGTTCTGTCATTTTAATGTTATAATTAATATTGCCAGTTAAACGGGAGGTTTAATATGCCAAGTTCAATCCACCATTTTTTTCGTAAAATACCATGTACCAAATCAGGAAAATTACATTGTTTAGTTTTGTTTGTTTGTTACATTTTAATGTTGTATTTCTGTTGTGTCGAAGTTCTCTTACATTTGATGCGTTTCTCTCAGTTTCAGTTTGTAACCCGGATTTGTTTTCCTCTAGCGATTAATGAATTTCGAACAGCGGTATACTACTGTTGTCTTCATTTGTTGCACTCATCCGATGTAATACAACAATGTTGCCAAGACATTGCATCAAAACACAATAGTGCATGCGTTGAAAAAGATATAATTCCTGACATTTTATTTCTACTTCAATTAAAAAAAAACATTAACCAATGAATATAACTATAAATCAAAGAATTCAACTTTTGATAGAAAATATAATGGATACCGTATAGGACAATCAATCAATCTCATAAATCGAAAATAAGAGCCATGGATAAGAAAACAAGTCATGGGTTCAACAGACAGATAAATGTACACCAGAAACACCATAGAAAACTAAGATATAAGGTGCTTAAGAAGATTCAATTCAAGGACAAAAAAACAAAAACAGTTTTAGCACCGCAATAGGTGGGAGACTTGGTCTCTAACCAGATTAAGTAGTTCCTGGCATGTATGTATTACGCGCCTTAGCCCTTTGATGTAAGAAGAGTAAGTAGTTTCTGACATACATGTATCACGCGCCTTAACCCTTTGATGTAGGTAGAGTAAATAGTTCCTGGCATGCATGTATAACAAACCTTAACCCTTTGCTTTAGGTAGTGTAAGTAGTTTCTGGAATGCATGTATTACGCGGCATTATCCTTTGCTTTATGTTGAGTAAGAAGTTCCGGCATGTATGTATTACGCGCCGTAACCCTTTGCTGTAGGTAGAGTTAATAATTCCTGACCTGCAGTTATTACGCGCCATAACTCTTTTATGTACATGTAGGTAGAGTAAATAGTTCCTGGTATGCATGTATTGCTCCCAATAACCCTTTAGTGTAGGTCGAGTAAATAGTTCCTGACAGGAATGTATTACGCGCCATAACCCTTTTCTGTAGGTAGAGTAAATAGTTCTTGGCATGCAGTTATTATGCGCCAAAACTCTTTTATGTAGGTAAAGTTAATAGTTCCTGGTATGCATGTATTACGCGGCATAACCCTTTGATGTAGGTAGAGTCAAAAGTTTCTGGCATGCATGTATTACGCGCCGTAACCCTATACTATCAATCCGCACACATCCAACATCCAATGGATTTAGTGTAAAGACATCATAAACAGCCAGAGAAAAACATGACCTTGTGCAATGCCAAGTTACAGGTATCGACAGATTGTAGATCCATGAATATGTATATATATAACATACTAGTAAAATTTAATTAGCTTTTAATTTACTGTATTACGCGCCATAACCATTTGTTGTATGTATGTCCCGTAGTCTGAAGAGGAGGACGTGCCTGACATGCATGCATTACGCGCCATAACTCTTTGTTGTATGTATGTCCAGACTAGGCTTAAGAGGAGGACTTGTCTTAGTTATATGATACAATTTTTTTATTTTTTCAGATGGCTGTTCCGATCCAGGATATGCTTATCATGAATCTTTCAACATATGTATGTCCTTCCCTACTGACATGACCAACACTTACTATTGGGATGAGGCACAGCCTTACTGTGAAGCTAAAAATGAATCATTTCTTATTATTGATGGTATCCCTAGACTTGTTGTAGCTAACAACATTATGGACATGAGGCCAAGTGAGTAAATTCATTAAGTATTTACCCGAAATAACATTTTCAAATATAAGTATAACAGACTCGTAGTCAGTTGTAAATGCACAATAGAAAACAATATATTTGTTACCAGTTTCGGGATCAACGAGTCTGTTTTAAAGCAAGCTTCCCGAATTAAACTTAGCAGGCTTATGATTTGTAACGACAAACGTGCAGTGTCTTCTCCATACATTGTCGTAAATAAAGGCAACATAAGTATACCGCTGTTCGAAAGTCATAAATAGATTGCGGGAAAACAAATCCAGGTTACAATCTATAACTGAGGGAAACACGTCAACTATAGGAGGATTTACACGAAACAAAAGAAACACTATAATGCAACAAGAAAAAAAATAATGATATAACACGCACAGACACGAACTATAAGATAACACCTGCCATCTTTCTGACATGGTACATGACATTTTAAGAAAAAAAATGGTGTCAAGCTAAGCCTTACGCTTGTTTTGGGTTAGTCGTTACAAGTCATAACCTTGGTATATGTAATGGGTTTCGAGAAGGTTGACTTATTGATGACAAAACTGGTAAAAAAAGATCAATGCAAGAACCATAGATAAGTTATGCATTAATCTATTAAAAACTTGTGATGCGTATCATAAATTTTGAGAACAAAGTCATTATTAAACTAGGCATGATAAACTAAGAAAAAAGAGAAAAAGAAAAACCACCTTGCGAAATGCTTTTATACTTTCAGATATATTGATGATGTCCTATTACTAAATAACCAATATTTCCGCCAGTACTTATGTAATGTTACCATTTAGTAATATTTTGAGCATTGCAATTTGAGCGGGAAATTTGGTTTGCCATAAAATTAGGTTTAATCTACTATATTTCTTAATGTCCCTTACAAAGTCAGGAACATTCAAATATCTATAAATGTGGCATACATATATTTGTTTTTGTTGTACTTCTGTGTTTTTGTTCTGCTGTAGGTTTTCTCTTATATTTGATATGTTTCCCTCGGTTTTACTTTTTAAAAGAGAGACGAAAGATATCAGAGGGACAGTCAAACTCAAAAATCAAAAATAAACTGACAACGCCTAAAGTTTTTTTTTTCAATCAATTTATGAACTTTGAACAATGGTATACAACTGATGTCTTTCTATATCGTAAAACAAAGCTAAATATATATTTAAAAGTCAGTTTACTGTCATACAATTGAGAAGTTTAGCTAGCTTTTAAATCATGTTTAATCAATCATTTTCTACATATGATAGTTGATAGACAGTTGTGTGATGTGTTTGAGCTGTATATGTTACTGTTTACTGTTTGCTAAAAATTCAAAATTGGTTGATCAATTGTTTCCAGTCAGTTCTTGCACAGTTCGAGTATTTAGATCATTCTTTTCTTTTTAAATTTGTACAAATATCGTTTCTTCGACATCCTTTTAAGTTCTTCTCAATGCTGAGACATCAACATGTAATCTGTAAAAGTTAAGTTATCTCAGGTTCATCTTTGTGAAAAGTAAAATAACACTATTACAATATTACAGGGTATGATTTAAGCTTTTATTGGGTCGGTGGAAGAAGAGGTACGGATGGTGTATTTAGATGGATTGATGGAACAGATATGCCACCGACCAACACGTGGTACTGGTTCAAAGATCCAGCAAATGACCCAACCTTGGACTGCGTAGCGATACACAAATGGTTATTCCAAGGGAAATATTATGTAGTTGATTGCGATGTTCAAAAGGCATTGGTTATTTGTGAAAAGTTTTATCCATAATTTGTCATTTCAGAATGCTGTGTAGTGCTTGTAATTGTATTTGTTTGTCTAACTAACTAACTGACTCAAGTTTCACGTCTCATGTTGAAATCGTACTGTACGGAACATTGTTTGTATAACTTTCTGCCACTAGTGTCACGTCCCATGTTGACATCGTACTGTACGGAACAATGTTTGTATAGCTTTCCGACACCCTGTGTCACGTCTCATGATGAAATCGTACTGTACGGAACATTTTTTGTATAACTTTCTGACACTTGTGTCACGTCTCATGTTGAAATCGAACTGTACGGTACATTGTTTGAATAACTTTCTGACACTTGTGTCACGTCTCATGTTGAAATCGTACTGTACTGAACATTGTTTGTATAACTTTCTGACACTTGTGTCACGAATCATGTTGAAATCGTACTGTACGGAACATTTTTTGTATAACTTTCTGACACTTTAGTCACGTTTCATGTTGAAATCGTACTGTACGGAACATTTTTTGTATAACTTTCCGACACTTGTGTCACGTCTCTTGTTGAAATCGAACTGGACGGTACATTGTTTGTATAACTTTCTGACACTTGTGTGACGTCTCATGTTGAAATCGTACTGTACTGAACATTGTTTGTATAACTTTCCGACACTTGTGTCACGTCTCATGTTCAAATCGAACTGTACGGTACATTGTTTGTATAACTTTACGACACTTGTGTCACGTCCTCTTGCTGAAATCGAACTTTAGAGTACATTGTTTGTATAACTTTCTGATACTTGTGTCACGTCTCATGTTGAAATCGTACTGTACGGAAAAATGTTTGTATAACTTTCTGACACTTGTGTCACGTCTCATGTTGAAATCGTACTGTACGGGACATTTTTTGTATAACTTTCTGACACTTGTGTCACGTTTCATGTTGAAATCGTACTGTAC
Source organism: Mytilus edulis (assembly GCF_963676685.1). Lineage (NCBI taxonomy): Eukaryota > Metazoa > Mollusca > Bivalvia > Mytilida > Mytilidae > Mytilus > Mytilus edulis. The sequence continues at coordinate 10,969,572 of NC_092357.1, forward strand.
GAAACATTTTTTTGTATAACTTTCCGACACTTGTGTCACGTCTCTTGTTGAAATCGAACTGTACGGAACATTTTTTGTATAACTTTCTGACACTTGTGTCACGTCTCTTGTTGAAATCGAACTGTACGGTGCATTGTTTGTATAACTTTCTGACACTTGAGTCACGTCTCATGTTGAAATCGTACTGTACGGAACATTATTTTGTATAACTTTCCGACACTTGTGTCACGTCTCTTGTTGAAATCGAACTGTACGGAACATTTTTTGTATAACTTTCTGACACTTGTGTCACGTCTCTTGTTGAAATCGAACTGTACGGTGCATTGTTTGTATAACTTTCTGACACTTGAGTCACGTCTCATGTTGAAATCGTACTGTACGGAACATTATTTTCATAATAAAGGGGTAGTATTCAGTTCGCCTTTTCAGAAACTAAAGGACTATGGCAATCTCTTTGTTCATACACCAAAATGAAAATAATGTTACGTTTTTGGTTGAATTTCCATTGTTCAGTACGTTTTTAACCAATCACATTTTGGTGTACGCTTTTGAAAATATTACCCAGTATGCATTAGATTCTGAAACGGTGAATTACAGCTATTACAATAGGCAAACTCAATACCGTATAGTTGACTACAAAAAGTACCCGACATGACACAATTTAGGAAAAACTGATATGACATAATGAAACATCCATGACACATCTGAACTTCAGCCAGATACAGAATCAATCGGCAATCCTCGGATGAATCCGTTACTCTCTTTGAGGTACGGAATCGGCCGAGTTGTGACGAATGATACAGAATGTGTTGTGGTAAAGCATATGTGTAAAAAGTAAAATCACAAAAATACTGAACTCCGATGAAATTTAAAAACGGACATCCCTAATGAGCAGTCAACCATCCTCTAACCGCCAACAGTCTTAGAACAACATAAACAAAGCTGTTTACATTCAGCGTAAATCTCAAAGATTGGTACGAGTTTGAAACCCGCATTTATAAAACAATAGTCACAAATCAACGTACCAGATTTCTTTCCATTACTGGAATATAGCTCAAAGATTACCTTAGCTGTGTTTGGCAAAATTTTAGAAAATTTTGTTCCTTAATGCTCTTCAACTTCATACTCTATTTGGCCTTTTGAACATTTTTTTATTCGAGTGTCACTGATGAGTGTTTTGTAGACGAAACGTGCATCTGGCATAAATATAAAATTTTAATCCTGGTATCTATAATGAGTTTATTGACAAAGTCTACAGAAAAATCTCCTCTTGGGCTATAATGAGCATTCGAAGAAAATGATTGATACTTTGTAAAAATGTTCAAATAGCAGTAGAAATTAATTTTTCAGATAAAATACCATATCAAACCATTAGAAACTATTGTTGCCGTAATTTTTTACGACTGAAATTTCACTTCCATTCATAACTCTACATAAGCCATCAAACAAGATGCAATTGGTATCACATACTTTCACTTACTTGTTATTGTACGAACTTTTTGTTGCGGTTTTGAATTATTCAATGATAATTTTTTTTTAAATGGATTGAAGTGTCCATATACTTAGAGATAAAATTAAACTTAACAAGAAAACTGACGAAAGACAATACATACTTCCTTTTAGAATACATTATACTTGATTGACATTTCCGTTCAAATCTAAGTTAACAGTAAAATTGAGGATTCACTAAACGTCATACTCTGATAATGTCATCCAAGATGCCAACATTTTTAATCTATATAATAAAACAGTTATTGTAAAAGACACTGTTCATAACTTCAACAAAAGACTCATCTATGACGAGAAAATCTTAAAAACATTAATTTCTAAAAGCAAATACATACTTTCTATTTTCTAAAATGCTATTGTTTTTGAAAGATATCAAGCATCATGCAATGCAGCATTTGAACAATACAATGTATACCTCTATACAAACATTCATTATACGTTTTGTTTTTGAAAGATATCAAGCATCATGCAATGCAGCATTTAAACAATACAATGTATACCTCTGTAAAAACATTCATTATACGTTCAATTGTTGATTTCTCCTTGATATCAACATATTAGTAATGCTTTAACAGCCATATTTTATAATAATTGAACAGGTTAAAAATGTCTATTTTGATATTATCAAGAAACTAAGGTTTTAAATCCCTCAGGCAAAGATGACTTTAGGTGAATTTTGCTATAAATTCTAGCATGTTTGTTATATAGCTCTTCAACGGTTGCGGTACTCATACATCAAATGACTATCTATGAGCGTTCCTGATGAATGTAAATCCATAAAAGCGCTTCTGACGCATGCAATTATTTAACGTGTTGTTGTCATTTTTTAAATATAGTATGGTCTACTTATCCTTCTGGTACACATGATGTCAACCCTACATAAACCAGCAACACACACACATATAGCACGTGACCAACACATGAGATGATAGACATGTATTTATCGATGTTCTTTGTTTTGTTTTTGATATTTCAAATGTGTTTTTAATTTATTTTCATTTGTTTATCAAACATTATCAAACTCATAACATTTTTATCAATTATCTGGTGTATTAACATATTATCTTTCAGAATCAATAGAAAATGTCGATGTTTGTTTATCCTTTCTTTCATTCCGATGTTCATTCGCACTTGCGCTGTGCAGTTGTCGCAGAACTATACAGAGAAAATGCATGGTGACCTATCATTTGTATTATATTTTTTAACATATATCAGTATATACTACGTTTTGGCAAAGTATGAACACATTCTATCATTTTTAATTGAGACTTCAATGCCACCTTCAGGATGTTTGCTCCTCCATTTTTTGATTTTTTGCCAGATTTTCGGAATCCTCTGGTTTTATCCATATATTGTCATTAAAAAAATTTGCCCACTAACCCTTACTTTTCTTTTCATAATTTTATTACATAAAGTTTAAAAAGCCATATTTCAAAATTTTATAAAATTCTTGTTATTTTTTCATAGTTTTTGAAACAAATAAGGTGCCAATGTTAAATATATGAAAAATCTAGAGAGAATTATTTCCCGCCAAATTTTCAATGGCTTATATCTCGAAAATGAGCACACGGACCCTCCATTTTTTTCTACTTTTTGAGTTTCTTTATTAATATACTATCAATTCATAATAGTCTTTTAAAAAGCTTGTTATTTTTAACAGAGTAGCGAACATCCTTAAGCTTCGATGTTTGTTTTTTTTTTATTTTGAAATTTATATATTCAGTTTGATTTGCAATGATGTAAAATCATCGTTTTTACTTTGAAAAAATTAAGTCAGATAACACTGAAAATAAAAACGACACATACAAAAATGTAGCAGAAAACTCTGTTCTTCCACAACTTATTTTCTTTGAAAAAAATCTTAGTATTCGAATTGAAAGTGCACTGATTTTGTTTCCGGTTACAACATATTCAATTTAAAAACATGCAAATGTAAAATGTCCATTTTATAAAATTTTAATCGCGGAATGTTTGTTAAGTTAATTTGAAGGTCAGTTGTAAATTATCAGCTAATTATAAAGGTTCAATGATATTTGTTACTTTAACTATCACTATTTTAACATGACTTTTTACTGTTGACTGGGTGATTACTTTGTTAATAATGATACATTGTGATTTCTAAATATTATTTAGAATTGTACGAATGATTCATCTTTAATTCATAGCTCTTAAATACTTTTTCATAGAATTTTAGAAGCTACAAGAACATTTCGTCTAATAGTCAAGCTCTTGCATACAGTGTATATTTTTTAAAACTCGTGGACATGAACCTTGCAAGACTCTTTTTTCTTGTCCGCTTTCAGAATCAATATATCACTTCCATGTATAAACAAGGAAGTATGGTCGGGTCGCTTAAAGGTCAAATGTAAATCATGTTGGTGATAAGCTAGGTGTCATAATACTTGTTACGTTAACCATCACTAAGTTGACATGATTTTTTACTTTTGACTGGGTGATTACTTTGTTTATATTGATACACTGTTAACTATAAGTTATATGATTTCTAAACATTCTTTAGAATAGTACGGATTACTTAATGCTTTTGTTTATATATTTCAACCATTTTTCATTGACTATTAGAAACTATAAAGAATATAGTGGAATAAATTAATCACTTGAATACATTTTCTTATTTTTAACAAAAAAATGACGTACAAGTAACGTTCCATCCAAGCCTTCTTGATAATGAGTTGAAACATATGGTTTTAAACTGAGTTTTACTGTGCGTGTTGTTATGTTTTTGTTTGTTCTACATTGGCTAGAGGTACACGGGGAGAGTTGAGATCTCAAAAAGCATATTTTAACCCATCTCATTCTAGCGCCTGTCCCAAGTCAGGAGCATCTGGCCTTTTTAAGTCTTTTCTGATTTTTGGTTTTATTTTTTGTGCATATTTCGGAGTTGAGTATGACGTCCATTATCACTGATATATCGCTGTTTTCCAGAAAGACCCAATGATGTCATTCTGCTGTTGTCTGCTCTTAAATCGGGTTGTTGTCTCTTTGACACGTTCCCCATTTCCATTCTCAATTTAATTTGTAGATAAGGTACAGTTTCCCTATCCTCGATAGATATCGACCCACTGATAGTAATACCTTTGACAACTGAAGCATCTTCTTTGATTCGATGCTCATTTTCACAGTATTATAAATACAATGAGCTCAGAAAATCAAATGGTCCAAACTTTAAGCCAAACGGGTGTCCAAACATTGAGACAAAGGATTGAATGCGAAAAAAAAGATTTTATCATTTAAATAATTTCACAAATTTGATGAATAAAGTAAACAGTAGATTACCGATGTTCAATACTCATTAATCGATCAAGCCAAAAACAATCATGGTAACAAACGAAAACCCTAAAACACACCAACCATGAAGGGAAATTGAACTACAGAAAAAATTAACTGCAACAATAACAAACTCCACATTCATAGAAATTGACTAAAAAAAACTGCTATTTTCCTGACTTCATACCTAACATTTTGAGGAAACAACTGGAGCGTTAAACCCGGTTTTATGGCTAGCCAAACCTCCTGCTAATATAAATATATTACAAATACTGCTACAAAGACAATATTACGTGACAGGAATACAGTATAAATAAATCCAAGAATACTCATGACAAAGAAATAAATAGATAAAAAGATAACTAATAGTACAACAAAAAATGTAAACAACAGAATAACAACAGGAACTTTCCATTAATTTACGACAGGTTACCCGGACACCACACACTAAATATAAACTGTGAGACACACTAATGTATTAACACCACCAAAAAGTTATCCTGCTCTACATAAACCCCCGGGTTTTTTTTTTTTTTTCTTTTTTTTATCTCATAAATGTATAAATACCTTGTATTCCAAAAGTCATCGATAAATGCACTAATGCATTGACATTAACTATTGATATATTTTTTGAAATGCTCAGATTGTTCTACTCCATGATTGATAAGTTTCCACATTTCTATTGAAGGATGTTCGCTACTTTGTTTCAAGATAACAATATGTTTAAAATACTAATGTACATTGATAGAATTTTAATAAAAGAGCCAGAAAAGCAGAAAAAAGGAACAGTCCATGTGCATGTTGGTTTTGAAATATGGCTTTTTTAACTATACGTAATAAAACGATGAAAAGTAGGGTTTAGTGGGCAATTATTTAATGACACTACATAATAAAACCAGATGATTTCGAATATCTGACAAAAGTATGAAGCAAGAGTAGCAAACATCCTTAACAAAAGTATGAAACAAGAGTAGCAAACATCCTTAACAAAAATATGAAACAAGAGTAGCAAACATCCGTAACAAAAGTATGAAACAAGAGGAGCTAACATCCTTAACAAAAGTATGCAACAAGAGTAGCTAACATTCTTAACAAAAGTATGAAACAAGAGTAGCTAACATCCTTAATAAAAGTATGACACAAGAGTAGCTAACATCCTTAACAAAAGTATGAAACAAGAGTAGCTAACATCCTTAACAAAAGTATGAAACAAGAGTAGCTAACATCCTTAATAAAAGTATGAAACAAGAGTAACTAACATCCTTAATAAAAGTATGAAACAAGAGTAGCTAACATCCTTAACAAAAGTATGAAACAAGAGTAGCTAACATCCTTAACAAAAGTATGAAACAAGAGTAGCTAACATCCTTAACAAAAGTATGAAACAAGAGTAAAAGTATGAAACAAGAGTAGCTAACATCCTTAACAAAAATATGAAACAAGAGTAGCTAACATCCTTAACAAAAATATGAAACAAGAGTAGCTAACATCCTTAACAAAAGTATGAAACAAGAGTAGCTAACATCCTTAATAAAAGTATGAAACAAGAGTAGCTAACATCCTTAACAAAAGTATGAAACAAGAGTAGCTAACATCCTTAATAAAAGTATGAAACAAGAGTAACTAACATTCTTAATAAAAGTATGAAACAAGAGTAACTAACATCCTTAACAAAAATATAAAACAAGAGTAGCTAACATCCTTAATAAAAGTATGAAACAAGAGTAACTAACATTCTTAATAAAAGTATGAAACAAGAGTAACTAACATCCTTAACAAAAATATAAAACAAGAGTAGCTAACATCCTTAATAAAAGTATGAAACAAGAGTAACTAACATTCTTAACAAAAGTATGAAACAAGAGTAACTAACATCCTTAACAAAAATATGAAACAAGAGTAACTAACATCCTTAATAAAATTATGAAACAAGAGTAGCTAACATCCTTAACAAAAGTATGAAACAAGAGTAGTAGCTAACATCCTTAACAAAAGTATGAAACAAGAGTAGCTAACATCCTTAACAAAAGTATGAAACAAGAGTAGCTATCATCCTTAACAAAAGTATGAAACAAGAGTAGCTAACATCCTTAACAAAAGTATGAAACAAGAGTAGCTAACATCCTTAACAGAAGTATGAAACAAGAGTAGCTAACATCCTTAACAAAAGTATGAAACAAGAGTAGCTAACATCCTTAACAAAAGTATGAAACAAGAGTAGCTAACATCTTTAACAAAAGTATGAAACAAGAGTAGCAAACATCCTTAACAAAAGTATGAAACAAGAGTAGCTAACATCCTTAACAAAAGTATGAAACAAGAGTAGCTAACATCCTTAACAAAAGTATGAAACAAGAGTAGCTAACATCCTTAACAAAAATATGAAACAAGAGTAGCTAACATCCTTAACAAAAATATGAAACAAGAGTAAAATTATGAAACAAGAGTAGCTAACATCCTTAACAAAAGTATGAAACAAGAGTAGCTAACATCCTTAACAAAAGTATGAAACAAGAGTAGCTAACATTCTTAATAAAAGTATGAAACAAGAGTAGCTAACATCCTTAACAAAAGTATGAAACAAGAGTAGCTAACATTCTTAACAAAAGTATGAAACAAGAGTAACTAACATCCTTAACAAAAGTATGAAACAAGAGTAGCTAACATCCTTAACAAAAGTATGAAACAAGAGTAGCTAACATCCTTAACAAAAGTATGAAACAAGAGTAGCTAACATCCTTAACAAAAGTATGAAACAAGAGTAGCTAACATCCTTAACAAAAGTATGAAACAAGAGTAGCTAACATCCTTAACAAAAATATGAAACAAGGGTAGCTAACATCCTTAACAAAAGTATGAAACAAGAGTAGTAGCTAACATCCTTAATAAAAGTATGAAACAAGAGTAGCTAACATCCTTAACAAAAGTATGAAACAAGAGTAGCTAATATCCTTAACAAAAGTATGAAACAAGAGTAGCTAACATCCGTAACAAAAGTATGAAACAAGAGTAGCTAACATCCGTAACAAAAGTATGAAACAAGAGTAGCTAACATCCTTAATAAAAGTATGAAACAAGAGTAGCTAACATCCTTAACAAAAGTATGAAACAAGAGTAGCTAACATCCTTAACAAAAGTATGAAACAAGAGGAGCTAACATCCTTAAGAAAAGTATGAAACAAGAGTACCTAACATCCTTAATAAAAGTATGAAACAAGAGTAGCTAACATCCTTAACAAAAGTATGAAACAAGAGTAGCTAACATCCTTAACAAAAATATGAAACAAGAGTAGCTAACATCCTTAATAAAAGTATGAAACAAGAGGAGCTAACATTCTTAACAAAAGTATGAAACAAGAGGAGCTAACATCCTTAATAAAAGTATGAAACAAGAGGAGCTAACATCCTTAACAAAAGTATGAAACAAGAGTAACTAACATTCTTAACAAAAGTATGAAACAAGAGGAGCTAACATCCTTAATAAAAGTATGAAACAAGAGGAGCTAACATCCTTAATAAAAGTATGAAACAAGAGTAGCTAACATCCTTAACAAAAGTATGAAACAAGAGTAGATAACATCCTTAATAAAAGTATGAAACAAGAGTAGCTAACATCCTTAACAAAAGTATGAAACAAGAGTAGCTAACATCCTTAACAAAAGTATGAAACAAGAGTAGCTAACATCCTTAACAAAAGTATGAAACAAGAGTAGCTAACATCCTTAACAAAAGTATGAAACAAGAGTAGCTAACATCCTTAACAAAAGTATGAAACAAGAGTAACTAACATCCTTAACAAAAGTATGAAACAAGAGGAGCTAACATCCTTAACAAAAGTATGAAACAAGAGTAACTAACATCCTTAACAAAAGTATGAAACAAGAGTAGCTAACATCCTTAACAAAAGTATGAAACAAGAGTAGCTAACATCCTTAACAAAAGTATGAAACAAGAGTAGCTAACATCCTTAACAAAAGTATGAAACAAGAGTAGCTAACATCCTTAACAAAAGTATGAAACAAGAGGAGCTAACATTCTTAACAAAAGTATGAAACAAGAGTAGCTAACATCCTTAACAAAAATATGAAACAAGAGTAACAAGAGTAGCTAACATCCTTAACAAAAGTATGAAACAAGAGTAGCTAACATCCTTAACAAAAATATGAAACAAGAGTAGCTAACATCCTTAACAAAAGTATGAAACAAGAGTAGCTAACATCCTTAACAAAAGTATGAAACAAGAGTAGCTAACATCCTTAATAAAAGTATGAAACAAGAGTAGCTAACATCCTTAACAAAAGTATGAAACAAGAGTAGCTAACATCCTTCACAAAAGTATGAAACAAGAGTAGCTAACATCCTTAACAAAAGTATGAAACAAGAGTAGCTAACATCCTTAACAAAAGTATGAAACAAGAGTAGCTAACATCCTTAACAAAAGTATGAAACAAGAGTAGCTAACATCCTTAACAAAAGTATGAAACAAGAGTAGCTAATATCCTTAACAAAAGTATGAAACAAGAGTAGCTAACATCCTTAACAAAAGTATGAAAGAAGAGTAGCTAACATCCTTAACAAAAATATGAAACAAGAGTAGCTAACATCCTTAACAAAAGTATGAAACAAGAGTAGCTAACATCCTTAATAAAAGTATGAAACAAGAGTAGCTAACATCCTTAACAAAAGTATGAAACAAGAGTAGCTAACATCCTTAACAAAAGTATGAAACAAGAGTAGCTAACATCCTTAACAAAAGTATGAAACAAGAGTAGCTTTTCGTACTGTATCATGCCTTGCTGACACTTTCTTCGGGCTTACAAGATGCTCATATTTGACCTTTTTATTTTCTTTTATTCGATTGTATTTTAATGGAGAAGAACAACCGTCACAAGTATATTCCCTCGAGAACTTCATAAACAACACCTCATTAAAGAACTACCAAATTAAAAAAGAGAACTTTACAAAAAATGACATTCACACTCGTTAGTAGAAACAAAAACTGAAAATTTCATGGCAAAACAAATAAATAAATACGACCAAAAGACAACCACAATAACGGAAAGAATGAAGCAGATATGTCTTTTTGTGGAAAAGAGAATACTTTCAAATGATACTCGTTCTTCAGTACAAATATGTAGTTTGTATTTACATGTTTTGATTCTTTAAACATTGTTCACTCTCAATATTCACTTTATCATACACTATCATAGATATCAGGATTAAGATATTGAATATGCACCAGACAGCAGATACGTCAGGAAATAACTCGTCGATAAAGTACTCAGTTGTAGAGCAGTTATCTTGTATGTCCTTCATATTCTTTAGGATGATAAAATGATCATGCAATTTTCGATTTTTTATCAAATGTTAGCCATATTCTTTCCTTAATGTCAAAGAACGTTTGGATTATTTTATTTTTAAACGCACTGTACAGGAAAAAACGAATTGGATCGATTAGGATGATTATAAAGCTACTCATGATATGAACACTTCATTAACATTGATGAATAGAAGTATTAATGCGAAAAAAAAATAGATTACCAACAAAAGTAAATTAAGAGAAACATTCAAAGGGAAGGTATCTATAGAATCAAATTGTAAAATCAAAAGCTCAAACACATCAAACAAATGGATAACAACTGTCATAATCCTGACTTAGTATATGCATTTTCTCATGTAGAAAAAGATGGATTGGAAAGGACTCCATGTGTTCTTACTTACCACACATCTTTAATAATATTCATGAAATTCAGGAAGAAAGAATAAAGTTGCTGAGTCAACACTTGCATTACATCCATAGAGACAAGTGTCGTGCCGTCTTGTCTCTATGGATATCACCTCCCTCTACACAAATATTCCACATGCTGATGACATTGATGCATGTAAAGAAGTTTGAAATGCCAGACCAGTGAAATATTAACGTACTGAATGACTGGTCAAAATGCTCACGGTTGTATTAAAATACAAAATGTTTTATATTGCGGTAAATCTCAGCTGATTTTTAAGCATTATATTTTCTATCTGCTGTGTACAATTGTTTAATAGTCATTTCAGAGCTGTCCTCTGTTAGAGTGTTTTCAGCTGTGGGTTTCTCCATATCTCCAAGTGATTCAGTTTCTGCCATTTCAATGTTCTTTTCCTTGTTGTCCTCAATTCCTGCCATTTCACTGAAATGATTTTCAATTCACAGTATAATATCTCAAATTGCAAAATATTGCGATCCAAGAAATAAGTTAGGCACTGAATAATATCTAAAGGCAGATAAATCCCAAATCACAGCTTTTATGTGTGTCCCAAGACAACAAATAGTGCAGCTTTTAATGAAAGCTACTACTGCATCTTTTTATGAAAGCTACTACTTTGTGTATGAAATGACAAGCAAGGCAAAATCGAAAAGGACAATGCTGGAAGAGATACTAAATGACACCAAACATCAATAAAATGCTTATATTCAGGTCAATTCTCAATAATGAATATTTGCTTATTTTTCAAGGCGGACATTCTGAAAATAGCCGCCATTTTGTAATTCAAAGATAGATCAAAACAAAATCTTGCTAAGTACACCAAGTCATTCAAATAAGTTGATTTGTGCGCTTCCAGCATCAAATCCTCTGTGGTTTGTGCAATACTGGAAAATATTTTAGAACGTACGGCAGCCATCTTGAAATAAGCCGCCATATTGAATTTTGAGAGTGGGTCCATAGCTAATATTGCTCAGTACGCAAAAATGTACTATCATGCAAAAATTAGTGCTTTCCTCATTATTTGAGCAAATTTTTCACCGATCGGCTGGACTATTACAGATACAACAAAAATATGGTTAAGAAAAAATCAAGTGCCAGCTTTGCATGGTATTCTAATAAACAATTAACTTAAAATAAAATATGGCATGTGTATTTCTTCTATTAGTGTATGATAACGTATTGATTTACTGTAAATTCCTTTTTTTTTTCGTCGGTACCAAGCCTTTAAAAATATGTCATTCGTTGAACATTTGACTTCGTGGATCACCTTTACCCATGAAGGCCACGAAAATTGGTATGCAACGAAAACTAATGAACCCTAATACATCCAACAATAGGAATATACAATACACGCATTTACAAGGTCGAGCATGTGACCTATAAAATCACTGACCGACACATAACAATGTAATCCAGGTGTTAAAAGTACAAAAAATAAAATGTCAATTATATAAGTAAAGGTAAATTATTGTGTAGATTGTAGTGTGTTTTGGGGGACTTTTGATGTATTTTATTTACTGGTAGAATATTGTGAATAATTTTTACGCAAACTCAATCTGTGTAATTAATATGAATGTATAACTTATGTATGGAAAAAATGTAAAATAGATTTTTTTTTGATAATAGAGTCGACCGTTTATCCCTGGACGTTGGATCATTGTAAACACAGGGCCCCTTGTGTATTCTTCCATGGGTTAAACAAGGACAATTATATTCAGGTGATTTTCAATAAATGTATTTCAAGTAAAAAAAAAAACAAAAAAACTAATGAATCCACAGTATTTGTTTTAATAAATGTGTAGTATTTCCATAGCATTCAATATACATATATTGGCCATATATAGTTGCTACATTCTTCAAAAAGTCGTTTTCAAAACTATAACCAACTTCTACTAGCATACTACCATAGTTATACTCGCACGTCAACTATAATAACAAACATCATATGACATTAAGTTTTCTTCTCACAGGTCATTCATATCACCTTATTTTATGTAAAAATTATAAATAGTTCGTCTTCTGTAAATAATCATAAACTATGAAACATATAAACAAAATATTTAAATGCATAATAGTCACATCTACATAGTAGGTCCTTATTATCTAAAAAGATTTCATGGAATTCTGTGTTGTGTGGTTTCAGAGGAGTTGCGATGAAAAAAAAAACAGAACTGACGGACTGAAGGACGGACTAATGAACGGTACGACGGATAGACGGACGGACGGGCCAAAACATTAAACCCTCCGAAACTTCGTTTTTCTGGGGTATAATACTCTGGTAATAGTCATGATTTAGTCTTTTATTGATAGTGATTCAGTGTAATGCAGGCATTTTAGTCTAAAAGTATTTAAACCTGCCCATGGTATCCGAGGGCTCATAATAAAATCATTGGATTTAAACATTAGGAAAACATTAAGTCAAATGTTCTTTTAGGGATGCAAATCTTAATCGACAATCGTAGTTACCGTATTTGCAGAGAGCATGTTCAGATCAGCCATTTTCTATATTTCGCTAATTCTTTCATCATTGGAAATGGGGTTAAAGTGTTATATTGAAGCCCATTAACTACCCTTTGCAAATCTATAACTATTGTAAGGGGGCCCATTGACTGTCATAAGAGGGGTCCCGCTACAGGCATTGTTCAGTGATCCCTAAATAATCAACCAAAATTGTTCCTACGAAACAGTTGGGGCCCCAGGACCTCCTGGATCCATCTATGACTACCATTCACAAATATGTAATAGCTACAAGACCATAATTTGAGTTACAATCACTACTAACATCAAAATGTTATGCTAATTACAGGAAAACAGAAATTATTGATCACTTCTTTCAAAGTACAATATTTCTTGATTTAATTCACTTGACTGGGCGGGGCTTTAACGGTTTGTTCATTTAAGACAAGTCAATCTATAGAACGTTATGTATGTATAAACCCATCAATGAAGTGTCCAGTTATTCTTCCGGTATCATACACTCAGTTCATTTGTATATCCGTTTGTTGACACTGACAGGTGATTACAAATCAATTATAATTATAACGACTATCATCCTTAAAACCCAAATTTTCAAATAGAAACGTAAACTCCGCACGATCTTTTGGAATAATATTCAATTTGGTAATAACAATATAGGATTACAATTTCAGTTATAAAATATAAGGTTCATTAAAATCGTAATACTCACCCTAGTTTCGTCCCATGATTTTTCCACATGGCTAAAGCAGAGGCATTTATTTTCGTACTGTAACATGTGCCTGGGAATGAATCTGAATGCAAAGACTATAATAGTTGTAGCATATTGGTAAAAAAACAGACTATGTCACGTGTTCCCTCTTCCATCGGTATCTTTAGCCCCTCTCTTCTAACAATTAAGTCAGCAACAAAATTTAGCATTAGAAATTAATCAGTTGCCAATCTGTATTCTTAAAATTATATACAAGGAAAGCTTGGGTTTATATTACGTTTATTGATAAATCTGCAGATGCGTATATGTCAACGTTTATGATACGGTTGCTACGTCTTTAAATGGCCGACCTCATATAGTAACTGGAGTTTTAAATTCTTGAAATTATCGCCAAATCAAAATGTTTGCATGAAAGTGTATATTAATTGAACTTAAACGAGCATCATGCTTCCCATGTTCCAAATCTGTTGCAATAAAAACCTTAGACGTGATTGAACTAGCACAACACTGGTGACATTGTCTTACGAAATCATGATGATTACATCTAGTTTTTTTGTAATTTATTTTAATTTTATCTGGAGAAAAAAACACCAATCATAGTGATACATAAATACATAGATAATTTACAATACATGTATTAATATCAAATTTGTCAATAACAGTCTGAAGTTACAAAGTTAGATATGCTAATTATATATATGATAATTATCTACTAGCTCATACTCATTATTTATCACTCTGGATAAGAATACCTGAATATATTGATCAGGTTAATAATGGCACCAGCCTTCTCCTCTAGCTACATGCATCACTGTCAATATTATGATGTTAAATATGAGAGGTATCAGGAGAGGCAAACAGAAATCAGATAGATCAAACATGATCTGACATGTTGGACAGAATCACAAAATAAACAACAACAGCAAATGACAACCTACTCTTATTCAGTCACTGACAGTTTTGCCTAACCCAGCTAATGATGAACTTAAAAATATCAAAATATTCTTTTTAAAGACTTGTGGTCAGGTAAACCAGATAAGATTAAAAGAGAAGTTATGATAGGGTTATATGAAAAAGGGAGGGGGTTGAAAATGCCAGATATAAGATCCTTTTCTTATTCATTAAAAATGACATGGATAAATAAACATTTACACCCTGATTTTACCCCCATTGAAAACACTGTTAATTTATAAGTACAACAGATTCGGAGCAGCAAAATATGATTGATGACCGCTGATGGTATCCAAAAGATTTCTTCAAATTTTGATATGTTTTGGAAAGATATTTTACTAAACTGGAATATCATTATCAATCCATATGACTAAACATGAGTTTGAAAATCAATCAAAAAAATGTATTTTATCAGAGGTGGGTTGAATCAGGAGTTTTCTCTGTAGGTGATTTATTTGATAAAAACAATGATTTTATTACTTTGAAGGAATTCTGAAGAAAAAAATAATCTTAGTTTTAATTTCTAGGAATACCATTCTTTACTTTATATGATCCCAAAGAGACTGAAAAGATCGAATCACTACTACAAAAGAAATTCTTCACGTATGTAACGGTATTTTTTTATAAAAAAACAAAAAAAAGCAAGTGATCTTTAATATATATATGTGCATAATTTTCTTTGAAGAAGTGATTAAACTTTCCAGTTCTTTTGATATCATATAAAGTAAAGAATGGTATTCCAAGAAATGTGTATCAACATATAATAAAATGATAGATTTTCTGGTTTGACTGTAACCTGTGTACATCAGAAATTTAGCGGATAAAAGGATTATTTTCATCAAAACATAGATTTGTATGTTCTTGATAAAGAATAGTTTTTGTTGAGGAGTACAATTTTTCATAATATGATTTTTGTTCTTCTGAAGTTCCACCTTGATTAATAATTTCTTCTCCATTATCCTTAGTTAATTTTGGAATAATTTTTTCATTATAATTTCTTTTTTTCAGATAAAAAAACATTTTTCACCTTCTGCTACCTATCTTGCCTTTTTTCTTGCCATACTTACTGTTACTATTTTCGCTCTGTGTTGAACAAGTTCATCTTCTAAAATTTTACACTCTGTATTTATTAATTCTGAGGGAGTTATTTTTTCATAATTTTCAAGTAATTAAGCTTATGTAATTTCTAAATCATTTTCGGTTTTTGGGTTTTCCCTTTTATCTTCAATTTTAAGTGTTCCCAAATCATATGTGGGTTTACTGATAATTTTATTTCTATATCACTCCCAGGCATAAAGTATTTATTCGAAGGTTTCCTAATGAATTTTTTTCATTTCAGTTACATAGACCATATCATGTAGTAAGCTATCACTTAATGTACCTTTATCTTTAGTTTGTTAAACTATAAAGTCAGATACTATGGAGAATTATCAGATTTATAACTTATATTCATGTCATAATTTTTACACATGGTTCAAGATCAGAGGAAATAAAAAAAATTACCCAAACGGCTTTGCTTAAGCCCAGGTCCACGCCATGTACATCTTTTTGTATCTGCATTTAAAGCTTACCATATTTCAACAAGGTCCAGGGACTCTATCATTTCTAAAATTTTATCATGAGCTCTTGTATCGTTTTTGGCATTATAGATGTCCTTATCAATTCTTGCAACATATTCCAGATGATTGCATCTAGTTCGTAAGTACATTGTAGCAACATTTTAAGCATTTTCCTTCATATTTTCACAACATAATTGCAAATAATCACATGACTGATGAAAGTTTTTGAAAACTAAGGGAAGTATTTTTTTTTTAAACCTGGAATGTAACATGCAATCTATTGCAAATACTATGCGCACTTGCAAATAGAAATACAATTACTATTGTTTATGGCTTAAACTTTTTATAAAAATTCAAGTTTAGTGAGTGTATGTCTATTTTTTTATTCCTTCGAAAGGCAAACACCGGATTGTAAACATATTTTTACTTAAATTTTCATTAACCCGTATTAACAAAAACGATGATTATTATTTCCATTTTAAGTTAAAAAAATAACATATTTACCTGTAGTTTTCCTTAACATAATTGCATCTATCGAAGACTCAGTTTTTGGGAAACAAGAGTCATCAAAGAAGCAGTTTGGTTTCAATGTCATAACTAGCATAGCAACACTTTTCCTGTATGGAGCACAATAACGCACAAGCAAGCGGAGACAATGTCTTTTGCTTTATTACTGATGTACTGTTAGGAAGAATCCTTCTATCATTTGTAGTAACAAAAGTATGTTTTAGAACATTCATCTCTGCAATGCCCATTGAAAACTAGAACATTCATCTCTGCAATGCCCATTGAAAACATTACACACAAAAACACAATAGAAAAATCAACTTTCGTTTGCAGAATCATCATGGTTAAGAATTGTCAGATTGTGTATAATACTTATAAGAACTAACACTTAAATAGACAGCTGTATCTCATCAATAAACATTACACCTTTGATTGAATAGTAATTTTGGATTGTATGGCGATTATTTTAATTTAATTTGGAACTTGTTTTGTTCATCCTGGAAAACCAGCAAGTTAAACGCAAATGATTGATATGAAATAGGCTATTAATGCGTAAGTGTTATGAAACATTATTGTTAAGCGGATGTTTGAACTGATTTGTGTGTCTAATTAAGTTTTATCAATCACAATGCCACCATGTCAACATATAGCAGCAAACGTGTGTGTTATTTGCATCATGTCATATATATATGTTAGGTTGAAACATCACTTATAATAAAAAGTCACAGTCTTTGGCGACTTATCGTCATACATTTCAACGCAAGGCAAGGTGTCTGTTGATTCCGATCACATAAGGTTAACAAAGACGAACACAGAACAGCCAAAACGAGATTTCATAGACTATATGGTCGTTTATTATAAGGAATACAGGATGAGTTAGAGACAACTGTGCTTGACAAAATACTTCAATATTTGGAAACAGGACTAACTGTGGTTAAAATAAAACTTCAAGATTTTGAAACAGCATGTACAGAACAAGAAGCAAATCATGAGGTATATTTGGAAACGTTTGAATCAGAAGGTGCAGACGATAAACCAAAGTTAAATGAACTTACTCATGATTTAACTGGTATGTACCGAGAACTTACTCATGATTTAACTGGTATGTACCGAGAACTTTGTAAATCAAGGTCATGTATGAAAATCTAAAACAAACGATCAAACATGAACAACTGTGTTGAGTCAGATAGACAAACTCCTACCACCTATACAAACCGTGAAATCAAGGTCATGTATGAAAATCTAAAACAAACGATCAAACATGAACAACTGTGTTGAGTCAGATAGACAAACTTCTATCGCCTATACAAAACCCAGAGAGGGCAATACGAGAACGGAAGACAGAATCGAAAAGTTTTTTCCTAAATTTTAAAGAATTTTTATTTTTTTTGTTAGAGAACAAAGTGCTTTAAAGTTCATTGAGCCTGATTTTCATGGTATCTATGATGAGTTTAATTACAACAAATGGGTCAATGACACTGTTGTTGGAGTTTTTATTCCCCGCGACTATCGCAAGCCCAGAAGTCAGCACTTCTGTTTTGACATGAATTATTATTGATATAGCCATAATTATAAATTAACTGTTTTCAAAACTTGGAATTTATAAAATACTAAAGCCTTTTTACCACAGGAATAGACACTTCTGGAGATTATTGCAACTAACAATAGGCTGACATTGTACGAAAAGATAAATGCATTAAGTTTATGATTTTGAGTAAAACAAAATATTACGGTTTCATTAGCAGAAGGACTCAATGACTTTAAAACGTAGAAGCTTAACTTACATTTTACAATATTTGTTAAAAACTATTTGATTGATATTTATTTTCTAATTTAAAATTGTATATGCTTTATTTGACACGTTCTTTATACAATGCCCTTTGCATGATGTTAGAGAATAAGAATTAAATAGGAAGTTTTTATTTGCTGCAACCCATTAAGCAAGTGCTGTTCAGATTTTAGAATTTCACTATTTAAAAGGTTTTCTAATCTTCATTGAAGTGTATACTACATTCTTTCCATAAATAATGATAACTTTGTACATTGTAAGTTGGTATTTCGCAATAATCAAAGACAAAAAGTACTTTGTAAAAGAGGGGCGATATATTCCATGGGGACATCTAAATTCATAGATAAAAATCTTACTGACAACGCCATGGCTACAAAAGAAAAAGACAAACAGAAAACAGTAGTACACAAAACACAACATAAAAAACTAAAGACTTAACAACACGAACCCAATCAAACACAAGAAGTGATCTCAGGTGCTTCGGAAGGGTAAGCAGATCCTGAAAAATTAGCATTACGTTGATTTATCTTCATCCGTAACGCTCAAACCTAAACAGAATGAAAATGCCAAGGATGATAAAGTGCATAAAATGCCAAGATCTATATCCATATAGGAGTCATATGAATTTAGTTTGATGGATTCATTATTTTTCGTTGGATATCAATTTTTGTTTTCAAGGGTTTCGTGAAAAAACGAATTTCAATTTTCGACGAATGACGAATTGAATAAGAAGCTCGCATGCAGACTTTGGCAAAACCATGAAATCAAATATCTACCGAAATGCAGGTTTTCCTCAATCCATAAAATTAGTACACACGAATTAAATGAATCCACATAGACAAAATCGGTTACGTTAAACCTATACTGAGGGAGTTTTAATAACTTACTTGACCTTATATATGAAGCTTTAAAGTCGTATATAAAATTGAGTGTGTATTGGATTTAAGGATTTTTATAAAACAGTAACTCCAAATCAAATCTTAATCGAGAGGAATAATTGTTGTATAATTGCCAATGATACAACTCTCCACTAAAACTAAATGACGTTAAGACTATTAACGATATGACACCCTTCAGTAATTAGAAAAATATAGACCGAATTGCAAGTTTAAACATTCCTAAGAATTGCAAATGTATAACAAATCAAACGTACAATTAACTGGTTTGCCTAATTAACATACAAAACAAGAAATGAAAACAAATGTCATACTTTGGATTCGTTTTCGATGGTATTATTTTTATGGTATTAGGAAAACTTACATTTTCGTGGATTTATAATTTTGTGGCTCTAGCAAAGTATGCTATCATTCCTTCGAAAATTTGTTATTCGTTGGACATTGAAATTCGTTAACCCAGTTTTCACAAAATTCCACGCAAATTGGTATCCCACGAATATTAATGAGTCCGTAGTATACAGCTACAAATTTCCGATATATGATTTAGTTTATTACCTTCCCTGTATCAGCGTTATGTATTTTGCATTGACATGAACTCATGCTTTTCGTTCATGTTATATTAACATCGATAAACTATTGATGCTCTTAAATTACAATGGCATTTTTAGACCTCATCTGTAAAGTTTCAAAGAAAATTACTATATGTGAATTTTGAGCTTGAAAAGGTTCGATAGACTTCTTGCGGAAGTTTCATGTAAATGAACGCCTTTATCATCAATGTTATTACAATGATTAATTAAACCCGTGTTTTAATCTTTAAAATCTCTTTTTTGTCTCATTACACTTATTGAATATCAATGAATGTGATTTTATCAGAAAGGAAAAACATTTACAAAATCGACTTATTGCGTTTCTGTAGAAATTAGTTGTCATGTGTTTACAATGGTGTGTTTCGTCATCACGAATCAATAAACAATGTTATTTAAAGCTTCAGTTGCTGAGAAGGGACTAAAGTTTCGAATCAAACAACAGACCAAAATACGTAATATGCACTGTTCTGTTCATGCAACTCCGAACACTATGTACTAGCGTTTTGTTTTACAAAAATATATTGTACATTATCTACCCGCAGTAAGGCAAAATTAATAAAATCATATTTTTATGTTTTGTACGTTTGATTTGCATATCTCTCTAACGACTAATATATAATCATCTTTCTCAAATTCAGACTTTCCGGATTTTAGAAGACCCGAAGCATGCTTGTAACACATTATTTCCATATGCATGAAAGGAAAGAAGTTCTCTTTGACCAAATTTCTTCTGTTCACAAATCTGCCTCTCTTTTTTTTTTGGTGCGACAAGGATAACATTTTGTATTTTTTGTGAATGTTTAAAATATTTTGTGCTTCTTAAAAATAATTCTGATATGGACGATTCTCATTGTATTGAATTATTAACATAATAACTTTGTTTAGTTTTTACAGCCAATTTATTGATGTATCGCCTTATCAGAGTATCATAAACTCATACAATAGTCAAAACTTCTGTGAATATAACTGTTAAATTAGTACTTAATTTTAAATATTTCCGTGTTTTATCCTGGTATAGATGGCCTCGTTTAGATCAAAACGTCTCTTACGGGGTTTCATTAATTTTCTATTTTATATTTGATTTTGCCTTCTAACTGTTTATACATAACACGAATCTCGTGCACTTAATCATTTCATTATATCTTGTAATGACATATTCTATGTAAATGTTTTTGTCGGGCAGAATGAATTTACCCTTGTTTGAATGTTGCACCAACCAATATGTTTGTGCAAGTTATGAATAGCCCTCTCTTGATATAATAACGGTTTCACGTTTGAAGAACGTAGTTTTTCAACAGAAGGTCTGCATTCCAATGGAAACCTTTTGTGTCCCTCTTCTTGCTGAATTGTTTTATTTATTGTTATGAGGCTGACTTCATACAGGAACCTATTAGGAAGACAGACAGGAAGTAAGCAATATCCTTTAACTTTACTTTCCGCTATATAGATGATGTTCTCTCACTAAATTATTCAAAATTTGGTAACTACGTTCAACGCATCTATCCCATCATAATAGTGATAAAGGATACAACAGATACAGTTAAGTCGGTCTCATATCTTGACTTACATCTAGAAATTGACAATTAGGGTCGGTTGAAAACAAAACTTTACGACAAAAGAGATGATTGTAAACTTTCCATTTCTAAGTAGCAATATTCCAGCAGCGCCTACATACGGAGTATATATATCCCAATTGATACGATATTCCCTTACTATCATATCATGATTTCCTTGAAAGAGGGTTGCTGCTCACATGGAAGTTATTAGGCCAGGAGTTCCAAATGGTGAAGTTGAAGTCATCAATTCGTACGTTTTACCGACGCTTTCACCAGTCGATTGATAAAGCTCAGCATGTGTTTTATTTTTATTCGGTCAAAGTAAACTGACATCGGTTTGTTTTCAATTGATCAAAACACTTTTGTTTTAACGACGACCACTGATTCAGGAAGTTAATAAAAGATTGCATTACGGGTACGTATTTGCCAGTTCTATAGTTCAAATGTTAAGGGTTATTGTTTGCTGTTTTCAAATCAAACACTTTCTTGGTTATGGCCTTATTTCAATGCAGCAATATGTTGTTGTCTATATTTACAACCAACAGAAGACAAACAAGTAAAACCGTTGACCCTTAATATATGCAATGTACAGTAGCTATATTCATTAGTTATATAATATTCATGCTTTGTTAACTATTCTGTATTACAAATTAATTAATCTACTTTTATGTTCATGTATAAACATACTATATCCACGTGTCATTAAACATGTTGAAAATATGACACTGCATATCCCAGGGTTACTGACATTTGGAATGTTAAGGATTCATTATTGATGTACATATTTTAGTTTACTTTAAATATGTTACAACGGTTAATTTTGCAGTTTAATTAAGTTTCAATGTAGAGACTATAGTTCCTTTTTCTGTTACTCACGTAGAGTTTTATAATATTACAGCATTACTTGTTTTCAAGGATGAAACATAAGTTTAGAAAGTGATAAATGAGAAGCGACTAGCACTTGTAACCATGCAAAGAACATTCAAACAAACTTACTTATAACTAGAGAAATATGAAAAACGTGCAGTTAAACATATTTTGATTTCTATTCAAATACTTAAATCTAATTCATTTTTTAAAGACTTTGAAGGTTGGGTACTACGAGGATTTTGGAAAAAAGTTTTTGTACTCTTTTAAAATTCAGACTTGGATTTTGCTCATATATTCTACATATACCTCTGTTTTAAGGAATTTTAAATGCAGTTAAAAGTAAACATTCAATTCGTTTTCTAATTTTGATTTTAATCATATATAATGTTCCGGGAGGTGTTCTCAATGGAAAAAAATATTGTTTGTTTAAATTTAAGAAAACAACAACATTCTTACGGGAAATCCATTCTTCGAATCCCCTTTTTGCAATCGATACTCGGTACTTCCGAGCGAAACTCGAGTACTTCAGTACTCGTTGACATCCTTAATAATTACATATGTTTGTAACTGCAAGATGTTTTTTTAAATTCTATCAAATTCAATGCTGTTCGGAAATAACCCTTCGAACATTTTGATGATGTCATTTCCCGTAGTTAGTCTTATGTTGAAATTAACATTGAAATAAGGTTTCTGTTTAAGCTGCGATTAGTATAAACACTTTGAATTATATTCTGTGCTCCAAAGATTATATACAACACAACTTAATAGAAAAATCATCGATTGATGAATTCAGTATGTGTTGGGTTTTTTTCGGTCGAAGTAAGTTTATCTCGTTTATTTTTTTAATTGATCGACAAACTTTTGATTTAACGCCGTCCACTGATCCAGGAAGCTAAGCCAACAAAAGATTGCATTTCGATTACGTATTAGCCATTTCCATAGGTAAAAATTGTAAGGGTGAATAGCATACATCAGTCTTATTGTTCGATGTTTTCAAATTAAACGTGTTCTTGGTAATGGCAACATGTCGATTTAGAATTGTTTTGTTTTCTATATTTACAACCAATAGTAGACAAACAAGTGAAACTGTTGACTCTTAATAAATACAATGTACAGTAGCTATATTCATAATTTTAATAATATCCATGCTTTGTTAACTATTCTTTATTACAAATTAATTAATCTACTTTTATGTTCATGTTTAAACATACTACATCCACGTGTCATTAAACATGTTGAAAATATGACACTGTATATCCCAGGTTATTGACATTTGGAATGTTAAGGATTCATTATTGATGGAAATATTGTAGTTTACTTTATATTTGTTACAACGGTTAATTTTGCAGTTTAATTAAGTTTCAATGTAGAGACTATTGTTCCTTTTTCTGTTACTCCTACCGTGCTTTATAATGTTTACAACATTTCTTTCTTTTTTCAAGGATGAGATAAAAATTTAGAAAGTGTAAAATGAGAAACGACTAGCACCTGTATCCTTGCTAAAAAAACATGCATATACTCTTACATGTAGAGAAATGGGGACAAAACGTGCACTTAAACATGTTTTTTTTTTATTCAAATACTTAAATCTAATTCATTTTCAAACACTTTGTAGTTGGGTACTACGAGGATTTGAGACAAAGTTTTAAATTTTATTTTCTTTTAAAAGAATTTCTCATTGACCATTTTTTCAATTTTTATTTTGTCCATTTTCTTAATTTTTTTATAGGTAAGCACTCCATTATTCTTTACTCCTTATTGGTTTTAACTTTTCGCAAATGTTTGTCCTCTACCCTGTGTTTTATTTTGGGGTGTCGTTATGTTTTATTTTAAATATTATCCTTGTCAGAAACTGTTCCCATGGTCAGAACAATAACATCTTCTTTAAAAATGGTTTTGATGCACTTTATTATATTAATAACATAGGGTTATTGCATAATATTGGGGAATATTGTCTCGAGTAGAAAATATGCTCTACGAGGGACGATATTCCGCAATATTCATGCAATAACCCTTTTATTGTATAGCAATATAATATTTGAAAGTAAAAATTTGTTTAAACTAAGATTTTGTCGTTGATATTATTATATATTGGAATTTATTGCACGCTCACTTTTGGTTACTTTCTGTTGGAAATATGACATTGCTATGCAATAAAATTGCTTATTGCAGGATAAAATTATCTAAAATGCTATAAGTAGATGTATCAATTGGTGTCCGAAAAATATTTAAATATGTTAAAATTTCTGCTGAAGTTTTATGAATTAATCAGAATATTGACGTCATTGCATCAGACATTGATATGGTTGTTTATCAATTTACGTAGAATTTCCCATTTTTAGAAATAAATAAATTTTATTAACTTTAAAATTGTAAAGAAACTACGGTTTTAAATCCATCATGCAAAGTTGATATTAAATGGTTTTGTTTTGTCGTATAGTTCCTCAACTGTTCCGTTCTTATACATCATTGGCTTTTAAATTGTCGGCTTTCAAAGTTCCTGATGATGGTAAATGTAAATCCAGAAAAAAAGCGTCGGACGCATGACATTTATTAAATAGTGCTTGTATTTATCAAATGCCTTCTGAAACGTAAATTTTAATTAAAGTTCTTGATTAACTTTGGTAATCTTCCTGGACTAAGTTTTTTTATTTAAATATTATAAAGGAATAATCTGAAAGAGAGACATTCCAGCAGGGTTTAATAATAATGATGATGAATGGCAGAATAAATCGAACTAATTTCAAGCATTTCCTCATACATTTAGGCGATAATTTAAGTACATGAATTGCTACTTTACAGATAAAATGGTCCATAGAAAGAATGTGGTGTCAATTCCTGTTGTTTTTGGAGTTGTTTCTTTTTTGTCGGTTGTGTTTTTTATGTTTCTTCTTTCTGTAATGCATACAATCTGATCAATGGTGTTTATCATACGTTAATGGGTTGTCGGTTAAATAAATTTGTTATGTTTCCGTCAAGTCTGTGTCAAAAGCGATAATTTGATTGGGTATGGTTTATAAATTTCGTCAACAAAATATGACCTCTGCAATATCAGGACCACAACTTGAATGTCCTGCTTGTTTTGGTTTTGTTGTTGTTGTTTATTTTATTAGTTATTCATATTTTTTTTTTGGGGGGGGGGGAGATATAGAAACACTAATTATGATTGGCAAAACTAAAGAAGATAAAGAAACAATAATAATGATTGACAAAACTAGCGAAGATAAAGAAACAGTAATAATGATTGGCAAAACTAGTGAAGATAAAGAAACAGTAATTATGATTGGCAAAACTAAAGAAGATAGAGAAACAATAATAGTGATTGGAAAAACTAGATCAACCAAAATTTTAATCATGAATCATATTTTGATCTATTCGTTTTGACGATGTATATTTATCCCGATTAGCGACATATGTTCTAAATATATTTACATACAATGGTGTTCATTGTAGTCTAGGAACGCAGAAACTTGAACCTGTGGTAAGCCAAACCAAGCGATCCGACATTGTCAAATTTTCTAGTTGATGGACTCGCGTTGACTAATAAAATTCTTAAGTCAGTAAACAAAACTCATTAAAGTTGCCCGGTTAATTATCGTGTAGCCCAGGACCACGTTTTTTTCTACAAACAAACTCATCAGTAACGTTCGAACTATATAAGTTACAATGTCAAATAAAGTTAAACGTTACAAAGCATTCAGCATTAAACATTTCTGAAAGGTTTGCCAAAACACCTTTCTTAAAAGACATCTTTTCCTGGGGTAGAAAATCCTTAGTTTTTTTTTCTAAACAGTTCGTTCAACCCATCTTGTTATAAAATGATTGATCTTATCGCAAAAACTATTTGCACGAGAACACAACGAGAAGAACGCAACATAATGCGTTCATAAAATAGTATTAAACAGAACTATAAAAAAATAAAAACTTATAAACAGTTCGTTCAACCCATCTTGTTATAAAATGATTGATCGTATCGCAAAAACTATTTGCACGAGAACAACACGTGAAGATCCCAACATAATGAGTTCATGAAATAGTATTAAACAGAACTATAAAAAAGACATCTGATTTGAGATCATATATCAGTAAACTTGTAAAAAGGATTACGTAACCATCATACTGTAAGGAATACCATGTGGTATAGATTTATGTCTTTTCCTCCGTGACAACATGAAATAACATGAAATAAAAACATTTGTTAATCAAAGTTTCATCCCTAAACTGTAATTTTTCGGACAATAAATTTAATTAAACAAACGGATGGATGTTCCCGATGAAACCAATTAACAAATGATGTGTTAGTTTGCATGCAGGTAGAAATTACCCTTCCTTGACATGTTATTTTAGTGAAAAAGCAGACTTCCGTGAATCGTAATGAGAGAAAAAATTAAATTTTTGGCATGACAATATGGATATTGTTGAGTTTTGATGCAATTAAATTATGGAACTTATTTTGAAGTAGATCTCCCCCATATAAAGCTGTATTTCGTTGTATGCATTTAGCTGGATTTTATATCTTTTTTGTTGATCCTTCGACTTTTGTCGAAAAAGCGAGACATAGCGATCCTACATTCCGTCGGCGGAGGCGGCGGCCACAAATATTGACTCTGTGGTAGGAGTTTTTGACATTTTAATAACTTTCTTAAACTATCCTGGATTTCTGTCAAACTAGGACTAAAGTTTGTTTATGGTCAGAAGATGGTATTCAGAAGTAATTTTTGTAATAAAAAATCCTTTTTATCCTATTTTACTTATAAATGAACTTGAATAAAATTGAGAATGGAAATGGGGAATGTGTCAAAGAGACAACCGGACCATAGAGAAGACAACAGTTTGTTCCTGCCAGTTAACATAAAATTCACTCTGTGGTTAAATTTTTTTAAACTTTAATAACTTTCTTAAACTATCCTGTATTTCTTCCAAACTTGGACAGAAGCTTGTTTATGATCAAAGGCTAGTATCTAGATGGATATTTTGTAAAAATATATTTCCAGTTTTTCCGTATGTTACTTAATTATGTACAAAGTTTTCTTTTAGTTAACATTACATACAATCTGCAGTTACAGCTTTTCTATTAAAGCATGCAAAACAAAACTTTGATCGACTTGCTTGCTATGTTTGCTTTAGCGTTTGTAAACAATAGGTAGGCGGAGTTTCAGTCTGTTTAACATATACTGGGATTTGATTGGACACTAAAGAATTACATTCAATGTGGATCTTAATCCTTGAAATGAAGTTTATGTTTATTATCCAATTAACGTCCAGTGTATAATCAACAGACTGAAACAGACTAACTTCCTGTTGTTTGCAAATATCCAATCAAACATATCAAGCAGGTTGGTCAACGGTTTGCTTTGCATGCTTTTATAGAAAAACTGTTAAGTTCCTAAAACATATATTAGGTGCGGAACCCTTCATATTTTTTTATTTGATCAGCTATTCAGGGTCCATATTTGGGTTTTGATTTGCATGTATTTTGACCTTGGGCAAAAATAAAGAGATTTAGACTGTCGAAATGCGCAATAAAATCTAAATTCAAAGTTACGAAAAAAAATTAAATCTACTCAAGCATACGAACTGCTGTCCTTTAAGTTGATTTTGATTGCAACGAATTCCGCGATTATACGAAGTGACAGCTTTCGTTTATTAATACATTAATGTAATTTGCATTCTCTGCAATGTCATGAATGTGAAATGAAATTACATTGAACAGCTTGTACCTTCCAGTCCTGTCATAGAAGGTCAAAATTAGGAAAATTTGATGAATATTTTCAAATGGACTTTCTCAATGGACAATGCAATTTCCAAATCAAACATATTTTAAAAATGCATAGGACAGTTTGTATAGGTAGTTTTGTGAACTTCACAGAGTGTATCAATAGGGTTATTTTCGTTCAAACTCTTTGTAGTTTTTATTTCACGAGTATCGTTCATCGTTCATCGTGTTTCGTGCAAATTGGGATAACAGCAACGTACATGCCCTTTATTGAACTATTTTAATGTAAAATGACCTTTTTCCCCGTCCGTTCGACAACAAACCCTGGTTTACGATTCTCTTCAATACTTTTCTAAAAAAAAAAAAAAAGAATCAGATTATCTTTGACATAGAAAAAAAACTTCAAATAAATATCTGTTCACAAATTTATAGGAATCATTGATAGTTAGTGTTTTGTAATTAAAAAAATGTTTTTTACAAAACCTGCTGGCAAATATCATTTCGAATTATTAAACTAATTGAAAATGAATCTAAACAAATAAATGAAAAGATGACAATTGACCTGCAAAACTGCTGACAACAAATGTTGTTTATTTTATTTTGAAAAATGCTATGTTTACCCGTAGAAATGTTTGTTTTAATCTAAATGGCTAGCTTTAATTAAACATTTATTATCAATATCCAATTAGTTTCAATGCCTGACACTGTTATGTTATTGAATAACGTGTTGATTTGTGTGTATCCAATTATTTTTTATCAATTAAGCTTCGCCGCGTTGTTTACATTAAAACCAAACTAAAGTATTGGAAACGGAAATAAAAAGTGTGTTATACAATGGTTTTTACTTTTTTATTTTAATTTATCATGTTGATTAAGTCCGCACGGAAGTATAAATTGGGTCTTTCAAAATGCTTATAGCATTAGTAACGTGTTCAAGTTGTACAAGCAATGTTTCCTAATCTATACTCCCTTTAAAGCTATGCATTAACTTTGTACTTGTCTAGGTTCAAATGTAAATGTCCTGTTGGTACAACAGAACTCTTGTGAGAGGGGCGTAAAGGGGGTATCCGCACGGAAGAACGAGAAATAAAATTGCCATTTCACGATGAACGAACAATTAAAAATTTCTTGCACATTGATCTTTTTACCGATTTCACAAAACACGGTGAAAAACGAACCCTCTTCACGGCTGCACATGAAATAAAAATGACAAAACACGTTGCACGAAAATAACCCTTTATCACCCTCTTGTGTTTATATAAACTTATCTAAAAAGAATCTTTCTAAACAAAGTAGTATGAATAAGAGGCTTCAACTGCAAGATTTATCTTGCTTTGATGATCGTTTTTTCTGTTTATAGTGAATATAGTTATCAAAGGTACCAGGATTATAATACATAGAAAAATACAAAAATTGACCTAAATCATTTTACAGGAGGCATGACTTCTGTTAGGAATCAATTGAAAAATTCACCAATGCATATTGATTTACTCTCTCTCTCTCTCTATTTATTATAGTTTCTGAACACAAAAATTCAAAAAAAAAATTGCAATTATTCCTCTATTCAATTGAATTCCATCTGTTATGGTTTATCTGAAAATAATATCGTCTTCACAAGGTTAATAACTCCTATGCGGTAATTATATGACAAGTTCGGCCATGTTTAATTTAGTCTGTATCTTTTATGATATATTCAAAAAATGGTAAAATTCAACACAGACAACAACTCTTACAAAATGTCAATTGGCGATTTATGTCATGTTTGACTGATTGTTCTGGTCACTTTTGTTGTTTAAATTTCTTTCTCGGATACTTACATAAAACACTGATTGAAGGTTATTATGTCTTTCTAAATAATTACGTTAATAATCACCAATTAAATAATGACTGCATTTAATTGAATGAAAATATTAAAGACAGGTCGCTGTTTAAACAACAACCAATCTGATCGTTGTGTAAGTTGTGAAAATACTGACATTCGAGGAAAATTCAAAATGAGAAGTTCCTGACACATCAAACGAATGAATAACAACTGTCACATACATATCTAACATAACTAAAAACAAATTAATCGGCGTAAGTGACGTCAGTGAACAATAAAAAAAAAACTTGAGTTTACGTGCTTAAATTTCAATTCGTGAATTGAAGCGTTACATCCTAACTAAATCAATCATCTTGTAGCTTTATGAAAAGGGTCACAGGTCTTTTTATCAAATAAGCATACTTTTTTTGTAAAAACTGTAAATATATTGCTCCTATACATATTGATAAGGTGTGAGGCATCAGTGTAGACTACGTAGGAAACGGTCATTCTTATACATGTCAGTTATCTTACATCAGATACAGTTAAGTCGGCTTCATATCTTGACTTACATCTAGAAATTGACAATGAGGGTCGGTTGAAAACAAAACTTTACGACAAAAGAGATGATTTCAGCTTTCCAATTGTGAACTTTCCATTTCTAAGTAGCAACATTCCAGCAGCACCTGCATACGGGGTATATATCTCCCAATTGATACGATATTCCCGTGCTTGCATTTCCTATCATGATTTTCTTGATAGAGGTTTGCTGCTCACAAGGAAGCTATTAAACCAAGAGTTCCAAATGGTGAAGTTGAAATCATACCTTCGTCAATTTTACGGACGCCATCACGAGTTGGTTGACCGTTATGGAATAACCGTTTCACAAATGATATCGGATATGTTCCTTACGTCGTAACTACAATCCTCTTCCCTTTCATGAATATGACCTACCGAATTAGACTATTTACCGGATTTGTAATCACATAAGCAACACGACGGGTGCCACATGTGGAGCAGGATTTGCTTACCCTTCCGGAGCACCTGAGATCACCCCTAATTTTTGGTGGGGTTCGTGTTGTTTATTCTTTAGTTTTCTATGATGGGTCGTGTGTATTATTGTTTTTCTGTTTGTCTTTTTTATTTTTAGCCATGGCGTTGTCAGTTTGTTTTAGATTTATGAGTTTGACTGTCCCTTTGGTATCTTTCGTCCCTCTTTTATAGTTCGTGTCTCTCTGTGTTGTAGTGTCGATTGTTTTTGTTCACTTCATTGTTTCTGTTGTTTCGTTGTTTCCCTCTTTTAGTTGATGTGTTTCTCGGATTTGTTTTCTCCCAGTTGATTTATGACTTTCAAACAGTGGTATACTACTGTTGCTTTCGTTTGTAACATTAAGTTTTGTAAGATAATTGCCTGCATTTCTTTTAATATAAGACTGCTAATTCCTAAGTAATAGCGTGACTAACAAAACGAAGACCACTTATTTTGATTTGGTGAACTGTAATCCATATCAAATGCATAATACGTTAGTCATCCATTCGTCGTACATATTTGAATTATGGAACCTTGCTTCCATGGAGTATTATTACCGTATACAACATTAAAAAGTATAATCACATAAAAAAAACTCCGACGAAATTTCAAAATGGCCAAAATTAAATGCTCAAACACATCAAACGAATGGATAACAACTGATAATTGGTACATGCATTTTCCTAAGTAAAAAATGGTAGACTAAACCTGGTGTTATAGCTAGCTAAACTCTCATTTGTATAGCAATCGCATATACTTTGAATAAACAAAGATGTATGAACAAAACAAACAGACATAAAACCACCATAAAAAAGGCATATAGTCTATTCACATTAGCAAAAACGTAAGACTAGAATTGAAAACTTACAATGATAGCACAATATCACAATAAGTAACTTATTTTAAATGTCAATATCAAAACCTTATTGTTTCTTACTCAACGGTATTTATTTCTTAATTGAATTTTTTATACATTGTATCTGATATCGATATCCAAACGTGGTCTGAGTTTAGTCAATTGTTTTATATTTATAAACAACAGTCTTCATTAAAAAAAAATCACCACTCTGTAATTCCAGTATATGTATTTCATGGAAATAAACTTTATTTTAACCACTGCCAAAAATGTATTTCAGATTTTGATGAAATGCATTCATATGCAGATTTATCTCGCCTCTCAATGTTATATAATAATTCGATGCCATGTGTTGGGCAACAATGAACAGCTGAGTTGAATTTTCAAAATGAGTGTTTTCAACAGTCCACAGGAAGACATGGAATCCAACCATGATACATCATTCTGATCGACTTCAATCAGTCTGCGTTCACTCCAACACACAGTTGGGAGATACTAGGAAGTTATCTATACCGACTTTAAAAGAGTTTGCTTTGACTCGGCAGCAAATCGAACGGTCTAACTCTCGTATTCGAATCTAGGACTCTACCACGATAACACCGAAGCTAGTTTGATATTACTAACTGATAAAATGTCATTAAGAATCACTCTGACATATTACTTCCTAATGAAATATCATTAAGGATCACGATGACACGTTAATGTGTGTCAATTAAATAAAACATATCACAAAATCTGTAATTATATCAACAATGTAGCTGATTAAAAGGTAACATTGAGGTGTTTACTGTACCAACACTATCAATCTCATCATTATGACCTAATATGATACGGTACGGGTGTTTTCATTGTTATAAATGTGTCTAGGTGTTTGCATTTTTGACTAAGATCTGCATTTATTTTCAATTTTTCATTATATTTTAATTAAGTGTTAGTTTATTGCTGCGATTTAAATGATACTGCAGATATTGTCAATTTCCGATGCATTATGAGCATAAAATTGTGACCCATTTTTGTAACTATTGTATAATGACAGTTAAAAGTGCTAGACAGATGAATACAAATGTTACACATTATAACTAATCTATCTTCCATGAATAAAGGTTAGATATATAACAATCCGCATTTACACTGGTCACCAGCCCAGTAGTCAGCACTTCGGTGTTGACATGAATATCAATTATATGGTCATTTTTATAAATTTTCTGTTTACAAAACTTTGAATTATTCGAAAAACTAAGGATTTTCTTACCCCAGGAGTAGATTACCTTAGCCGTATTTGGCACAACTTTTTGGAATTTTGGGTCCTCAATGCTCTTCAACTTTGTATTTGTTTGGCTTTTTAACTATTTTGATCTGAGCGTCACTGATGAGTCTTATGTAGACGAAACGCGCGTCTGGCGTATAAAATTATAATCCTGGTACTTTTGATAACTATTATGGTTACGAAGTTTTGGTTACCGAGTTTAATCAAGTTGTTGTGTAATAAGACATTTGTAGGTCAGGTTGTAAAATATTATGTATTGCATATTTAAAGGATTTGGTTGTTGTAAGCATAATTTGACATGAACGAATAAAGAGGGGGAAAAATAATGTTCCGATGTTTTTATGTGTATCAAATGTTTGAAATATTCCGTAAAAAAAGTACATGTTTATGACGGGATCCTCTAGTAAAACAGAAACTACAGTACTGTCACTTCGTTTCAATATTTGGATTTTAATCTGATGCATAAACGACATGAACGGTACAAATTTGTCTTCATTCGACGCGCATTTTGACTATACATGTCTCTTCACTGTTGCTTGGGGACAACATCTTTAAAAAACCAAATCTTATTAACAACATGAAGAGCATATAAACTAAAATTGATAAAAAGTATAGCCAATGCGGGACAGAAATCAGAGAGGGGCGAAATATACCAGAGGAACAGTCAAACTAATAAATCGAAAATAAACTGACAATGCCATGTTAAAAACGAAAAGACAAACAACAGTACACAAGAAACAACATAGAAAACCAAAGACTGGGCAACACAGACCGCACCAAAGACTGAGCAACACAAACCCCACCATGAACTTGGGGTGATCTCAGGTGATCCGGAAGGGTAAGCAGATCCTTCTCCACATGCGGCACCCGTCGTGTTCCTCGTGTTATTACAAATCCGGTAAATAGTCTTATTCGGTAGGTCACATTCATGAAAAGGGAAGGAAATTGTAGTTGCGACGTAAGAAACATATCCGATATCATCCGTGAAACGGTTATTCCATAACGGTCAACCAACTCGTGATGGCGTCCGTAAAATTTACGAAGGGATGATTTCAACTTCATCATTTGGAACTCTTGGTTAAAAAGCTCCCTTGTAAGCAGCAACCCTCTATCAAGAAAATCATAATAGGAAATACAAGCGCGGGAACATCGTATCAATTTGGAGATATATACTCCGTATGCATGTGCTGAATTGTTGCTACATAGAAATTGAAAGTTCACAATTGGGAAGATGAAATCATCTTGTAAGTCAGAGCTATGCATGAGGAAGATATGTGCTTGAATTTATAAAAATATAACAGTCAATCAAAAGTAGAACTCTATATAGATATAAGAAGATGTGGTATAAGTTCCAATGAGACAAGTCTCCATCCAAGTCGAAATCTATAAAAGTTAACCATTATAGGTCAAAGTACGGTTTTCAACACGGAGTCTTGGCTCACAACGAACAATAAGCTTTAAATATCCCCAAAAAATACTACACTTTTTAGTGTATAACCATTCAAACGGGAAAACCAATTTTAGATGTATGTTTTTAACGACGGAATACACTTGTAGAAAAGAAGTTGTTGTAACTCGCAGAGCATCGAAGTTTTAAAGCCAGGTTTCGAAGTGCTACGTGAATGTTGATACTGGTAAGTGGTTGAAATCTGTGTGTGGAGTTTTGTTGAAATTCAGATGACATTATTTTGTGTGTCGTAATATAAGAATAGAAATGTGGATTATGCCAAGTAGACAACAAACCGACCAAAGGGCAGAAAACAGCCATGCACCAATGTGTCTTCAACACTGGCAGAGCGAAAATCCCTCGACCGGAGGCGGACTTCAGCTGACCCTAACACAAAATATGAATCTGGACGTCACACTAGACCTTGAAAGGAAGCTCGCTTGTCACGTTTTGGAATTTTGGTCAGATTTTCGGAATCCTCTGGTTTTATCCATTTGAAAGCCTTAACAAATTTTGCCCGGTGAACCCCATTTTTCTTTTTATTATTCTTTTACATGTATAATGATAAGCTGTTTGTTAAAGTCTTATAAAATTTTAATTATTTTTTAATAGTTTTTTACGGACTTAAACTTGTCAATGATAAAGCTATGAAAAGTCAAGAGAGAACATTTCCCCGCCAAACAGTTGGCTTCAACGCGATGGCTATTTTTGTAATGGCGGAAACCAGATTAATGTGAATGAATCTTCACCTTTGGCATGCAACTAACAATCCACGTCAATTAAGATTGGAGTCAAGCTACATTTGAAAATGCCTGTGCCAATAGGCTATTTGTCATTTCCCGTAATTGACCCTGTCTTTAGAGATCCCTAAAAAAAAGTTGTCTCCCTTATGAGGGACATTAATTTTTATTTACAATGGAGAGCTAGCAGAAAGAGCAAATCTATATGTGCGTAATATGAGTAATTTATAAGGTTTTTAACTCTTTTAATAACATTAATTTGTTACTATTGACATCAGAAATAATTGTTCGTGAAAAATTAGTTAAACCGCCGATACATCACTTTCAATTCATCATGCTTTGCATTGGCTAAAGCCAATTTTGTCCGGTATGGAACCGGTCAGTCTACGATTGACAAAGGGAAGTAATTTGCTTAAAAAGTGTGTAATAACAGAATCAAATCGGTAATTGGCAAATGGACTATTCAGGAATATGACAGTTCTTGTCTATTCGTTTTTGGTGTGTTTTGTCATTTGATTTTGACATGTAATTAAGGACTTTCCGATTTGATTTTCCTCTGAGTTCAGTATTTTTGTGATTTTACTTTTTTCCACGTGTAGTGTTCGAATTCATAAGTTTATTACATGAATTAATTGGCCACTTAGCCGTCAATCCTCTCGATCTAATCTCCCCGTGTTCTACAACATGTACAAGTTAGTGACAGTATGATTAACCAACTATTTTCTAATAAAATGTTCTCGGTTAGGACTTTAGTAAACAAAGTCTGGTCGTGTAAAACGAAATAAGTAATATATTGGATTAACAAGTTAACAGAACGCATTCAGTGCAATTAAAAAAGACAACCTGTTGCGTTTATTTCAGGTAGACATCATCAAATGATGGCATTTGATTTGTTGAGTGTGTGTCACATGATATCTTACATTGTAAGGTTTAATCGGGTCATAATGTGTGTTGTTTCTTCAGCAGCTTCTCTTTTTCTAACATTCTTTGAACAGCAGGATTTCTATCCTGTTGAAGCTGTCCTCTCAGTATAACATTTTCTTTAGAAACTCTTGAAATAGATTCTTTCAACTTGAGATTTTCTACATAGATTTCATCGTAGTTTTTACCCTGATATCTGAAATATAATTATAAGTAGAACTTAAATGTTAAAGGTGCCTATTTTAAAAACACAGACAGGGCAAAATATAATTCACTGTAAGCGAGAAATAAACAGAAACATTTATCTTTTTTAAATATTGCTGTGAAATCTATAAATTGAGCAATACTTTTGTATCTCTTATGCTCAAATACTGAATCCATATGAGATCTGATAAAATTGTATCATGAGCAGACGATAAAATCACAAATTACAGAAGCAAAAATAGTAGTATAAAAAACTGCATGACCATGGTCCCTACTTTAAACGTAAAACATCCGTTGTCTTTCGTATAGCATTCTAAACAAAATTTAAACAGATTCATTTGCGATGAGTCATTTCTGAATCTAATGTACATAAAAACGTAGACAAAAGTAGTGAAAATACCCTGAAACGGCGAACTTGACAAACATTTTTCAGTTTTATAAGTATTGTATTTCATACCCTTCAAGCTCTTTTGACAACTTTGAGTTTTCTTCGGTTGACTTTGATAACAATCTCTGCATCATTTGAAGTTCTTTCTCTTTTTCTTGTAAAATTTTCTTTAAATATTGCGCTTGATGGCTGCTAACGGCCGAAGATAGTCGGGTACGATCGGATGTCTTCGGTCTATCGAAACTGAAGTATTTCGATCGTTCTTTGGCTGAGCCGATTGGTTTTGGCGATGTCCATACAGCGCCACCTGGTTTCGTTGTGTCGAATGGTCTACTGATGTGAGACGGGTTTCGCAGTGTAACCTGTAAAAAGAAGTTACAATTTAATTAAAACAAATCTGCGTTTCAAGCGCTTTAGTTTGAGAGCTTACATGTATCTCACCAGAGATACTCTAGTTCAGCATTTAGAAATTGAAGGATGTATATTCAAATGAATACTTTTGTTTCTATTCGTCGGTCGGGTTGTTGTCTCTTTGACATATTTCACGTTCCATTCTTTGATCTATGTGTCAAGCTATGTGACCAAAGGAACATAAAAAAGTATTCAAATATATCACAGCCTTCTAAGGGTTGCAAGTATCTTTGCGTCATTTACTATTTAGTACAATTATATCATTTGCGCAAAAGTGTACTCTTCAGCGGCATCAATTGCACCAGATAACGGAATTACGTTGCGATAAATTAACTTTCTATCATACATAATAATTCTTATCGTTTAAAAGAAGAAGAAAATCATTGAATAACGAGGACTCCTATTACTTAAAGACCAGATTAGGTGTTGATTGTGTGTTACTTTGTTTGGACATGTGGGTGTAACATTCCAAATCAAGCAGCTTCAAAACTGTACAAGAGAAGTGGCAGACTATATATGTGAGGAGAACTCGACTGAAAAACTACGTGTATCTTAAACTGCAAATTTCAATAAACTTATATTGCCAGGCTGTTATTTTTTATCTGAATACTCGTAATATGTGCGTTGAAACGGCGTAAACTCCGACAGTTTAAACTACTAGTGCCAGTTCGAAACCAGGATAAGTGAGAAGAAATTACTTGTTTTATTTTATTTTTTTATTTTAGTTTTTAAATTGGCGGGATCGTTTCTGTTATAGATAATGCTTATTTTTATGCAATGGTACTTAGAATTAAAAAAAATCGTGACCCAAACGTAGTTCTTTTATTGGCGCAATTGTGTTAGGGCGATAAAGGAGGTACTTTTGGCGCAAACGTATGTCGACCTCCAATTTAACACGCCTGAGGAGTTTGATCTTGGGTTTTGAACTCTCCTAAACATTTTCTATATTTTACACTTATGAATTAAAGAAAATTTATCTGTAAAAAGTAACTTTGAACAGAAAGTAGAAAATATCTGTACCAAGCTATAGAAGCCAACTTTACAATGATTTTTCTGCATAGCATTGCATACATACAGCAGCTCTACTTTGTTTTGTCGACAAAGACAGCTTAAGAATCGCCTACCCCTGTCCAAGAGATCATTTTGACACAGTTATATTTAAAATTTATACTGCACTCGTTCTTTTTGAGCAGTCAAATGCGTTGACTGTATATTTCTATGTCATATTAGTACTGCAACCAGAGTTCATTTTTTAAAACTTTAATGGTCCGGAAGAACACACACCTAAATTATATATCGATGGAAAGAGGAAAACGTGTACAATAAGAAAAGTTGGGTCGTAAAAATACAGAGTGGTCACAATTTTGTGAAATTGAGGTCAAAGGTCAGACAAAAAAGTATCAATATTTCAACCACAAGGACAAAAAGGAGAAATATTCTGATATTTATTCAATAGAATGCTACAAAAACGATTCAATCATAAGCAAATGCTATAAACGATGTTAAAACGACAAATTTGACTACTTATATGAAGAGCTGCCATTACAAAATGGCGTTGATTTGGAACCACCTGATTATTTTGTCATTTAAGACATAGCAAAAGAAGAAGTGGCCTTGACCTTTTCACATCCATAAACTTTCATATTGTGTGTAGTATTTCACTATAGTATATTACAGAATTATTTTCTAAAGTATAAAATACCACTTTATCAAATTATTTCAATATTTTTTCTATCTTTGAAAAAAAACTAAATTCAAGCGCTGAAACATTGTTTTTAATTTTGCATCTTATAGGTTGTGTATTTTGTGACCATTAGTATCTAGTTATAGATTAATACATATTGTGTATTTGCAAAGTCTGGAAAGAGCAGTTATAACACAAAATATACTATAGTCACCCGAGGCGAATGCGAGGTTTAAAAAAAATTGAGTGTAAAACAAAGTCAGTTTGGTGCATGAACATTCTTTTAGTGTGATAATCCTGGTAAAAATGTTAACTCATTAATTTTTTAAGGGAAGGATGAAAAATTATACAATGCAATGCCAATTTTCTAATGTTGTAATTTAAAATCAGTCATGATCCTTATATAACTTTTAAAAGCGAAACACAATAGCTCAAGTATTCATAAAATAGGGACATGAATCAATCTCGTAGTCATCATATGCCGATTCAGTACGCGTATTAGCATTACAAGACACTTCCCTTTTTTTTTATAAGAACAAGTTCGGCGCAGGACAGATTTTGTGCAAAGCAAACACAGTTTTTGAGTACAAATGCTATCTGGAGCGTAAAGACCGTCATGATTCGGTCAAACTCGTCAGATATAGTCTAACCTTTGCATAGGAAACACAAAAGAAATGTGAGTACAAAAGTTCGATCAATGTTCGTGACCCATATTCCCATATTCATATGCATGATGTATCTGCACTGCCAAGCCCAAATGTAATGGGTCGAATGTTGCAATAGTAACGATTGATTTTGTAATAGCCATACATTTACGAATTTTTGTTATCTTTAGGGACAATATACGGTTCAGAAGCGCCTTTGTGTTATTTTTCACCAATTAACTAACAAATGGACTTTTGAGCCTAGGCTCCGTGTTGAAGACCGGACCGTGACCTATAATGGTTTACTTTTATAAATTGTGACTTGGATGGTGTGTTGTATCATTGGCACTCATACCACATCTTCCTATGTCTATTAACAAGCTATGCGGGCATCATTTCCATAGAAATACCAAAACGAGGACATAGCTTATAAGAGCACTGGTGGCAGGGTGAAGTAATTGTTCTTCTTTTAATGTATCCTTGATATTTTCAGACACACCTTGGTGTAATTCTGAAAGTCTTAACATAGACTTCACTTTTCCTGCAGCAGATATGGCATCCCCTAAATTGAGTTCAGAGCTAAACTCTATATTTCATATCCCTTGGCCCCACTGTGTCTGAATTGTAAGGTGTCACAATATCTAGTTAGTTCTGGAGTTTGGCAGTTTGGTAAGCATCAGAGACAATCTTGGGTAAAATTGATCGGTATATATAGAGGGTGTGCTACATGAGAAAGGCTTTTTTCTTATGGAAGAACAAATCACATCACTAACAATCGTTATCAATGAACTAACAGCAAGTTCAAATTCTAATTTTTCAGTAACTGTTTTACTTAATTGCAAAGGTGTTGACTTCAATAAGAACTTTGTTATGCATGGATAAATGATTACTCACATTAATAAGCACAACTTAAAAGACTGTCAACACGTTTAGAGGACTCAGTTTTGCGTAGTTTTCTGGTTTTTTTTAAAGGTTTTTCTTTTACACAAAAACCCTGTTTTCATATCAAACTATAAGGAAGAAACTGAGCGTGAGATCGTAAAAAAGTGTCAGGTTGTGAGGATACATGTCGATCAGTTTGATCACATATATGGATTTCTGTTGTTTCTAATTTAAAGTTTCCCAAGGGTGACTGGGGAAACGAAATATGGTCACTTGGTCTTCCCCCGACCGGCAGTAAAACGAAGTGGGGCGTCCGTTTGGCTTTGCGGGATGTATCACGTTCGCAGTCACGTCCGGTCAGAATGGGGACGTTAAATCTGATGCCTCGTGTAAAGGGAGTGTCACGTTCTTTGCACGTTAAAAACCTTTGCATCAACTCTTTGAGGGGTCCGTAGGTGGCATGTTGCAATGGAAAATTTCTGTCCCAATCCAATATACCATCATTTTCCAGTGGCAGTCTAAATTTTTCCGATCATCATCCCGAATGGCCTCTATTATGACAAAACCTACCTATTGTTTTTATTGTTAACTTGTTCTCGTCCTGAACATGCATGAAATATTTGCCACTGGATGTTAAGCAATCATCAATTAATCAATCAATCAATCAATCAATCTAATTTAAAGACGCACCAATTTTGCCTTCTGGTGCAAGTCTCATAATATCACTGATGATTCGCCCACGGAAAGCAGAATATCAAGAGACGTTGGTTTTAGCATCACCTTGTCACACACCAAATCTCTACGAAACTTCAAAAGTGCTTTTTCCCCGACCACTTGTATGCATTTTAATTGCTCTGAGGTTAAACATTGACATACAATGTATTTTCACACAATGTCAACTATAGTCATTATCCGGAAAACCTCTTATCCGAAGGATTTGGTTAACTTTTATATAAAGTCAAAATTTTATTAACCAAAATATAACTTATTTACAGAAAATACACGATAGAACTACCATATATATTCAAATCACTCAAAAATAAATTAACTTCTCCTACAAAATATACATAATCACATCGAAACTATTAAATTCATTGTGAAGGAAAAAATAAATGGTGGAGCTGATTGACGGATAGGAAATTTCCGTAATTAAAAAAGGTACAAATGATGTTTTTATTTTTGAATTTTTGACAAAATTGTTTGGAATTTGCCCAACAAAACTTGCATGCAGTATCGCAATAATATGTTTTGTCCTCTCAAATGTCAAATACTGTTTTTGAATCATATGTTTTCTTGTTTTCAAAGAAAAACGCGTTAAATTTCTATCTAAAAAACAGCCAACTTTAAGTTTGAAAGTTTTACTTGGAGATGGTATTATATTTATATCTTCATCATTCCGATGATCCTTGATGATATGTGCATAGAAAATATTTACGAAAATAGCTGGAAATTTAACCAAAAAATATTTTTTTGGATTTTAAGGTAACTACCCAAAACCGTAAATTGAGGGGTACCCCCATTAAAGGGATAAAATACAAAAATGTGACCATAGAAACTTTTTACGACCCGACGGAAATTAAAATATAGATATTATTCTATCATTTAAAACAATTTGCAGCCGTGTGTTATTCCGGACTATTAAACTCGTTAACTAAGCGTCTTTTTCGATGTCAGTTGCAGTACTATATACAGTCACTGACCTGATATCTCTTTTTCTCATGAATATTTAAATAGAAATTGACGAAATTATTAATTAATTATTCATACGAACTATTCAACCTGCTCTTGGTTCCAATGTATACAACGACATAAACTTATTTCTTTTGCAAATTTTAGAAAAAAAAACATATTTCACTTGTTAATATTTTTGGTTTGCAAACTATTATATATCATTATGTTTTATGCTTATTGTTGATATTTTAGTTCATTCTAAAACAAACTTGTTCATCATCGACTGGAGGTAGATGTACATTTCATTGTGCTGTACATTTCAACGCCTGCATGATATGAGGCCTTTTTATAAAAGGTGGAAGTTCCCCAATATTTAAATCAAACAATTACATACACACTAAAAAACAATTCAAAATGTACTATTTTAGATTGCAGTATAAAGACAATAATAGTACATTGACTTGACATATCAACGATATAAGGATTCGGCCCGAAACGGGGAAAAAGTTCGGCAGAGCCTCGCATTTCCCCGTTTCTAAGCCTCATCCTTATATCGTTGATATGTCAAGTCAATGCACTATTATTGACTATATATATGAGGAATTTATGTGGTGTCTACCTGTATGCTATCGTCCTGGTCGACGTCTGTCATCTTTGAGAAACTCGTTCTATTCTTCTGAAAATAATATTCGTGACAATAAACATAAATGTAAGTTTATTCTAGTCCATGTTTTGATAAGAGTAAATGCATAGCATAATATATTGGTGACTTGTCAAAATTATAGTGTAAGGGAGATAACTCATTTTTTTCGATCAGCATGTTTCTAGATTAACGTTTGAATTTCAAATGATAGTATTTTCATGACGGGAAGTAAAAATTGAAAGGCAAACTGTGTATAAAACTTTGTATATGACATTTTTTCACAATAAACTTACTTTACTTGGTATTAACATCATGCATATCTTACCGTTGCCCTTACTAATGATGCGACATCTATTCTAGGTCTTGTTGCATTACGAATACCAAGGAACTGAAAAATAAAAAATAAAATAAAAAACAATATAAAAGAAGCAAGTAGCAGTCATCATACCGTTCTAACAAATGTAAAAAATCTTGTGACAAGCCTTAAATTCAAACTAAGAAAGGGAAAAATTACATTATAAGACAAATTATCAAATAAAATATGAATATATCAATTGTTTCTTCGTCCATCAATGAATTTAAAGCTTAATGTATATATATAAGGTGTATTCTAATTCTTGAGTGCGAAAGAAAAGATTGAGAAAAAAGAGGAAGATTAAAGTGGATATGGGTAGTTTTCAATTCACTTTTCCATGGATGTTGGCAAGCAAAATAAAGAAACCCATATGCATGAATCCAATTTTTCAGGTACATGTATAACCACCCCTCATCTTTTTCAATAGTTGCTGTATACGTCTCTGTTTCCAAATTTATTTATTTATTATTATTATTTATTTTTTTTTTGGGGGGGGGGGATACGGTTTGTTACTAGGATACAGTATGTAACTGGTAATTATACGTCAACTATGGTGTGGAGTTGAATTTAGTATATATGATTTCTATCAAATGATAACAAATATACCTTTTTTAATTCTTTTTTACAGGTGTACAGATATGCATACACAGATGTCATTGATATTTTACATGTTCGTTATACATTCGAAATAACACATAAGTCAGACATTCTGTATGTGCCAATCCCAAGTCAGGAGCATACAGAACAGTGGTTGTCATTGGTTCGTGTCTGTTATATTTGTTATTGGTAAATTGTTTAGTTTCCTTGTTTGAATTGTTTCACATTTTTTCACAGGTCCTTTCATAGCTGAATATTCTGGTTGGAATCACGCCTAGTGCGCTTTTTAACGACCTTGACTACCCACGACAGTCTTGCACGGTCGGGAGCTTTGGAAATCATACCACATCTGAAAGCATACCACATCTTCTTATTTCTTAATTTTTTTAATATCCGGTATCTGTCACCGGCTAATGTCATATTCAGACATACAAACCATAACTGCTCCTCG
Source organism: Mytilus edulis (assembly GCF_963676685.1). Taxonomy (NCBI): domain Eukaryota; kingdom Metazoa; phylum Mollusca; class Bivalvia; order Mytilida; family Mytilidae; genus Mytilus; species Mytilus edulis. The sequence continues at coordinate 11,013,723 of NC_092357.1, forward strand.
AGCTTTCACCCATTTTGAATGAGTTTCTTTTTGTGGCCCAACCCATCCTTTGGCTCTCGAATCATATGTAACTTTATGTAAAACCTGTAAACAATAAAAATGAAATATCCATACCTGTTATATAGATCCAGTTTATTTTCCATTCAATTATGAAATATTCTAACTCTATATTTTCTACTTTTAAAAATTTACCAACAACACTACCCCTTATCGTGATTCTTTTTATTACATTCGTTAGGATCTTTTGTTTGCTTAATCTCGATTTATCAGACTAAATAAATTTAGTAAGAAAGTTATAACTGTTAAGCCTGTTTAATTTGATATACGTCAAGTACCTAACAACTCCTCTTATTCACAAATATGGTTATAATGTATAGAAAGTTTTGATTTGATTTGCGTTAAAACGCAGGTTTTTGTTAGTTGCAATTTATGTACGTCGTTCAACATGAAGATTGTTTATGGTGTCTAAAAGAACATTTTAAAATGAAAACATGAAAAGTACACTCTTCATTAACAATTAATGGAAAATGATTAAAACGGGGTCTTTTATAGCTGACTATGCGTTATGGGCTTTGCTCATTGTTGAAGGCCGTACGGTGACCTATAGTTGTTAATGTCTGTGTCATTTTGGTCTCTTGTGGAGAGTTGTCTCATTGGCAATGACACCACATCTTCTTTTTTTTATACTTATTTTTGTAATGCTTTGAATTTTCTATTGATATTAGGCAGCTACCATTTGATTTCTATGGGGGGGGGGGGGGGGGGCTAGGATGACATTTGAAAAAAATAGGCAGGACATGAGTTTTGATTTAAAAAAAAAAAAAGGCAGGATGAGACGCTTGCAAAAAAAAAAAGTTTTGGTAAAATAAAGTCAGGAATAACTAAAAAAAAAAAGGCAGGACCGAACAGAGTGAAAAATAAAAAGGCAGGACAGAGATTACAGCTAAAAAAAAATGCAGGACAACATTTTACTTTGCATTGTTTTTGTTTTAGAAATTAAAACTTAACACTATTTCATTATCTTATTTCAGTACTATTATTGTGTATTGTTGTGGAAGGGGATGTACTGTAACCATTGGTGTTACTCGTACGATAGTCCCGCATCTTCTTATCTCTAACAAATTTGTCGAATGCACATCTTCTTGCGTTCATGAGTAGCTACGCAACAAGCACCCTGATTTTCATATAATTATATTTATTATGAAATGTTAACGAGTTATTGTTTCTGTCTATCAGCTTGCCTAATTAAGAGGATTGAACCACTTTCTGCACGACCTTCTATATTTCGAAAAGTAACATATATAAGGAATTGTTGTTTGCTTACCGGCCAGTAGCAAATATTTCATGCATATTCAGGATGCAAAAGGAAAAATATGAAATCAATTCAAATCCATCAATGATAGTCACAAGGCATTAATTCGATAGATATACATATTTATATTTAGTATCTTTAACAACAAGAAGATGTGGTATAAATGCAACTCTCAATCAAAGTCCCAATGTATAAAAAGATAGCAGATATGGTCAAAGTACGGCCTTCAACACGGTGCCTTGACTCACACCGCACAGCAAGCTATAAAAGACACCAAAATGACTAGCGTTCAAATAGGAAAACCAACGGTCTAAGTTTTATAAAAATGAGAAACAAGAAACACATATGAACCACATCAAAAAACGACAACAACTGAAAAACAGGCCCTTCATTTAGGATAGGTGAATAAAATGTTTTAACAGGCGCCAACATTCACCATAATCTGAGACAATCGTGTAACATTACAACATAAAAAGACACACTATATGATATAATTTGAAATGGTTGATTTCGATCAAAAAGACATTTAAACATAACCCAGTAAACATACACCGAACGAATAAGTTTAGTCTATGACACATTTATAAATACAATATTAAAACGTAAATGCCTATATGACATAGACGTTACAGGTCGTAATACATTTGCGCAAAGTCAGGAGCCTTGTATGTTTTTTAAATTTATATGTTTTGATGTTTAGTATATGAGGTCAGTTTGCACTGAACTAGTACATATTTTTATTTAGGGGCCAGCTAGTGACAATGCACCTCCGGTGCGCAGTTTTCTCGCTGTGTTGAAAACCAAGTGACTTCGGCTGTTGTCAGCTTTTTGGTCAGGTTGTTGTCTCTTTGAGACATATTCCCCATTTCCATTCTCAATTTTATAAATCATAGATCTTGTCATCAGTATTTAAATGTGAGTTGAGGTTTTATTCAGCCAGAATAATATTGCAGGAAGTATCATACATGCATGTTCTATAAATTCGGTCATAGTTTTACCTAATTCTTTAATTTTACAGCTATTCTCTATATTCTAACACCCTATTGTTCTCTATTCTTTATATGTTTGCTACTTTTTCTCTATTTTTTCAATTATTACTTTTGTCCATTATTCTCTATTCTTTCAGTAATTACTTTTTTTTTCTATTATTCTCTATTTTTTTAGTTATTACTTTTGTCCATTATTCTCTATTCTGTATTTAACCTCATCCACACCCTCATTCATACTCACTGGCTTGCTTTTGACTTGATCTATAAGGAACTTTGCACTCTTTCCTCCATTTGATCGCTGTCGAAATTTTGTTGTCATTTCTGAAATTTAGTTTATTATCCTGTGAATTTTGAGAATTTCTCTCCCTAACCTTGAACAATGTAGCAACAGCACAGCACAAGAACAAACCATAAAAATAAGTTTCCAAAAGCTCAACTAATCAGAAGAAACAACAAACAAATGATAAAAAACACTCCAAAAACAACGCGACAAATACCACACGTTTCTCTGATCGTCCCTACACTAAATTCGTTGGTTGTGTACTAGTTGATCCTTTAGTCTGGAAATCATGAGTTATTGATTCATTGTAATTGGCTTGGAGAGTATTTCAATTTACTACGAGTACTCTTTTGCCAATGCTTTATGTCTTTTGTTTTTATGTTACTTGCATGGTTTTGTATTTCGTAACGATTTATTGCGATAAGCCATCTGAAACAGATTTTTCCAGTGTGTTCGTATGGTGTGCTGCAACACTGCTGTTCCGTGTTGAGGTGGGGCGGAGCGTTCACAAACAAAGTTCCGCCGCATTCTTTATTAGACTGTCTCATCAAGACAGAAGCCTGGAATTCAATGATTGTCATTGGGTGTAGCTATGTCACTTTTTTTGTAAAATTTATAGTAAGAAATTATAGCGTAAGTTTTCTCGTTTGAAATGCCATGTAAGGAGATATATACGTATAGAAAGATGTTGTATGAGTGCCAATGAGACAACTCTCCATCCAAGTCACAATTTATAAAAGTAAACCATTTAAGGAGGCTTGTCTCACAAAAAAAAAGCGAGCTATAAAGGGCCCCAAAAAATTACTAGTGTAAAACCATTCAAACGAGAAAAAAAACAACGGTCTAATCTATATAAAAAAAAACGAGAAACACATACGAACCACCTAAACAAACGACAACTACTGAACATCAGATTCCTGACTTATGACAGGTGCAAGCAGATGGATTTAAAGTTTTAATGGTACCAAACCTTCTCCCTTATCTAAAACAATAGTGTAACATCACAACATTGAAAGACCTTTGGGGCCTTTATAGTTGACTTTACGATACAGGTTTTCTTCATTGTTGAAGATCGTACGGTGACCTAAAGTTGCGTTTATCTTCGCCGTTTCAACTTCAATCGATTATTTTCTGATTGGAAAATATACCACATCGACATATTTGTATATGTCATATATTACTAGGAGTATAAAACCTTAGTTTCAAAAAAAGGAAAGTATCTTTTCAATTTAATCTAAGAATAACTAAAAGATATCAAATTTGACCGGCAATTTAAAAAAAACTGTCATCCACGTTCGATATATCGCCTTATTGTTCGCTGGCTTATTGTTCGCTAGTTATTGTTTGCTAGCTTCAGCCTGTTATCCAAGTGCGAGGTTTTGCTACCTATAAAACAGATTTAATCTACAAGTGTTTTCGGAAAATGTACCAAGTCAGGAATATGGCAGATCTTCCTCACTTGCGTTGTTTAATGAAACCATTTGATTTGACGAGGTCTAATTTAGGCTGAAAACAATAGACATTAAGTTAAAAATATGAAAAAGATCAACCAACGATAGCCACATAACAACATGTTCATGACTTGGAACAGGCCGCAAATACAGAAAATGGCGAAGTTTAAAATATTAGTGAGCCCTCAACATCCATCACTTTCCTTACCGCAGACATTTGTGTAACAGCACATTATGAGAAGACACGACAAAACTCAGATATAAAAGAACTTACAAATCAGCACGAAGTACCAGAAACAGCTAACAAAATGACAATGGACACAAAGTCCTATCCATTATAACATAAGATAAATACATTGACTCTATCTGATTATGAAGGCTTCAAATGAAATATGCACTTGCCAATAAATATAGGAAAAATATAATTGAATGCTGAAATTTTGATCGATTCTTTCAAATTGATATATAGATATAGGAAGATGTGGTGTGAGTGCCATTTAGACAACTCTCCATCCAAATAACAATTTAAAAAAAAAGGAAACCATTATTGGTCAATGTACGGTCTTCAACACGGAGCCTTGGCTCACATCGAACAACAAACTATAAAGGGCCCCAAAATACTAGTGTAAAACCATTCAAACGGGAAAACCAACGGGTTAATCTATATAAAAAAAAACGAGAAACGAGAAACAGGTATAAATTACATAAACAAACGACGACTACTGTAAATCAGATTCCTGACTTAGGACAGGGGCAAACATTTGCAGCGGGATTAAACGTTTTAATGGATCCAAACCTTCTCCCTTTTTCTGAAACAATAGCATAACATAACAACATAGAAAAAACACGATCCATATTTTTATACTTTCTATCTTTATTTTAATTTATTTATCTTGAATGTTCGTATTGCTTTAATTAATAAATATCGTTTGAAACCTAATAAATATATGTAAAAATGCATTAAAAAATGAATAAAAATTAATTAGATTAGACTATTTGAAATACAAAATTACCTTTCTTTTTGTTACTGGTCGAAGAAAAATTCGATGTTTTCATGGCGAAATCGATTAGGTCGGAATTACAATCAACTTTTAGGATAGCGTATTGCCTTAAACGATTTTATAACAAATAAATAAATATTAAAATACCTTGAACAAACATTACTTTGTAATATATTCATATAATGCTAATCCATAAAAAAGCATTGGTACTAAGTATATCTAAATCGATTCGTCAGAAATGTAAATTTATTTTGTTCTTGAATATTAATATAATTACGCGTTTCACTTTTAATAAAAAGTGTGTGATTTTATAATCATTAGATTCTGTGTCTATTTTGAAGCTTGATGTTTACTATAAGTGTTTGTTTTAGATATTAAGTTCATTGTAAAAATTGTGTCAATATGTTTGAATATATGAATGAAAAACGAACGAACAAAAAACGAAAGAATGATGAAAGGAAGAATGAATAGGGATAAGAACGAAGTCAGTACACTCTTCACATGTACATCTTATTTGATCATCCAGCAATATACGACCAAAAAAAAATAGCCAAATTCAACTGGCAGCAGTCCTTTAGCGCCAATTACTGTTTTTCAGGGGTATCATTTGCGTCAAATTTTGTTTTCCAAATGTATCAATTGCGCAAATATTTGGAACTCATTTGCGCCAATTTACCTGTACACATATCTATCATAATTATTAATGATAAATCTTTATTCTAATTCTTTGCTTAAAAGGTATCATTTGTTCGGAGATATTTCACCATGAAGATGAGCATCTGGAGAGAAATGACTTGAAATGCATTAGAAAGTCCATGTACAGAGAGAAAATAAAACTTATTGCTTTGCTCATTATTTAATACAAGATATACCAAAAGAGAATAAAATAGAAGCTTTTGCTGATTACGTTTTAGCCACATATGTTTAATGACACAGTGCTTTCTTCCCATTATCCGTATGGACTAAAACTCTATCTACCGAAAGACGTACTGGTAATGCATGGAGCAGAAGCATTCTACAAGAATTATTATGAACTGTTTTTATGCATTTCATCCTTCAATGTTTGTCTTTTTGGACAATAAAGTGGAGTTACAAGCTACTACATACATTAATTTGGAAAGTACCCATGCAGTAGCAGTAAGAAGAAAGTATCTTTCAGAAAAAGAAACATTTGCCGAATAAAGGAGGAGGGAAGTCATTTCTTCTAATTGGCGCAATCGTATGTTTTATTTTTAGGGCAAACGATACCATGTAATTTTAAAACAAGTGGCGCAAACGTAGCATTGAAGAGAAAAAGTTGTGGCGCAAAAGGCCGCATTTTTGGCGCAAATGGATCTCTCCCATTCAACTAAGGTCAACTTTCCCTGAGGGAGTTAAAACCTTAGTTTTTAAATAATATCGAAATCCATAAACGGACAATCTCAAAAAGTTTTGTAAGAAATCATGTCATCACCGTAAAACTGACTACTAAGCTGATGATACCGATGATCGGGGACATATAGTCCACAAGCAGTGGTATCGATCTGGTCAGTGCTTTTTAAAATTAAAAAACAAAAAGTTATATTCATTCATCCGAAGCTTTATTCTGGAATTTATCATGCATGAACGTTCTATGCAAAACATTTGAAAGCCAAGGATGTATAGAACCGATACAGTTGAAGAACTATGCGACCAAAAAGGACCTAAAAACATAGCCAAATCTATCTAAGGTCAACTTTCCCTGAGGGAGTTGAAACATTGATTTATAAATAATTTCAAACTTCATAAACGGACAATTTTAGAAAGATCTGTCATTAAATTCCATATAATTGATTACAAGGTAAAATGATTAACCGGAAATACAAAAAACTTTCTGCAATTTTAGAGAAGTTTTCGTTCGTTGGAATTGTTTTTACATTTGTTATTAGTTTACTCGTTTGAATTGTTTTACATTTGTATTTTCATGGCTTTTTATAGCTGACTGTGTGGTGTAGGCTTTGTTCAAACAGTGACATATAGTTGTTAACATATATGTGTCATTTTGGTGTCTTGTGGAGAGTGTCTCATTTGCAATAATATACCAAATCTTCTTTTTTATAAAATTAAAATAAAATAAATAATTTATTTTATTAAAGTGTCACATAATTGTCTACAGATTTTTTATACAGATTATATATTATCGCTATTTTGTGCATTTTTCTTTTGATCTTTTTTTGTGATAATTTTCATATCATGCTTCTAGCTTGAGATGGAAAAATTATCGCTAGAAACTAAGGAGGCCACGTGGCGTTGCTAACGAAATTGACATGAAATTGACAACGTCGTCATAGTTAAAATAGCGATAAACAGATTATCATTGGTCATCTCAACTCGATTGCTTTTCTCACTTTCGCTGTACCAGCTCAAGCGAGAAAATCAATCTCGTTGAGATGATCAACGATAATCTATAAATATACATTGCACAATAACAAAATAAGACAAATACCCAGCCTAGATAGGCTTATGAGACACCATATATACAAATATATTTCTATTTAACAAATATTTTCATACAAATTGTAAAACATAGTACAATTTCAAATATGTTTGAAATTATCCGGGTTTTTCACATCATAAAAAAAAAAAGAAGTAGGCCAAAACTTTTAAAAATAGAAATTACAAAATTAAGTATGACGTAAAAATAAATGATATGTAATAAAAAAAAATATTTTAAAGAGGTTATATAAACAGATTGCGAAGAATAAAATGAAATTATCTTGTTGTTTTATTAAAAAACCTCTCATATGTGAATTATATTCATCAAAATTTTACATGTTCTGTATTAAATTGTTGACCGTAATCATCTATTGAGAAAAAAATGTAGAATCCAACCAAATTCACTAAAATTTCATGAACCGAAATGAACAGTAATATCTCATGATATGATTTTAACATACACATGTATAAGGTCAATTTAATTAATCATCGTGTACGCTCTCAAAGATAAACCTTGCTATGCATTATTTTATTGGTATTTTAATTTCCATGTTGAATTGTTTTATCATTTCGGGATCTTAAAATTAGCTGATTATGTGTTATAGTCTTTGCTCATTGTTGAAGGCATTACGGTGACCATCATACAACATATATGTTAATTTTCATTATACTTTTGTCCAGTTTTAATGAGTCTCCATTAGGCGGATCCAGGGGGCCCGGCCCCCCCCCCTTTCGTGGGAAAAATTTGGTTGATTATATAGGAAATCACTGAAGCATGAATGGAGCGGGCCCCCCCTTAGGTCATGCAGTCAACGCCCCCCCCCCCCCCCCCCCCCCCTTAGGAAAAGTTCTGGATCCGTCACTGCTTTGTCTGATTATTTTACTACGAGACTGAGAGAGAGAAAGATTTTCTTTACCCCCTATTTCCCCCCTCATTTAATTTAAACAACAAATCATCAATCGGATATAGCATTTTAAAATTTGAAATAAAAAAAAAACAAGCACAAAATTTGAAGATCCAATTCATACATGCATAATATAAATAAAAAATATTTTCCCATTTTGTACCTCATTTACCTTCGACTGGTATCCGTATAATTCAGTCCATCTACCACATTTCTTATTTGTTATGAAAATATATTAAGTTTGAAATTTTAACTTGAAACTTAAAAATAAACAAGTTCGAGCACCAAATTTACTTTACCATTGCATTTTGAGTGGTTATCGTTAAATTTTAGAAATAAAAGTTCTGCATAGAATATGGTAATCACCTCCCATCGGCCATGTTGTTTCTCATGTCGCCGGCTGAGTCACTTCCTGCTTTCTGTTTTTAACTCCAAACAACTTTATTTAACATACATTCAATCATAAACAATGGCTGGACGACTTCCAGCGGTTGTAGTAGACTGTGGAACCGGGTATGCAACAATTAACCTCAATCCCCATTAAAAACCAACCCTACTACCTGCAAAAATGAAAATGGGCGGATTTTCTGAAAGGTGTATGCATTTAATGCACTTACAACGTTCCCAGTAAACAATATCTACATCTTTTGTATTGGTTGTTAAAATAAAACACTAAATACTTCCTTAAACACTTTGTTCACGTGATATAATTACAAAAATTGTGTATTGCCGGTTTATGAATATGTAAATAGAACAGGAAGCTACGTTTTATGACTAAATAGCAATAAACCTGTTGACAAAGTTGTCACTTCCTTGAGGACATCAAGGACCATCTCCTTCAGCCATCTTTATACTTATTGCAATATTCTGGGCGTGTATTCATTAAGATGTCATTCGGAAAGTCATTTGGTCCTACAGGGACCCCAGCTGTTATTATTGACTGTGGCACAGGGTTTGTACATTTTGTAAATACAAGAAAAAGTCATTAAAAATGTTCAAGTTGAAACAGGAAATGAATGTAATGGAGGGTGTTTATGTTTTGTGCACTCATTTTACATGCAATCAGCTATAGGCAGATAGGAATATCTCACCTCCTGGTACATTTAGTAAATGTATCTGTCTAAAAATACAATCATTGGAATAAAATGTCTAAGATATCAAGAAAACACACTTTGCACTTATTTAAATTAGTTAATATAAAATTGTTATCCAAATTAATTAAAGAAAGGAATTCAACTCGCTCAGCCCTCTAACATAAGAAAATCAAAGGTTCTTGGTTGAAGAAATCTACATGTCATATCAAATGTAGGAAAGATTCATTATGGTTGAAATTTTATTGCGGCTGTGGTTATGATTACGACAAATATCAATGCTTCCTGTATTGACAGTTTTTAAATTGGACTGTCAAAACAGATCGACCAATATTCAATCTGAAACATGTGGTAGATTATTAGATTTTTGGCATAAAGCTAACCTTCAGTTATTTTAAATCTTGTGTGAATGCTTGTGATATTCTTATGGATAAAACATGGTTTCCATTAATTCCTCATCAATTAGAAGTTGAAAATGCGTATTATAAATTATTCTAGAACTCTTCACACTTGTATTCATATTATTTCACACTTTAAATGTCCTTTTCATGATTGGCACCCTGCCTTTTTGAAATCCTAGCTTGAACACTAAATTTCTATAGCAAACTTTTTGGAACTTAAACAAACCTGATGAAATCTTTGTTTTCTCTTTTTGCCTATACATGTATAGTTCTCTTTAATATACACCCATGTTTGGCTATTTTGATTTTGAGGTTAAACACTGCAGACAATACACGAAAGAATTGGTTATAATAAATGAATGGTTAATTATTGAGTTTCCTGAAATTAAAGTTTTGAACAGAATTGTCAATTGAGCTGTGCTGTGATAGATATATAATTAAAGTTTTACATGCATTAATATTTTATTTGCTTGTACTTTTACAGGTACACCAAGATGGGGTATGCCGGTAACACAGAACCACAGTTCATTGTACCATCAGCCATTGCTGTAAAAGAATCGGCATCAGTAGGAGATAAAGCTATACAACGACTTGGTAAAGGGGTGGAGGACCTAGACTTCTTTATTGGAGATGAAGCCTTGAGTGCAACATCATACAGTGTAAAGGTAAAGAGTAATTTAGAAAAATATTTGTGGTGACAGTTAAAATGGTAGATAACAGGCTGTAATTCAGTGGTTGTCGTTTGTTTATGTGTTACATATTTGTTTTTCGTTCATTTTTATACGACCGCAAAATTTGAAAAAATTTTCGTCGTATATTGCTATCACGTTGGGGTCGGCGTCGTCGTCGTTGTCCGGCGTCCGGATACTTTTAGTTTTCGCACTCTAACTTTAGTAAAAGTGAATGGAAATCTATGAAATTTTAATACAAGGTTAATGACCACAAAAGGAAGGTTGGTATTGATTTTGGGAGTTTTGGTCCCAACATTTTAGGAATTAGGGGCCAAAAAGGGCCCAAATAAGCATTTTCTTGGTTTTCGCACTATAACTTTAGTTTAAGTTAATAGAAATCTATGAAATTTTGACACAAGGTTTATGACCACAAAAGAAAGGTTGGGATTGATTTTGGGAGTTTTGGTTCCAACAGTTTAGGAATTAGGGGCCAAAAAAGGGCCCAAATAAGCATTATTCTAGGTTTTCGCACAATAACTTTAGTTTAAGTAAATAGAAATCAATGAAATTTAAACACAATGTTTATGACCACAAAAGGAAGGTTGGTATTGATTTTGGGAGTTTTGGTCCTAACAGTTTAGGAATAAGGGGCCCAAAGGGTCCAAAATTGAACTTTGTGTGATTTCATCAAAAATTGAATAATTGGGGTTCTTTGATATGCCGAATCTAACTATGTATGTAGATTCTTAACTTTTGGTCCCGTTTTCAAATTGGTCTACATTAAGGTCCAAAGGGTCCAAAATTAAACTTAGTTTGATTTTAACAAAAATTGAATCCTTGGGGTTCTTTGATATGCTGAATTTAAAAATGTACTTAGATTTTTAATTATTGGCCTAGTTTTCAAGTTGGTCCAAATGGGGGTCTAAAATTAAACTTTGTTTGATTTCATCAAAAATTGAATAAATGGGTTCTTTGATATGCAAAATCTAACTGTGTATGTAGATTCCTAATTTTTGGTCCAGTTTTCAAATTGGTCTACATTAAGGTCCAAAGGGTCCAAAATTAAACTAAGTTTGATTTTAACAAAAATTAAATTCTTGGGCTTATTTGATATGCTTTATCTAAATATGTACTTTGATTTTTGATTATGGGCCCAGTTTTCAAGTTGGTCCAAATCAGGATTCCATATGAAATATTGTGCAATAGCAAGAAATTTTCAATTGCACAGTATTGCACAATAGCAAGAAATATCTAATTGCACAATATTGTGCAATAGCAATTAATTTTCAATTGGAGTTATCTTTCTTTGTATAGAATAGTAGTTGATAATATATGTTGGAAATTTGCCAGACATGACTATGATGTCATTTTCTATTTTTATTTGCCAATAACTTTATGTAAATGACTTCATTGGAAATTTACCAATATAAAATGTTGCTGATGAAGCTTTTTTTCCTTATCTTATCTAAAATGTTTTTAGATAATGTATGTTGGACATTTGCCAGACATGACTATGATGTCATTTTCTATTTTTATTTGCCAATAACTTTATGTAAATAACTTCATTGGAAATTTGCCAATATAAAATGTTGCTGATGAAGTTTTTTTTATTGTTTTATACAATAAACAATGTATATTCACTTTTACTACCAACCAATCTTTACCATTCAGTGATAACAAGCACTTTATTTTACATTTTAATATTTTATGATGTATTTAAAAGAGTAGTTATTGTTGCAAACTCCATTAGAAATTTGAATTGATATCAGTTTTGGAAAAAAGGGAAACGGGGATGTGAAAAAAAAAAGGGGGGGGGGGGGGGTTAAATTTTTCTCATTTCAGATTTCATAAATAAAAAGAAAATTTCTTCAAACATTTTTTTGAGAGGATTAATATTCAACAGCATAGTGAATTGCTCAAAGGCAAAAAAAAACTTTTAAGTTCATTAGACCACATTCGTTCTGTGTCAGAAACCTATGCTGTGTCATGATCAATTATTTAATTTTAGATTTAAAAAGTTTGAAGAAGAAATCTTTAATTGATTTGTAAAATCTTGACATTTGTTTTGTGTAAAAAAAAACCATGTAATGTCAAAAATTTGATCACAATCCAAATTCAGAGCTGTATCACGCTTGAATGTTTTGTCCATACTTGCCCCAACTGTTCAGGGTTCGACCTCTGCGGTCGTATAAAGCTGCGCCCTGCGGAGCACCTGGTTTTTACATAAATGAGGCTGTTAGTTTAACAGGATTAAAGGTTTGTTTGCAAAGTGCATGTTATAGCTACAAAATACTCATCAGTGAAGGATCAGAAACAATATCAAATGCTTAATTATATTTAACAAATTGAGGCAAAACAAAGGCCACAAAAAAAAATGCTTGTTTTGGGTCTACACATTTTTGTGAAAAGATTAAGGTACAACACATGTGAACGTTCATGATTGTTTTCTAGGTCACATAACACTTTTCTTCAGAACCGTAGCCTTATCTGAGTTATTTCCCCTCATTTATATCTAGACTGATTTTGTTTACCTATTTTTGCAATCCATGATGGTTATTTGTTGCTAACATTTTATTTTGCTCCTACATGTAAAATCTTATATTAAATAAATGTTTACTATGTTTTAGTGGCCAGTTAGACATGGTATAATAGAAGACTGGGATTTAATGGAGAGATATATGGAACAAGTGATATTTAAATACCTCAGAGCCGAACCAGAGGATCATTATTTTTTACTGGTAAATATATGTCAGGCCACACCAATTTAATTTCTTGTTCTATGGATTTTTGGACTCCAAAAATTGGGGCGAGCGAGCGATTTGAAAATTTTAATCAAAAAATATTTAATTTGCAAATTTTTGAGGCGAAGCATAAAAAGTAAAGGCGAGGGATTATTATTTTTTTTTGTAAACATAAAATAGTAGGTTTTGACTATATTGAAACTTGATTTATCACTTGTACTTTGCCATTTCTTTAATTTATGAATTATTTTTTCCCTGTTCAACAAAAAATAATTGAATAATTTAATCTGGTCTATGTATGTGTGACTGACAATGAGACAATTCTCCATCCAAGTCATAATCAGGTTCAGAACAACCCCTTAATGTTATAAATATCCCTTTTATGAGGGGTCAATATAAGTTATAATATATTGTTTTGGTAAAAGCACTTTTTAGTACAAAAGGGCTCATATTTTCTCATAGAACTATAATATCTATATGGTATTAAATGGTCAAAACATGTCAAAGAATTTTGTAATATTCCTCGACTTTAAACATGTTAACAGATTTACTTTAACAGTTTAATATTATTCAAAATAAGTGGACCCCTCTTTTAGAAAATTTGTTTAAAATATAATGTATTTCTCCTCATTTGAGTAAAAATATCTAAGTTTTCAAAGGTTTTGTATAGTAGCACTATATAAATCCTTATATTTATAAATAATTTAGCAATAATTTAAAACAGTTTTTTAGGCAACCATGCCCCCCTTGCTTGTCATATGACAGCTATGCCACTGCACACAGTATGTAAGGAATATCATGTTAATTATATACAAGTTTGTATTGAATTGTTTTACATGTTTTAATTAGAATATTATTCGTTTATTCAGACAGAACCTCCACTTAACACACCAGAAAATAGAGAATACACAGCTGAAATAATGTTTGAATCATTCAATGTACCTGGATTGTATATTGCTGTACAGGTATGTTATATAACGACAAGGGAGATAATTCATAAGAGAGAAAAGCAAGGGAAATAATTTATACGTTATAAAACAAGGGAGGTAATTTATAAGTTAGACAAACAAGGGAGATAATTAATAAAAATACACAGTTGAAATAATGTTTAAATCTGTCAATGTACCTGGATTATTTTTTGCTGTACAGGTAGGTTATAAAATGACTAGGGAGATAATTAATAAGAAAGAAAAGCAAGGGAGACATTTCTTTATATCCTGTTAATGAACAAATGATGAATGTGTACTTTTTATCACCTCAATATACATTATGCCTAGTATCAAAGTTTTTGTAAGATCTTGAATAATTCATTAATAAAGGGAGCTGTAGATTAACATCAATGAGACAGCAACTTAACAAATAACCAAGACTTCCAAAGAAAAAGATAAAGACAAAATGTCAAGGTTGAGAGCGAAAATGACAACCAAATTGTTTGCTTAGCATGCAATACCATGTAGAATTATGAATTAATGTTTGTTTTGTATTTTTTTTGACAGGCTGTGTTAGCATTAGCTGCTTCATGGACATCAAGACAAGTAGGGGAGAGAACTCTAACAGGAACGGTGATAGATTCTGGGGATGGTGTTACCCATGTTATTCCAGTAGTAAGTTGGCATTAGAACTTTTTTTTTTTAATAACAAAAACATGCACGCTCAGTTAAGGACAACTACAGTTGATTCTGCATGAAAAATCAGTCAGACAGACAACCAACTGTGTACGTAATAAAAGCAGTTTTTAGCATAGAATTTATTTGGAAGCTATCAACAAAACCAGCAAGATTTTTACCTTATGAGTGCCAGTGAGACAACACCAGTCAAGTCACAATGTGTAAAAAGTAAACATACTTTGCTCACACCAAACTGCAAGCCATGAAGGGCCCAAAAATTACTTGTATTAAATGATTGAATGTCTAATCGATAATGGAATATTTGTATGAATTGAAAAAGATGTTGTAAATCAAATAATTTGTATGACCTCGAAAATACTGTTGTGAAAACTACTAGATTGCATATGAACTAAATATTATTTACAAAACTGTATATGCATTATTATTTCAGGCTGAAGGATATGTGATAGGAAGTTGTATTAAACACATTCCCATTGCTGGGAGAGATATTACATATTTTATTCAGCAGTTATTACGAGAAAGAGAAGTTGGCATTCCACCAGAACAATCATTAGAAACAGCAAAAGCAATAAAAGTGAGTTTGAGGAAGTCAATGGGCTTTTTGTTTTAAAAAAAATTATAAAAAGTTATGAATAGACGAATAATTCTTAAGAACACAACAAATATCTCCTGCTATGCAATCATCCTATCATATGATTCTAAATTATCCAGTAGTAAATGCTAAAAAGGAGATACTTTTACTAGACCAAAGAGGTTAAAAGGTGGTATTGTTTTTATCAGAAATGTCAGGTCTTTGATTAACTATAATGTCACAAGTAAAATAATGATTTCATTTGTTAGAAAATATTAAATTGTTACATATATTCTTTTAAGGAGAGATATTCCTATGTGTGTCCAGACATAGCTAAAGAATTTGCCAAATATGATGCCGATCCATCTAAATGGATGAAGAGATTTGAAGGCATGAATAGTATAACAAGACAACAGTTTGCTGTAGATGTAGGCTACGAAAGATTCCTTGGGCCAGAAATTTTCTTCCATCCAGAGGTATGATTCATCTTGCATTACTGTAATCAAACAAATTATTGTGAGGTTTTTATTATTGCAAATTAGGTGACTTAGTGTTAACCACAAAGTTTAAGAACACACATTTTGATATCTGATAAAATTGAGAATGGAAATGCGGAATGTGTCAAAGAGACATCAACCCGACCAAAGGGCAGACAACAGTCTAAGGCTACAATGGGTCTTCAATGCATAAAAAAACTCCTGCAACAGGAGGCATGCTTTAGCTGGCCCCTAAACTAAAACGTATATATTTATTAGTGAAAAAATGAGAAATATGGTCATCAAACATTCAGAGAAATATAGAAAAGTAAAAATAAAAGAATTCCCATTGATAGAAATCAGTGAACATGCCTGTTGGAACTATAAAATCTGTCATATAATCAAAATAAAGATGTAATGTTTCTTGTCTTATCTTTGTGTCATCTTTGTGTCATCTTTGTTGTAAATATTTTTTATTTAAAAAGAATTAAAAATAAATCACTTTAGTATACTAATGTACATTAATATTTCTATTTTAGTTTTCAAATCCAGACTTTATAACACCTATCTCAGAAGTAGTAGATACAGTTATACAAAATTGTCCTATAGATGTCCGGAGAGGTCTTTATAAGGTAAGGTTATGATAAGAGGTTAAGGTCAAACTGCTAAAAATAGAAATATTGTGTGAAAAAAGTTTCTGAGAGAGATTACAATCTTACATAGAAAAAAAGGTTTTATGAGCAAAAGATCCCTGTATATTATTATATCTTATGGTCATAGTTACAAAAAAAAAACAGACAGACGTTTGTGCAGGAAGTAGTTTCTGGATGCTAAATCAAATATTACAAATTGGATTGCAACCTTACTTTGTTATTTGGTCACATAAATAAAGATCGAAATATCCCTATTAATTTTAAAGTCACTATGTCCAAGTTCAAAGTATGAGTTTCTAAAAAATGTGCATAAAAAAAATTCTTACTAGTATATGGTTGATGTTGGGCTGAAGGTTCTTGAACTATTATAATTATAACTTGTCAATTCTTTATAAGTCAAAATTCAATTTAGTCATGAATTTTCACGTCCTGAACTAATTTTGTTATTGTGATGGCTAAAAGAAAATCAACGTCATATGGCACAGCATAAGTACAAATTTTTGCAGATAAGATTATAATATCATGAGTTAACAATAGGTCTGAAATTTTCAGTTGCACCCATATTTTCATTCAATTTATGTTTACCTAATGTGTTCACTTATTTCTCTTACCAGAATGTTGTCTTATCTGGAGGTTCAACGATGTTTAAAGATTTCGGTAGAAAAATGCAACGTGATGTGAAGAGAGTCGTAGACGCAAGATTAAAAGTTAGCGAAGAATTGAGTCAAGGAAGAATTAAGGTAGGTACACAAACACAAACAAACAAACAATCCACTTTATAACCTGTTGTGTTTCTGGTTGACCCTGAAAATCAGTAGGCTAGCTCAATCAGATATTTCAAAATGTGTCTTGTTGGAAAAAATGACAATAGATGTATTTATGTACTAAATTGAAAGAAGAAAAAAAATTATATGTTTTGTATCTTTTTTATGCCCCACCTACGATAGTAGAGGGGCATTATGTTTTCTGGTCTGTGCGTCCGTTCGTCTGTCCGTCTGTCCATCTGTCCGTCCGTACGTTCGTCCATCTGTCCCGCTTCAGGTTGAAGTTTTTGGTCAAGGTAGTTTTTGATGAAGTTGAAGTCCAATCGACTTCAAACTTAGTATACATGTTCACTATGATATGATCTTTTTAATTTTAATGCCAAATTAGAGGGTTTACCCCAATTTCACGGTCCACTGAACATAGAAAATGATAGTGCGAGTGGGGCATTTGTGTACTGGGGACACATTCTTGTTTCTAAGAGGATATCATCAACCATTTAACACTTGGCAAAAACAGCTTTTCTTTTTACTTTAGATTTATGAAAAGATTTTATTAGTTCAGGATGTATAATGGTTTACAGGAATTGTTACATACTTGTGTCCATTGTCCACATGCCTTTCAAAATTTTGAGGATGATTTGTGGAAGAAAGCACACTTTTGATGTTAAAATTTTTCTTAAATTTTTGGGTAGCATTCAAATTTAAACAATTATAACTGAGGGTTACAGAACTTTTTTTTTCTTAAAATGCAATGCAATTAATAAAATCAGATATTTTATATGTGATAAATAGGAGAAACTTAATTTTTGCTAGTTGAGGAAACATTAAACAATAAAATAAGTTACAATTCAGTGAGAGCGTTGCTTTCCAAAAATAGATCAGTACTATGAAATAATCATAGCCTTATTTTCTTGAAAAATAAAAGAAATACTGAAATTGTCAAATGACATAGTTATCTGCCCTTGCTTTTAAGAGATTTTTTTTTCTATTATCAATACAATTAAGGACACTTAATTTGTTTGATAGTCTAATCTTTAAATTTCAATTTTAAGAAGTTTCTGTTGTATATTAAATAATGATTGGTAAAATAACATGACCAGAAGGGATGCTCGGAAAAAGACACTGCTCTATTATGTCTACCTTTATTCAAGTATTTGCTGTTTTTCTGCAGTAATTTTACTGACTTCTAATTTAGCACACTCCAGAGTATTTCAATTGTTCTTTAAACAATTACAGTATGCATACAGCATATCTTGTGCTCCTGTTGCAGCTTTTTATTATAACTATTGTATATTCAGAAATTATTGCATGCATTTAATATAGCAAGATTATTATGATTTTAGGAAAATCTGCATACAGAACTTTATACATATCAGATATAAGAATGTCAATTCTAATTGTGGCGATTATTCATTTATGCATTATTCGCCTTCATAAAACATCGCAATAATTTCAGAATTTACAATAATTGTATACAGAAAAACATAATTACAAAGATTTTTTTTTCATTTTTAGCCAAAACCAATAGATGTACAAGTGATCACACATCATATGCAGAGATATGCCGTATGGTTTGGTGGTAGTATGCTGGCATCTACAGTAAGTCAAATATTTCTTATATAATACATTGAAAGGGGTATGATAAAAGCCAGTTTTTGTCCCCTGAAAAGACAAAAATAGATACAAATTAAACAATTTTTCTAAATTTTGTAGATTTATTGATAAATGAAGTGGTAATTCATGTAACTCGATTAAAAATGTTATTTTACACATACATGACATAGGTTACTGACAAAATAAATATGAGCTTATCCTTTACCCTCATGAATAGATCTAAAAGACATAAAATAAAAATAGGGAGCAAAATGGCTTAAATTTTCTTGACAAAGAAAAAACAAAATGTCTGATCAAATTTAGTATAATTATCTGCCCTTGACTTAATTTTTATGGCCCTGCAACGAAGTTGTCGATGCCATATAGTTTTACCCTTGTCCGTAATTCTGTAATTCCGTCATTCCGCAACAAACCATTATACAGAGTTTTTTTCTAAACGCCTTCAAATATCGAGTTAACCATGATGAGTTACAGATCGAGTTTAAGTTTCGTTCCGCTCCACTAATTTTTGCTGTAATTACGGGCTTTGGACTTTGATAAATTGTTGAAAATCACAGTTATAAGGACTTTTTTCTCAACGCTTTCAGATATTGGTATGATTTTTGGCATGTAAATTAACCAAGATGAGTTACAGATCAAGTTTAAGTTCGTTCTGCTCCGCTAATTTTTGCCGAAATTACAGGCATTTGGACTTTGATAAATTGTTGAAAATCACTGTTATACAGACTTCTTTTCTAAATGGTTTCAGATATTGGGTTGATTTTTGGTATGTGGGCTAACCATGATGAGTTACAGACCAAGTTTAAGTTTCATTCCACTCTGCTAATTTTTGCCAAAATTAAGGGTTTACAACTTTGAAAATTGTTGAAAATCACAGTTATACGGACTTTTTTTCTATACGCCTCCAGATTTTGATCTGATTTTTGATTTGTGAGGCTTCCATCATGTTTGTGTACTCATGTGTTATTGAAATTGCAGATTTTTCAACTTTTTGAGACAGGTCCATTCGTGTCGCTTTGACACATCTAGTTTTTAGCTCACCTGGCCGAAAGGCCAAGTGAGCTTTTCTCATCACTTGGCGTCCGTCGTCGTCCGTCGTCGTCCTTCGTTAACTTTTACAAAAATCTTCTCCTCTGAAACTGCTGGGCCAAATTTAACCAAACTTGGCCACAATCATCATTGGGGTATCTAGTTTTAAAAATGTGTCCGGTGACCTGGACAACCAACCAAGATGGCCGCCATGGCTAAAAATAGAACATAGGGGTAAAATGCAGTTTTTGGCTTTTAACTCAAAAACCAAAGCATTTAGAGCAAATCTGACATGGGGTAATATTGTTCATCAGGTCAAGATCTATCTGCCATGAAATTTTCAGATGAATCGGACATTTCGTTGTTGGGCTGCTGCCCCTGAAATGGTAATTTTAAGGAAATTTTGCTGTTTTTGGTTATTATCTTGAATATTATTATAGATAGAGATAAACTGTGAACAGCAATAATGTTCAGCAAAGTAAGATCTACAAATAAGTCAAATGACCAAAATGGTCAGTTGACCACTTAAGGAGTTATTGCCCTTTATAGTCAATTTTTAACCATTTTTCGTAAATCTTGGTAATCTTTTAGAAAAATCTTCTCCTCTGAAACTACTGGGCCAAATTTAACCAAACTTGGCCATAATCATCATTGTGGTATCTAGTTTAAAAAATGTGTCCAGTGACCCGGCCAACCAACCAAGATGGCCGCCAAGGCTAAAAATAGAACATAGGGGTAAAATGCAGTTTTTGGCTTGTAACTCAAAAACCAAAGCATTTAGAGCAAATCTGACATGGGTAAAATTGTTGATCAGGTCAAGAACTATCTGCCCTGAAATTTTCAGATGAATCGGACATTCTATTGTTGGGTTGCTGCCCCTGAAATGGTAATTTTAAGGAAATTTTGCTGTTTTTGGTTATTATCTTGAATATTATTATAGATAGAGATAAACTGTAAACAGCAATAATGTTCAGCAAAGTAAGATCTACAAATAAGTCAGCATGATCAAAATGGTCAGTTGACCACTTTAGGAGTTATTGCCCTTTATAGTCAATTTTTAATTATTTTTCGTAAATCTTAGTAATCTTTTAGAAAAATCTTCTCCTCTGAAACTACTGGGCCAAATTTAACCAAACTTAGCCATAATCATCATTGGGGTATCTAGTTAAAAAAATGTGTCCGGTAACTCGGCCAACAAACCAAGATGGCCGCCATGGCTAAAATAGAACATGGGTGTAAAACAGGGCTTCCAAAAAACATTTGAGCCAGCCGGACATTTTATATCTGATCCCGGTTTTATTCCCTTAAGACTAAGTCACAAAAGGCAATTATGGTAATCAGATGGCCATTCCAATGATAATGACATTAGATTAAAAAACGATTTTTAACTTTACTTTGTTTTGGATGTCTGGATGTAAACTGTTAAATTGGCAGTGCATCACATCAGCATGCTCATATCTGCCATAGACTCTTTATTTGTGCAAAATGACATGTCAAAAACTTCATTTTCGTTTTTAAAATCGTGTTTTTCTAAAACCGGATGTTGACTTGACAATGGTAAAACATGGACCGTAAACGGATAAGTAAAATCTGTGTACGTTTGCAAAGCATGACTGAGTGAAGAAGCTCTTTCCACGTTATTTCTTCAACAAAATGCTTGAAATGAACGTTTAGATACAGGTATCAATGATAATTTTAGCATTTTGAAGAAAATATAAAGGATGCATAATTGAATTTCACACCTTTGCACATGCGCACACGTGTTCTAGTTCATTCTACGTAGTTCTGACGATTTTTCATTTAAACCTTTTAAATTTTTTAATAAATTATGTAGATAAACTAATTTCTTATAATTTTAATCTTTTGGACTAAATCAATGAGCTACAAACCGCTGAAATGTAAGAAAATAATTGTGACTAGACCGATCAATTAATACGATGTCCGGTACTGAACATAGTTTACCTGTCACCTGAACAGGTAGATATCACCTGTCCAACAACTAATTAGCCTTGAAAGTTGATTAAAATTAGAAAGTATTGAAGTAGGGGTTGTTTTGATAGTAATTAATCATCATGTCACTTTTATGACCGGAAATGTGTAGATGATAAAGGCAAAATTAAGGGTGGGTCAAAAAGATCGAGACTGTGTTAAAATGACCGAAAAAGCCTTGAAAACTAAAATGTATGACCGTTTCATGCTTTGCCCAGCCGGACTTTTACCGGACATTAATCAAATGTCCGGAATATATGACCGTTTTGGAAGCCCTGATGTAAAATGCAGTTTTTGGCTTATAACTCAAAAACCAAAGCATTAAGAGCAAATCTGACAGGAAGTAAAATTGTTGAACAGGTCACGATCTATCTGCCCTGGAATTTTCAGATGAATCGGATAATCGGTTGTAAGGTTGCTGCCCCTGAATTGGTAATTTTGAGGAAATTTTGCTGTTTTTTAGCTCACCTGGCCCGAAGGGCCAAGTGAGCTTTTCCCATCACTTGGCGTCCGTCGTCCGTCGTTGTTAACTTTTACAAAAATCTTCTCCTCTGAAACTGCTGGGCCAAATTTAACCAAACATTGCCATAATCATTATCAGGGTATCTAGTTTAAAAATTGTGTCCGGTGACCCGCCCAACCAACCAAGATGGCCGCCATGGCTAAAAATAGAACATAGGGGTAAAATGCAGTTTTTGGCTTGTAACTCAAAAACCAAAGCATTAAGAGCAAATCTGTTATGGGGTAAAATTGTTTATCAGGTCAAGATCTATCTGCCTTCAAATTTTCAGATGAATCCGACAACCCGTTATTTGGTTGCTGCCCCTGAACTTGTAATTTTAGGGAATTTTTGCTGTTTTTGGCTATTATCTTGAATATTATTATAGATAGAGATTAAACTGTAAACAGCAATAATGTTCAGCAAAGTAAGATTTACAAATAAGTCAACATGACCAAAATGGTCAGTTGACCCCTTTAGGAGTTATTGACCTTTATAGTTATTTTTTAACCATTTTTTGAAATCTTAGTAATCTTTTGCAAAAATCTTCTCCTCTGAATCTACTAGGCCAAATTAATCCAAACTTGGCCACAATCATCTTTGGGATATCTAGTTTAAAAAATGTGTGGCGTGACCCGGCCAACCAACCAAGATGGCCGCCATGGCTAAAAATAGAACATAGGGGTAAAATGCAGTTTTTGGCTTATAACTCAAAAACCAAAGCATTTAGTGCAATCTGACATGCGGTTAAAGTTATTATCAGGTCAAGATCTATCTGCCCTGAAATTATCAGACAAATCAGACAACCTGTTGTTGTGTTGCTGCCCCCAAATTAGTAATTTTAAGGAAATTTTGCAGATTTTGGTTATTATCTTGAATATTATTATAGATAGAGATATACTGTAAACAGCAATAATGTTCAGCAAAGTAAGATTTACAAATAAGTCAACATGACAGAAATGTTCAATTGACCCCCTAAGGAGTTATTGTCCTTTATAGTCAATTTTCAACAATTTTTATAAAATTTGTAAATTTTTACTAACATTTTCCACTGAAACTACTGGGCCAAGTTCATTATAGATAGAGATAATTGTAAGCAGCAAGGATTTTCAGTAAAGTAAGATGTACAAACACATCACCATCACCAAAATACAATTTTGTCATGAATCCATCTGCTTCCTTTGTTTAATAGTCACATAGAGCAAGGTGAGCGACACAGGCTCTTTAGAGCCTCTAGTTTTTAAATATTGTCGATACACTTAATGCAAAGATTTCATGTTAAAAGTTCCATATCACACCCAGTCTTAGATGCAGAAATTTAGCTTGTAGGTCCTTATGATATTGCGGACCAATTAGTCAAGAATTGATATATTAATAACAATTTCTATGATCTTTTTCAGCCTGAATTTTACAAAGTGTGTCACACAAAAGCTGATTATGATGAGTATGGACCAAGCATTTGTAGACATAACCCAGTGTTTGGTACAATGGCATAACGTACAAACAAAATACTAGGACTATTTTAAAATTGGACTGTAATTGGAAGAAACTTTTGCTGGAGACGTTATTCAAATCAAGTATAAAAAAAACATTTGGACATTCTGCTTCATGGAACACATTATTCCAACCAGTAGGACTTATTTCAAAGTGGAAATCAGATACAATTGAACAAATGTGATATAATTCAACATTGTAGAAATGTTATGACCAACATTGAAGTGTAACATATTCAGATTGGGGGAATATAGACATATATACATGTATATCTAAAGCTCAACTGAGAATGAAAATGATGTAAATTGATGTAAGATTTATTCAACCAGATTTGATTTATGACCATTTAAAAATGGATTCATCTGGTATCACTGCATAAAATTATCAGACTAAAATAGGATAAAAAAAATCTGAAGACTTCTTACATTGAGAACTTGAAAACATCGTTAGTGTTTTTCTTTCTAATTTTTTTTGAAAATTTATGCTTCAATATTGTTGATAAGGGCAAAAATGATTAAGAAGGAATTAAAAATGATTTTATACATGTCTCTATAGCAAGAGAACAAATTTAATTGGTGCAGATTATGACAATGTGCTTTCTTATTTTTACAACCATTAATTGTTCAGTGTATTGTGGATTCTTATATTGTTAAAGGGTACCTGTTATCATGGCCTGATGAAAAAAATATTTAAATGGTATGTAAATCCCTTCCCAAAAACCAATGACATGAATATTCATTAATCTGGCATGAATATTCATGTATCTAGATGAATATTCATGATCTGATATGAATATTCATGAATCTACCATATTGCCTGGTTATTGATATTACATCAAAGAGGTGTCTAATGGAAGGTAGAGCCTTTACGTTTTTGGTGCCTCTCCTTTTTTTTCCATGAATGTTTGACATTGTGTGACAGGAATGAATGATTTTGGTCATGTTTGTTTTTATGCAAGAGGTCAAAGGTTAATATATATATTTACATTCTGATCAGTTTATTTCATGAAAGATTTTAGGAAAAATGTAACTGGAGAAATGGACGATCATGTTTCAAAATTGTTTTGAACAAATATGAAAAAGTTGCCATTTGATATTTTTCATAGAATGTGATTTATATAAAAATCATGTCTTCTTTTGGTGTTGATGTTTTTACACTTAAACATGTTAAATGAACATTTTTGATATTTTTTATTGAAATGGATTGAGGAAACCAGTGTAAAACCAGTCAATCAAAGCCTCTTTCATGCATTAAAGATTTAATGAATTTTAATGTACATGTACAAATGATGTACTTTACATATAAATTGAAATTAAAATCCTGGCGCCAATATTTACTGTATAACATTGTGATCATAATTCTTTGTATTTATTTCTGTATAAACTGTGATTTATAAGAAATTATCCTTTAAATTGATTAACATATAACTCTGAACTCTCTCATTAGCATATTTCTCCGAACTCTCTGATTAACTTTGTCAATTAATTAAATGAAAATTCTGGTTTAAAAAAGGTATTTACAATTTAGAATAAACTAGTATGTGTAGAGCTTACAGCCCTGGTGCTATTTAAAAGAAGATAGAATATATGTACAGTGTTTGAATGCTTCATGCATAGAAGGGTTTTATTATAAGACTTGCTTTGTAAAATTCTGATAATACTTAAATACAGGTACCATACAACACAAAGATAACTAACTGATCTCTAAACTACTCTTTCAAGGAGTAAACATGCAGTAACCTATTTTCATATTACCAACTTTTGACTCAAGAGTTTTATTCTTTTGACCGGATACCTATTCTTTGGTAAGACATCTAATACCCGGTCAAGTGAGATCAACCAAAAGACGAAAAATCAGTATGATTTTGGAAGGAAATGAACTATTCAATATTTTCTATATCCATTCAAAATAATTGGAAAAACAGTAAACTTCCCCCCCAAATGCAACGAATATATTTGATTTTACTTCTTTTGGATACTGTTGCCTGACTGTGTACCAGGTTGTCCTACCGAAGTGTTGGTATTTTGTTGAAAAATAATATAATCTGGAGTCAAATGTCGGTAAATGTGAAAATCGTCTGTTAGGGTACTACTCTAGTAGCGTTTAAAACAAGTGTAAGATTTAAAAACCACGAAAAAAAGAATTTAATTTTAGAAATTCCTACTCATGTACACAGCCAAAGTAAAGTGTATATTGTTTATGGATTGTAAAACTCAAATACATATTATGTACCAACAGAACAAATGTTTGCTTGTTATTTAAGAGGAGTCAGGATTATGCAATTTTATATATAAAAAAATAATTGTAAAAATGAAATAATGATGTAATTATATTAAACTTTTTAATTAAAACCATAAAATATTTATAAACTATTGTTATTTTGATTAGCATGGTTACTGGATTTTAACAGTAAAAATAGTTCCAATGTTGTTTTTTGCCAAGCTTACAACTTTTGTCGCAGAAAGCTTGCCATAGGGAAAGTTATCTATCGATAACTAACTCCTTAGAACCTTTATATTTTAGAAGGTAGAAGACCTGGATTCTTTATACTTTGTTTATAGATGTCATATGTTATGAAGTTTCTGTCTGTTATATGTCCATCGTTCCATGGTTCAGTGACTACATGTATTTGAAAAAAGATTTTTAGTATTCTTAATTTCTCTCTTATTATGAGTAATAGGACAACTATAATATTTGGTATGTGCATACCTTGGGAGGTCCTCATGCGCATGAGGCATCAGATAGTTTTCACTTGACCTTGCCCTTATTTTATGGATCAGTGAACAAGTTTATGTTGTTAAATCTACATCTCAGACACTTAAGCAATAGGTCTCCTATATTTAGAATGATTGTAAGGTGTACATGTCCAGCTGGCAGGTATCATCTAATTTAACTTTGACCTCATTTGCATGGCTCAGTGGTTATAGTTAAGTTTTTGTGAGCTGCGACTTTAGTCGCAGAAAGCTAAACATCGGGAAGTGACCTGGGAGACGCAGTGATCACTAACTCCTTAAAACCTTGATATTTCAAAAGGTAGAAGACCTGGATTCTTCATACTTTGTATATAGATGTCATATGTAAGAAGTTTTCGTCTGTCATATGTTCATTGTCCTTGACCTCATTTTCATGGTTAAGTAACCTTTTTTATAAAAAAATAGAATTTTTAGTACTTATTTCTCTTATTACGAGTATTTTGTATGTGCATACCTTGCAAGGCCCTCATGCCGGTCAGACATTTTTCACTTGACCCCTACCTCATTTCATGGATCAGTGAACAAGGTTAAGTTTTTATGGTTAAGTCCATATCTCAGATACCAATTCTTTTGGGAAATTTGAGTTCCGTTGTGTACCTTTCTGATTTCTCCTCCCTCCACCAATTATGGCATGAATCTGTCGGCCGTTTGGCGATTTGGTTAACAGTTGACGTTGCAGCCGTAATCATGTCTCGCAAACGACGTTGCCTGATCAAACTCTATTGACGTGGTGTTGTCAGTGCATATTGATCTGGTCATTGATGGTCATCAACAAATCCCGTCTACGTTTAGTGTTGTTGAAAAAACAGTAAGGTCAAACTGTCTAGATACATTACTACACGTTCTTCGATCGCAATATGCTTATCATCTGATTCAGATTTTCGTTTCCCAGATTCGGCAATATGGAGAAGCAAATTTTATTTACTGATTTTAGTGTGGGTATGGATTTTCTGAAAATTCGGGCGACTTCAATAATTCGG
Source organism: Mytilus edulis (assembly GCF_963676685.1). Taxonomy (NCBI): domain Eukaryota; kingdom Metazoa; phylum Mollusca; class Bivalvia; order Mytilida; family Mytilidae; genus Mytilus; species Mytilus edulis. The sequence goes on from NC_092357.1 coordinate 11,041,469, forward strand.
TATTTCCAGAAACCTCAGGTTATCGAGATATTATATGCAGAAAGTAGTATGACAAGCATGAATGGTAGTTATTTGAGGATCAATCATGATTAGAATTTTGTTAGTAAAAAAAATCAACAAAATGGGTTGGGTATTATAGTGCTGTTACTTTTATAGAGAACATGCTGAATTTTGGGGCCCTTTATAGCTTGCTGTTCGGTGTGAGCCAAGGCTCCGTGTTGAAGGCCGTACATTGACCTATAATGGTTTACTTTTATAAATTGTTATTTGGATGGAGATATGTCTCATTGGCACTCATACCACATCTTCCTATTTCTATTTCTATTTCTAAAAAAAGTTACATATGATTTTATCTTAAGTATTTTTCTTAAGTTTTCAAACATCCATCTTACCGCTTACATTGCTGGTAAAAATTCTCAGCTGAGAATATGTTGAGAATGTGAGCATATTCTCAATGTTTGGAACGGGTTTTATTTTATTGCAGAGAGAAAAGTTTTTATTCTTAGCTTAGTAATATTATTCTTCCTTTTTTCTCAGAAGATATAAAAGTTTTATGACACAAACAATGGCGGATATAGCCATTTACCAAACCAGGAGAAAGGTCTGGTTCCAACCATATGTCCATATACAAATACATCAATCGTCCAAAAAAAGAGGGTTCATACTAAGGGACCCCCTGGATCTGCCACTGGAAAACTTAAAAAGTAAGATGTGTAATTTAAAATTGAGAATGGAAATGGGGAAAATGTGAGGGTCAACATCAACAACCCGACAAAAAAGCAGACAACAGCCGAAGGCAACCAATTGGTCTTCAACGCAGCGAGTATATCCTGCATCTGGAAGTGGTCCTCAGCTGGCCCCTACATACAATTGTTCAGAGAAAATGGACGTCAACTGAACTGCAAAACATATAAATGAACTAAAAATAAAAGCATACAAGACTAACAAAGGTCAGAGGCTCCTGCCAGGCGCAAATATACGGCGGGGTAAAAAATGTTTTGTGAGATCTCAACCCGCCTCTCCTATACCTCTAGCCAATGTAGAATAAATAAACACTGCATACAGCATTAAGCACAGTAGCATTCAGTTTAAAAGAAGTCCGAGTCCGATGTCAGAAAAGGTAACAAAAGGAATGATTGCCAATAAGACAACTTTCCATCAGAGACAAAATGAAGAAGATAACAATTAAATTCACTTTGTTGTCAATAGTTAAAAAAAAAGACACGAACTATATATTTTATAACAGTTTTAGTGAAGAATTATTGATCCTGCACAATCATGCATCGCTACTATTTTTTTATATTTAATAAACAAGATAACGGTACGTAACATATGGTCAATGAATTAGTTATTAGATGATAACGATTTATAAGGGTATAGGTATCAGTAAGGTAGAAATGTGATCAATATCTATCTATCGCCATTGATTAGATCATATCACAAAAAGGTACGTTATAAATTATATTCTGATAACATCACAGAAATCAAGCTGAATAAAATAGATCAAAATAGGACGTAGCAAGCATTTGCATTCACTTTACTAAACACAATAACTTACGAAAAGCTGACAGTTTTAGTATTAAAAGAGTATACAAAAAACAAAAGCGCCAAATAGAATAATAAAATTGTATATTTTCTGAATATTAAGGAAGTATTTGGGTGAGGTTTTGGAATTTGTGTCAGATGTTCAGACTCTTTTTTATAACTTCAATCTGGAACTATTATACTATAAACGTAAGTATAATAGTCCCAGCTTTAATATATGGTGCAATATTCAGTGGCGGATCCAGGGGGGGAGGGGTTCCGGGGGTGCGCACCCCCCCTTTATTTTTGCCGATCAATGCATTTGTATCGGGACATATGTTTTGCACCCCCCCCCCTGCACCCCCCCCTGCACCCCCCCCCCCTTTGCCCTGGGTTAGCACCCCCCCCCCCCCCCCTTTTCGAAAATTCCTGCATCCGCCCCTGATATTTTGCCGTATAACACCATAATGATTATTCTTTTCCTATACGAATTCTAAAGCTCATAAAACGTCATTTACCAAAATTAAAGCAGATTCTATATCTCTTTTCTTTCGATTTGAGACCCAAATAATACCAATGCAAATATATAAGGTAAACGTCAGTCTCTTCAGTGATGCTCTAGGCATAATACAGTTTGAAAATTCAAAGCTTTTATTAAAATGAAGAGATAATAGACCGTGATCAAAAAGGACAAAGACGTACAGCAAAGGAATCAGGGCTTTGCATGAGGGAGATATATTCCTTAGTTTCAATCAATTTCCATAATTGTGTAACAACAACATTAGGTCCGAGACCACAATTGTCCTAGTGTTGACAGTGGGTTACTTGCCATTAATTTTTATACCCCTTCCAAATTTATTTCTCCATGTTTAATGCCTCAAATTGCAAGTATGGGGGTGAAATTACACTGTAAAAACATTTGGGTCCAGAATTTTAAAGGAAAGTAGTGATTTGGTCCAGCTGAAAAAGGTTAAAAATTAGCACTTCGGAAGCTGTCAAAAGATTTCAAGACGCCCTAAACATAGAATTGTCCATATTTTGAGTTAGAGCCGATGAAGTTTTCTATAATTTTGATATAATTTGTCCCAAAAGTATTACAACACACTGTAAAAATTTCTTTGAGAAAGCGCAGGTGGGATTTTTTTTATTTTCATTTATGTTCTAAAAGAAATGCACTACGAAAGAATTGTGTTCTCGGACCAACATATGTAATGTTACAAATTTGCAGTACACCATGAGCAAACATTATTAAATAAAACTTGGACACGGTATTGTATTTTATTCAATACACTTTCTATTATTATTGATAATTACTGTAACATGTGTAACAAAACATATGTTATGTTTACATACCGAGAAATTTAAACTGCTTATATACATAAACCTTATAAAAAGTTTGCATATATCAAAAGTATAGTGTATTTTAAATATTCTAAACTACCTGTACACTAAGTCTTATGTATTGTTTTTTCCGCATAATCAATATATAAACCACTTAAATGTTTTCTTGTCTTTTCAAACAGGGAGTAATTACAGTACAGGCGGGTAAGGTTAGCTTAAATATTTATAGTAATTCTGTAGGTTATTATTAAGATCAATTTATGTGTAAAAAATGTATCTTTTATTATTGTATTTTATGTTGGTATATGCATAGCATGCATAGGGTGAGCCATAAATTAAATATTAGATTATATTTCATTGAATTCTATTCTGTTGCTAATGGTACGTTAAAACGAAGATATGCGGATTAACATGTTTAAATAGTATACCATCTTGTGTTTTAGTCTATATGTCCTTCTTATTCGTTTGACTGCTAAAAACTTGTAAATGTTAAAAGTAGGACGATACCAAAGGTGTATAAGAAAAAAAAAAACCACAAATTGAGGGAAAAGACAAAACGATTAGGAAGCTGTGCCATTTGATTTTTTCGGGGGGAAGGGGGGGAGGGGGGCTAAGATGATAATTTTGTCCTGTGTTGTTATTTAGTTGTAATATATGTCCTGTCTTTTTGGTTTTCAATCTGTTCGGTCCTGCCTGTTTTATTAGTTTATCCTGCCCTTTTTATTAGTTTATCCTGTTAGTTTATCCTGCCCTTTTTTTGACATAAATTGTCATCTTGCCTTTTTTTTTACTCCAAACTTCTGTCCTACGTTTTTTCAAATTTTCATCCTAGCCCACCCCCTCCACCATAAAGAGAAGTTGGAAACTGAATTTGTCAAAAAGAAAACAATCCAAACAAAGAGCACAAACCAGACCAGGACCACCAAAAGTCTTCAATACACCGAGAAAATACCGCACTCGGAGACTGGCTTTAGCTGACACCTTAACAATAATATAATCTAGTTCAGCAATATGGACGCCACACTATAAACTCCGAAACTACAAGGCTAACATGGCTAGAGGTTCAAGACTTTGGACAAGCCAAAAGTGCGTCGGGTTAAACATAGGATGTCCACTCAACAGTCTTAATGAAGGGTTTTGAAATAACTTAATACTTGGAGTCAAAATAGAGAGATAAGAAAGTTAAATGGTCTTAATTATTGTCATTTTACATGCAATTCCATGGGTCTCTTTATAACCTGATATTTCACTCGAGAATACATCAGATACACAGTCTTTAGTCACAGGATTGCTTCCCTTAAAAATGTAGTAGATACTTCATCAGCCGTAAGCGGTTCAGCTAAGGAAGAACTTCTATAGCTCTGTAACACAGAGGTCCCGGATTCGAGTCCCGGTGGAGACAAGCTTTTTTGTAAGGAACTTCGTGCTCTCCGATTACAGTTATATGTAGCGTTTCGTTTTCTGGTGTTTGTCTTAACGTCATATTTTTGGTGCCATAACGTTTTCGACTTTCTCTCAGCTTGTGAAATTTGATTGGTCTCTTGGTATCTTCCTTTCCTTTTAACAATAATCATTACTAGTGACAACAATTTCTGTTTTCTGTAACATAATACATCATTAATCATCAAGAACTTAACAATGGCATGGTAATTAATTATTTTTTTTTTTACAAAAATGGCACTTTGCACGTCGATAACCAAATAGGGCACATAAATAAAATAGTAATTTACATATTCAGGGAAAAGTGACTTCTCTTCTTGAAACTGATAGGATGAAGTCGTTAAGTTAAGTACCAACCGTTGCCTTTATCTGAAACAAATAGCGTATCATCAGAACATATAACAGACACACTATATTATATCAATTGAAATGGCTTATCTCAACCAAATGACATATTAACACCAGTGAACATACACTGAACGAATATAAGTATGATCTATAACACAATTTGTGAGATCTCAACCCTCCCCGTATACCTCAGACTAGCCAATGTAGAAAAAACAAACACAATGCAACATGCATAGTAATGCATTTGAGTACATATATAATATATGACCAGAAAAATGTGGAATTTCAAACAAATTTCGGACTTTTTATTTTCCTTGGTAATGTGGCCACCTCAATATTGTAATATCTATAAATACTCCAGAATAGAATATCTATATTGATCTGTTAAATAAAACCAAATATACCTTACATAAAAATGAGATGTGGTCTGATTGCCAATGAGACAAGTACATAATACAGTTGAAATGAAGTAGCATAATGCAAATTAAGGCATAGCTCATATAAAGTTCTAATATATCAAATGACCATAATTTCATTTCCATTTTAGATTAAAAACAAGAACACCGTAAGAGAAACACAGTCCTCGTCCATTTGTCACAACTCGGCCGATTCCGTGCCTTCATCGTAGAAGGAGAAGCGGATTCACCCGAGGATTGCCGATTGAGTCCTTGACGCTAGTATGATGACCAGAAAGAAAGGGCTATGGAAAACAACTCTCATTTTTATCATTTGCATTCTTTTTATATACATGATCATTCCGAGAAATGACAAATGTCTTACAACGGAAGATGCCAAAAATGAACAAAATGTTGCAAAAATCATAAAACACTTTCAAGAGGGGCAACTTAATGCAATCTCCGGAAACGGAAATGGAAATAAGTCTGACGTATTGCAAAACTTGCCGGATCTATTTCTAGGGTATGACAAATTGTCATTCAAAGATTTGGAGAATAATTTCATTCCTAATCATGTTTATTATATGTGGTGTTACAATCGAACCATTGAGTTCAGACAATATCTTTCTATACTAGCAATATGGAAAACTATAAGACCAGATTCAATTACTCTCTTTACAAAATACAACATCAGTGACAGCAATGAACATTACAACGTTTGGCTTACGGATCTATTGGTATCGATTCCGTGTTTTAAGGTTCAGAAACTCCCAGCGTCGTCAAAGGGTGACGTAGAAGACTGTGGAATGACGGTTGCGTTTGATATATTAAAGCATGATGGCGGAATGTACTTTTCTGAAGATTTCTTTCCATTAAAATCATTACGTTTTGTTCGTAAAAATAAATTTAATGTTGCAATGACGAAAAATATGAAACAAATAAGTTTTATCTCTTCTTCTCGTCGAAATGAGCGACTAAAATCATTTATTAAGCTGTATAAAAACAACATTACTCAACCCTTAGTCACTGGTCTTCATTTTTGTGACATCCTTGAAAATGTAAATAAAACCATATTGCAGAGTAAACTGTGTGTCCACGTCCACAATGTGTTACCAGCACATATAATGCATGCAGATTCTGAGTTTGGAAAATCAGCACGTAAGATTTTATATGGTAACTCAGAACAAGTTAAGGTGAAACCATTACTCCCAGGACTTATACCAAACATTTTCCACATGGTATGGTTCGGACATAAACCAATGGACTTTACAATGTATCTGTGCTTGAGGAGTATATTGACAATTGTTAAACCTGAAAAAGTATACATTCATGGCGATGGACTTATGTATGGCGAGTATTTACAAAAGTTAAAGAAGGACCCGAGAGTAGTTTACATACACAGAGAAACGCCGACGCATGTTTTTGGACACCAAATTTTATACACGCAGCATAGAAGTGATATAATAAGAGCAGACGTTTTGTTAAAATATGGCGGAATTTATAGTGATTGGGATGTTCTGTGGTTGAAGCCAGTAGACGATTTAATTTCAAAACAGCATGACACAATTTTAAACTTTGACCACATGCCTCGACCAGGATTTCCAGATTCAATTAATTTAGGAGTTTTAATGTCGAAACCGGGTTCACATTATATCAAACACTGGCAAGACTCCCTCGTAAACTATAGATCACGTGACTTTTTCTTCAACGCCATTGAACTCCCGTACAAAACATTTGAAAAATACCCTGAAACTGTGTACATCGAACCTCATTTACAGGTCATGTGTTATTATCTAAAATGTCATCCAACTTTCCATCCAGAATATAGAAATTTCAATGTTGACAAACCATTTAACTGGACAAAAGATGCCTATTCAATACATTTTACATATCCCGATCCTTCAGAATATGCAAATGAGACTGCGTTAAGACATGGTAAAGGAATGTTTGCTGATATAGGCAATTTTATACTAGATCAATCATTTGCGTATGATTAAAAAAACACAATACTGGAATTTGTTGTAATTTTATTGTAACAGATACCTATAGGCCTGCACCTTAGGCAAAAAAACACAATACTGAAATGTGTTGTAATTTTATTGTATCAGATACATACAGGCCTGCTCCTTAGGCAAAAAAACACAATACTGGAATGTGTTGTAATTTTATTGTAACAGATACCTATAGGCCTGCTCCTTAGGCAAAAAAACACAATACTGGAATTTGTTGTAATTTTATTGTAACAGATACCTATAGGCCTGCTCCTTAGGCAAAAAACACAATACTGGAATTTGTTGTAATTTTATTGTAACAGATACCTATAGGCCTGCACCTTAGGCAAAAAAACCCACAATACTGGAATTTGTTGTAATTTTATTGTAACAGATACATATAGGCCTGCTCCTTAGGCAAAAAACACAATACTGGAATTTGTTGTAATTTTATTGTAACAGATACCTATAGGCCTGCTCCTTAGGCAAAAAACACAATACTGGAATTTGTTGTCATTTTATTGTAACAGATACCTATAGGCCTGCTCCTTAGGCAAAAAAACACAATACTGGAATTTGTTGTAATTTTATTGTAACAGATACCTATAGGTCTGCTCCTTAGGCAAAAAACACAATACTGGAATTTGTTGTAATTTTATTGTAACAGATACCTATAGGCCTGCACCTTAGGCAAAAAAAACCACAATACTGGAATTTGTTGTAATTTTATTGTAACCGATACCTATAGGCCTGCTCCTAAGGCAAAAAACACAATACTGGAATTTGTTGTAATTTTATTGTAACAGATACCTATAGGCCTGCTCCTTAGGCAAAAATACACAATACTGGAATTTGTTGTAATTTTATTGTAACAGATACCTATAGGCCTGCTCCTTAGACAAAAAAACACAATACTGGAATTAGTTGTAATTTTATTGTAACAGATACCTATAGGCCTGCACCTCAGGCAAAAAACAACAAACACAATACTGGAATTTGTTGTAATTTTATTGTAATAGATACCTATAGGCCTGCTCCTTAGACAAAAAAACACAATACTGGAATTAGTTGTAATTTTATTGTAACAGATACCTATAGGCCTGCACCTCAGGCAAAAAACAACAAACACAATACTGGAATTTGTTGTAATTTTATTGTAACAGATACCTATAGGCCTGCTCCTTAGACAAAAAACACAATACTGGAATTAGTTGTAATTTTATTGTAACAGATACCTATAGGCCTGCACCTTAGGCAAAAAAAACCACAATACTGGAATTTGTTGTAATTTTATTGTAACAGATACCTATAGGCCTGCTCCTTAGACAAAAAACACAATACTGGAATTTGTTGTAATTTTATTGTAACAGATACCCATAGGCCTGCTCCTTAGGCAAAAAAAAAACCCACAATACTGGAATTTGTTGTAATTTTATTGTAACAGATACCTATAGGCCTGCTCCTTAGACAAAAAAAACCCACAATACTGGAATTAGTTGTAATTTTATTGTAACATATACCTATAGGCCTGCACCTCAGGCAAAAAACAACAAACACAATACTGGAATTTGTTGTAATTTTATTGTAACAGATACCTATAGGCCTGCTCCTTAGACAAAAAACACAATACTGGAATTAGTTGTAATTTTATTGTAACAGATACCTATAGGCCTGCACCTTAGGCAAAAAAAAACCACAATACCGGAATTTGTTGTAATGTTATTGTAACAGATACCTATAGGCCTGCTCCTTAGACAAAAAACACAATACTGGAATTAGTTGTAATTTTATTGTAACAGATACCCATAGGCCTGCTCCTTAGGCAAAAAAAACCCACAATACTGGAATTTGTTGTAATTTTATTGTAACTGATACCTATAGGCCTGCTCCTTAGACAAAAAAAACCCACAATACTGGAATTAGTTGTAATTTTATTGTAACAGATACCTATAGGCCTGCACCTTAGGCAAAAAAAAACACAATACTGGAATTTGTTGTAATTTTATTGTAACATATACCTATAAGCCTGCTCCTTAGGCAAAAAAACACAATACTGGAATTTGTTGTAATTTTATTGTAACAGATACCTATAGGCCTGCTCCTTAGACAAAAAAAAAACACAATACTGGAATTTGTTGTAATTTTATTGTAACAGATAGATAGATAGATAATTTTATCAACCAATCATGGTGCCCAAAATTTGAGCTATACAATCAAATGAATTACAAAATAAAGCACAGAAAATGATTAGAATGATTAAAGTACATTTAAACAAAAAACCACATGAATACACATTTACACTAATTAACCTGATATAAACCAAGTTATTGACAAAACATAGTTGTTATGGGTGCCACTGTGACCTGGAGAAATTACATAAATCTTTAGGATAGTTCTAGGTCTATGGGAGACAACTCCTGATCAATTTTATTTCCTATATATATATCTATATATATTTTTCTTCTATTTTTTTTTTCAAACAACAATATTTTCTATAATTTTCTTTCGTTCTTCAAAAAGGGAGTGCAATAAATTAGATAAGTTTGAAGTAACAAACAAATCTTCAGATGAAAGAATCCAAACAAATTTCATTTCATCAGATAATCTTGAAAATTTTTTGAATTTAGAATTTAAATTAGATAGATGTCGAGATCGAGTATCTTTTAGAACAGGACATTTAAAAAAAAATGTAGTTCGTCTTCAACTGTGTTCTTACATAGCTTACACTTTCTGTCTACAGCTTTAATTCCAATATACCTCCCTCTTTCGATTTCAAGATCATGACAGCTAGTTCTAAATCTTGTGATTATTTGCCTGTCTTTTTTTGAAATCATTTTTAAATATGGTTCAAACATAAAAATATTTTTAAATTTTCTGTAAGTTCTTAATTTATTGCCAGATTGTAAATTAGTACACTTCCCAGAATTGCTTTCTAAACTAGCTAACCAGATTTCTTTAAATTTAATAGTTAAAGATGTTTTTACTTTTTTTAGAATATGGTTTTGTTTAAAGTTTGACTGGTTAACAAGAATAATTTAAATATATGTTTAATGCTTCCTATCCAAGATTCCTGGTTATGTTTGTCCATAGAATGAGATAGATTTATGGCTTCCCTTAGAATAATATTTGAAGGTTCAATATCTTTCATAAGATGGATCCAATATTTTACCATATTCATTATTACATAATACAGTGTAGGGAGTGAACCTAGTTCTCCTCTACATGCCATATTTGATGTTTTTATATTAACTCCAAGTGAAAATTTACAAAGCTTAGTATGAATTTTCTCTAGTACGAGATAATCAGTTTCTTTTGATATAAAGTTATCCAGCACCAGATCATTTGTGATTCCAGCTAATTTCAGATTACTAGCAATACATGATAATAGAAAGTTTGAAAGTTCCAGTTCGTGTAACTGATTTGATTAAATGATTAACAAATATTGAAATATCAAAATACAGAAAAAAAGAAACAAGTTTAATAATGATTGTAATAAAAAAAATAGTTGTGTTAATGAAAGGAAAGACTCCAGTACTAAAAGATGCTGACATAATGTACTGACACATTGGAAGATGAATACAGCAAGTCCAGACATTCCAAAGGTTGATGGTCATTGGGCAGTTGCATTAAGCTTATTTTCAAAAAAAAAAAGAATTCTACGAACATTCGAAACATTAGCAGATTTGAAAATTGTAGTCCTGATGTCATATATAAATGTATTGTCTCGAGACCATTGTACATGTAGTCATGTATACATCTTGTCTTTCATAATGGTAATCAAAGTCAGAAAAATAACATTAAAAGTGGCTTATTATTGGAAACTTACCGGTAGTACATTGACATAGTCTTATAAATATCAAATTGTTAACATCACCATTCACATGGTAAACTAGCACTTTACAATTCAGACTCAGTTTGTTGGTCAAGTACATGTATACATTTCACACTCTGACCTATGATGTCACATTCTCAATATGCATTAAACTGGCCACTGGACATGAACCAAGACAAAAAATATAATCTTCCCGGCATTCATCAGTAGCTTTTTTTTTATGTTTACTTGATTGTTTTAATATGCATTCAACACACATCAAAACCTTAGGAAATGTTCTGGGTGTTATATTGGTGGCTTTATACTAAAATCAATTGATTAGGAAGCATGTAAATTCGTATTTCATAATGAAAAATGGTAAATGTCTGCATGGTTGTGATGCCAGAATCCCTATATTCTGGAATGCCAGCATCCAGATATATAGGGATGCCAGCATCTCGATATTTTGGGATGCCAGGATGCAGATATATTGGGATGCAAGCATTCGTATATTTTGGCCGGGATGCCAGCATCCAGATATATTGGGATGCCAGCATCCAGATATATTGGGATGCCAGCATCCGGATATTTTGGGATGCCAGCATCAAGATATATTGGGATGCCAGCATCCGGATAATTTGGGATGCCAGCATCCGGATATATTGGGATGCCAGCATCCAGATATATTGGGATGCCAGCATCCAGGTATATTGGGATGCCAGCATCCAGATATATTGGGATGCCAGCATCCGGATATTTTGGGATGCCAGCATCCAGATAAATTGGGATGCCAGCATCCGGATATATTGGGATGCCAGCATCCAGATATATTGGGATGCCAGCATCCGGATATTTTGGGATGCCAGCATCCAGATAAATTGGGATGCCAGCATCCGGATATATTGGGATGCCAGCATCTGAATGTTTTGATATGCCAGCATCCAGATATTTTGGGATGTCAGTTTCCGTATATGTTGGGATGCCAGAATCTATAAATAATCGGAAGCCAGCATCCAAACGTTGAGGTTTTCAATGGACTTCAATATGAAATTAAAAGAATTACATCAGCATCTATCAAAGGTGGAGATGCAATTTTAGTTTTGTTCTTCATTATCCGCAGACACTTTTATTAAATATGCCATATACAGAAATAAGAAGTGCTTTTTATACAAAAAAAATTCACAACTACAAAAGTTATTAATATAATCGAGAGAGCATCCATAATCTTTGAGAACCAATAAAATCTATTATGCAGCATCTACTATTCATAGAAATAAATGAATCAGTATGATTTTTTGTAACATTATCATATGTTGATACTAAAACAAATGCAATATAGTAGAAATATTCCAAATATGGAACATGGCCGTAACATTTTCTCTGGACATTGAAATATTTAGTAGAATACAGCATAATTTTACCTTAAAAGTTCAAAAATTGTCAAAAAATTCTCTTTTAGCATATGAGAATTACAAATTTTAGTTGAGAACTCATTATATGAAGTATCTCGTCATTTCTCAATCCTCTGAAACAAAAATCATCATTCAAAATAAATGAGTCTTTCAAAATAAAATCCTTTCTATTAGTATTTAAAGAATACCAGTAAATATTAATCATATGTCGAATTGAAAAAGATGACATGTAAAGGAAGTGAGCAGACCAACATTTGTAATCTTCCAAAAATTACATAGTAAAACTGAAATTTTATAAGTGGTCCGCTTTAATTGAATGCTACATGATGATGTTTGATTGTCGTGAAAATGCCTGCATTTTGAATGAACGATTTTTTTGGTGGAAGTTTACAAACAATTAGTATACCTCTGTCAAATATGCTTTAATTAAGGTTTAAACGCAATGAAGGAAATGAATTCACCAGGTTTTAATACATTTTAACCATAATGTAACTCTTAATTTAATTCCCTTTAGAATTTAACCTCTAATGTGTTTCCTTATACGCCGATAGATCATATTAGTTACATAGTGTGTAAAAGACCAAATACGATATACACGGGGTCAGTAAATTCTATATGGGGTGAGACCAAAGCACACTATGTAATGATTTATCTTACCGACTTCTTTTATTTGTTGGATTAAGACTGGAGTTGTCTCATTTAAAATCATACCACATATTCCTTTTTTCGTATAAAAGTGTTTAAGTGTTCAATTTTAAGAACCTACTTCGAATGGTCTGCACAAAAGAAAAACTTATGCCAACAATAATAATTTAATATCAACAACCTTTATATAGCAATATTAAAAAAAAAAAAACTTTCAATACATTAAAATAATCAAATAGTTCCACAGTTGTAACTCTGCTACTAACCAGGCATAAAAAAAATCCGTCACCCCTGATTTTTTATGGAATATACAGTGTCTCCACGCGGACGCTTTTAACCATTCATATTCCTAAAAAAGTATTGGAGGTAAGATAAATGAAGACGTACATCATCCAGAAGCACACCTTATACGTAAAGAAGGATATGTTACGCTTTGCAAGATGTATAAGTACTAAACAAAATCTGCTCGTAATGTGGACCTTTAATCTTACTCCTTGTGAAGTGAGAGTGTCATATACTCTGTAAATGGACGGATCCTTTCAAGAACTTGTTCCCATTACTATTTTCCATATGAAGCTATTAAAACATACAATCCTAAAGAAAATGCATGTAAAAAGTCAGAAACATGACAGTTATTATTCATTTGTTTGATGGGATTGAGCTTTTGACTTTGTCATTTGATTACGGACTTTCTATTTTGAATTTACCTCGGAGTTCGGCATTTTTTTTATTTTACTTTATACCACATCCACCGAATTCATTGCTGCATAAATGCTGTGTGATAATGTCTCTCGTCTCAAGCATGCTTTCATTCGACATTATTTCCGTACTTCGTTTGTTTCAATTCAACAAATTCTATAGCACTATACTTATTATGTTAGTTGGTTTTTGATTTTATGTTTTCCTGAATATGAAGACCTTAGACAATTAACTTTTATTCCATGTCTTCCATATCTAGTATAAGGTTAGTTAAGTCCTAACTATCCTGCTGCTTCTCAACACCAGATTCTTGGAATGAGTATTAGTTGATTTTAGTCTCTGATGCATGTTTTTTTTTTTATTGTTAATCTAATTATTTTACTCTTTTACCTAGCTTTTGGTAACTGCGAGTACTTTCAAATAGTATTTTCCTATTAATTTGATCTGTTGGCACAATTTGTAATGTATTGATGTTATTCAATATTTGTCTATTTTGTGTAAAAATATCTTTTCTCACTGTTTTGTTATGAACAAAGTATCTACTATAACGATAAATTTTCAATTCTGTTCTCGTATTATATACACGAATTTAATTATGTGTTATTAAAATATATCTGTACTCCTCACAAACGTAATATTATATTAATCTGTTGTTTTATTCAACGCTAACTTTGTCCAAAGTTATAGTTGTCTTTCGGATATTTGTTTTACATCAACCTTTTTTCCTTTTTTTTTTTAGTAATATTGTATTTATATTGTGTCAAATTCGTTCAGTTGATGTTTACTTGGTTTTGTTACTATATGTTTTTAATTGAGTTAAGCCATTGTAATAGATATGTAATATGTTATAGTGTGTCTATCTTTATTGTATCGTTACACTTCTACTGCATGTTTGGACGAATGTTGGTGATTATTAAAAGGTTTAAACCTGCTGCATTTGTTTGCAACTGCAAATTAGTAATGAACCTGTTGTTCAGTGGATGTTGCTTGTTGGTGTGGTTCGTAAGTGTTTCTTTTTTATATATAGATTTGACCGTTGGTTTATCGATTAGAATGGTGGCGCACTAGTCATTTTGTGGGCCCTTTATAGCTGCTGTTCATTGTGAAAAAAAGAAAAATCGCAAAAATACTGAACTCCGAGGAAAATTCAAAACGGGAAGTCCCTAATCAAATATCAAAAGTAAAGGCCGTGCTATTGCCTACTAAATTTTTACAAATGGTAACTTAGATGAAGAGTTGTGTCATTGGAACTTGTACCAAATCATCATATGTCTAGTTATTTAAATAAACATGTAACAGCAAAACTAAAGAAGACATATGAGAAACAAGCATCATGTAATTATAAAATTCACTTGTATTATAAGGAGAGTTGCGTTTTGAGATTAATACATTCCGACATTCAATAGAGAAAAAATATTTGTGTATTTGTAAATTGCTGTGCATATCAAATATATGTTGAATATATAATATTACTCAACTATAGTTTAGAAAGATCTGGCTAAATTACACTACATGAAATAATAAAAAGTACTAACCTTTTTGATACAATATCATGTTCTATGCTTCTTTACGTAACTGTTCGTTCTCGCTTAAGCATCTTTTTGATGTGCTATAGCTCTCTCTATGTCCATGTACTTTTACTTTTTAATCGTGAAGACAATGTGCTTTGTTAATATGATATCATTACACGGAAATAAAATAGTTTCATCCCGGCATTACATTTGATAGTGGAAAATTTAATTTCCCAAATAACGGAAATTAATCAGGAAATCAAAAGAGGAAATTATATATTAATTTATGTAATTGAACTATCAAACTTAACAATATAGAAGCTACATTGTATATCATTAAAAGAATAAAAGCATATTTCTCATTCATGCCATTGAGACTTTGCATAATTAAATAAGGATTAAAAAATCGAAACTGTCAAAAATGTCCAGATATACAGTATGCCAGTTATAACACATTCATTATAAGGAAACTTATATCCAGGAAAATATTGATTTAATTTCTATATCAACATGGTTTATAAGTTTTTCGCGTTCTTCGCTTTTGTTATAGATTAGACTTAACACTTGTCATTTCTAGGCCTCTCATTGCTCGGTGTGAGCCAAGCCTTCGTGTTAAAGACCGTACTTTGACCTATAATGGTTTGTTTTTACAAACTGTGACATGGAAGGAAAGTTGTCTCATTGGCACTCATACCACATCGTCTTATATTTATATTTCAATATGATATATATGTTATAATGATTGGCTAACATCAATCTGGCGTAATTCTGAAATTAATCTTAATTTCAAAATGAAATGTAATTTTCGTGATGACAAGAGCTTCCTTAAAACAGTGAGTAGGTAAATTAAATATAAAACTTTATAAAAATCGGATTATAAAAGCTTGATTGTGTGCATATTTTTGTAATGAAGCGCGAAACTTCATACCAAATGTACTTCGGTCAACACGTTTACAGCTAAACAAAAAGAAACAGATTTAATTCTTAAACCGTTTACATTAGTTTTGTAACTAAATTCTATATGTTTCTAAAATCTTACTTTTTTAAAGAATAATGGCAGCTTTTGTGCATTCTCGGTATTAATCTTACTACTACAAGTGTCTTGTAAAATAATAAGGAATAAATCAGCACTCGTGTTATCCAACATACAAAAACGAACCTTTAGGCAATGATGAGTTTTTGGCGAATTAACAGTCCCTCATGGCTTCAATGGAAATTAAATTGATGAGCAAATAGAAGGACTCTCCTTGTTTACATCGGATCCCAAAGCATCAGAAAATAACGTTTAAAACAACGGTACTCGCGTAAAGGTATTAACTGTTGTGGATTCCTCAATTTTTTAGAAATTCTGGATAACTTTAAATCCCGATATTTCTCTGAAATTAGTTCATCAAAACCTTTGATTTTTCAATCCTGTAAACATTGTACTACCACTCCGCATGGGACATTGCAAATCGTATAAAAGAAATATTTCACAATGCTTTTACATCAAAATGGTATGCTAACGTTATGAAATCATTTCTTTTAGATACCTTACGACATATTTTGTTAAAAGTGAACATAAAATATATATGCTACACAAAGGAACAAGTGATAAGTACATGTATGCTAGAGTTTCTTATTGATAACATATTTTGTTGAATTTGGAGGTAGACTTTCTGAACACTTTGTAGGCATTCCTGTGGGAACGAACTTTGTGCCTCTCATTGCCGACCTCCTCATTTTTTCGTGCAAAAATTGTTATTTTTTCTGCCATTTATAATGTCACTTAAATGACATTCTACAAAATAAAGACGTTGTAAGTCTTGTATGATTTTTAAAATTGTATCATTTATATATTTCAGAATTTATCATGACGTCCATTATGACTAAACTAGTACACATGTTTGTTTATGGGACAGCAGAAGCACGCCTCCGGTTGCGGGATTTTCTCGCTGTGTTGAAAAACTATTGGTTACTTTTGGCTGTTTTCTGCTCTTTGCTTCGGTTTTTGACAAATTCCCCATTTCAATTCTCAATTTTAATTACAACAGAAGAGCTATGCAAATTAGCAGATTTCCCATTTTTATCATATGTCTAGACTTATTCAATCCAGAAGCACACCTGTTTTGAATGATTGGTCTGTTTTGCTTGGCATGGTGTAAAAATTCATAATGATATCTTGTCTTAATGGGACAAACAAATCTGTTTCCTTGTTTGGTAAGAGTGCCACACTCTCTATTTGTTGACAGACCCTTTCAATAATTAATATCCTGAGACGATTGTAGATTGCCATATGCAAACTCTTTGACAGAGTCTCTTGTATCATTCATGTCCTTATTTTACAAATATTCAACTAATTAGTCGATTCCAGTCGAATATGACACAGCTAGTACTTATTGTGTTAGTTAATGATTTGATTTTTTCCTGAATATGTAGAAGATATATATAAGGATATAAGACACATTATAACGAAAAAATATGAGAAATCAGCATTAGGCAATCATGAAGTTCAGATAGATTCTCAGGAATAGTGTTTTGAGATATATACAAATTCAGAAGTCCAAGTTTTGTTCTTGTTTAACATTTAGCCTACGCACCTACGGAACTGACATCTAGACCAAACATTGTCAAACTCAGAGACGTTCAATTAAGCAAACGCATTTGTAAATCGTTATATTGCTTTACATATGAAACAGATATCAAAATAGGATATTTCTCAACTATCGTGTAGAAAATGTGGAAAATGGCACCACATATGATATAATGGGTCTTGTCGCTATTTGTTGTTGTGACGTCATTTTGCTACAGGAACCTTTGTGATGTTTAGTAATGGCAGAAAATAGTGATCAGATGTCATAAAAAAAACAACTAACCTTTGATTTTGATATAATATATTTTTGTAACTGCCCTTTCGTAATAATATCGTAATACTATGGATTTACTTAACCCAGGCATAGATAACCTTAGCCGTATTTGGCACAACTTTTTGGGAATTTCGGGTCCTCAATAAACTTCAACTTTGTACTTCTTTGACTTTATAACTATTTTGATCTTAGCGTCACTGATGGGTCTTGTATAGACAAAACGCGCGTCTGGTGTTTTAAATAATAATCCTAGTACCTTTGATAACTATTGGTTAACTATTACTGCATGTCCGTTTACTTGTGCCTTGTCATCGATGTGATAAACCGTTTGTGCACAAAGTAGGTGCTTGATCTTTACAAGTTCGTTAACACGGAGATCAAAATCTTAAATTCTCCCTTTACATTTGATGGTGGAACATTGTTTCTCTACATTTGTGCTATTTTTACATTTTCAGTCCGGTGTGAGCAAAATATTTCTCCTCACTAGGAAAATCTTTTCTCGCCAAATGGTTGGTGAAATATAATTTAAAAAAAGTCGGCAATGCATGACGTCACATTAAAGGTACACAACTTTCCTCAAATCTGTTAAAGTGAGGAATAAAAATCGTAAGAGAATCAGATTTCACCACTGTAACTCGTGTATTATGATATTTCTCCACTCTCAACAGTTAAATTTGATTGTCTCCAGTGGTGAAATAATCTAATACACTTGTTGCAGTTGTGGAATCTATATGTTTTACCTCCCACATACCGGAATTAATCAGGAAATAAAGAAAGGATATAGCATATTCAATTGAACTAGGAACTTAATTGTATAGAATCGATTCACATTGAGACTTGGCATGAAGATTGATACAAGAAATAAATACATTTAGTTGTTAGAAACGAATTACTCATTGTTTATAAAAAAATAATCAACCTTTCGGGAAAACTTGAAATGGGGTAAGAATAAGGAAAAATGAATACAATCAGACGAAGATAAAAAAAAAAGGGAATGTATTTTACCCGTTATAAGGAGAACGTTCAGTTTTGGATAAAACTGGCCCAAAATTTACTTTATATCAAAAATGTCCGAAAAGTTTAGAGGTCATTTCATTAGAAGAAAGTAGATTGAATGAAGTTTCTTAATTGCACACTATTTTAACTGTTAACACGAGATGTGTATTTGTCATTTTCTGCAAGCTATGAACATTCTTTTTGAGTGAATTTTGGTTTGCGGAACTTCAAATTATTTAAACTAGCGCATACACAAAGATGAATTCGCTTTTGTGGGATCATATTCAATATCTGCGGAAGCATTAGGTAAAAAGTTTTGTTCATACGTCATATTAGATATTTTTTTAACAAACTACCATGTAACGGTATATATCAGAAACAACTTTTTCTTTTTTTTTTTATTAATTTACTTCCATTTATACTAAAGCGACTATAATATCGACATCAAACACTCCAAGAGCGAAAACAAGTAGAATGATATCAATAAAATAATATTTTTCAGCAATTATCTGTCATATTTATTGTCGTCGACTTTTAAGACCAGTTTTAAAAGATAAAACGCAGACACTATTCTTTCTTAAACTGTCATGCGCAACAAAGGTGTCATTGATTTAGATAATATTCATCATTATACATCAGTCGAAACGAATATACTACTCCAGTGAAAACTTAATCTGTATACATATGTTAGCGACAATAAGTGAAAACAGACATTAAGCTTAAATCCTAGGCAATAAGCCAACGCCTAGGCGTTAACTTATATATACTTTAATCGTTTGTGGGTATTTGAGTATATTCAAATATGATGAAAGACGTACATCATAATATGGAACATCCGTTCCACAGATGAGAAAGGTTATTTTCCTTATGTCGTAACTGTAATATGTAACTTACCGAGTTTATCATGATCGAGTTTGTTATAACATGAGTAACACTACCGGTGTCACACGTGGAGCAGAATATGCTTACTCTTCCGGAGCACGTGATATGATGCCTAATTTTTGAAGGGGTTCATGTTGCTCTGTCTAGTTTTTTCATGTTTTGCTTTATGTACTATTGTTTATGGTATGGTTTTCCTCTTATTAATCCATGACGTTGTCATTTTTTTTAATATCCATCTGGTATGTTTCGCCTATCTTTAAGGTGGCTCGGGACTATTCGACTGCGCATAATTTCACGCTTGAATTACCAAAGTATTTGTCATAAATTCGATATTTTTTTTTAAAATATTTTGATTGATTAGAAATGTTTAATCATTGTAGATATGTGACTAAAAGAATATTTTCGTTATCATTCGTATTTGTAAAACGGTCAAAATGACATTTCACCCATTTTCACCATTTTTCGGCAAAAATGTGGGTTTTAAGGCACAATATTTATTTTTCTTTATCGGTGACTTAGTTTTTTATTTGCTCATTCTTTGAAGCTATATTTCAGCTTTTTATATTACATTTTTAGACCGAACGTCATTGAACGTTTTTTTTTTTATATTCCGATAAAAATATGTCAACACCTCTATTTTCCCTATCATTTCATTGAAAAATGGCCCCTTTTACATACTGTTTAAAAGTAAAATTTTGGTCCGTGACTCCCTATTTTTGTTCAACCAATTTGATTCATTTTCTGGAAAGAATAGATAACAAAAAATACGGCATTTCTGATAGAAAAATTGAATAGGCCCGAGCCACCTTAACACGCATCCATATTTCTAAAAATGAATAGTAATCATGGGCTTTGCAAAAGATTATATCAAACAATTGTAACTCGATATATAAGAAAGTGTACCTGGAATGGTTGAAAGTTTGGTACTCTTTATAATGTATGTGAAGTTAGCAGCCGGTTCGTTACTCGTTATTCGATATTCAATATCCAACCCAGCCGGTTTGATATTCAAAATTTCGTGAAAAATTATACGAAAATTAAATACTTGATAACATAAAAACAATGATTTTCATAGTTAAAAGGACTGATAAGATAAGTAGAAAATCGTTAAATGACTTTTTTAAGCTGTCGTAATTTCTCGTTGTCCTCGCATGTAAACCCTTTTCCATGTTATATATTTTTTCTTTATGTAATATAGAGTTTTGTCAATAAAACGACTTCAAAGATGTACTTTTGTGTATACTATTTCTTAAGACAAAAAGAAAAAACTCATAACTCTAGAAATATTAATAACTATAAATAGAAATATATATGGAAAGCCAAAAAAAAAATTAAAAAATTTAAGACAAAGGGCACAGGGTAATGGTGAAAGCCCCCTGATCTCTTAATCTTTCTAATATTTTTCAAACATTAAGTCAATAGGTAGATACAAACGTGACTAAAAGGAATTTGGGTACACTTCCGGTCTTCTATGTTTACGGTGCGCCCAAAGAGCCAGTTGGATATTCAAATTATATAGTAAAAACCTACCCGAGACCGCTTAAATGAGGTTGAGACCTCCCTGGTCTTTCAATGTCCATAAAATTCAACCAAATCATTGACTCTGTATATATAAAGATTGTATTAGATGGATTTTCGAGAATAACGTCATCTTCAATATGACGGGGGGCTAAGATTGTCACTTTTCAGTCAAACAAATGTCAAAATTTTAGAACAAAGGGCACAGGGTTATGGTGAGAGCCCCCTGATCTCTCAATCTTTCTAATATTTTTCAAACTGTTAGTCAATAGGTAGATACAAACGTGACTAAAAGGTATTTGGGAACACTTCCTGTCTTCTATGTTTACGGTGCGCCCAAAGTTCCAGTTGGATATTCAAAATATATAGCAAAAACCTACCGAGACCGCTTAAATGAGGTTGAGACCCCCTGGTCTTTCAATGACCATCAAATTCAACCAAATCATTGACTCTGTATATATAAAGATTGTATTAGATGGATTTTTGAGAATAACGTCATCTTCAATATGACGGGGGGCTAAGATTGTCACTTTTCAGTCAAAAAAATGTCAAAATTTTAGGACAAAGGGCACAGGGTTATGGTGAGAGCCCCCTGATCTCTCAATCTTTCTAATATTTTTCAAACCTTTGGTCAATATGTAGATACAAACGTGACTAAAAGGAATTTGGGAACACTTTCTGTCTTCTATGTTTACGGTGCGCTCAAAGTGCCAGTTGGGTATTCAAATTATATAGCAAAAACCTTCCCGAGACCGCTTAAATGAGGTTGAGACCCCTTTGGTCTTTCAATGCCCCTAAAATTCAACCAAATCATTGACTCTGTATATATCGAGGTTGTATTAGATGGATTATTGAGAATAACGTCATCTTCAATATATACGGAGGGCTAAGATTGTCACTTTTCAGTCAAAAATGCCAAAATTTTAGGACAAAGGGCACAGGGTTAAGGCGAGAGCCCCCTGATCTCTCAATCTTTCTAATATTTTACAGACATTTAGTCAATAGGTAGATACAAACGTGACTAAAAGGAATTTGGGTACACTTCCGGTCTACTATATTTACGGTGCGCCCAAAGGGCCAGTTGGATATTCAAATTATATAGCAAAAACCTACCCGAGACCGCTTAAATGAGGTTGAGACCCCCTGGTCTTTCAATGACCATAAAATTCAAGTAAATTATTGCCTTTGTATATATGAAGGTTGTATTGAATGAATTTTTTAAGAATAACGTCATCTTCAATATCTACGGAGGGCTAATATTGTCACTTTTCAGTCAAAAAATGTCAAAATTTTAGGACAAAAGGCACAGGGTAATGGTGAGATTCCCCTGATCTCTCAATCTTTCTAATATTTTTCAAATATTTAGTCAATAGGTAGATACAAACGTGACTAAAAGGAATTGGGGTACACTTCCTGTCTTTCATGTTTACGGTGCGCCTAAAGTGCCAATTAGATATTCAAATTATATAGCGAAAACCTACCCGAGACTGCTTAAATGAGGTTGAGACCCACCTAGTTTTTCAATGTCCATCAAATTCAACCAAATCATAGATTCTATGTTTAGAAATACCGTATCAAAAGGGGAATGTTGTTAAAAGGACTGTTTGCTTCTAGGACCAGAGCAGAACCCTAGTAGATTCGAAGACCTTGTTTCAAGTACAAACCGGCACAATAGGTGACGGGGGAAGATTTACAGACCTTTACAACGCACCTTCACACAGCTCACACAAGCAACCCTTTTGATGTTTATTCCAGGTCCAAATGCATTGTTGACGGCTATTTCACCCAGGCAACTTAGGGCCCCAACACCTCATGCTGGCAGAATTGTGTTTGCCAACATAGGAAGGACTTGCATTGCCCTTCCCGCTTACATGGGAAGGAATCCACTTTCTTTTTGAATGTTTTTCTTTAATTGGATAGTGCTGATTTCCATAGTCATACCACTAGAAACGTAGCTAACCTTGATGATGCCACTGTTCACCTGGATGCTGTTGATACTGCTGATGCTAACAATGTATTCAATCTCTTCGTAACCGTTTGTTTGCCTGATCAAAGGTGTAGAGCTGTCACTTAAATCCTAACATGGTTTTCAATTCCTTAAATTGTAGTTGGGGGCGGGGGGGGGGGGGGAGGGGGTTTGAACCGGGTCAAATGCGGCTATCGTTTCCAGAGACAAGAATGGAAAACCCTTGTTTTGAGTCTGTGTGGTCGACGATTTGCTGCAACAGTGTGGTGTCCATTTACTAGTATTCATTAAAACACGACGTTCATCTTCTGACCGTCCGATTCGAATTTGAGGAGTCCTTCGGAGATTGCAAGTGCAAATGCTTCGGTGTTGGCGGGAACATTACGCTCGAATTCCGCTCGAATCTGGAAGTCCACTCGGGCGGATGACTTACTACGATCACAAACAGCGGCTACAGGTAAATAAAATCAGAGGGTTGACACCACCGTTAGCGAGAAGGTTTTCAATGTCGTAGAATTTCTTTCTGAAGTCTACAGCCTCCTTGAACACTTTGGCAACCTTGTTTTGTAAAAAACAGACATTAAAGTCGACGGCTGAGTCGCGTTCAGCTTTGAGGGTGACATAGAAACTTTGCGAGGGAGGACCCAAGAGATCTTATACAGGATTATTTTTGCCACGTTATTGACGGCGGCAGCCCTCAGAATGGCATTTGCATCTGAATAGCGAACGATTGGAAGTTCGTGCCTGAACCCGTACACTATTTTATAGTAATCATCCCATAATATGTTTCAGGGGAATGGCAAACGAGTACGATCCTTTGTTGGTGGGCTTGGTGGTAATGTATTCATGTCAGGCTGTAAATCCAGTGTTCTCAGTCTCGGCATCGGTAGAATATCCTTATACCACAGTTGGTTGAGATCGGGGTAGGTTAACATTCCCAGCATAGTGGTGGCGATGCCAGGGTCGTTAATGTGTTCAATCTGCTGGCCGGAGAGTCGATATCATATAGTTTTGAAGAGATACATGATACCATTGTGAATGAGATCAACGTCTGCATATGCAGTGCCGTCGTGATTTTTAAGTCTTCCTTCTACTATGATCTACTAAGAGATAACGCTCGATTGGGTGGAGTAACATGTCTTACGTTTCGATGTTGATTCGGATCTCCGCTTCAGAGTTGGAAAGTAGGGCGCCGGCTTAAGGTACGAATTCGTGAACCTGGTATTAATATTTTTGAAGAATTCCATCGTAGATTAACCCTTCTGTGATTGTAAGGATGTTAAATATTATGGATTTATTGATAGTTTACGGTAGTGATGCCATCGGATATCAGATTGTTTAACTGTGTTTGGTTGTGGGGCTCACTGCGTTTAATACTGAACTGTTGATTGGGCTTGCAGCGCTGGACACTGGGTTTTCGAAGCGGGTCACTTTTTCAACGACATGGTCGACGCCTTTGGCTACCCCCTTTTCAACTCCTATCATGGCTGCATTGGTGTAAGCGCTCATAGTCTTACTTTCCAAGGCTTTGGCAGCAGAGGAGGTTAACATGCGACCAGCGATACTGGCGATAGTGTCATACAAACTACCGCTGTATGCATACTTTTGAGCAAAACCTTAAACATTTATTTACAGGATACTACGATGGAATTGCTTATATTCCTTGGTCATGTTGGTGCTGATGTGTTCACCTTTCGTCATGGTATCGAGGATCGTCACAATATCGTTGCGCATACCATTGTTTCAAGCACGGTCGGCAGCGTTACACAGATCCAAGCGATATATGGAGGAGCTGGTTAAAGTCAGAGTGTAGAAATACGGTTTGCAGTCCACTACTATACTTATCTTGCTTTAGATGTGCGACACAATATTTGTCCCCTTATAACTTATTATCGCCTTCGGGTTCTAGAGAGGGTCAATTGCCTTGTCGATTCATCTCTTGCAACTCCCTGGCGAGCGCCTCACACTGTTTAGGGTCTGTAATTTTTGTAAACGTCATTTAATTATAGCGTTGACATGACCCCCTAAGCGATGGTTTGAACACATCTAAGCGTTTGTTTGAACGCCTCTAAGCGTTGGTTTGCTGAAACCATAGGCATACATCTATCAAAAGGTAAAAAAAACCTCACATGTATTTCTGCTTGTTTTTTAATAAAATTGAATTGAAAAGATCGAGTGATAAATCTTTGTTGATAAACACTACAATAATTTATTGACTGTTAAACACATAAATGCAATTAAAAATGTTGATATAAAGCCACTAAGAAGGCTATATATTGTTCTTCAATTATTTAAATCTATTTTATTGTACAAACACTTTCATATTTAAAAAAATCACAATGGTCATAACATGCACTATGCGAAACTTAACTCGAAACTGTGTATTGCTACCTTATCGTTTTTGGTTTCAACCTTATCGATAAAGCACCCAAAGTACGCGTACACCACGAAAGGGACTCTCATCTTGTGGGTGTTGTTGAGAAAGTTCAGTTGGTATGTCCCTTCTTTGGGTAGCTCGATCTTGACTACCTTGTTGTTGACGCACCAATCTGTGTTGGTCTCCAGGACTTCCTTGCTATAAAAGTTGTTCACCTGTATTCTTCGATCAGTTGAGTTCCCCTCCCGGTGTTCACCAACGTCTGAAATATGCATAGGGTATACTTCCCTATCATCTTTTTCAAATACATTAGCCACCAGGGTGGAATTGGCCTTCTCAAATTTATTAATATTCTTAATGCTAACAAGATTGAGATCTTTTTAACCCTGTCCGGCGATCCCCTTATTTTAGGTCTACCTTGTCATGGTGCAAGGCTGAAAGTTTGGCCCACGTAAACCACTCCTCGTCGTTATTTTCACATTGAATACAGCCTTCTTGGTTTTGATCCACGCCGGCTAATCAATGTAATGTGACCAACCCAGCGGTCGGTGTTTGTTAATATTGACTTGAGGTTTTACAATTGCCATCAATGTGCACCCACTTTTTTCAGGGGTCCACTGTGCAATCTTTTCTCCGATTTTTTCATCCATCTCCTCAAGTTCGTGGCTGAGGTGAAAATCTGGTTTCCCGATTGAAAGTAACCCACGTTCTCATCATCCATCTTACCTGTTGGGTTAATCTTCACAGTGCAGCAACACATTGACTTTTTTTATCCTTTTAATGCCCTCGTCTATAAGTTCCACCCTTGACATCCGAGAGACCTCAAGAAAGGTCTGCACATCCATGTCAATAATGGGGGTCATCTTTCATGTAATAAATACATCTTTAAAGGCTTTCTTCGGTGGATGTACCTCAATTTTATCACCAATGGCTTTCCTATCTTCTCTGATCTTTTCCTGTACGTTCTGCAGCAGTCGATCGTTCGACATCCTGCTAACCCATATCAACCCATTTTGCTGTTTGGCCTAGTTGATACTATCCATCCTCATATATATGGTTGGGACAACGCTCAAATAAAGTTGGTCTTCGTTTCGATCAACTGAAACCAACTGATCCGTCCTCATCTGGGAGTACCATCGGAGATGGTTCATTTTGGCAGGACCTCTCAGGGCTTTGCCGTTTTCAACAACTAATTCACGCTATTTTTAGCTATTGGATCAATGTCTTTATCCTAAAAATCCAAAATAAAGTCAATTTAGGTCAACCAAAACAACTATCCCCAATTCAATGTTTTTAGACCCGGTTTTTGATCTTTCGATCCTATCGTCAAAAATATAAAATTCGTGGTAATCATACCCGGTACGCCTGGGTTTTTTTTCATCAAATAGCTCACAATGTGAAGAGCTCAATCGGTCCCTCTCTTTGCCAAGACAGTAGTCAGCTGCTTGTTTAATCTCTCACAAGTTGGGATAGTTTCCCCTTCCAGGATAAGGTTTTGATTTATGTCTACCTATTAACTAAATGTCTGTATAATATAAGAAAGATTGAGAGATGAGGGGACTCTTACCATTGCCAAGTGTCCTTTGTCCTACATGTAAAATTTTGACAATATGTAGCTGAAAAGTGACAATATAAGCCCTCCATAGATATCGAATATGACAATGTCTGCTTAATATTAGGCAAATCGAGAGATCAGGGAGCTATCACCATTGCCCTGTGCCCTTTGTCCTAAAATGTTGATCATTTTAAGCTGAAAAGTGACAATATTAGCCCTCCATAGATATCTAATATGACAGTATTCTGGGCAATCCTTCTAATACAAGCTTTATATATACAGAGTCTATGATTTAATCAAATTTTATTGACATTGAAAGACCAGGGGGGTCTCACACTCATTTAAGCGGTCTCAGGTAGGTTTTCACTATATATTTTGAATATCCAACTGGCACTTTAGGTGCTCCGTAAACATGAAAGACAGGAAGTGTACCCCAATTCCTTTTAGTCACGTTTGTATCTACCTGTTGACTAAATGTCTGCCTAAGATTAGGCAAATTGAGAGATCAGGGAGCTATCACCATTGCCCTGTGCCCTTTGTCCTAAAATTTTGATAATTTTTAGCTGAAAAGTGACAATATAAGCCCTCCATAGATATCGAATATGACAATATTCTGGGCAATCCTTCTAATACAAGCTTTATATATACAGAGTATATGATTTAATCAAATTTTATAAACATTGAAAGACCAGGTGTGTCTCACACTCATTTAAGCGGTCTCAGGTAGGTTTTCACTATATATTATGAATATCCAACTGGCACTTTAGGTGCTCCGTAAATATGAAAGACAGGAAGTGTACCCCATTTACCTTTAGTCACGTTTGTATCTACCTGTTGACTAAATGTCTGCTTAATATTAGGCAAATTGAGAGATCAGGGAGCTATCACCATTGCCCTGTGCCCTTTGTCCTAAAATTTTGATCATTTTTAGCTGAAAAGTGACAATATATCCTCCATAGATATCGAATATGACAATATTCTGGGCAATTCTTCTAATACAAGCTTTATATATACAGACTCTATGATTTAATCAAATTTTATGGACATTGAAAGACCATGTGTCTCACACTCATTTAAGCGGTCTCAGGTAGGTTTTCACTATATATTTCTTTTTTGGGCGTTCCATAAATATTTCTATTTATATTTCTTATTGTTTTCTAGAGTTAGCGGTTTTTCTTATTGTTTTAAGAATTATCATGTATAAAAGTAAATCTTTGCAGATTTTTTTATTGACAACAATCTTTATTATATGATGACAAATTTGCAACATAGAAAAGGGTTTATATTCGAGGACAACGAGAACTTACAACAGCTTAAAGAGGTCATTTTGATATTTCCTACGTATCTTATCAGTCATCTCAACTATGAAAATCAAGTTCTTAATGTTATCAAGTATTTCTTTTTTTATGATTTTCAAAAAATTTTTTGATAATCCAACCGACTGCTAGCAGCCGGTTGGATATTGAATATCGAATATCGAATAACGAACCGGCTGCTAACTTCACATACATCTCTTTATAACAGAATCATTGGTCGTTTAAATATCGCTTCAAATCCATTTTCTTGTGATTCAATATAGATTTAATTTAATTGGTTAAACTATGTAGTAAATAAGGCTACATCTACAATATAAGAACATAATGACAACTTTGATCTGGATCATAAATAAAAGTAGGTGAAAAAAAAGAGTCAAAATGAGCGTTATTTGGATACCAATACACTACCAATTGTCAAGGGTATCAAGGGGTAAAAACTGGAGAAAAAAAGCAATATATTCATCATGTATTTCTGACTAATGGATTCTTAAAAATAAGATTACTTTAGTTAACATATTAATTGTATTTGATTAATTGTATTTGATTAATTGTTTTTGATTAATCTCTCTCTCTCTCTCTCTCTCTCTCTCTCTCTCTCTCTCTCTCTCTGTTAAATATAAATATAAATTTATTTATAGTATATAACTTATTTCTTTTCTCTTCAATGAAGCATACATAATATGAAGAAAACACTTCGTTTATTATCATGTAAACAAGACCAATATTTTCACAAACTTTGACATATCATTTTTCTTTGCAATATGGTAATCAAAAAATTGTTATTTCTTTATTTTATTCTTGAACTCAACCATATTTGGTTTTGTTATATTTAATTTCCATTTATATATATTATTCTTTGTAATTATGGTATTATGACCAGCAGATTCTAAAAAAAACTTTCATGTTTGCAACCAAGAAGCACATTCTCTATGTTGAGAACAAAATGTTTACAAAAAATAATTCACATTATTTGAAAAAAAACCATGCACAATAGAAAACAAATTGGTCATTTAAAAAACAGGTGTTCAATAGTTTCTGCTCCAAATTTACAAAAAGTGCAAAATTTGGTATCTTTTAATTTATTTTATTTACAAAAAGGCATGACAGTAGTTGGGTTTTTTTTGCCAAAAAAGATATTAAAAGTTTCTAAAATAAGCATCTCTGCAAGATATTTTTAGTTATGTTGAAATATTCAGTTGTATCAATTACTTACAGCACTTCCCATTTAAAATAAAATGAGTGTTGGTAGTTGAATAACTACAATTGCTATGATTTTTTATATACAAATTTGGCTTTCACATTACCCATGATTTTTTTTTGTAATAAACTATCAGTGTAAGACCAAATCATGATTAAGAGAGTTCTCTTTAAGGCAACTTTTCATCGTAGTAGGGATTTTTTTTTTAAATCAGACCATAATATTTGATAAAATTGCTGGTTTGTATTTTCTCTTGAAATTGCTAAAATTTACAATAATTCATATTTCATGATCAATAAGGTCACTTACTGACTACAAATCTCTTCTTTTTTTTTATTATAAAATACAGGAAATTATCCAAAGAAGAAAAGTTAAAATATCGAGAAAACAAGTATCTGTTGACAAATTATGTAGCTGACAATTTAGATGACACCTGTGAACCTCTTGAAAATAATTTTAAAATCAAGTGATTAAGATTTGATCTTAATTGTAATCAAAAGTGAACCAAATCACCTTCATGTCTCACATTAAATAAGGACGTAACCATAATGGAGTGTTAAGATCGAACCTAGAAAAGAAAAATGCGAAACTTATTTCAAAACAATATATACATATATTCAAAATAAAAAAATCTTTATAATTAATGTATTGCGACAATGTGTAACCTAATTATAAAACAAGAATGTGTCCTCAGTACACGGATGCCTCACTAGCACTATCATTTTCAATGTTCAGTAGACCGTGAAATCGTGATAGAAACTCTTATTTGGCATCAAAATAAGATAAATCATATCATAGGGAACATGTGTACTAAGTTTTAAGTTGTTCGGACTTCAACGTCATCACAAACTACCTTAACCTAAAATTGTAACCTGAAACGCAATCGACGGACTAACGAACAGACGGACGAATGAACACACGGGCTAAGAACGAACGACGAAACGGACGAACAGACGAACGCATGAACGGACGAACAGACGAACGGATGCCCAGACCAGAAAACAATGCCCTCTACTATCGTAGGTGGTGCACAAAACCATTAAGGGATCGCCGTTTTATATAGCAGTATTTCAATCTAGATCTTTAAAAGAAAACACGTTAGAGTAGTTTTATATTTACATGTCCCCTTTCGTCATCACTCTTAATATATTGTGTTGGAAAAAATACCTACGAATTAATGGATCAGTGAACATTTACCCAACTGTTTAACATACAAAATGCAAGCCGGTGTTTTCCTTCTATTTTATTGCATCACATTTTGTCATTTCTGCTTTTTTTAATTTAATTATATGTTATTTGTTTTTCTAATAGTACCATGCCAAAATATTGTTTATAATTGTTTACACGTTTCTACATGTCATATTTGTTTTTAGTTCATTGTGTTGTATATAAATAAGGCCATTAGGTTTCTCGTTTAAATTGTTTTACATCAGTTTATGATATTATTTGGATGACTACGCAGTATGAGTATTTCTCATTGTCAAAAGCCGTAAGTTGACCCACAGTACAGTTGGTAACGTCTATGTCTCCTATATTTGAATTAAATTACCGTTTAATGAAAAACGAATACCCAATAGCGCATCTGGTATCTTAAATTAATTCGGGTTTATGTAATCGTGTGATCTAAAATCATCTATATTTAAAAAAAAAATATTTAATTACCTTACTCCCCTCTCCATTAAACAACTTCAAATGCATTTTTGACGGAGTCTTTCAAAGTAATGCATGAGTGAAATCGTGTGAAAGAATAGTTTGGTGTGGTCTTGCTTTATAGAATTAATTATACCTTTCAATATCTCCAAATTTGATTACTTCAGTATCCGGCCGAAAATCCTTCAAGGCAAGGAATGATTTTATCTTCGCCGGAATAGGAAGGAGGTTGATCTTTGTCTCAATCTCTGACCCTTTTGAGGCTTTTACAAGCTGCTGTCTATTTTTTTTCCTACAAATTATTGACAAAGGTTTTGGGCCTGTATTGACGCTGTCAATAAAATTCTGGAATAGGTCTGTAGCATCTCGTATATCTGGTTTTCTATAGTCTTCCCAAATCTCAAATCTTGACATCTTAAGTTTTGCGATTTTCAGACCACTGAATCATCGTTCTCTCTCTACTTGTCAACCGGATCGTATGAGATATTCGGCGGTCTTAAGTAACCCTGTCTGTAACAATGTGAGTAAAACTGATCTATATGAATGGTCCATGCTGTCAATAAACATAACAATATATGAACTTCACAACAACTGAAAAAAGAATGTATATTTGATAAAAAAAAAATGCATTGTTCACTATCAATTACACTGCAAAGTAGACTACTAGTAATTCCTTTCAAAACCTTGGTCGGCATTGATATTCGAAACTGTCAAAAAATCTTATTAATATAAACTCGGCCTGAGAGAGCTTACAGTGCAATATTCTATTTGATTTACATTTCCAAGGGATAAACAACTCTTCTGTAAATTATTTATCAGCACTGATTATAATCTGTACTTGTTTGAGGTATTGCTGATGTAATTCTTGGATACCATTTATTTTTTTAATTCTACGAGAAATGTTAAAGTTGGCCGGCGCATATTTCTGAAATGGTCCGTCACATTACCTTTAATATCAATTTCATAAAAGTGTAGCAATAAATTTACATGTGACAGCGCTTTCTAGACCGGACACATGAATGGACATACGTGCGTCAAAAACTCTTATGTAGCACATTTGCATGATCGCCATACATTATTTAGTGAACCAAACATATCGAGATCGCAAATCACTTATTAATTGCACTAGACTATATAGTCCGACATAAGATACATGATAAGAGATAGGAAGACGCTCTGAATATTTCTGAGACCAAAACAAAAAGTGTAAATATTTAAACTTTATCGAAAATTCTTTGTTGGATATTCACTTTTGTAGTATTATGATACATTCAATACGCAAGACGAAAACTTACAAAAATGACCAGATATAACATTACCTTCCTTCAATTAGATTCTTTGACCATTTGGAATTGCATTTTTTCAACAAACTCAGCGTGTCTTTTTTCAGTTTTTTAATTGGACATAAATCAGATCCTCCACAGATAAAGAGATTGAGTAGGGACAAATCAACTTCCTCTTTAAAACAATCTTGGTCATATTTTACAGTCCCATGCTTTCCTATATCATGTGTCATACTATTTAGCAGGGCATTCAGCGGTTTTTCTCTCGTAATTGATCGACAATTAAGGTCTGCACCGTATTTTACGAGAAGTCGAATTATTCTATCACGATCATGTGGATTCTCTATAAATACAGAAAAAAAATGATAAACTTAATGTTTTTGTTAGTAATGTGTAATATAAGAATCAAATTGGAAATAATCAAAATGACTGTTTCAAATACATATCAGTACAAAACCTGTATTTGACTGAAATATTTTACCAAACACTCAGCAATTAAAGAAGGTAAAAAAAGACACATATTATTTTCTGTACATTTTTTGTTATTTTGTTTGATTTTGATTGATTATTTATATTTAAGGCAAACGTTTCTTAAAAATATATTTATTTATATCATTAATTCGTTAAAATGGGAATTTAAAGCAAATGACAAAAAGAAAAAAATTATTCGTCTAGGGTAACATTAAGAGTATACTTATCACAAATTGTGAACCGTGATAAATTATTTTTTTATGGACATGAATCAAGTATTACAAAACTTCCGACAAACCGATAGCCTAAAGATTTGAAACAGCAAAACAAATAGACGTTAAAATTTCAATGTGATCTGAAAGTAAAAAGACCAATTATTAAACCCGTTCTTCTAATCAAGTTGTCCCTATCTAAATATTGCGTGTAACAAACGCACAACACAAGAAAAGGGAAAATATATAAAAACTTTCTTTACAATGTTCGTTGCTAAATTTTCAATATCTTACTTAAAATACAAGCATAATGCAATGCAGTTCTTTTTGATTGTTCTGAAAAGTTTATATCCACTCCATTCTTCAACATCTCTTCTACAAGGCAATAATTTCCTTGAGCAGTTACATCAATTAAATTGAATACATCTATTTTAAACTTATTAGGACTCACAAAATTAACCCAATTTGTTTTCTGTATTTCAACAGTTTGTTTGACAAGGCTAATTGTACATAGCATATCTCCGTATTTAACTTTAAATTACTCGCTTTTATGAGAGTTTCTTCTATATCTGCATCTGATCCTGCAAAACAAAACAGAATTATTAACATCATATTGTTATTTTATAAGTTTGAAGAAGACCGCAGTCATACAAATTATATAATCTATTTAAGGTCCTTACACAGAGTCAAATGTTCATAAGAATGACATCCAGATTTCATAAGAAATATACACCGATGTTAAGAGCACTTGCCTTATAACCATAAAATAATCCCACCTTAAGGCAAGACAGATAGCTCTTTGGTCTGTACCTAACGTTTATACATATACCATTGGATCGCTACCTATTCTACATACGTTTCTACGCATGTGGTCAAATACTGGTTCCTGAGTATGTCAAGTGATTTATAAACACAAACGTATATGCTTATAATGTTTGTTTTTGTATGTCAAATTAGCATATTTGTCTATTTGAACATAAACAATTATTATCATACTTCAATAAATACAAATTCAACAAACTTTGGTGATGCTCGATGACAAACAAATTTAAAAATCAATACTTCAAGCAAAAGTCAGAGAGCTGATACAAATAAAGTTAACCTAAAGTGCAACCACAACCCAACAATATTTGCTTGCTGAGATATATACAAATTTAGATCTCATCGTACAATTTTGAGTAACACACACAAACAATTTGTCTATCATAAAACTGTTAATGCTATCGAGTATTAAGTTAGGAACATAGTTTTTAATATTACATCTCAAAGTGTTTTTCGAACCGCTCTGACGATGTCAACTAAAGCAATTAAAAACTTTCATATCTTTATATTATCTATATCATTGGTTTACTTCACAATCTGATATTTTATTGTTACTTGTTGAAGTTAATGTTCGTTGAAGGTATTTGATCATTTATGTTTGAACAGAAATTTTGTCATAAGGGTGTCCGTACAATGTACATATATACCCAACTTTGGCTCTAACTGATAGCATTGACGACAAATGAAAGTTATTAAACTTTCTTTTGTGAATACCGTCATCGTGAATGCTAAACTAAACGATTTGAAAGCAAAGTATATGGATGTAATAAACTCGTCATAGACGTCGCGAAAATAACATTTTACGTTAGCAACATCATTACCTCCCCTGTAACTGTATCGTATGCCCTTAAATGGCATATAGTTTACAAGTGTGAACAAATCTTATAAACAGGTAATTAAACAAGGTGTATAGATGTGAACAAATTAATGTGAAACCAGTGTCCATTACATTAAAGTAATGTAAAATCGAAGAAAAATTAATGTCAAGAAATACCGAAAATAAACAATCAAATATCTACATGTATCTGAGTTAGAAATGTCTTACCTCCGCTTTGTATAAGACCAACCGCCGTATATAAATTATTGTTACCCAATCGATTAAGTAATGGACAAACTGTGAATACCTAAAAGAAGCAAGCTTTATAGAAAACATACTTTTGATGCGCTTGAGCTTTTTCTGATGCATATTATAAGGGACCACCCGATTTTAATTTCCTTTGAGCTCAGTACTAGTATTTTTGCTATTTTACTTTTTCGCTTGCTTGAAAACTAATATATTATTTATCAAATATTTTCGTCATAATGAAAGACCTGCATCAAGTAATGATACAATAGTTGTTTCCCTTCGTTTGATGCGTTTGAGCTTTTGATGTTGCCTTTTCAGAAGGAATCGACCTTCCGCCTTTTTTCTTGGAATTCTTTTTTTTCCTCAAAATTTTGCTGCTTATGTTAATTCAATTTATCGGACATGTTTTACACTATCTACCATCAGAATGATATAGGCCAAGTTTGGTTCAATTTGGCGCAGCAGTTTCAGAGGAGAAGATTTTTTTTAAAAGTTAACGGACGTCAAATGCCAAATGATGAGAAATGCTCACTTGGACCTCTTGATTCAAGTGAGCTGAATATGACATACATCAAATTTAACAACCTCGTTCATTGCTGTGTTGGACGATTTTTTTTTATTTATTTAAAATCCACTCGTAAAGGAATAAAAGAACAGAAGTACTGGGATCGAATCTTTATTTTGACAGACACATGGTTAGATTAACATTGGCTCTAACGTAGAATCGCGCATCTGACGTCTCATTCGCTAAATCAAAGTAACCATTGGTATAAACTAAATTTACATAATAAAAAAGGATGTTTTGTTTCATATCTATCTGTTTCAAAAGTCATCTTTCACATAAAATATTGATTCAGACAATTTTCGCACATGATTAACTCTTAATTTACCCAAAATGACATTTTAGAAAAGGGGGTATATTATATGTTCTCGTTATTAATTTATGTTTAAAATTGTAAAAACACACATATATTCCAATGTTTCACATTTTGACGTCGCAAATAAAGTATGAAGTTGTTAATTCTTCTGTCATTTTATCGTTTGCCTTAAAAATAATGATACAATCATTGTTAATGCATTATATATCTTATTCAATACATGTACGATACAAACTCATTAAATATACCAGGATTACATTTGTGTATGCAAGACACAGGTGTACGCATTCTTCTGTTGTCTACTATATCGTTAAGCATTTTAGAATTTTATCTTTCGATCGATATCAACAGTTGTTTTGTTTAAAATGAAATAAAAATGGAGGACGACATTTTGTTCAAGAAAGAGTTACGCAAAGCAGTTGATTCTAAATGTAGTGACTCTCTTCTGTCTTTGAGTAACAAGACATCGCACAAGACTGCTATCTTGAATTTCTGTGAAAATGGTAAAAAATTAATTCATTATGCCGCAGAGTTCGGATCTGTTGATCTTTTTAAAGTGTTGGTAGGTTTAGGTGCTTATGTACAGGATACAACAAGTAACGACAAAAACGCCCTACACATAGCATGTGAAGAAGGTAATGAAGACATTGTTGATTATTTACTAAAAACTGTTAGTGATAGTTCATTCAAAACAGCACTCACAACAAGCTGGGACACAACAAATTTGAAAGATGTATTTTACTATGCAGCTTTATCCGGAAAAATCAATATTGTTCGATGTTTGGAGAATGATCGGAATTTAAATATAGACGAGGTATTTCCTAATAAGAGTACAGCATTATATACACTTGTGAAGGAAAATCAGTATGACGCAGCAAATCTATTGTGTCAATGTGGAGCAGACGTAAACATTGGATTTGAAGAACAAAATTTCCGACCCATTCATTTTTTAGCTCAGAGAGAAGATGGCGCAGATATGTTAAAACTGTTGCTGAAATATGGAGCTAATGTGAATGAAAACTGGGGAAACCCACCGTATGGTCATCAGCCTCTTTTTATTGCTCTTAAACATAAATGTAGTGAAAACGCAAAAATATTAATAGAAAAGGGGGCTAATGTATCATTTAAAGGGCGAGTAACAAAGCTTGGTTGGATAAATTGTTTTTGCTTGGCTGCTATGAACTGTCCGTCATTAATACAAGATTTTCTTAAACATGGCGCCAACCCAAATGAAGAGTACGGTGGCAAATCTGTTCTGATGATAGCTTTCAGTGAACATGTTACACGAGAAGGCATTATTGCTTTGATAAAGGCTGGGGCCAGTAAAGGAAGGGACGGTATGACTGCAATACAGTGCTGCAAATCATTCAGTAAGTTCAATGAAAATACTCTATGTGATAACTTTGACAGTCGATAATTGTTTTTTTCAAATTATTTCAGCTGGAAAGCTTGGAAAGGTTGTATTTTAAGTTTTTTACAATGCTATTGCTTTTATATTTTTTATTTCTGAACATTAAAAATCGCGGATCTAGAAGGCTAAATCATATTATTTTTCAACAGTTATGCGTTTTGTTATTTGATTTTGCCATGTGATTATGGACTTTCCGAATTGATTTTCCTCTGAGTTCAGTATTTTTGTGATTTTACTTTTTATTTGTTTGTTTTTGATCTGGGTTTTTTTCGACAAAATAATTATTACATTTGAGGTACTATTATCGAATTTTGCACACTTGATTGATGACTTCTCCCTATATGATATCCACTATAAAACCGACAGCTTAAGCAAACAGTGGACACATTCTAGTTTATCGCTATTTAACGAATGTTTTATTTCATCTTGCTGACTGATAATTTCCTTTCCCAGAGGCGTCGAGTGATATGAAAATTATTGCTAGAAACTAAGAGAAAACGTGCTGTTATCAAGGAAATTGACAACGTCTTCATATGTATCAGCGATAAACAGATTATCATTGGTCATCTCAACTCAATTTCTTTTCTCACTTACGCCGTACCGGCTCAAGCGAGATATTCCGATCTCGTTGAGATCTATGATCATTGCGTATTAAAATACTGAAAAAAAATATGAATGAATAAATGAAAAGAATGAACTGAGTATCAGGATAAATGAATAGACCAAGGAGTAAAGTGAATATACGGTTATATTTTTTTTAAACTATTATAGGTCAGCTGGAGTTATTCATAGATGCTGGTATTACTGTTGAAGAAATTGAGACAAGGCATGGGGTATCAACTTTATTATCAACCTTCAATAATGATGTTAAAAGAATGCAAAATCAATTTCCGCAACTACCAATTTCGATAGCTATTTCAAAGTTACTTCTAGTTGGAGCAAACCCTAACCTGGCTGGAGAGGGAGAAGAATCGGCTTTAATTTTAGCCATAAAGAACGGGTTGTTTGAAGCTGCTGACGAATTGATTCAAGCAGGTGCAAACGTTAACCATATTGGAGTGGACGGAAACAATGCAGCGCATGCTTGTTGCAAATCAGGTTTGTGTTTGTCTGACTATTTGTGGGTAAATACATTTTAGTAGATAGGCTAATACAAAATGAAATGCTAAGGGATAAAGAAGTATCTAATCAAACCAATTTTTAAAACATATCATTTCACACTTAACTACAAGCCCATGCTTGTTCCGCATGGTTTATAACATTTGGTGGTATCGTTACATAAGCATTTAAGGTTTTAAGTGTATAAAATTAGTAATCTTGGTTCTTGAGACGTTTTTAATAAATCCGTGACCTAAAACAGTTTTAACATTTGCTTCTTATTATAGTAGCTAAATATTTGTTGAGGTATCCCAGTGTGTCGAATGTATGATTAAATCATCGACATCTATCAAAGGCAGTCCATTCTAACTTGTGCAAGCGACTTTCTTACTTTAAAATTAGTAGTGAACGTATATGTCGTGTTATTAAATCGTACCAATTTCAGTGATATACGATACCCCCGGGTCGGTGACAAAATTTGATTTTCCCATTTATCCAAAAAAGATTACGAGCGATACAGATTTATTCGGAAATCGTTATGACATTAAACTATGAAATAAAAAAGCGTTGATTCGACGTCGACACAATGACAACGTATTGGTAATTTCACCTGACTATGTTGAATGTTCGATAAAAGTAAAATCACAAAAATACGAAACCCTGAGGAAAATTCAAAATGCAAATCCCTAATCAAATGACAAAATCTAATGATAAAAACACATCAAACGAATGGACATCAACTGTCATATGATTGGAACATGTTTGGAGACATATGTAAAAATAATTCAATATACTATTTTTCCTACAAATAAAAATGAGATGTGATGCAACGTTTTTTTTTTATCTCTACCGTAATGTTGAAAAGGGGCGTATTGGAATATGCAGAAATGTTTAAAACTGAACATTTTTTATTTTCTAGGACCGATGGCTAAAAAAAGTACTACAATGAAAGCTCTGATTGACAAAGGATTGTTTCTGAATAACCAACAACCTTGTGGAAACTATCTTTTCGATCTTATAGTTGAAACATGGTTTGATGATTCGGTGCTGATATCAATGATTGAAAAAGGCGCAGATCCAAATTTAGTGAAAGATAGAAATAATTCGGTTTTAATGAAATGCGTCCAACAAAAAAGGTTCCAAGTCTGTTGTGCTCTAATAGAAGGAGGGGCTGATGTTTCATACATGAATGAAAACGGAGAGACTGCTTTTGACATTTATGCAGGTAAATTTAAAAACCAACCTTTAAAAGCTGCATAAATGTAAAACGAACTCACCGTTAAACTAGTTTATAACGATACATAATCGGTACTGTGTATTTTAAAGCTAGCTATCCGTTTTGTGTTTCGATCTTTGTTTGAGGCCGGACGATGACCGACCGGTGCTATTTTGACGTCATTTGGTCTACTCTGTAAAGTTGTTGCACCGGCGATCATCTTGTTATTTTTGTACAGTATATTTGTATTTCATTTCCCTTCATATCCAATTTGTATGTATTAAAAAAAATTAATTTCATAGATATTTTAGGCAAAAAAAGGCATCTATAAGAGGAAAACAGCACAACAACAGACCACTTATCTGCAACAAAAACCTACCGATAATGCAACATACATAAAGAAACGAGCAGTAGATAACAAATGCCATATTTCTTACTAAGTACAGGACATTTTAAGAAAAATAATGGGTTCTGCTTGGATTTAAATCTAGTCAAACATCCGCGCTTCATGGCAATATTAAATATACCGCGAACATTTCATAACGGGAATACAGTATAAAAAGAACACTTAAGACAGAAAAATGCATAATTTTGGGGCCCTTTATAGCTTGTTGTTCGGTGTGAGCCAAGGCTCCGTGTCGAAGGCCGTACTTTAACCTATAATGGTTTACTTTTTAAATTGTTATTTGGATGGAGAGTTGTCTCATTGGCACTCACACCACATCTTCCTATATCTATTAACAACAAAAATTAATCGTACGTTTCGACATGTAAATCACAGAATAACAATAAATAACTCAAATTAATTTATAATACACACAACAGCTTAAAACAAAACATGTTCTTTATTTTAATTATAGAAATGTTCCCGGAGACGAATACAGTGCACTTCAATCACGGAGAATCAGGTATACATTGTAGATATATACGTACAGTTTATACTAGATTTAATGCAATAAATACAGTGAAGCTCATTGACAATCTGTTTTCCATAGATTTAACAATATTTTAAATTGATCTATTTTTAAATCATGAACATTGAACGGCATTTAGTAAATATCGTTATAAGCTTCGTCGCTTCGAGTTAACAAATAATTGATAACATATTATGTTCGACACTCTCCGCTTCATACATTTTGAAAAGCTGACAACGATATCAAATATCAAATTCTTATTACAGTTTTGTCGTTCTCATTTTATGTCTTTTTTTAGAAGAAACCCACATTATTTGAAAGGTTAAAGTTGAATTGTGTCGATGACGAAGTGTCAAATGCTGAACGTTATATTCAAAAAATAAAAATATTAAATAAAAAAAAACAAGGGTGAAGTGAAGTTGATTATAAATGAGTCAGATACAGAATGTGTTTGTATTGTGTATAATCAAATACAAAGAGAGTTGATAGCACTGGTATATCTACTATCGTAATGGAGTTCACAGTACAAAGACTATAATATTTTGATTATTAAAGGCAATGATCGATCTCAAGTTTGATCATCGACTGTGTTGTACGTTTTTGAAATGTAAAATAAATGTTAGTTAAATGTTATAGGTAAGCTATAAGACAATTCAGGTTTATATAGGATTCTTGAAAAATAATTACTTTTAAAACAATAGCCTTTCAGAGATTCACGTTAAGGTTAAACTATGTTTTACAAATATAAGGGTTTATCAAAATTCAAGTAATACGTCGGAATAACATCACAACAAAAAAGTAGACTGTAATGCTTTTTGTAGTGAGTAAGCTGAACTTATTAAACGCTTTCCTAGCGACTGGAATCGAGACCAATAAGTTAAGTTTGTCAGGAATTTGCCCATTGATGATAGCGATATGGCTTCGATGTGCAGATACAGTTAGATTGATATTGAAAAATGGAGGACATGTAAATATAATGGATAACTTTTACGACACACCATTGACTACTGCGCTGGAATTTGACCTCGAAGAAATAGTGAATACTTTATTGAACGCAAAGGCAAATGTCAACCATAAAGGTGGAGAAACGAGTCTATCAAGCCTTGTGCTGAACGAAGGTAGACACTAACATTTTATTTGAGAATAGGTTCAGCTCTGAAAATTACGACTTAATGCAAAAGATTGAATAGAAACGAAAACTAAAATTGGAAGCAATGCTTATTATTATATCTAAAAAGTAAAATCACCAAAAAAAAAATCAAAAATATTGAACTCCGAAGAAAATTCAAAACGGAAAGTCCCTAATCAAATGGCAAAGTAAAAAGCTAAAACAGATCAAACGAATGGATAACAGCTGTCATAGTCCTGACATGGTACAGGCATTATACTA
This sequence comes from Mytilus edulis, assembly GCF_963676685.1. Lineage (NCBI taxonomy): Eukaryota > Metazoa > Mollusca > Bivalvia > Mytilida > Mytilidae > Mytilus > Mytilus edulis. The sequence continues at coordinate 11,083,651 of NC_092357.1, forward strand.
AGATTTACTTTGCAGATTTGCAGTTTTGTTTCAACAATTTTCTAAAAGCGACGTAGATGAGATGGCCATTTAGGTTATTAGTTGGCCTTTCCTACTTGAATTCGTATATACATGCGATATGCTTTATGAATTACAATATTGGAACAATTTTCAAACACAAAACAAAAAGATTTTGACCCAAACTTGTATAAGCTGAACAAAACTAGCAATATAGCCGGGACAATTGAAAAACAATATGTAACGTGTTCATCCTATAACTTTTGTGGCACAAGGCAATATAAAAACCATTTGTTATAATATATATATAAATGTCTAAGGATATAACTTAAACACGCTAGTTTTATATTGTAGATTTTAAATAGAAATACGCAATGTTTTGCTAAACAAACTAGCTAATTGCAAATTCAATATGTTGGTGAAACAAAAACACCATTTAACATCCGACTAAATAACCATCGGTCATTATATACAAAAGAAAGGAACTGCCCAATTACAAGACACTTTTTAAGAGCAGAACATGATTTTGAAAACGTCACATTTCAAATCATTGAGAAAAATCAAAATTGGGATACACAAGGAAGACAAAAAAGAGAGAGATTTTGGATGCACCAGTTACGAACTCTTAAACTTGATGGACTCAATGAGAAAGATTTAAAAGCAAATCAAAACCATAATTATCTTGAAATCACACAAATTAATTTATAGAAATTCATACAATTAATCGAACACCTATTTATGTGTTCAACTTTTATTCCAACTTCATGTAGTTGTAGCTACAAACATATTTTATGCAACATCAATCAATATGTTGCACTTTTCCTCAACTCTTGTAGAGATGAAGCTACAAAAATAATTTTGTTTTGTCATGCATCCAATTTCACATTGAGAGATGCACACGCCTGATATAGCTTATTTGTTTAGCGAAATATTGCGTATTTCTATTTAAATCTATTAGAAAATTAGCGTGTTTAAGTTATATTCTTAGACATTTATATAACTTTAATTCAGCAACTGTATCAATTTATTTTCACAACCTCATCTACGCTTAAATAGATTGAATGTTGATTGTTGCTATTTTTAGACATTATATATATACATTTAAATGTAACATGTTTCATTTTTTAACATGTACATTTCCATCTTGAAATGAATTTTACATTTTTCAATATATTCAGATTTTAATAATCAAACTAAAAAGTATAAATTGACAGAGTTTTATATCTTTTATCCGATTTGTTTTTATCAGAACCATCAAGTGCTAAACACATGAGGCTTTCAGACTGTTCCGAAAGTTGTTTTTTACAACCAAGGTATGTTCTTCAAAGTAGTTCAGGATTCAAATGCAGAAAAACCACATTAACAAGAATTATAACTGACATGCCTGGATTGTCCATGGACAGACGGGAATATTATGTGAGCTTATTACTAGATTTTGGAGCTGATCCTAATATGGAAGAATCAGGAAGCGATTCTACATTGATGCATGCCGTCAGACTAGAATCACCATGATTAGTTAGAACTCTTGTTGAAGCAGGTGCTGACGTCAATCATACTGGTCAGATGGGCTTGACGGCATTGCATGTTTATTTCAAATCGTATCACATAAAAGGTTTGATAATTTAGAAATTCATATACATATCATTTCTGAAGGCAGAAACGTAAAGGTGGAAGACGCCTACATATTTTTATTTATTGGTTAAATTTGAACATGAAGATAAGCAAAGTTTGAACAAATATATATCGGTAACACAGAAACTTCTTCTCATTATTTGTGCCCCCGAAGAGTGTTTTTTTTATATTGGAGCCCTTGAGATAGTTTTGGTAAGAGTTGTGGTTTCAGATACCTGACTATTTATAGTGTTTCACTTCTTTAGTGTTTGATTACTCATGTTTTTGTATGATATCTCGAGTCTCTCATTATTTATTCGGATACATTTATACAAGATGAAAATGCAACACTAATTTTGTAATATTGTAAACTCAGGCTTATAAAATTCTTTAAGTAAAACACATACAAGTGTATAATAGTAAAAGTAGGCATGCATTTGACCCTTTCAAATACAAGACAATAAATGTACGCAAAACACCTTACAGTGGCTTCAGGAGCTTTTGAAATAATAAAATATGAGTGGTACATGCGAACTTTGTCCCCTAAAGCATCAATCATGTTTTAGTATGTGATCTTGAAAACATACTTTTTCCATAATTATTTTAATTGTGAAGACTACGTACTTCTTAAGAACTTTCACGTATTTTGCAACCCTGTTTAGCTTTAACACCTTAGAAAAAAGTTTGAAGGTTTTTCTCCTTCTTCTATCCATTGCATTTTGGATCTGATGTAAGAACCCCTCATCTTTTCTTGTCTTAATACTTTAAGCTCAGTTTTCTTTTTTTCAGTTTCAAAAAATATTTCCTCTGACACTATTTGTTCTTCTAGTTTTTTAATATCTTCTAAAAGTTTTCTTTCTTTTTTATCTTTTTGTTTCTTCCTAAAAGAAGCATATGCAATTGATTTTCCTCTAATTTCTGTTAATAAAGTTTCTAAAAAGAGTTGATCGGTTATAGTAAATTGAATTTCTAAGTCATTTATCTTTTCTAATGTTTCTCTGTTGTATACTAGTGATGCATATTGTTCTCTTACTTTATTTATAGTCTCTTTAACAGCAGCTGAATATTCAATGTCATGTAAAAGTGAATTGTTAAATTTCCATAGACCTTTACCAATTATAAAGTTATTCATCTTTAAATGTAGTATTGTTGGGGAGTGATCAGATCTATAACTGTTAAGAATGTGTATATCATGTACATGTTGATTAAGGCTTTGCGATAATAAAAAGAAATCCAAACTTGCTTGTTTAATGGGATTATTTTTTCTCCATGTAAATTTATTTTGTTCAGGGTACAATTCCCTATAGGGATCTGTTAAATCATAATTTTCTATTATATTTAAAACTTCCTCCTTGGCTTTCGGGTTATTTACATTTTTGGTAATTTTAAGTATCAAGATTTTGGTTTTGGACTAAATTATAATCTCCAGTTGTTATAACTGATTGGTTGTTCAAGTCTTCTATTGTATCACTTACTCTAGAATAAAATTCAGGTGAATCTTTATTTGGACCATATAAGCTTATCAAAGTTATTCTTTTTCCTTCAATTTCAATATCAATTCCTAACAGATTTCCTTGATCATCTTTTTTTTATCCTATGTATCTTGTATTCAAAGTTTTTGGTAAAAAATATTGCTACCCCTCTTTTGTTTGTTGCAAAAGAATTGAAAATACAGTCTCCTCCCCATAGAGTTTTTATTGATATTTCTTCTTTTTCTGAAAAATGTGTATCTTGTAAACAATATATGTGGCAATGTTTTGCTTTAAGATAATCCAAAACATCTCTCCTCTTCTCCTTTGAATTTAAACCTTGACAGTTGTATAAAACAATTTTTATACCATTATCACTCATTTATTCATTTATTTTTATAGCTGAATAATAAATACTTGAGATTTGATAAGTGTAATGCGATTGTATTCTCCCATAGTATTTTATATAAATAAGTGATAGTGTAACTCTGAAATGTCTGGCCTCCTCTACGTTGTCTGCATTAATTTCCTGCTGTATCCTAAATACATCATAGTTTCCATACAATAAGTAATACTGTGTCAAAATGAAAAACAAGCATAAAAAATAAAAGAAACAAAAAGAAAGAAAATTTGAGATCATAGTGTAAATATCAAAGATCTAATAAAAATTAAAAACAAATTACTATTGTAGTGAAGAGCAACCTATCCACTTGTGTTCAAATATTTTTTAATACAGAAATACTGTGTACAAAGGGAAATAAATCTATCTAATTTAAATTATGATAAAAATTATCTCCATCATATAATGTGTTTTCATATCAAAATCTAAAAGCATTAAATATACACTGTTTTGGTTGATGAAAGTAGGTTTATATTTCATTTCAATTCAAATGACTCAGACCGAAAGAAATAAAGGGTTAATGAAGACAATAAATATATGTATATTTAGATTTGTACAAACAGACAAACAAATGTATGGTTTTCAATAAAATCAGTAGATATTGTTCATGTAGTGTTAACATTTTCAGGATTTTGCAAGTGTTTATTTAATACACTTCATGATATTTACACCATGAGCACAGGATAACATGTATATGTAACTGAGAATTAATAGCAGCTACTTTAAACGCTCTTAACATGTACAAATTAAGCTTCAGTCATGCACATTTTAATTAAGCGTCAGGCAAATCAACACAAATAAAAATCATATTAATATAAGCTAAGCAGTAAGCAGTAAGCACTAGTGGAAAACATAAAGCACGTTTGATAAGGATAAGCGATTGATTCTCTTTTGAAAGAAATGAAATTTTGAAATTTCTCAATAAATTTTAAATTAATGGTACTCTTTGTTAAGCCAGCTTCACTTATTCATTCATTTGTAATAATCTCACCTTCTATCCTGGTATTATTTGATACAAGATAACAGTATAAAAAAAATTTGTTGCACAAGATTTCATTAGAACAAGGCTTCTAATGATGGATTTTGTGTAAATCTAACTGTTTTACAGTTTCTATTATTGGGTGAGTACTGACCTTACGACCAGTCATTTAAGCGTGAGAAAAAAAAAGTTTTTAAGCTTCATAATTTGGAGTCTATAAATATAATATGTATATAAGACATACTTAGTTTAACCTAGTATCCTATTTTGGCTATTTTAGTGGGGTAGGAAAACATTCCTGTTTTATCGACTTTACATGCTGAAAAGCACTAAAATAAAAAATATAAAGCTGTATAGTTAAGCAAACAAATAACGCAAAAAAAAATACACCAACATACACACATCATAAAAAGTAAAACAAAAACAGAACATTAACACATCTATACTTACTGCTATGTCACACCCTAAAAGATATTAAAGTATTAAGTATACATTTTTGCATTCAAATTTGTTTATGCATACACATATTTCTACCGAACAAGTAAAATGTACCAAAAAAAACCCAAAAAAAACGGAGATACATATATATAATTTGTGTTATGTTTGTTCTACATGTATAAATGTTGATCAGACACAACTGATGTCTTTACGGACGTTCCAGACATCTCGTGCATTAAGACGGGTTTCTAAAACCAAGTGTACCCCTCTTACTCTTATCCTTGTTTGTAGTTTTTCTTTAGTCCTGATGTTATATGCTATTTTCGCAAGATCGTTACGTGCCTCTTTCATAACAATGGGGAGATCATCAACAATTCTTATCCTTTTTTTTGCAACTTTATAAGCCTGGGCCATAATAAATTGCTTGTCGTCATAGTGCATGAGCCTAACAATAATTGCATCAGGGCGTTTTGTACCGTCAACTGGGGCTTTTGCAGGAATCCTATGTGCATTCGCAATAGGGAAATTGTCGGCTTTAAATTTTTCAATACCAAGATCTTTAACAAATAAGTTTTCAAGCACTTCCCAAATTATCTCATTTTTTATTTCCTATCATGTTTCTCAAGTAGTACTTGACATTCTTTGAGTGAAGCAAGTTTTTTGTCTATGTCTAATTTGAGTTTTTCTAATTTCTCAGTTTCTAAACAATTGAACTGAGATTCCAAATGTCCCACACATCTCTCAAGCTCATTGTGGTCTTGCCTCAGTTGTGTTACCTCAGTGTTTGTGATACTAAGGTCAGATTTTACTTGACCTACTTCAGATTTCACATCACTAATAAGTTCAGTCAAGTTTTTCTCAACGGAGTCGAGCCTAGATGAAAAGTTTGTGACCTTACTGTCTATACTCATCATTATCTGTTTAAGGTCAGTGATGTCTTCTTTTTTCGCCATTTTATTCATTCAAATTTCAATAAGTCAATCTATCTACGTATATTTTTTTCGAAATATTAATTCGATATATTGTTTTTGTATTGGTTAATTGTTAACACAGCATTCTGAAAGTTATATAACTATATGTATAAACACATAATAAATGGATAAGTTACTCTTTTTTCATGCCTGTTTTCCAACTTAAAGTAGGTGAAAATGTCATCAATAGTGTCACATCGGTACGTAATCTTGGCGTTTATTTTGACAGCCGTCTTACCATGGAAAAACAAGTTGCGTCTATCGTAAAATCGTGTAATTACCATCTGTGCAACATTGGACGAATCCGACATTTCATCTCTACGGATGCTTGTAAAACTCTGGTTAATTCCCTTGTAACTTCCAGATTTGACTACGCAAATAGTCTACTCTTCGGCGTTAACAAGTGTCAAATCGAAAGGTTACAGAGAGTTCAGAAAACTGAAGCCCGTCTTGTTACGAAAACTAGGAAAAGAGAACACATTACACCTATTCTCGCTGGACTGCACTGGCTCCCTGTTGAATTCCGGCCAAAGTTCAAAATCCTTGTCTATACCTACACGGCACTGCAAGGAACTGCCCCGGACTATATACAGGAACTATTACATCTCCAAACAACAACTAGGGCACTACGATCATAGGGCAGCCATAGACTCGAACTGCCACATGTCCGAACAAAAACGTACGGTGAAAGACAATTTAATCGTGTTGCCGCTACCCTATGGAACAATCTACCTGTACAAATTCGTCACTCAAAATCTGTTCAGTGTTTTAAAAAACAATTGAAGACATATTTTACAGACTTGCGTTTAATAAGCTGTTATCTTAATTCTTATTCCTTTTATTTGAAAATGTGCTGTGATTTTTGTTTTTTGTTTTCTTCGTACAATTTTTATTCTAGCAAAAGTTTTCATGACCATTTCAATTATTTATTATAATCTTTCTGCTAAATTTTTAATATATTTTCGATTTCTATGTTTTAATTTTTTTTTTTTTTTGTACTGATCATTGATTTTAATTCTATTATTTTTCTATCAATATAATTGTTTATGTTCATATATCTTTCATATATACGTTTATAGTTCTTTTAAACATAACATTTTTTATTTCATTTTGTTTTGTGGTTAACTTATTATATTTGTATCATGTATATATATATGTAAAGCGCCTTAGAGTGATTTTATTGTTACATAGGGCGCTATAGAAATTTTTACTATTATTATTATTATTTATGTACCGCTATTCGAAAGTCATAAATTGAAAGACAGAAAACTAATCCGGGTTACAAATCGAAACCGAGGGAAACACATCAATTGCAACTATAAGAGAAAAAGCATAGAAACAACAGAAACACTTAAGTGCTAGACCAAATGACATTGAAACACACATAGAAATAAACTATAAGATAACAACTGCCATTTTCCTGTTTGGTACAGGACATTAAAAAAATGGTGGTTTGAACCTTGTATTGTGGCTAGCCAAACCTCGCATTTTATTGGCAATATTAAATATAACATACTAGTACACTAAAAGGACAACATTACATGACAGAACTACATACTGCGTATAAATAAATGCAAGAACGTTCATGACGGAGAAATACACAAATAACCTATACAATAATACATTTCAAAGGTACAAAGGCGGATAATTTCATATGCCAGATGCGCATTTCATCCACACAAGAATCATCAGAGGTCAAATTAGTCATTCATGCACTAGAAGCTTCAACAATTTATAGAACCGAAGTTGTTTTTCTTTTCATTTATTCATTTCGTTTTAGAGAGAAGTTATTCCTGTTATGGCGACTTATACCTTTTAGAAATACTTGATGCACTATTAGCGAAGAAACCAAATGTCAATCTTAAAGATAATGATGAAATTTCTCCCTTACAACTGGCAATTCGCAATCAGAAGACTGAAGCAGTGGAAAAACTTCTATTTTCCAATCCAATCATGCCGTTTGAAGACAGTGATAAATTAGAAGCATTTGAAATGTGTTTGACGATCGGTTTGTAGTTGTGAAAACGAATAATAGAATGACTAACAATAAAATCAATGAATAATAATCTGCAAAAGTATCTTTTTATAAATGATAAATGTAATCATAGTAATTACAAGAATTAAATTGCATCATCTTGGATGGTGAAGCTTTAACATGGCAATCATATAGTATTTAATTTTTAAGAACAGGACCGCACTTGAGATTTAGTTGCAAGCAATTTCAATCAATAGTATATACATGTTCTTCTTTTTATTTACATAACTGTATTTATATTTTTACAGAGCCACAAGTGTGCTTGCAAATTCTTGATGTTCTTTCTGATCATCTAAACTTGGCCAATACTGTTGATGTCTTCTTCTGTAAGTTTTGGAAATACATAAATACACATGATTGTTCAAGGAACAGGGAAGTTCTTGACAGCGTAACGTATAAGATTTTGTCTACTGAAGAAGAGGTACAAGTTAATTTAGCAAGCGATTCAGAATACTCACCACTTATGTACTTCTGTCATTTTGGATGCTTTCAAGCTGTGAAGATGTTATTGTCTCATAAAGCAGATGTTAACTATGTTGGAATGAGGGGAACTATTCTCCACGAATTGTTAGATATGACAGGTGAGAGTACATCTAATATATTTTTTTCTGTGTATGCAATACTGATATGCGAAATGAAAACGTAGCTTTGGTATAGAAATGCAACATGAGATTGTAGTAATTTTGATAAAAATTGTCTTCAATATCTATGGTGGTTTTGCTAGTGAAAAAGGGATGAATGTGTCCAATTTATCACAAAGAAAGTTATTAAACAATATTGATATTTTTTTGCAGCTGATATTACACTTTATTTTGGTATTTAGATAAAGCAGATGTAAGAGACTGTTCTATAGCAGTACATGTATGTAAAACTCATAAATGTACATATATTTAAAACATCTTGAAAACTAAATCAAAATATACATAGAAATTAAAGGAAAATGTCATTACCTTTACCAATAATGAAAGCAATGTTTTGAAATATAAGATTACTAAATATATGATTTATGTGAATCAACAACAAATTAAGATCTCATAAGATTAGGATTTTAAATGAAAGCTTATTAGTTTTTAGCTTATACATCAGCTGATTAAAGAGAGGCGTAAAAAACCTAAAGTGATATTCAAACTCATAGTCGAAAACAAAACTGAGAATATCATTTAAGAATTGAATGCTTCTTTTTGTAACTTCATTGGGGCGTAAAAGCTTACACCGAAGTACATTTTCCTCGCTTCATTCGTAAAATTTGCGAACGGTCAACGCTTTTATGACTCTATAAAGTTACAAAAAGAAGCATTCAAAAGTATTAAATTGCATTTTTTTAATATGATCATCAACACATGAGTTTTCTTAAATTTATTTAATTCATATGAGTGTGTATTTTTATATGACACCTCGTGTGATCATGAATGATAAAAATTAATGTGTAATGCAGTTGATTAAGAAATAACGCGAGAATGCAGTGTAGCCAATCAGAATAACGTATTATATCTACATTTAATGTAAGTATATCAACATACAAAATCGATCTAAAACAAACAACATTATATAAATCACAACATAGATATCTCATAAAGGAGCGATACAAAACAAACCAAAAAAATCATGAAATTTCATTTTTTTTAAGGGTACGCAGATTCTTTACCACATCTGATATGGAAAGCAGCAGGTCTTGTTTTTTTTAATTTTACCAAATACAAATGCCACTTTATGTAAATATCTTACTTAGAATAGATATGGCAGCTATTGAACTTTTACTCTAATTCCACAAAAAAGAAGTTTTCCATGTATTTAGTTGCTCATTTTTAAAAGTGATTCAACTGTAGAATGCATAAATGTACCAAGATTTACTAAAAAAAATCACTATTATTTTTTTGAGAGGCAAAAGATACCAAATGTATAATCCAACATTACATAATTAACTGACAATGCCTTTGCAAAAACGATAAGAAAATTTGGTATGAAGTCAATTAGACAACTCTCCATCTAAGTCACAATTTATTAAAAGAAACCATTATAGGTTGATGTACGGTCTTCAAAACGGAGCATTGGCGCACACAAATGTAAATAACGAACAACGTTATACAAAATACAAGATATTCAACTTAAGACTGATCAACACTGACCCCCTCAAAGGCAAGGGATGGTATCATGTGCCCCTTGAAGGAAAATCAGATATTTTTTGCTCGTGTAGGTACAACATCGATGATGTCACATTTCGAGGAAAAGAGGTTGTGATTGTAGTTACTACAATAAGGAACAAATGCGTCGTCAACTATGAAAAATATAGTCTATAATGCCAAACAACTCGTGATTATGTCTCGATACATTTTTTTATAGACCCAAATGAAGAAAAAATTGAATTTTATGACACTCTTAAATGCATTATATTGCATTTTATTTTGTTTGTTTTGTTTTTACTTATTTTACTTATTTTGCCAATTGGCAGTGAATTGCTAAGATTTGATTTTTTGAATAGATGTAAAAGAAAATTTAAAACGATGGATGTACAATTATAACAAGAGGCAGTATACCGCTGTTCAAAACTCATAAATTCATGGACAAAAAACAAAATCGGGTTATCTTTCTGATTTTATTATTTTCTGTAGATGATGATAATGCTGTGTTGTTATTCGACTGTTTGCTTAAAGAACAACCAAAGATGAACATTTCTGACAACATGGGCAAGACAGTTGCAGAGAAAGCCATTGATATATTGTGCGGAAAGCGTAGTGCATCATCGAGTATGGGTTATCAATATTATTCCCCTATGAATGAACGTAGATTTAAAAATATTAGTTTATGTTTTCAAAAATTGTTAGAATCAGGTGTGACTCTGGATTCAAAGGACCTAAATGATGCATTGTTGATGTGTGCTGAGAAAAGTGATTTCAAGGGAATGAAAAGCCTGATACGCCATGGAGCGGACTTTTATAGAAAAGATATAATCGGAAACTCTATCTTTCATCTATGTTGGTTAGCCTGTAAGTATATACCATTTTTTTTAGACATATAATCAATGAGGTTGATAATATTCAATGAATGGCTATCATTTATGTTTGAATTTATTGAACCATAAAACTATTTTTGTAATCTTCACATTAAATAATTCGTGAAGCGGATGATGTAAAATGTGAAGAGTCAAAACAATTAATTTATGGTTCAATAAATTGAAAATAAATAATTGCCATTCATTAAATATAAATTTCTATCAAAACTAAGGCTCAAATAACCTTTAATATTATTTATATTAACAATAACACCGTACACACATGTTGGCGTATAAATACACAACGCTAGAGTGGGCGTGTCGCCATAAAAATTGACAACATTGAAAATAAAAGTAATACTTTTACCAATCAGAAGACAGTAAATACACCAAATTTATTTATTTTAAGGTAAAGACACTGTTAGAATGTTCAATCAATGTGTGCAAATGAAACAAGTTGGTGATTAAACTTTCGCAGCTACTCAATAGATCAAAGTTAACGTTCAAGAGATTGGTAAAATAAAACTTTAACATTTGCTTCAGATTTGCAAGTTGTTGCTGACCATTTTATCTATCGAAAAGGAATGACACTGTTTTCCAGACACGAAACTTTTCCAATCTTGCCACTTCATTAATTTTGAATTTCAAAATGTATTACATTTCTAGTTTTCAATTTACATAAATTCTATATTTAATTTTATTCATTTGTAGAAGATAGAAATTACTTTAGGATAAACCTTTAAATGGCTATGTTTATCAACATGCAGAGTTCTTTTTTCTTTCTTTATACAAGATACTAAGCAAATCAGTTTAAAAAACAGCAATGGTTATTAAAAGGGAATTTATCAGTTTAAACACTTTGTGTTATATATATGGTTGCATTTTATGCTATATGTTGTCTCAAAACAGTATATCATTAAGTTTTGAACAAAATTAGACATAAATGCTAGCATGAGTACGGCCATTCCACTTACCAATAGATATAGGAAGATGTGGTGTGAGTGCCAATGAGACAACTCTCCATACAAATAACAATTTAAAAAGTAAACCATTATAGGTTAAAGTACGGCCTTCAACACGGAGCCTTAGCTCACACCGAACAACAAGCTATAAAGGGCCCCAAAATTACTAGTGTAAAACCATTCAAACGGGAAAACCAACGGTCTAATCTATATAAACAAAACGAGAAACGAGAAACACGTATATATTACATAAACAAACGACAACTACTGTACATCAGATGTTCGCTTTAACAATGACTGTACCTTACATGTACACTTGTATATAAAATCTCCATCGTTAGCTTATATAATTACCTGGGACCGAAAGGCCCCATGTGAGCTTATGCCATCACTTGGCGTCCTCATTCGTCCGTCGTCTGACATCATCTGCCGTCGTCGTAAACTATTTTAAACATCTTCTCCTCTGCAACTGCTGAGCCAAATACCTTCAAACTTTAACTAAATGTTCCTTAGGATATCTAGTTTATAAATTGTATCCGAAGTTTTGATCCATTGACAAACATGGCCACCATGGCTTAAAATAGAACATAGAGGTCAAAAACCGTCAAATGCAGTTTTTGGCTTATATATAAAAAAACTAAAGCTTTTATAGCAAATCTGACATAGGGCCAAGTTGTTCAATTGGTCAAGATCTATAAGCCCTAAATTTTTTAGAAGAATCGAACAACTCCATTGTTGGGTTGCTGCAACTTAGTTGGTAGTTGTAAGGAAATTTTGCGTAAACTATTTTAAAAATCTTCTCCTCTCAAACTACTGGGCCAAACACCTTTAGCATTTTAATAAATGTTCCTTATGGTGTATCTGGTTAATAAATTATATCCGAAGTTTTGATCCATCGACAAACCCTGGCTAAAAAATAGAACATAGGGGTCAAATGCAGTTTTTGGCTCATATCTCAAAAACAAAAGCTTTTAGAGCAAATCTGATATGTAAAACAAATTGTTCAACTGGTTGAGATCTATCAGCCCTGAAGTGTTTACACGAATCGAGCAACCCATTGATGGGTTGCTGCAACTAAGTTGGTGGTTTTAAGGTAATTTTGCAGTTTTTTGTTATTATCTTGAATATTATTATAGATATATATAAACTGAAAAAAAGCAATTATGTTCAGCAAGGTAAGATCTACAAAAAAGTTAATATGACCAAAATTGTCAATTAACCTCTTAGAAGTTATTGACCTTTAAAGACCATTTTTACACAATTTGTACATCAAGTTTTCTGAAATTTGAAGTCTTCTCCTCTGAAACTATTGTGCCTAATACTTCTTTACTTTTGAAGAATGTTCCTTTGGAATGTAGTTTATAAATTGTATCCAAAGTTTTCATCGATCGACAAACATGGCCGCCATGTCTTAAAATAGAACATAGAGGTAAAATGTAGTTTTTTGCTTATATCTCTGAAACTTAAGCATGTATAACAAATCTGTCATGGGTTATAAATGTTCAAAAGGTCAAGATCTATCATTCCAGTAATTATCAACAAACTAAACAAACCATTGTTTGGTTGCTGTAAAAAAATTGGCATCTTTAAGCCATACATTAATATATATTGAAAAGCAAAAATAATCATTGATGAAAGATTTAAGCAAACAAAAAAGAGGTGAGCGATTCCGGCTCTTAAGAGCCTCTTGTTTATAATTCTGGACTATTTTTGTTTCGTTGGCTAAACTACAGCACACGACCTTAAAATATACATTTTTTATGCAAATTGTTTATGGTCTGAGCGTCCATCCGTCTGTTCATCCGTCCTTCGAATCGTCCGTTCTCCTGTCTGTCCCACATCAGGTTAAAGTTTTTGGTCAAGATAGTTTTTTGATGAAGTTGAAGTCCAATTAACTTAAACCTTTTTACACATGTTCCATATGGTATCATCTTTTTTAAATTTAATACCAAATTAGATTTTTTACCCAATTTCATGGTCCATTGAACATAGAAAATGATAGTGCGAGTGGAGCATGCGTGTACTTTGGACATATGTGGCACTATAAAACCAATGGCGAAAGAGGAACTTATTTTTATTCAGTGCCTAGTTACAATCTGAACTGTCTCGTTAGGGACAGTTCTTTTATACATCTACAAACGTGACTTGAATTAAGAAAGAATGTTGTTTGTTTCTACCTTTGACAGGTACTTACTTTTAAAAAGCCCAAAGCCACAAATAAAATGTTTCTAAAAAGTGACCATTACTTTTGGCCTCATGTACTTAACGTTAGGTTAGTTAAAGCCAAACTATTAAAGTGTAATTAAATACGATGACCACACGTTACTGAATGAAAAAGCAATTGTCATAAACTTGAATATCCCTTAAGCTAAAACATTTACAAATAGAAAGTCACGTTTGTAGTTTAACAATAATACATACATTTATAAACTTTAGAAATTATATTTAATAATTTCAATACTTTCGATCACTGCATAGTGTAACATATCCCCCAATGTCCGTCCACCATACCTCCGACATCCATTACTCCGATATCCTTACTCCGACATCCGTTACTCCGACATCCTTACTCCGATATCCATACTCCTACATCCTTACTCAGACATCCATAACTCCGATATCCATACTCCTACATCCTTATTCCGATATCCATACTCCGACATCCTTACTCCGATATCCATACTCCGACATTCTTACTCCGATATCCATAACTCCGATATCCATACTCCGACATCATTACTCCATCATCCATAACTCCGCCATTTGTATATACAATGTATAAAGAACAGTTAATTGTCATGTTTGTATATATATGAATAAATATAAAGTCAATATATGTGATCGTATAGTGTTTTAAAACATTGTTTGTTATAATCGAATAGTACTTCAGTATTTACACGTTGTGTGTTATGCTATTACTTCAATTTATATTCGCACTGTGTGTTCTGCTAATTTTAGCAGTGGATATAAATTATTAGCCACTTCTTCCTTTGAGTTGTCTAACATTGGTGCAGAGGGAACATCTCTGGAGGTGTTAACATCACCCTCGGTCTTAGCCGACACCAGTTTACTCACTCTGTCATACTTAGGGGCGACATTCTGCATCTTGCAACCACTTCCTCGTTTGACTGAACAAGGTAATTTATTTCTATATTTACATAATATGAAAATGATAATACCTAACAAAAGAGAAATTACTAGATAAATTACGTTATACACCCAATTTGGAAAACTTGAATCTTCTTGTATGGTTTGTAAATCTTTCAATTGGTAAATCAGATTATCCATAGGGATTTCTTTAATATTTTTCAACTCTTTTGGTAGCTCAGTCAAGTTAAACTTTGGTAAGGAGTCATGAAATGGCTTCCAAAGTTTTCGCATTATTTTGAATAACTTTCGTAAATGGATCATCCTCAAGAGTATATGAAGATTGTCTACTATAAAACGGCAAAAGCGTAAGATAGTCATTAGTCGCGGTACATGTCTCATTTAACGCTAAAATATTCAAAGGAGGGTTAATTATTTTAGTAAACGTTGTCTTTTGCTTATTTTTTTCACAAACAATGGCAAAGCGTAAGGGTGTGTTAGTGGTAACTAACCACGAACCAGACGATATATAACTTGCCATTGGAAGAACTGAATTTGGTTCAACTACGACACGACAATATTTTTCAATATCAATTCGTTTCTTTAGGAACAAAGAAGTTATGCAATTTTAACTTAAATTAATAGGATACACAGGACTTATAATTTTACAAAATTTCGTAAAGGTGTTTGTGCATGTTTGAATTTCTTGCTGTTTAAGCAATACATATTTTGACCTTTCTGCATCAACTGCAAAGTATTCTACATCCAAATCGTATTTTGCAACCATACCTATACTTGTATGATTCTTTTGCATGGGCATTGGTAAATTAAATGCCTGATAAATTTCAAATTTATTATTTGAATCGAGAAGAGGTATTGAAATGAAAACTAATATTCTACAGTCATACAGGGTAGTGGAACATTTTAAGAACCTATAAAAGAACCACAGGTTTTCTTTTGGATCGTTACTCAATTCTAAATATTTTGGAAGTTTATCTTTTATCTCGATAAGAAGACCTTGTAAATTATTTGGTGTTATTGTACTTGGTGAAAGATGGCCCAATGAAAGCATGCTTAACTCATCTTTTTTATATGCTCTAAATAGAAAAGTCCTCTTTGGATTAATTGTTTTAAATCCCCAGTTATTAAATATAATTGAATATATATTTGCACAAAGTTTTCCAAATCTATTATTTGCTTTTCAATAGCCTCAGTTATATTAACCACTCGGATGTCTAAATCTTGCAACCCCCTTGATAATTTATTAATGGCGTCTCTATTTTGAGATACCTCTAGCCTAGTTACGTTTAAAATTGATAAATTCTCAGTCAAAATGTGTGAAATTTGCTTTTGATTTTGTGCCAATGTACGAACGTTGCCCTTAATTAAATTAATATCGTCTTCTGTCAATGTACCAAACAAAAAACTCATTGCACTACCTATAAACGGCAAAACAGAACGTTTGTGTCGATGTAAAGTTTTGAAATCGTCGAATGTATCAGTTATCGAACGATGCATGTCCATTAACAGATTAAATTCTTGTTCCAAATTTGAAAAAGTATTATAAAAGTGTTCTTTTCCAGGTTGTTCATAACGTCTCAAAACAGTTTGTGCTAATGCGGAGGATTTTACCATGTCATGGGAAATTCTGTTCAAAAATCCTTCAAAAGGTTTTAAATCAATTATGAAGGTTACCAACCATTTCGACCTTGTGGTGGTAACAGTATTTACTTTGTCAAATACAATATTGTCAGATATGAAAGCCAGCTCGCCAAAACCAAAAAGAAGTGTTAGAATTATATGTCCAGCCGTCCGTCCCATTTCCTACAATTAAACAAAATACCTAATTTTCATTTCTCTGGTTATAAAACCTTAAAATGATTTTAAATAGTTGCGTCTTGTGCTGAGCACACTTACTCTCATGGTGCAACCACAAAATATCGTTATTTATACTCTGTTTACATACAGATTTTACTTTTACAAAATAAACTGATATACTTTCTCCATATGAAAAAATGTCGGTAACATCCAACTCGTCGCGCGCATCAGAATTTAATATCCGTTCCAATAAAGGAATTCTATAATCCTCATCAGTCTCACTACTTAAAACGTCTTTACTATTTAAGCTTTTATTACGAATACATGTATTTGTTCGCTCCTTTAAATCCATTAAAGGAATCTCATCTCCATCCGAAGATGTGTCTCACTCATATGATTATTTTTTCTGTATAACCGATTTTGAAATGAGATCCTATTTTCGGCTGTCTCATTTGCTTCATTGTCGACCTCTGTTTCACTTACGCTCGATTCCGGTGGAGCATCGAATCTGCTTTTTTCTTAACTTTTTAATTTCATTTGATTTTGGATTATCCCACGTTTTAATGAGTGCAGTTAAGATGTGCATGTACTTTAGAAAGTCTTGAAAGTCTTGAAATACTTGATATATGAGTATCTTACTCTAAATTAGCATAATCATTTCCTACTCTCAACATTCCTCAATCAAACTAAAGCCTTACTCCATTTTTTAACAAGCCAGTCACGACCTAGTATTAAATTTCTGTTCATGTCGGAAACCACATATTAAAATAATCGTGATATTTTTGTACTTCTTATATAAAGGTCTATTTCTATACACCCTAAAACGTTAAGAGAATTTCCATTTACTGATTTCAGTTGAACTGTCTTTTTATTTAATTTTGGCAATTTAGCTAAAGATTTATAAACATTTAAATGCATCAAAGACGCTTCCGCGCCAGAATCAACTAATGATCTAAACTTTTTGTCTATTAATATTTATGATGCAACTATTAGGATTTCCTGATAAATTTATTGTATAAGTTTTTGTCGTTACTGATTTGTTAATTCTCTCTTTGTCGGCTCGGAAACAAAAAGAGCGTCCTAATTTCCCTGATATCTATTTTCTTCTTCTACATTTCCAGCATTCTATTACTTTGTTTAACTTTGAAATTTGTTTAAAAGCATTTACTTGTTTTCTTGTTCTACAATCCTTAGATCTATGTATGAAATCGCTTACCGAGCTTGTGCTTGACTGATAAGCTTCTAATTTAGTATCGTTTTGTTCCAAGTTTGTTAACATAGCATATTTTTCGATTGCTTTCATCCAATTTTGAATTCAGTTTGATCGCCCGAAAATGTTGGAATAATCTGATTTACTCCTTGAGCCCCTAACTTTATTGATAAGCCTTGTAATTGATGTGAAAAATTTTGAAATGCTACCCCAAATTGTTGTCCCTCTTGTTCAACCATGGTGAGAAAATAACGGTTTTAAAAATGCAAACATCTGTCTTACCTTTTCTGACAAGAGTAAAGATCCTGGTCACGGCACCAAAACAACCCTATATGTGGCACTATAAAACCAATGGCTAAAGAGGAACTTATTTTTATTCAGTGCCTAGTTACAATCTGAACTGTCTCGTTAGGGACAGTTCTTTTATACATCTACACACGTGACTTGAATTAAAAAAGAATGTTGTTTGTTTCTACCTTTGACAGGTACTTACTTTTAAAAAGCCCAAAGCCACAAATAAAATGTTTCTAAACAGTGACCATTACTTTTGGCCTCATATACTTAACGTTAGGTTAATTAAAGCCAAACTATTAAAGTCTAATTAAATACGATGACCACACGTTGCTGAATGAAAAAGCAATTGTCAAAAACTTGAATATCCCTTAGACTAAAACATTTACAAATAGAAAGTCACGTTTGTAGTTTAACAATAATACATACATTTATAAACTTTAGAAATTATATTTAATAATTTCAATACTTTCGATCACTGCATAGTGTTACACATATTCTAGTTAATGTATATGTTTTTATTTTGCATTGCTGAGCTACATTTTAAACATGATACATATATTATCGTATTTTGAAATTTTCAATAAGTCTTCCCTTTAAACCCTTTAGCTTTACATGGTGGATTAGACTTTTTAAGGTTCTTTATTGAATCTGAACATTCTTTGAAAAGAATTGATTCGGTAGACAATTCCATATTATCGTCATTATTGACATTTGGAGGGATACGTGAATATGGCTCTGTAACAAACGATAAAGACATATCAGAAATATCATCTTTCCTTATACAAAATGGAGCATGCTGTGTGAAAGATAAAGAAGGAAATGGGCCCTTACATTTAGCTGCTAAGAATGGACACCTGTCAACTATTGGTGTGCTGTTAAAATTGGACAGTGTCTCACTATATGATCAGAACGAAAAAGGTGATACAGCGGTTCATATCTGTTTAAAACATCGTAATTGGATAATGTTGTGGCTAGATAGAACAATAAAATTATCATATACTTCTTTTTTGATTAACTGAACATCTATCTATAACTCTCTCTCTCTCTTTAACACTCTGTAACTAAAAAATAAGTTATATCGATTTAAAAAAAACCTTTTTTGCCACGATATAACTTTTTGTATTGTTAATTGTATCAGTTGTTAGTAATACAGAGTTATGGAACTTTATCTTGATGAAAAAAAACCCGTTGAAAATGTTCATTTTCACACACATGCATATGCCTTTATAGATGCATGATGATCTTTGTGTAATCGAAATTGAAGTAAACTTAACAGTGCTTAGTCTTTAATAATCTTTTATGGTTTGCACCGCTGTGTGTGGATGTCTTTTTTAGGGGGTCTATTTGAGCAGTGCTATAATTATGTCTTGTTGATTATATAAATTCTTTTAAACCATAAAGACGACATTAAGGGGCGACGTATCTTGCATGATTTTAATCTTTGAAAATCAAATATATGCATGTGTGTTGACATTGATTTTTTGTTGTGTTAAGAATAAAGGTATACATGTTAAAATGAAACTGCTTAGCATAACGATCTTATCCTCATCTGCATCCGTTATAACGGATAACGACCATCCAATAACGACACTTTTGTCTCTTTTATATGAAACATCGTGAAAGCATATGCATTGGCCGTAAACTCAAATTGGGATATCGAAGTCTTAACTACCAAGACAAATTTCTGTAAAAAAAATGTCTTTAATTCTTTTTATATTGATAGAAATATTCAACTTTTTTTTTATCTTTTAGCAAAGGAGAATATATGCGATGTTATTAAAATATTGTTAGAAAATAACAGTGCAAAACTGGGTTTGAACTTACGCAATGAGTCTGTACTCTACCTTGCTATGGTTGCTGGGCAAAGAATACGAACTAACAACGTTGAATCAGTAACGTATCAACTGGTAAAAACATTACTTCGAAACGAAGCTGATCCCAATGAACATTCCAGGGATCATATACCTTTATTTGTTGCGTTGGAGACAGGAGATGTTATGACTTCAAAACTTCTCTTAAATGCTTCAGCAAACATAAATGCAACAAATAGAAGAGGAAAGTGTAGCCTTCACATTATATATGAAAATACATGGGCAACAGGTAAAGACAATTAATATACATGAACATAGGTAATCAATTTTGTAATAATGTATCACTATCTTGTTTAAATGTTGTTTCTAATTATATATATATAGGGATGTTATTGACATACGTATCTATAAAATTGAGAACAGCAAGAGGGAATGTGTCAAAGACACAACAAACCAATCACAGAAACTACTGAATTAAAAAAACACATCTAGATTCTTACATCCACTAAATTTGCACTTTCAATATCATTTTCTAAAACAAACTCTTCTTCTATATTTGTGATCACTACTTCTTCACTTTAAATTTCTTGAAATTCTACTGAACTTTTGGTTGGGCAGGGTACAGTTATCTTCTCTCTCTGTACATAGACTGTCTTATGCACGTCGAGTCATTTGTCTGTAGATGTTCCTCTTCATGATGAAAAAGCTCCGTACACATGATCTTAGCTGGTTTTTCGGATATATTTTTTGTAGCTTTTCTTTTGCATGCTGTTCATAGTATTTGACGCTCTAGCTTTTGTGGGTCTGTCTCATGTGTATGTGCAAGATTTCCACTCAGACAAAAATGATACTAAATATATATTACTCTTAAAATGTACGATCAATATGTGTTCAGGTAAATTGGCGCAAATGAGTTCCGAAAACTGGCGCAATTGATACATTTGAAAAAAAAGATTTGGCGCAAATGATACCCCTGAAAAACAGTAATTGGCACAAAAGGAGTGCTGCCATATATTTAAGGTGCTCAGAATTGAAAAGACCTACCTGTAATCTTTAGTGATCCAGTGAAATAAATGTTTTGTTTGGTAGGACGAAAAATTATAGTTGATATTTATCAGACGTTTTATAGAATATCTATTAAGAAGTACAATTTTAAAAAAAAGTCAAAATTTCTTCTTTTTTTCAGATAGTAAACTTTCCCTGACACAATTGCTGCTTGAAAACGGTCTAAATGTTAACTTGGTGGATGAATCAGGAAAATGTGCATTGTTCTCTTTAGTTAATAGGTACACCGGACATTATTTTACCGATTCAGATGTCAACTCATTTGAGGAAATTTTCAATGTTCTCCTGAAGTATGGAGCGGATCTCAATCTTTCTGATAAGTTAGACGAGACAGTATTGAGCTATATCTGTTCTTCTGGTCAGTTGAATCATCTATGTGTGTTACTTTTTTTCAACTTACTTAACATTTCTTTTATGCACAGCTTTATCTAAATCAAGAATAAGTTATTAAACGATATAAAACATTCTTTTGTATTGTAATAAAATTCCGATGCAAACGGAGAATGTGTCAATGAGACAAGAAAAGAGGGACATTCACGCTCATGTCCAATATAAGCATACAATGCCATGGTTAAAAATGAAAACAACCAATAGACAAACAATATTATACAAAACACAACCTAGAAAACTAAAGACTGAGTAACACGAATTCAGCTTAAACCGGGGGTAATCGCTGGTGCTCCCGAAGGAAGCAAATCATACTCCACATGTGGCAACTGTCGTGTTGCTTATATTCTTACAAACCCGGTTATAAATCTAATTCGATAGGTCACATTCGGAATAAAGGAACCGATTGTAATAACAAGATTATGTGAATAACCATTATCTTAGTGAAACGGATATTACATCAGTAAAACTTACGCCCAGTCCAAAGCCACTAGCTGGACTTTAACACAACGAGAAAAAACACGTTCTATAAGCGAAAATACGTACTTGTTCGGCGAATCGGTCTTTTTACTTTTTGACCTATGGCATTGTCAGTTTTCATTTTACAATGTTTGAATGTCCCTTTAGTATCTCCCGACCTTCTTTGATCCTCAAAACTCGATTCGTTGCGCTCCACTTGAAAATGTGACTTCAATCTGACTGGAAAAGTCCTAAATCTCTTAAAAGTCTTTAAATTTTAAAGTTATCATACTAAAAAAAAAAAAAAAAAAAGTCTCAAAACCTTAAAACAAAAAATGAAGAAAGTCAGCTTTCCCATCTGTTAAAAAACATGTTTTATTATATTTTACCAAAGTATTTTTAGCCTTTTTACCACATCGCAATGCTAACCATACGGAAAACGATATACATCTTCTGGGCAATTGTATAAAAGCTATCTTAAATTTAGTCTTTAATTGAGATGTGACCTCTTGCAATCATTAGTTTTTATTTTTTTTATTTCAGTACATAGACATTTTTGGAGTTAAGTGAACTGTCCGTTTCGATAAATTAGTATACCTGTTTACTATTCTGGGGCCGGTAACAAGAAGCACTCGTATGTCTTAAGAACGTCTAACGGGGTTCTTAATATTTATGAATGTAACAAGACCCTACCTCAGACCTATCTTAGAATGATTGACACCCCTTAATGTTTTGCAAAAGTGCATGACTTAAGAACGATTCTTACGTCTACATTAAAGCATTCTTACTAATTCCGGTAACACAAAATCATTCTTAAATTTTGGTCAGTTATTAAGTGTTCTTAAAACAAACTTAGCAACTTAGGGGTGCACCAAGAACAATTCGCAATATCTTTACTTGACATTTTTTGTAAGAGTGGTCCCGACTGCTCTTAGCTGTACGTTCATTTGTTAATATTAGGACAAGTTGCTTAAAAAAGTTAATACATCAACCTTAGAACTTTTTTTATTATAATTATTAATTCATCTGAATAGGAAGTTATATATCAGTGTTTTCTTGGCCATGTATGTGGAGGATGGTAGTTTCTCTTTTTTGTAAATCATCATAATTTTGGCTTGTTGACGGAAGTGTTAAATATAAAGCAAGGAGAAATGTGTGACCTTTTTCAATTTTAAATTAAGAGTTCCAAATGGTGAAGTATACATCATCACTTCTTAAATTTTACGGAAGCCATCATGAGTTGGTTGCCCAATTATTTACTGGCTTTGTAATACAATTAGCAACACGATGGGCGCCGCACGTGGAGCAGAATTTGCTTACCCTTCCGAATCATCTAAAATCATCTTCAGTTTTAAGTGGGTTGGGTGTTGTTGTTGTATACCGGTTGTTTTTTTTTACATTTTTGCCTATTGTGTCTTTTTTGTTCACGAATCGTTATCAATATCATGGAATTTGACAAGATTTTTGTCGCTTTGACACCTTCACCATTTCCTTTCTCAATTTTATGTCATACAAGTGAGAGGTTCAGCACTTTAAACCAGGTTCATTCCATCATATGAATATGACAAGTGTCGTCCATTCGTTTAATGTGTTTAATCATTTGATTTTGCCATTTGGTTAAGGACTTAATTTCGGGTTTGAATATTCCTCGGTATTTTTGTGATTTTATTTTTTGTAAGAAGGCTTTTAAAATGTGAAAAAAAAAATATTGTTTAAAGTGAAAAATATATAAGAAGACGTGGTATGAGTGCCAATGCGACAACTCTCCATCGAAATTACAAATTATAAAAGTAAACTGTTCTAGTAGTGATTTGACCGAAATGAACGGTAGGATAGAAAAATAATCCTACGTCATTTGAGGCTCGTCATTTATATTCGATTCAAATCCTACCATTGGCCTGGTGAATAATAGGTACCTCAAAGGATTGTACTGAGACAAGCATATGTTTATTAAAATAATAATGTTCTATAAGCAGTTAAAATAATTTCATGCTTGAAGCAGTGCACATTTTTGGATTCAATTTTACTTTTATCAAAAAAGGGCCGGAAGAATAATGGTGGTCTGCGGCCAATTGTTTTCCTTAGGTTAAATGGTTAGTTGACTGTTATGCGCATTTAATCGTTCATTAAAACGTTTCTATAATTCATTTAAGGTGATTCTAATTTCTTTGCGAGGAACCAAAAACGGAGACACCAGAAAATTATTAAGAACTCATAACTTGAAAACTATTACGATGCAACTCAAGAGAGAAATAAGAGCGATCTACGAACAACATGAGGGAGCTTTGATTTACACTCTTTGAGTGATCTTAGAATTATCTCTTCTTCCCCTTAATTCAATACTTACGATCTCTCTTAATAAAATTTCTTGTTACCGGCCCCTATTTTGGTCAACTGAAGCCCATCTCCTGGTGCGGAATTTCCTTTTTGTGTTGACGATCCATAAGTTGCCTTGTGATTATTTTTATACTTTGATAGGAATGTTGCCATATTCAACCCTGTTTCACTGCGCTATTCTGCTATCCTCTTGTGTTAGTCTGCACCAACACTTAATGTCATGATTAAAACAATTTGCCATTATTATATTGTAATAATTTAGTTTTGTATGTAACGCGTCTTCTAATTGGCTGACGTTATTTTGTTATCAGCTCATAGACATACTTAAGTCATGTGACCGTGACATCATGAACGTTTATTCATGGTTTTCTACGGTTTAAAATGGAATTTAGAATTAAATTATAAGAAACGACTGTAATAATTGTTTTGTCTATTCGAAATAACATAGAAAATGTGGTGCTTACTGTTAAATAACCCGCTACGCGAGTAATTCAGTGTACACTAAAAAAAAATTATGTTATTTCTTCATAGACAGATTTTTTTTTACAGTCATTCCGTAATAGTATTGTTTTTTGTACACAGGAAGAAATGTTGAAATAGGATACATTCTTTTGAAGAGCGGAGCAAGTCCAAAGAAAGGATGCTGCCTTCAAAATTTATTGGAGAGTTTGCAGATATACGGAAATAAAAGTTGTTTTCTTTCGCTTATATCTTCACTGCTCCAAAAAGGGGCGGATCCAAATAGACGTAGAATAGAGGGATCTAATATAATTGACTGTGTTAAAAACGGAAACATCCTTCTTGTTGAAGAGTTCATCAAGTATGGAGCCGACGTAAATGGGTGTGACAATTTTAAGAAAACAGCTCTTCATTATGCCTGTAACATCGGTAAGTGAAGTTAACTTATTTGTGAAAAAGGTTAAGGTGTTAAAATGGCGGAGTTATCATAGGAGCGGTCCGTTGCACTGGAATTGGTTATAAGAGTAATATTACTTAACTCGAGCTACATAATGTATATTTTGTTGATAAAGAAAATGTTTTGTTATGGACACTTACGTACAGAAAGGATGCTGACTTAGTCACTGTGTTTTCATAAACATTTCATAATTGAGAAATTAGTTTTTTTAATCTTATTCGATTTGACTTATACTATAGCCATGTAACAACAGAAAGTCGCCTTTATCATATACTAG
Source organism: Mytilus edulis (assembly GCF_963676685.1). Taxonomy (NCBI): domain Eukaryota; kingdom Metazoa; phylum Mollusca; class Bivalvia; order Mytilida; family Mytilidae; genus Mytilus; species Mytilus edulis. Next base: position 11,109,163 of record NC_092357.1, read on the forward strand.
TATTTAAAATGCGTTTTATCAACACTAGAACATGTAGATGTTACAGAAATATTAGTCATTAATAATTTTATTTATATGTTGTGTTATGTGTAATATTGTTTGTCTGTTTGTCTTTTTTTCATTTTAAGCCATGGTGTTGTCAGTTTATTTTCGATTTAAAGTGCGTTTGGCAATTTATTAATAGTCACTGTTCAAAGTTTTTTTTTTATATTTTCATATTTCCAAATAGACTTTAATTATTCAAAAGACAGAATATGCAACAAATGCGTACGTCTTGTGAAACAACAAATTGTCCGTCTTTGACCATTACTTCGATTTGACAGAAATTGCACCGTACAAATATATGCATGGCGAGTTTGCAAATGATTTAGCCGTATGTTAAGCTGGGGTCACACATTCACGATTTTTACTGCCGTCCTTGACAGGACCATTCCCGATTAAAATTTGTCAAAAGTCTGATCAAGATCCTGTGAATCGTGGATGGAAATTCAAACTCCAATTAAAATTTGTTAAACAAATAATTTAATCACGACAACAAGCAGATATTGTTCAGGAAGCGTCGATATTCAACCGTTTCCAAGCGAAGTTATCCCGGTCATCCCGTTCTCAATCCGCTTCTAATCCAATTTGTATCTTTCACTAGGTAAATTTCGACCGAGTCTGTTACGACTGCGTCCCGATTCGACCGAATGTAACCCGACAGAGATCAGACAGTGACTAGACAGTGAACCGAAGCTGATGGTAGTTATCCGTTCGAAAACTGTCGGCATAATCGGGATCAGCAGGTACTGTCGGAACGTAATCCTATATATTACGGTCCGCTCTATTGCATTGCAAACGGCTTTGTCTGGTCTCAGTCGAATTGTCGAGACTCTGACGTGGGTATTATTGACGAATTTCGTATTAATAACGGGACTGTTCCGGAAAGGTTTCGGCAAAAACGGTTCGCAATCGACAAGATCTCGATGCAATCTGGACTCAAACGGCAGAAAAACAGCAATGAAAAATTTCTCCAGATCATTCCCGTTCCACAGGACACCGTCCAGAATACACAGAACATTGTAAGGATTGTGATCCGATATAGCAGAATCTGTCACGACATAGGCACGATTGTGATCCGACTATACTAAATCGGCTGAGTTTCCCCGAATGTTACGGGACGCACCTAACTGTCGGGGTGCTTCGCCGAACTATTCGGACTCTTCCCGACCCGTAGGAATCTGTTACGAACTAAAACGACTGCGATCAGACAATGATAGGACATTCCAGATAATTGAGGATAGTAATCCGACTTTTTAACTTTTCGTTTCGTATCGCTGTCTGATCTCAAACGGGAGCAGTAATCGGCAATGTGAGAACCCCGCATAAGGTAGTTGGGTTAAAAATTAATGTTAATGGTTATTATTCCTCGATTTAAAGTTCCATAAAAAATCAATAGAATACAACAAATATAATTCATCTATACAAGAGTACTTACACATATCGTAAAGCCAATTACAAATAATCAGTACACACCAAATGTATATAATGTATAACAAAACCGCTGCATTGTTTAATTTTGATGTTGAAAAGCTGATCAACTTCGCAGACCTCGTACCAAAAATACACTGTTTTTTATTTATTTATTCTTTGGATATATTATAATTTACAATGATTTATGAATGTATATGTCACAGTTAAAGAAACTAACAAATACTAATCAAATTAATTATATGCTACTAACGGTTAACGAGGCCGGGATAAGGTACCGGTATTTGATGTATCCACTAACAAATGTAAAAATATCAATAAAGTATGATTACTTAAAAAAAAAAAAAAAAATACACTCGATTATACCCTCTTAACTTGAAAGCCTTTGATTAAAAAAACTTAACTCTTGTACTTAGTTTTAATTTATTTTAACTATGAATGTTACTCATTTCTTATTTATAAATATTCGTGTTTATATTTATTTTAAATCACTATTGTATTTTCATAGGTCATTCGAAAGATAGATATGCAATAACAACTCTTCTCGTGAAACATGGATCAAATTTAAATGTAGCATCCATCTTAGGCGAAAGACCTCTGGATATTGTCGTGGAAAATATGATCAAAGAAATGACAAATGCTGCTTTTTTTTCAAGGGCAAACAATTGTGGCACTTACACGGTAGATTTGTCCTTATTGAATGTACTCGTTTGTGGAGGTGCAGATTTATGTCCTGTAATAACTGACACAATTGAACAATTCTATGAAAGTTCATCATTTACAGTACATGCAACACCATTGTAAGTATACAACTTACTTATTATAGGTTCTTCAATTAATATAAAAGTCGCTCCAGGTTAGCGTCCCCAGGATTGGTATTTAAAACACTTTTTGGAAAATAAATAAATTGGATATGGAATTGAATTTGAAAGGAAAATGAAACACTGTGTAGTAGGTTTAAATTTCATCCAGCAGGATAATATAAATTATATATGCATGAATTTTGATGAGATTAACTATTTCGATATCTTACTGTTAACCTTGTAATATTCACTGTTCTTTAACGCCTTTCAGGAACTATCGAAACAGGAATAAATCTGCCTTGTATTTGTTAATTAGTAACGGACTTTTCCAAACTGCGGAATATTTGCTACGTAGTGGATGGGATGTGGAGAAGGAAGAATGGTTTGATGCCTTTGATGTCTCAAAGCTTGATTTAATTGAAAATAACACAATGAATTACAGCATCTATAAACGGCATGATGTTAAGGCAAAAAAGGCAGAATTCAAATCATTTTTGCAGACTGTTGACAAGGGTCCTAAACTTTTAACAACAATATGTAGAAAACTAATTCGACAGCAACTCCTACTGGTATCAAATGGTTCTGAGATTGAAACAAAGATTTCAACACTTCCACTTCCAGAGAAAATAAAACGTTTCTTGTCGTTGAAAGAATGTATTCTGGAAAACGAAATTATTCAGTTTGAATAAAAGATATGATTGTTTTTCATCTATCTAGAAAAATGGTTCTCTAAATAATCGGGAAACATTTAGTCGCCGATGTGGCGAATCTTTCAGAAACAAACAATTTCTTCATTACACAATTATGTTTCCCTAAGTACAAAACTTTAGAAACAGAACTACTTGTGCATACATTGTTCAATCATGTCTTTAATATTAGTTGGTTTTTTTTCGCACTTTCATTTAAGAGTTTTCGTATAATCAAGACGTATTTTACTTTTAATTTTACCGCATGAAAATAGTATTAAATCATATTTTACGAAATGGTGTTTAGCGGCATGATTGGGTCATTATTGCACATGCAATTATCACATGCCTTTCCTGAACATTATCGCATGGCATTCTGGCGGTACTCTGCAAATACTGTAAAAAAACGCATCAACGACATATTTTAGTTAAAAACATTACAAAGTGGAGTACAAAACAATTTTAAGGAAAAAGGAAAATATATAATATTTAATGTAAAAATAAATTATACAATAATGGGGTTTTCATCGTTTCCATCATTATTAAGAAAGGAACTTTACAAGTGTTGACTTTTTCAATCAATGTTCATTATATTTTGAAAATTTTTGCTATCGTCAATATGAAAATATATTATTCTGTTGTGTGTCTCCTCTGTGCATGCATATGCTATAAATATTTTATATCGGATGTCCAAGGTCCGTAAACTTTTCACTTTTTTTATGCCCCACCTACGATAGTAGAGGGGCATTATGTTTTGTTTTTCTAGTCTTTGCGTCCGTTTGTCCGTCCGTCTGTCCCGTTTCATGATAAAGTTTGTGGTCAAGGTAGTTTTTGATGAAGTTGAAGTCCAATCGTCTTCAAACTTAGTACACATGTTCCCTATGATATGATCTTTCGAATTTTCATGCCAAATTGGAGTTATTACCCAATGTCACAGTCCACTGAACATAGTAAATGATAGTACGGGTAGGGCAGCATTCGTGTACTGGGGACACATTCTTGTTAACTTCTACTTGACTACTTAAAAGGGTCAATATGGTAAATATTGGCTGATAATTCATCTGAAATGAAAAATGCCATGTAATAATCTGATATTATTGTAAGGTCACTTTCCGAAACGTATAGTTTTCATAAAAAATTGCGCACTAGATTTCTGCCTATGAAATGCAAATATTGGATGGTTGTTTTTGACAGGAATGACCCTTCGATTGCTTTGATCAGTTAAACCGTCTGCTTTCTTAATCATGATACTTTAGAATAACATTAATTAAATTTGCATTTGCCACAAAACAGGGATCAGACGTCGTTATGATTCCGTTGTAGATGAAATTAAAAACTCTAGACCGTTTTTTTTTAACTAAAAAAACAGTTTTATGACGATTTATTTCATGCATTTGTTTTAAGATAAGTATTTTTGTCACGAATTAGTTAAATGCCCATTCCGATTTTTTTAAATTTTTGATACAATTATTGTTTACTAGTACCTAAGGTATCTATGATGAATTCAATTACCATGGAATTTTGTTCAAAGTATCTCATATATATGTCATTCTAAATTCAGTAATACGACTTGATGATAAATATTGTGCTTTTGATGTGTATTGTACTGTTCTCGTTTTAAATACTGTTTCTTCTTTTAAGTTATACTTTGCGCAACTGGAGTTACACGTGTATAGATTCCATTCGCAAACCTTTTCATGTCCTGCCTCCAGTACGAGGATTTTATGTGTTTCTGTCTGTACGTCCATTTTTCTTTCTCTAGTACGATTTAGTTTAACCTATATTTCTCCGTTTTACCAGAGATGGTGAGCTATTGAGTTTTTGTATTTGTTCTACTTTACCGTCAGTAGTACTATCTTTACTATGTTTAGATGTTTAGATGTTTAGTTTTTATAACATTTTACATTGTAATTGAATAATTTTTATGAATCCTTTCCTATGTTTAATAGATATAGGAAGATGTGATACGAGTTCCAATGAGAAAACTCTCTATCCAAGGAATAATTTTATTATGAATCCTTTCCTATAATATAGATATAGGAAGATGTGATACGAGTGCCAATGAGAAAACTCTCCATCCAAGAAACAATATATAAGAGTAAACCATTAGGTCCGAGACCACCATTGTCGTCCCTTAATTTTCGTGTTTCAAAAAATATAGTCCCTAGTGTTGACAGTGGGTTACTTGCCATTAGTTTTTATACTCCTTTCAAACTTATTTCTCCATGTTTAATGCCTTAAATTGCAAGTAAGGGGGGGGGGGGGGGGGGGGGGAATGACACTTAAAAAATTTGAGTCCAGAATTTAAAAGGAAAGTAATGATTTGGTCCAGCTTAAAAAGGTTTAAAACTAGCACTTCGGAAGCTGTCAAAAGATTTCAAAACGCCCTAAACATAAAATTCCCGATATTTTGAGTTAGGGACGATGAAGTTTTCTATAATTTTGATATAATTTGTCCCAAAAGTCGTACAACACACTGTAACAGTTTCTTTGAGAAAGCGCAGGTGGGATTTTTTTTTCATTTCCATTCTTCGTGCTCAACTTGACATGGGGGTCCTCACTATAGTAGAATTCCATCAACATTGATCCATTGGATTTCGAGAAATCGCCTGGACAAAATGTGTAGCAAGTAAAATAAGAAGAAGAAAAAAAAGAAACGTAGAATAACAATACGACACCCCAACTCCGTTGAGGGTGCCATAATAATAATAATAATAATAATAATAATAATAATAATAATAATAATAATAATAATAATAATAATAATAATAATAATAATAATAATAATAGTAATAATAATAATAATAATAATAATAATAATAATAATAATAATAATACAGAAAAAGAAACAGAGGAAAAGCAATATGTCACCCGACATTGTCGATCGGATGACATAAATAGAAAATGTATTTTAAACAGTATATCACATCTTATTTTTACGGAGATAAGTTTAACTGAGACGGCAAGTTTAGATACGATCCGCATATTGATTCTTTAAATACACTTATTCCTTATTTTTTTCTACAACACTGTTATTAATTCTTTAGACTTCGTTTTTATAATATCGACTTTGTTAATAGTAAATTACAATTCATTCATTTATATATGTGTTTAAGGCATATGGCATCCATGGCTCTACAATCTGTCGACACCTGTATTTTGGCAGTACAAATATTATGTTTTCCATTGACTCCTTATATTAAATGCATTGTATATTGAATGTGTACGTAAGTCTTAGATGCATATTTTTTTATATGCTATTTTTGGCTTTGAATTAGTTGTCATTAACTTCCAGTAACTGCATATCTGTACTTCGAGTCTTAATTTTGTTGCGTGAATGCATTAGTACGCTTATACGTCCGGTCTGCGTATACTTCTATGTATTGATATAAGCAGTTGCGCCCTTTCCATCATTTTTTTTTCTTAGGTTGTTTGTTGTAGATAAATGCAACAGTAGTATACCGCTGTTCTAACATCATTAATTGTAATTCATTGAACCTTTCTATGACTATTATAAAAACTTAACATCTAAACATATTAAAGATAGTAATACTGACGGTAAAGTAGAACAAATACAAAATTTCAATAGCTCACCATCTCTAGTAAAACGGAGATATATAGGTCAAACTAAATCGTACATGAGAAAGAAACAGACAGGACACGTGAGACAGGAACACATACAATCCTCGTACTGGAGGCAGGACATGAAAAGGTTTGCGAAGGGAATCTATACACGTGTAACTCCAGTTGCGCAAAGTATAAATTAAAAGAGAAAACAGTATTTCAAACGAGAACACTACAATACACATCAAAAGCACAATAGTTATCATCAAGTCAAATTACGGAAATTATCATGACATATATATGAGATAAGTCGAACATAACATAAACCACATAAACACACGACAACCACTGAATATAAGATGTCTGACCTAGGACAGGTTAAAAAAAATTGCAGTGGGATTAAACCTTTAATGATATCAGTAACTATAGTATAACATCACAACATAGAAAGACGAACCGAACTATAAAATATCAATTGAAATGACAAAACTCAATTAAGAAACGGAGTAACACAAATTAACACACCATGAACGATATTATAAAAATCATGTGGTATGATTGCCAATTAGACAACTATCCAGAAAAGACAAAAATGACACAGACAGTTCATTTGATATGTGATACTATATGTTAACACATAGTTTATAAAAATAAGGGATGGACAATGAAAATACAAGTATAAAACCGCTGTGAAATGTTAAACTTTTTAAGAAAAGCATCAACTTTAATAAAAAAAGAAAAACCGTCATAGTGTACACGGGTAAATGCAAAACATTTTGTTGTTAAGTGTTCTTATAATCATCCATTTAGAATACCGAAATATTTCTTGTATGAAAATTAAAAAAATCTAAAACTTGGTAAATGTGGGGTGAATATCATCAATAAAACAATACGTTTGGTGCTCGATAACACTTCGTGTTCTTCATGTACATGTGCCGGAACAGTATTTAAGGAAAAAGGAAATAACTAATGTAAAATTGAGAATGGAAATGGGGAATGTGTCAAAGAGACAACAACCCGACCAAAATAAAAAACAACAGCAGAAGGTCACCAACAGGTCTTCAATGTAGCGAGAAATTCCCGCACCCGGAGGCGTCCTTCAGCTGGCCCCTCAACAAATATATACTAGTCCAGTGATAATGAACGCCATACTAATTTCCATATTGTACACAAGAAACTAATATAAAAATAATACAAGACTAACAAAGGCCAGAGGCTCCTGGCTTGGGACAGGCGCAAAAATGCGGCGGGGTTAAACATGTTTGTGAGATCTCAACCCTCCCCCTATACCTCTAACCAATGTAGAAAAATAAACGCATAACAATGCGCACATTGAAATTCAGTTCAAGAGAAGTCCGAGTCTGATGTCAGAAGATGTAACCAAAGAAAATAAACAAAATGACAATAATACATAAATAACAACAGACTACTAGCAGTTAACTGACATGCCAGCTCCAGACTTCAATTAAACTGACTGAAAGATTATGATTTCATCATATGAACTTCAGGCACAATCCTTCCCGTTAGGGGTTTAGTATCATATTAATGTTCATAGTACGAAGAGTGACAAATTTCCGCTATATAGATAACGTTCTTTCACTAAACAACTCAAAACAATCAAAGCTGGTATAAAGACCAGATACATTATAAAAGCATTACAAATAGAAGTCAACAGGTCAAATTAACAAGAAAGTACGATTTGAGAGTATTCGCAGTTACTGACAGCGAGTTAAAAGCCAAAACACTCAGTAACTAAAAATTAATTTTGACGTAATGGACAGTCAAAGGAGACATGACTTGTGCAATGCCAAAAATAAATGTATCGACAGCGAAAAGGATAGTTGTAGAGTTTACTTCTTTATAGATAAAATGAACGTGTGTGTGTCTCTATAAATCCCGTTTGAAAAGAATACAAATCCAGTTATGCTTTAATTTGCTGATGACGAAATCGATATTTGTACCAATGTAAACCAATGAAAACTGTATTCGAAGATTTGTAAAATAACCCTTACTAATAGCTTTGTTTAAAGGTTCGATGAGTTTTCACGGATCACAAATGTGAAATGTAATTTTTAATAAGTTTTTTAATGGTACAGCCAAATTTTACTAATCAAATCTTTGTATCTTTGGAGGAATTTAGTAAACGTTTTAAGTAATTTATAGTAACGAAAATTTACCAGTGATGCATTGATTACGTTCGTTAAAATCTATACACATACGGGCATACCGAACGAATTATGATATAAAAACACCTTATTGATAGATAGCGCTGTCTAAAACAGGAAAATTAACAATAGGGAATGAAAAATAATCTCTTTTGTCGTAAGTTTTAGTATGGAGTTTTACAAGAAAAGGACAACTGCTGCTGTTAAACTTAGAGGTAGTGGTTTTTTTTTTTTATCCAAACTATGATTTATTGAACTATTGCTGTTATAATGAATATCATGTTTAAATCATTTGACCGGGAACAGAACTAAACAAACAGGGAGATTCTTCAGTAAATTAATGATAATAAATGGTTAGATTGACATTCTATTAATCAATACTATACAACAGATTACTACAGAAATAAATTGTCAGAAAAAATTACATTCGTGAACCGCTTTGACTCTGTATATTCTCGTTGACCTGGGTATGACCTCTTGATCAACGATCACACGATACAAAATGATAAAGGCAAGTTAACTGGTAAAGCTGCTTGTATTTATTCATTATGTATGTTTAGTTAAAGTAAGTTCGTTTGGGTAAGTTTCGGTAGTATATTTAGAGAACTTCGGATTATTTAACGAAAACATATCATCTAGATAACAACGGTAGGTATTGTTGATTCTATCAACTAAATATAACAATGACGTGTCTTTACTGATTTTAATCATAAACTGAGATTCATAGCAATACAGGAATAAATCTGCTTTCAATGGGACACAGTTAGTACTCATAGGAATATCAACGATCACACGATACACAATGATAAAGGCATGTTAACTGGTAAAGCTGCTTGTATTTATTAATTATGTAGGTTTAGATAAAGTAAGTTCGTTTCAGTAAGTTTCGGTTGTATATTTAGAGAACTTCAGATTATTTAACAAAAACATATCATGTAGATAACAACGGTAGGTATTGTTGATTCTATCAACAAAATATAACAATGACGTGTCTTTACTGATTTTAGTCATAAACTGAGATTCATAGCAATACAGGAATAAATCTGCTTTCAATGGAACACAGTTAGTACCCATGGGAATACCATGTACCTATGGATACACTTTATTCCCGACACGTTTCAAGGTTCAATCATATATATTCGAATTTCCAGTAAGTGTCTCTAGCATACGTTCCTTTTTCGTTACAAAAATGCTTTTAGCGAGTTACAGCAAGTAAATTTGCAATGAGATTTTTTCAAAAGAGCATTTCAGCAATTATGAAATCTTTTTCTTGATAAAATTGTGGGGATATGTTGTGTAGAGAACAGAAAATCATAACTGTCAACAGAATTAAAAGGACCAACAAAAGCATGTATTTTATCTTTAATATCTAAAGATTTTCAACACTCCGAAATAATTCATACCATTATTTTCATAAGCTTAATCTGTTAATTACGAAAGTTAAAAAAGATTCTTTGAAAGTAGTAAGGGATGTAGTTAGAAGCAATGATAGATTAGTAGTAGAACACTTTAATACTACATGTACATGCGGAGATAAAACTGATTTCAAATGTTTTATACGACCCCAACTTTTTTTGGGATCGTATAATGGTATGATGTCGTCGTCGGCGACCAAAGACATATTGGTTTCCGGATAACTTTTATCCAAGTGTTAAGATCTCTCTGAATTTTTTTCAGAAGGTTCAATACCACAAAACGAAGGTTGGGTCGATTTTGGAGATGATGGTCCCAACCGTTAAGGAATTATGGGCTAAAAAGGGGCAGAACACAAGCATTTTTTTTAGTTTCAGGATTATAACTTGTGCACAAGTATTCCAATTGCTCTGAAATTATACCGCAATATTTAAAACAACACGTAAAAGGTTTGGATTCATTTTAGGGGTTATGGGACCAAAGTTTAGGAAATAAGGGCCAAAAAGGGGCAAAAATAAGCATTTTTCTAGTTTCTAGACAATAACTTGTGTGTAATTGTATGCATATCTCTGCAATTATACCACAATGTACCATATAACAAAATGGAGGCTGGTATTAAGTTTCGGATTGCCCCAAACATGTAGGAATAAGGGGCCAAAAGAGGGCCAAAAAGAAGCATGTTTCTAGTTTCCAAACAATAAGTTGTGTTTAAGTGAATGGATCTCTCTAAAATTGTACTACAAGATTCAATACTACAAAGGAAAGGATGGGATTGAGTTTAAGGGTTATTGTTTCAAGGGGGTTTCAAAAAGAGGGGAGGGGGAATTTTACAATTACCATTTTTTTAAAGGATTTTTTATTTTCAAAATTTCGAACTAAAAGAAATCTTCAATTGCACAGTATTATGCAATTGATTTGTTAGATCTTTGAAATGAAGTATAATCACACCAAGTTATACGATGATGACTGCTGTACCCATATTTTGACTATTTTATTTCTCCTGTCTGTTTGTTTCATGCATCGTTGTGGATATAACGCAATTTGATCAAAATGTCATCAGAGTGAGAGGTTTGGCGCGATAAAACTAGGTTTAATCCACTGTTTTCTAGATTGGAAAATGCCTGAACCAAGTCAGGAATATGACAGTTCTTGTCCATTCGTTTTTGAAGCGTTTTGTCCTTTGATTTTGCTATGTGATTATGGACTTTCCGATTAGATTTTCCTCTGAGTTCAGTATTTTTGTGAATGTCATTTTGCATAAAAAAAGGTTTGAAAATGGATATTCCCTTGAATTTTGACAGTTGTAGGATGTAAATTGCATTGCAGTATTTCAGTAAAAACATACCTTGGATGTTTCAAAGCTCCATTTTATTTTATTGTTTCTAACGAATATTTTGAGCAACGTTTTTTTTTTTTAAACCAAAATGTTGCAAAATACTTTCCCTGCCTCCCTTATAAATATGATGTTGTCCCCGCAGATAAAGCCCCAAACAACATCGTTTAAGTGTGTAAATATCATTACATAAACTGCTTGATAAATGAATAAGGTATTGACAATTCACTTGGAATCTCAAAATATACCCTCGCGACACTTACCGAGAGAAAATCCTGGATAATCATAGTTCTGTTCTACATTCCTTTGGATTCTCAAATAAAGATGAAGAACTGGATCTTCCATCACTGTATTGGATACCTAAACATACAACGGTATATTGCAGGGTCTACCAAGTGCTCTACTAAACCACACTCTACATTATTATTCTGGTTTTTCCGGACGGTAAATTTCTTCGAGCAGCTAGCAAATGTCATAATTGAAAATAATATAAAAATCCTTTCTCGGAAATCTTGAATTAACAATAACCATGTTCATAATAATTAACTTTCATATGTATCTTCATGAAAACTTCCTTATGTTGAAAATAATATTTTCGTGTAACTTTTTTTTTTGATAGTTTTTTTTTGATAAACTTCGCATACGGAAAGAACATCTCTACACCGTTAAACCTACTTTTACCATATGTTCATAACCAGACTTCTACCATTGCTGTAAAGCTTTATTTTTCAAAAGCGTATAAGAAACTAAGTGTGCATTTCAACTTTACAAATCTCCTAATTTAATGTCTTACATTATTTAGTGAAAGCTCTATATTTAACTCAAGATGAGTTGGGAATAGTTTTCGCGAAGACTATCAAAACTCTGCTATCAATACAAAATTCTAAAAGTAATCAACAAATATTCGATTTTCTTTCTTGAAATATAACATTAACTTTGTTGAGTTAGCTCAACAATATTGTTTAAACTAAACTAATTAACATTTCATTCATACAATTTATTCTACCCTTGTGATGATCTGTGACAACAGCATTATGTCGTGGTGTTACTTTCTATGACTTCATTTCATGATGATACAATCTTTCTCAAATCAATATGTCGTAATCCGCTTTCAGTTCATTTCGTAAAATATAAGTAATAGAGCCAACGTCATATTGATATGAGGGACACTAAAAGCCAGTTTAAGTATGAAATGTCTATCTGACCTTGACTGTACTGATTTTCACTCGATTAGCCTGAATTGGTTAAAATTCAGTTGATAATACTCGACTGTAGTCTGAACCATACTTATCAGTCTGAACTTGTACTGGACCTTTACTTGAACAGTAAATAGCCATTTTATACGCGTCTGAAACACGCTCGGCCTAGTCTGATCCATACTCGATCTAGTCTGAACCATACTCTTCCTAGTCTGAACCATACTCTGCCTAGTCTGAACCATACTCTGCCTCGTCTGATCCATACTCAGCCTAGTCTGATCCATACTCAGCCTAGTCTGAACCATGCTCGACCTAGTCTGAACCATACTCGATCTAGTCTGAACCATACTCTGCCTAGTCTGAACCATACTCTGCCTGGTCTGAACCATACTCTGCCTCGTCTGAACCATACTCTGCCTCGTCTGATCCATACTCAGCCTAGTCTGAACCATGCTCGACCTAGTCTGAACCATACTCTGCCTCGTCTGAACCATACCCAGCCTAGTCTGAACCATACTCTGCCTAGTCTGAACCATGCTCGACCTAGTCTGAACCATACCCAGCCTAGTCTGAACCATACACTGCCTAGTCTGAACCATACTCTGCCTAGTCTGAACCATACTCTGCCTAGTCTGAACCATACTCTGCCTCGTCTGATCCATACTCAGCCTAGTCTGAACCATGCTCGACCTAGTCTGAACCATACTCTGCCTAGTCTGAACCATACTCTGTCTCGTCTGAACCATACTCTGCCTCGTCTGATCCATACTCAGCCTAGTCTGAACCATGCTCGACCTAGTCTGAACCATACTCTGCCTCGTCTGAACCATACCCAGCCTAGTCTGAACCATACTCTGCCTCGTCTGAACCATGCTCGACCTAGTCTGAACCATACTCAGCCTAGTCTGAACCATACTCTGTCTCGTCTGAACCATACTCTGCCTCGTCTGAACCATACTCTGCCTCGTCTGAACCATGCCCGACCTAGTCTGAACCATACTCTGCCTACTCTGAACCATACTCTGTCTCGTCTGAACCATACTCTGCCTCGTCTGAACCATACTCTGCCTAGTCTGAACCATACTCTGCCTCGTCTGAACCATACTCTGCCTAGTCTGAACCATACTCTGCCTAGTCTGAACCATACTCTGCCTAGTCTGAACCATACTCTGCCTAGTCTGAACCATACTCTGCCTAGTCTGAACCATACTCTGCCTCGTCTGATCCATACTCAGCCTAGTCTGAACCATGCTCGACCTAGTCTGAACCATACTCAGCCTAGTCTGAACCATACTCAGCCTAGTCTGAACCATACTCGACCTAGTCTGAACCTTCTCAACCTAGCTATATAGTCTGAACCATACTCGACCTAGTCTGAACCATTATCGACAGCGTGTGAACCATGATCGAGTCATAAAGGCTGTGTGATCATTCATATGTGATCTTTATAAAATGTTTTATGTTTAAACAAAAACAAAATGTTGATTCTTGTGGATTTCTAATGAAATGATTTGCTAGTTTGTTGAGTTTATAGTTGCATTAGAAAAAAGACCATTATCCCCTTCTGTTATTGGTGCCTAAAATGCCCTTAGGCTTCGTACTTTGTTTGGCCTTAGCTCTTTTTGATTCGAGCGTCACTGATGAGTCTTTTGTAGACTAAACGCGCGTCTGGCGTATATACTGAATTTAGTCCTGGTATCTATGATGAGTTTATTTAAGATGCTGAGTTCATTTGGTGTTAATGAGAAATACAGCATGTTAAATATTGATAAGATAGCAGTCAAACAAAAAACAGAAATATTTGATATTTTTTATTTGTTTTTATACTACAAGACAATGCAAGCAGCTTGTTGTTCCTTCTTGTAGAGGTCATTTTGAATTATTGTCATTTCTGATACATATGTAATAGATAATTGGCAGAATTTTGCAGCTGCATTCTTGATGTCAAGCTTCTTATGACAGTAAATGGTGAGATCCCGTCAACATAATTGTTTTAAGCCTGCTACTTTTTGTCACTGGATGTTCCTACAGTTTATTTAAAGGAAATCGTTGGTTTCAGTTTGCAAGACATCAATATTGTTTTCAAATATTCATTGAAATTTGTGAAGCTCAGACAAAGAATTTTTATTATTATAAGATACTAACCACAGCAAAAATTTAATATTTTTGTTTTATTTTAACAGCTGTATTTTGTATTTTACTGATAAAGGAACTCAGAACATATTTTTTTTAATTATGGATTGTTTGTCTGTGAGAACCATTAACACCTTTAATCCCGCTGCAATTGTTTGCACCTGTTTTAGGTCAGATAGAATCTGATGTTCAGTGGTTGTCATCTGTTTGTGTTTCTCTATTAGTTAGACCGTTGGTTTTCCCAGTTTAAGGTGGTATGGGAATCTTCCTCAATCTTGGATTGTAAAAAAACATAGAACCAAAGGTCCAGATTTTCTATCAAGTTAGCAAAATTTGATGCAGGAATGAAGTTTTAAAATTGATTGTTCATTTAAAAGAACCAATTTATAAGAATATAACTTATAATTATTAAATATCTCTGCAAGTGTTGATGATTTTTGGTTGCTTTAATTGTTTTTAAAATTTGCATTTAAAGGGGAAGTAACTCTTAAACAGTGCATTTTCTGAAGGATTCTACATGGAATTTTCCTATTTTGTATTTTAGCCGGAAAAAACGTACGGAGACCCTTTCTTTTCTTTTGATATTCTCAAAGCATTGTCTGAAAGCTATCTTTCCTTAAGTATTTAACAATTCCATCATTTTGTTTAGTTTCTAATAACAAAATGGTGTTTTCCCGGTATAATCCATACAAAATGTGTCATTTTGTCACGTCCTGTAGCTTGAAAAAATGCGCGGTGACCTATCATTTTTATTATATTTTTCAACATATATCAACTACATTTTGGCAAAGTATGAACAAATTCTATCATTTCTATTTGGGACTCCCATACCACCTTAAATGGTTTTACACTATATTGATATCACTTCGTCGTCGGCAGCGTCATCAGAAGAGAGCTGGTTTCCGGATAACTTAAGTAAAGTAACAAGAAATCAATCAAATTTTAACGCAACGTTTGTAACTACTAAAGGAAGGTTGGTATTGATTTTTGGGGTGATGGTCCGAACGGTTTAGAAATTAGGGGCACAAAAAACAAGCATTTATCTAGTTTCAGGACAATAAGTTGTGTATTAGAATTTCAAATGCTCTGATATCGTACCACAATGTTCATATCATACATTAGAATTACCCAAGACAAATGTTTATGACACAGAAATGTTTTACTGCAATAAAATGTAGGATTAATTACATACAACTGTATAATTCACGGGAATATTTTTCTACCTATTTATTTATTATACAACCGGATGTGACGAACCATGATTTGGTGGTATTGAATCTTATAACGCAAAGGTTTGCGTTATAACGAAAAGATAAAACAACAATATAAAAAAAAATGGTGGCGCTAATATGCTTCCGAACAATGTCATTTTGATATGACGAATAGTATTTGTACTAGTGAACAGTCCAAATTAAGACTGAAGATCAATTGTTGAAATTATATTAATAATATGAGGCAAGCATAACCTGTGAATGGGAACGAAGTTTTTTTAATTCAAACATGTTGATAAAAGAAACGAAAAAACCGTAACGTTTCCGATATTGGTTCTGTTGTTAGGGATTTAGTTGTGACGTTATTTAAGTTATGCCGTCATATTCAATGTTAACAAAAAAACGCTGTTATCCAGGTTACGTTTTTTTCATATCAAACAATTATTAAAAACGATTTGGTGTCGAATTCCTTCTTATATTTGTTAATATGTTGATAAATATACATTTTATTCAAAGTCTCATGCAAACCAGACTGGAAACGGAAAAAGACGGGAAACGGAAGATCTGAAAAAAAGTTAACAATTTTTAGTTTTCCCGACAATTTTGATTTTTTTCTTTAATTGATTTTTCTACCTGTTATTGGGGACTTTGTCCCCATAATAAGTATTTTTTAAAAGAATAATTCACCATTTGTTATAAAAAGGACCATTAGAAAATGTAGGCAGTGAGGATTTCCAAACGTTTGAATACTGACCTTGTATTGCTACATTGGAGGACTTTTCAGCGGACTGTACCGTTCGTATAGTTGTATGTACTTCCATTTATGTAATTCTATTGATCTTATAGTGTTTATTCACCAATAGAAAATTGCATGTACATTAATGTTTAAATGCGTATTATTTAAATCTACCGCCAGTTCCCTTGCGTTGTTAGATTACAATATGTTGAGTGCACAGTCACATTCTTACATGTACAACTAAATTATCAAGGCCGTTGTACGGTGTGATTTCTAATCTTATCAAATATTCATTATTTAAACTTCGCGGTTAGTAAACATAAGATAAAAATAACCAAATACAATTCCGAAAAATCAATCTAATTTTACTTTCGATTTGTTATCAATACAATATTCGGCCATATTAGAACGCCATTTATAAGGACCGGTTTAATATATACTACATCTCCTTATTTTTTTAAAGACCCATGGATGATCTGACATTTGGTGAAAAGCTAAAAAGAGCACTTAATACGGACGATGCTGAGGAACTTCTCCGTTTATGTTGTGATAGTTCAAAAAGGAAGGAGATTTTGGATTTTGAAGACGATGCTGGACATTGTTTATTGCATCGGGTTTCTGGTTCTGGTACCGTTGACCTTATGCGAACATTGATGAACATGGGTGCTGATGAAAATGAGGACGTTTGCAATGAATTCGAAACCTGGTTACAAACTGCCTGTTCCCATGGTAACACAGATGTCGTGAACTTTTTTTTACGAACTGACGAAGGCTTAAAGGATGAGGCGTCACAAATTGAATACAACGGCGGTTTTCAACTGTTTTATTTTGCTGCAAAATCTGGTAACATTGAAACAATAAAAGATTTACAGAAAAATAGCCAATTAGATATTAATCAAGTTTTTTCAGATGGACGTACTGCATTATTGATGCTCGTGAAAAATAATGACCCAAAGGGCGTTGACATTTTATGTCAATGTGGAGCTGATGTGAATGTTGGAACGATCTATCGATCTGGATTTAAAGCTATCCATATAGCTGCAAGAGGTTTCAGGGATTGTGCAGAAATGATCCAGATACTTTTAAAGTATGGTGCGAATGTAAATGAACCGCTTATTAGAAATAACCTCAACCAGCAACCTCTGTTTATGGCTTTAAAAGCGGGTAATGAAAGAAATGCTAGAGTGCTATTTGAGCATGGCGCTGATATATATTTTAAGGGAGAAACTTCGGAAACTCCGGAAGACACAATTGGGTGTTTTTGCTTAGCGATAAAGCAATGTCCGGCTCTTGTTCCAGACTTTATCAAACGTGGTGCAAACCTGTACGAGAGGCACAACAAAAAGTCAGTTCTGATGATTGCTTTAGACAGTAACGCAGGAAGTGTAGCTATTGAGGCTTTAGTTAAAGCTGGTGCAAATTTAAAGTTTGGAAGAAATGGCAAAAATGTGATACAGTGCTGCAAACATTATGGTATGTTATTTTACTGATAATCGCGGTGACGACATAAAAGTCTTTTTAACATTGATTTTGCAAGGTAAACTTTCAGATTTGTTGATGGCAAAAGTCGTGACATGTTTTGAAAAAAATGTCCTGATTATTCGCTGTTATGAGGTTAACATGTGCTAGTTCTTTGTATGTATATTAGTACGTCATGTTTTATAGTTCTTATTCGAGCATTAAACATGTAATAACATTAACGGTACCAATGTTTCTGCACCAGATGTGCATTTCGACAATAAAACACAAGACATAGATATGGAGATTGCAGATATTTGTATTGCAGACCAAAACGTCACCAAGCATACATTTCGTGGCGGCATAATGTTAGATAAGAAAAGTCGAATCAAATTTTTTTTTTATCTGACATGATTTCTCGCTACATTGAAGACCTGTTGGTGACCGACCTTCTGATGTTGTATTTTTCTATGGTCGGGTTGTTTTCTCTTTGACACATTCCCCATTTCCTTTCTCAATTTTATAATGCAGCCACAAAATGTATACTTGGTTACTTTTTCGTCTGCAATACAAAGGTAATTGGTACTACATGTTTACGTCACATGACTAACAAAATATGGTGCGAAATATTCGGTATGAAAAGACTGTGTCATTGAAAAATATAAAGGCATGCAGATTCTTTTCATTCAAAAATAATAAATCCTTATCATAACTTGTCTAAAAACAAAGATATAATATAATTAAAAACCAATTGTTCAGAGAACAATTGAAGGTCTTTCCATCAAAACAATGTATTTTGATAGGAAAAGTTGTGAAACTAAGTTTAAAATGTCATTTCATCGTCAAATGATATCTCCTAGTAAGCTGATTCCAAAAATATATTGTTTCCATACATTTTTTTTAAATAAGGGAGATAATTTGTTACTTCCGGTTTCAAAAATTTTACTTACTATTATATTTGAATATTTACTTGACACTGATTCCAAAACTATCTGGTTCCATATACTTTTATATTAATAAAGTACAAAAAATAGCTACTTCGGGTTTACAAAAGGTCACTTCCGGTTGTTTTTTTCAAGGTTAAATGGTTGATACCTTTTTCTAAAAGTTTTATAGCTTTATCATGTATACATATAGAATAAAAGCAAAGGTCAAAATCAAGGACGTCAAATTAACCTATGACCTTGAGATCAATTTCAAGGTCATAAATCAAGGACCTCAAATCAAAAGACCATAGGTCTTAATTATATTTAGTTAATGAGTTATATCACCAAACGCGTATTTTCAAATACAAGAGGGGAGAAAACTGCCTTTTACATTCAACGTACGCTTGCAATCAAAATTTACATCTTACGACATGTCGCAACTAACAATTTAGTAAAAATAATTTGTTGATATCTTATACAGTCTTTGGATATAAGTGAAAATAAGCCAAATCAAATATTAGAATATGACCTTGACCTTTGACCTTGACCTAATTCTCATTTTTTGGGACCAAGGACCTCAAATCAAAAGATCATAGGTCTCTATCACTTATGGTTTATAAGATAGAAATTCATATCACTTAAATCAGATGCAAAAGGGGAAATAACTCTCATATGGAGCGGTCATATCGCTTCGGTCAAAATAGGACAAATCATGCGAAGGATATAACGAGCAATTTTTTAAAATAAATTTGTCATAATCTTTTACGGTTGCGAAGAAGTTGCGCTCACAAGGAAAACAGTGTTTGGGGAGATAACTCCTACAAAGAAAAGTATTCGCTTACGCAGGGTAAATTTCAAAAGCGCATAAACTGTTCGATATCATATACAAAATATCTAAGCGACATATTGCAAAACAAATGTTTATCGCAAGAACAAAATTAGGCGGAAGGAAAAAAAAAATAATCAGAAGAAAAACAATAGGTCTTTCCACAGAAAAGTGGAAAGACCTAATTATGTATGACTTCGTGTTCAGTATATATATTAAAAGGTGTTATTCGTAAAAAAAATCAGTTTCAAGACCAGCGATGTTCATAACAGAGGGGCGATAGATAAATGGGATGCAAATATATCTTTATAAGAACCATACTACATGTATTAAGAATAACTACATATTTTTTGCGAAAAAAAAAGACGGGTAAAGAAATAATATTTTTTGTTGGTAATTTTGTCCAGACGCTTGTTGGTGGGTCCCGATTCTGTGCTTTGGGTTTGAGTTGAACCAGAACAGCCATAAAACAACTTATATATGTTGCTTGATTTGTTTACAAATAAGGATATTACTACAAAAACTTCGATTGACTTCATAAGTATAACAATGCATACGGTATCGAGTTGGTTCAATATTCAACATTTAACATTCAGAATTTTGTTTTTCGTCAGATGCAAGAAAAAAATTTTGAATGTTGAATATTGAAACAACTTGACATACTCGTTTTAAAGAATAAATCGCAGTCATTATCAACAAATCGGCAAATAAATTAACAAACTTACACATCTAGAAATTTGAGAATGATTTGGGGAATTTTACAATGGGATAGACGAAAAGGGATTTAAGTATGATGATGCTTGGATATATTCAAAATGCGAAACTAATTCATTATATGTATCAAAATAAAAGCAATTTAACAATTTAAACTTTTTATTAATATGACATACCTTTATTTGTTTTAGTCCAGCTGAAGTCATTTCGTAATGCTGGAATATCTGTGCACGAGATGGAGTCCACTTACAAAGTACCTACATTAGGATTGTCTTTGAGTACTTGGTTAAGTTATAATATATGTACTGTTAGACGATCGGATCTGGAAATCGAGAATGGGGAATTAGAATTGATTAAAAATGAGGTAGCGGATTTAGTTTTAAACGGTGCCAATCCAGATATGTCAACAGAGGAATATGATTTACCGTTAATTACAGCCGTCAAAAATCGTCTACAAGGTGTCTTCGAAATATTAATAGCTGCAGGTGCCAACATACATCAACTTGGAAAAGATGGCAATTCAGCTGTCCATGTGTGCTGCATTGGTAATTAAATCGTGATAATTATACTTGCCATTAAAAAAAGTATATAACGAGTTTCTGCTGCTATAAGATACCAGTTCATGACTCCTTTTAAAGATAACACGGTTCAAGTTTGGCATCTTAAAATTGAAAGTGTTAAGATAACAAAACTATTATCTAGGTGTATTTATTATCATAGTCTGTAATTCACCATGCAATTGATTAAACGAAAACATGCACCCTTTCCCATCGATGCATTTTTTTTTTCACTGCTTATTATTTTCTAAAACTTTAGAGTATTTTAAAACAAATACATTTTTTTTTGCAACTTTGTAAGCCTGGGCTATAATAAATTGCTTGTCGTCATAGTGCATGAGCCTATTTCAAATTAAGGAAGACCTTTTCAGTAGAAAGCCCAAAACCTAGTACTTTATTACACATCTATAACCATACAATCCGACCAATCTTGTTGTATGGATCTGAAATTTGGGGTTATATACCACATAAGAAACAAATACATTTAAATTTAAAGCCGACAATTTCCCTATTGCGAATGCACATAGGATTCCTGCAAAAGCCCCAGTTGACGGTACAAAACGCCCTGATGCAATTATTGTTAGGCTCATGCATTTCCAGTTACTGAATGTTTTGGTTGATTTCTAAAAAAATAGTTAATGTATCAAATATGCATATTCAATTTACCATTTTCTGCATGTGTCATATACAAATATAGTGTCCATATTTGTCCCCAATATGTTACATACGAGGGGATGCCACGCTCGGCATTGCCTTGTTTGAACTGTAAAATGTGTGCACTAGTCTGAATAATCACCCATAATTATGCCCATGTTTACTGATCTATCTTAAAGGTAAGGTAATGGGTTCGTTGATCCCTTTTATTCAAAAGGGCTCTTTCCAGGAGAATATCATAATAATATAGACAAAAGGAAGGATGTGGGGAAAGCAACAAATGCGGCAAAATATGACATATAGAAAACAAAAGGGTTATGGAGTAAACATTCGTGTGACAACAACTGAGACGATACATAAAAAATTAGAATAATGAAGAAAAAGTTGGTTTCCCTATATACGTGTACCTGCAGTGTTGGTGTACGAGGCGCGTTTATGATTTTCATTATGTTACTTGATATGAAAAATTGACAATTTTTTTTATTTTACTTGTAAAAGTAAATCCTGAGCCTGTAAGTAGTATAAATTAAGCTAATATTGGGACACATTCCAAAGGGTAATAAAGATCAATGCAAAGTGAACGGGACTACATTCCTAAGAGTAATTAAAACCCACGCATTATAGTCCATACCAAGCGATGGAAATGCAGTGTTTTGAGGTGTTAGTTTTATGGTTGTAGGTTCACGAAGTACAGGGATGCTATGTAGATTTTATTAAACAAATTTCATACCCAAAATACAGTGTTTTGGCCAAATTTCTAAGAGCAATTAAAACCCACGCATTATAGCCTAACCCAAGCGATGGACATACAGTGTTTTGAGGTGTTAGTTTTATGGTTATAGGTACACGAATGACATGGATTTTGAAGAGATATTTATGTTTATTATGCAATCATAACACTTTTATAAAAGAAGTTTATGTCTTCTTTCACGCTGAATGTTATATCCAAATCACCAAAAAAAAACCGAAAAAAAAACAAAAACTTTTTGATGGATGAAGTTGAAGTTGAATTTATGACTAGGAAATTAGACAATGTTTTAGAATTTATTCACGCTGACTACGTTTTAAAAAATGTGAAAAAAGATTATTCACGCTGACTACGTTTTAAAAAATGTGAAAAAGATAACACTTTTTATGATTTGATTCTTAACATTACATTAGAAGAGTTATATCATGATTTTTTGAAAGAAGTATCCAGCAGAAACATTCCAGAACATTTATTCCTGTTATATTCTTTACGTCTTCGCACACCAGACTGATATTCTATTAGTTGGAAGAGTGAAGAACGTATTTCGAAGATTAATCGTCTTGCAAACCAAATGTTCAAATATGACTTCTACAGAAGAGGACAAATTGATTGAAGACGTCTACTATAATTTACAGAATGGAGCAGCATATGCAAATCCGCAGAAGATTTACGAGGTTTTGAAGAAAAAGAAAAAGAATCCACCTGGACTTTATAAAATAAGAAAATGGTTACAAAGCAAAGATGACTATACGCTTCAAAAACCCATTCGAAGACGATTTAAGACTCCCAGAATAGTTGTGACAGAACCATTGGAAATGTTTGACGCCGACCTTGCAACTTTAAGTTCAATTTCTTCCTTTAATGACAACTTTCAACACTTGTTAATCGTTATTGATTGTTTTAGTCGTTATCTATGGGTGGAAGCATTGCAAACTAAAACAGGGAATGAAGTGTTAAAAGCGTTTCAAAAAATATTTGAACGAAGCAACTTCCCGAAGAAGTTAAGGACAGATTCGGGCGGTGAATTTTCCTTTACAGGTCTAAAGCGGTTTTTGAAGAGCAAGAATGTCTACCCTCATTTTGCTTTAAACTCTTCAATTAAGGCCAGTCTCGCTGAACGTGTGATATTGACGCTGAAACGAAATATTTTTCGATTTCTAACGAAAGAAAGAACTAATCGTTATATAGACAAATTACAGGATTTTGTTGCCAGCTATAATAACACTCCTCATTCTTCCCTGGGAAATATTGCTCCCTCAAATATTGATGATGGAAAAGATCAAAGCGATTTGTGGGCTTACATATTCTTAAAGAAGAACACGAAATCAATTAATTCACATGAAGGAAAGACGGAAAAGCCAAAACATCACTATGTTTTTCGTACTGGAGACATGGTTCGCATCAGTCATTTAAAAAGATCATTTCAGAAATCATATGACCAACAGTGGATATCTGAAATTTTCAAAATCGCTGAGCGTTTTCTTTTTCAAGGTTTTCCCATGTTTAAAATAATCGATTTTAAAAATCGATTAATCAAAGGTTGGTTCCAAGCTCCAGAACTTCAAAAGGTTGTGAAAAATGCTGATAGTTTATGGTATATTGAAAAGATAATACGCAAAAGAAAACGTCATGGTCGTATTGAATATTTTGTGAAATGGCAAGACTGGGATGATTCATATAACAGCTGGATACCTAAAAGTGACGTAGAACAATGAGTTTTCATATGATTGTTAACAGCGATGGTTGTCTTGACTATTTTCCAAACAACAAACCTCATCGTTTTGTTACACATTTACAAACACCGCTTAATTTACGCGAAAATTGGAAAGTTGCGTTGGTGGACATGACTCTGCTAAAGAAACGGATATCTATTTGTGTTGCAACATTTGCACAGGAACATTGGTTGATGGAATATATCGCTCGGTGTTGAGACGCATATGCTTAATGGATACAGAGATGGATTATTGTTCATTTGAAAACTTATTATATTTATCTGTTATAAAAAGTGAAGTCTATGACATAGAATTCTTTTTAACAGACAAACATGGAAACACAGTTACCTTATCATCCGAACATATAAGTCTAACGGTTCATTTCAAGTCATATCCATTTTTTTATTGATTGGTATATAAAGTCAATCTCGTGTTTCACTTTTCTCATTAAAGTTGGTTACCCGAAGAGACTACACCATGAATGTTTCAAAAATGTATATTCCCGATCCTCAGAAATGGATGAAATACTACGAACAAGTTGAAAAAGGTCACCATAATGCTTACATCAATAATAAAAACAGAACAACATTTCAAAGAGGTGGTTCAATTGCTCGCAAAACTGTCGGATTTATGGATTCAATCGGCCTTCAGTCTTTGAGACCTAAATCATCCGAACCTATTGAAATTGTTTCTCCAGTTCAACAGGTAGTTGATCAAGCAGAAAGTAATATACGACGTGATAAAAAAAGATATAAAAGAAAAAACAGTATAGGTGACCACAATCGCTCTTATAAGCATCGAAAGGGACACACAGTCAAGAAGTTATCAACTAAATCTAAATCGAAGGAAAAGGATATTTTCAGTCGCTAGTGTGCTATGTCGACCGTTAATTCATCAGCGTTTCATGAAGTTCAGCCGAGTGAATTATCAATTTTTGATTTACCCGGGACACAGACGGGAGTTGTTAATCTATCATTTCAACAAATTCGTCCTGTCTCTCAACTAGACAATGAGTCACCTATTGAATTTAATATTTCTGGTCAGAACAGTATGGATTACATAGATCTCCGAAAGAGCACAATGAATTTGAAAGTAAGATTGGTAAAAAGTGATGGAAGTAAAATAACATCGACTGATAAAGTGAGACCAGTAAACCTCCTTCTACACTCACTGTTTTCACAGGTGGAGGTCAACGTACAAAATAAGAGCATTACATCATCAACTACCAACTATCCATACAAAGCCATGATTCAGACTTTATTAAAATATGCTGACATGAAGCCAAGGACTCTCAACTCACCTCTCAGCTGTATTACGCAGATACACCAAACTATTTTGTCGACTCAGACCCGGATGGACAAAACATTGGATTGTACACGAGGTCGCAGTTTTTTAAGGATAGCAAACTGGTCGATTTGCAAGGAAACATATATCACCCTTTGTTAGCACTAGATCGATATATTCTGAACTCAACCGGGATGACTATAAAATTCTTCAAATCGAAACCAGAATTTTATTTGATGTCATCCGATGAGATGGCAGATTATCGAATCGAGATTGTCTCAATGCATCTGAACCTTTGTCGTGTTTCAGTCAATCCAGGCGTCATTTACGGTCATAACGAAATATTGAAGACAACGAATGCAAAGTATCCATTTGTCAATACAGATGTGAAGCTTCTCAGCATTCCAGCTGGGAATTCAAGCTTCAGTTTCGATCAATTGTTTAATTCACTGAGACCAAACAAAGTGATTATTGGTTTTGTGTCCAGCAAAGCTGCATCTGGAGATTACAAATCAAACCCTTTTAGATATAAAAATTATAACCTAAGTCAAATTGCCTTACTGATAGATGGTTTACCAGTTGATGGGAACCCAATGAAGCTTAGTTTCAACGGATCCAATGGTTCTACATACCTATCAGGATATAACAGTTTGTTCGAAGTGAGTGGAAAAAGCTTGCAAGACAGCGGGTACGCCATTGACAGGGATGATTTTACAGGTGGATGTGCATTATATGGATTTCAAATCGAACCGGAATTCGATGGCTTAGACTACCTCACCCTTTTAAAACAGGGAAACGTTAGAATCGAAGCCCATTTCAACTCACCACTACCTGAACCCTGCCTGTGTGTAGTATACAGCGAGAACTCTGGTTATTTTGAACTAACACAAAGCAGAGATGTTGTTTTACAATGAATACACTAGAACTAGAGTGTATCATCAAATGTGATCGGAACATGAGACCTTTCATCTGCGGTGTTTTTGCTAAAGATGAACTACCGCTTAAACTTCCTGTCATTTTTGGTGGTTTTATTGATAATACGCAAAGCAAGGACGAAAAGGGAGAACATTGGATAGCAATCTATGTCGATGCAAGTAATACTGGTTATTTTTTTGACAGTTTTGGATACAGACCTGCATTCTACAACCAACATTTTGTGAACTTTTTCGAACGCAATAATTTAGTCGTGCAGTTTAATGATAAACAGTTGCAAAGTTTTAATTCTAACGTTTGTGGTTTTTACTGTATTTTCATACTCTCTCACTTATGTAGAAATATTAAATTTAACGATGTGAATCAATTGTTCCATTGTAATGATAATTTATGTAATGATGAATTTGTATTTGAATTTGTTGTTCATGCTTTCGATCACTGCATTCAAAACAACGATGAGGTGACCTAAATGTCTTTTTAACCATTACATACTTTCAACAAATAAAAGTTTAACCATAACCTGCTTTCCGTCATAACTCCTTTACCATCACAACCATGAGCAACGTTGATGATGCGTTAGTAAAGTTTAAATGTCCTGCAACATGGATGATCTGCGGCCCCACTTCTTCGGGTAAAACAACCTTGGTGAAGCAGATATTGTTAAACGCCGCAGGTCTTTTTGAGGTTCCACCACATCAAATTATATATTCATATTCAATCTGGCAACCCTTATATCAGGAATTACAGGATCGTATCAGGAATATAACTTTCATACAGGGTCTACCGTGTGAGGAGGACTTCAAGGCGAACAATGGGTTACACTCCATTTGTGTAATAGATGATAACATGTCCCATGCTTCTGAAAGTAAGATGGTTGAGGATCTATTCTGCATAAAAAGTCACCACTTGAATTGGACGACGATGGTAGTTGTTCAAAATATTTATTACAGGGGTAAAGTCATGCGAACGATAAGTTTGAATTCCTTAGTGTTTGTGTTTTTTAAGAATTCTAGAGATGAATTACAAATAAGTACAATTGCAAGACAAATGTTTCCGCAAAACACTGCCTTTTTCATGGGTGCTTATCGACAGGCTGTAAGTAGACCTCATGGTTATCTCGTGGTCGATGTAACACCGGGTTCCAATAAGAAATATCAGTTGCGATCCAATGTCTTGCCTGGTGAGGATGTCATAATTTATGTATCAACAAAATGAAATTATCGAATGCAGATCGACATTTAATCACTTTCTTTTCAACTGCTCGTTCACAACAGATAACATCCATTTTATTAACGTTGACATTGCAACAACAGAAAAGTCTTATCGAGATTGTATATAACATTTTGAAGGGAATGATTTCATTAACAAACGTAACAAGAAAAAAATTATCACGTCACCAGAAAGACATTAGAAGGCTAGTAGTTGGACAACTTACAGAGAGACAGAGAAGAAATCGTTTACAGAAAATTGTATCTATAATTCCTTTGCTTATGACAGCTTTCATCAAGTATGAGTCGGGAAATGATCTTGTTGACTAAAGAGAAGTATGATCGGTTAATTCAGGAACAGAACAACGCTGGAGAAATGACAAATTCTGGTAAAATGACTGACGTTGCCATTCAGACAGGGGGTGGAACTTCATCGCACGACGAAAAGGTAGAGGAACAACCTTCTGGCGGGGCTAAAATGATGGATGATGTTAATCAAGACTCAAACCACAACGAATCAGAACATTCTAATACACAAACAGAGTCATTCAGTGATGAAAAGGTAGTGGATAACACAAATGCCATATCACGAAGCGTTGCACCAAGCATTCGCATGACTCCGAACGATTTTTTAAAACTAACAACCACCAAAAGGATAAATAAAAGGAGGAGAACGTGGTTAACATTTCGCTTATGATTTATTATATGTAATGTTTGCTTTTGTGAATAAAAAATGACGGATTTAGATCAACTTGTTACATCTTTGTGTGTAAAATATAAGACAGACGATCCGCAGTTAAAGCAATGTGTGAAAACATTAAAACGAACTATTGACTGTGATGATGATGAGGAGGATGATTGTGTTGCAACAGCATTCAAAAAGACAAAATTACAATGTCGCTCGTGTGGTAAGATGATAGCAAAGACTTATTTCCGAACACACACTTCGTTACATTGCAAAACTAGGAACACCGTTTTCCCTTGTATCCATTGTTCAAAAACATACAATACCTATGACGATTTGTTTCAACACATTGATCATGAACATCCTCTGAATCAGACAGGTGGTGGTAGAAAGCGTAAACACAGAACCAAAAGAAATGTGTTTCAACACGTTGGAAGTAAGCAAAAACAAAGGTGGAATGAAAGCGCTCTCAATAAAAACGCATGTAAACATTTTATGATTCCACGAAAATATGAACGATATGATATGATTTCTTTTTTTGCAAATATCAAGGATGAGGTGATAGAGTACTTAAGAAAAAAATGTCGAAAATCGGGACAGCTTAAGTTTTATATGATTGTTCATGTACAAATGATACGACAAAGGGTTAATCGCAAAAACGAAGAGGCAACACCCTATTTCAGATCACCAACATCACATATTCTGGTGGCAGAAGATAGCAGGCTCGAACATAACATTTCCTTCATAACTCCTTTACCATCACAACCATGAGCAACGTTGATGATGCGTTAGTAAAGTTTAAATGTCCTGCAACATGGATGATCTGCGGCCCCACTTCTTCGGGTAAAACAACCTTGGTGAAGCAGATATTGTTTAACGCCCTTTCTTTATTGTGTCCATTTTTTCACTATGAGTGAAAGTTTGCTAAATTCATCCACTCCCAGACAAATCCCTCTGCCAAACTCTCCTTTCTTTTCCAGACATATATAAAAAAAATCCTCAAACTTCTTAACTTTAACTACCTTACCCCGTCCAAAGGTCTGGTAGAAGTAGTTGGCCCCCTTCTTATTTCTGAAGTACACCATGATTTCGGTATGACATACAAGGAAAACAAAAGCAGATACATATTGGACTATCGAGCCCTTAAACTTTACATGCGACTCGGTCTCAAACTGACAAAAATTCACAAAATTCTATCCTTTCATCAAAAAGCATGGTTACAACCGTACATCGACTTTAATACACAGAAGCGTAAAGAGTGCACATCCGAGTTTTTACGTAACTTTTTTAAGCTGATGAATAATAGTTGCTATGGAAAATTCATTGAGAATGTAAGGAAAAATATGATATTCAAATTAATACACACCGAGCAAAGATTCAGACGAATAGTTTTTTTTTTACAGAAAACAAAGAAGAACCGATTTATTTCCGACGAAGCAGGAGAAGGAGAAGAAGAAGTACAGACTAAAAAGGTAGGGGAAAAAAATAAAAGATTTAACGAAAATAATTAACCACATCTACATCTTTTCATTTAACCGATCATATTTTTTTTTGTAATGGAAAATAAAACAAAACGAAAACTAAATATTACATATATTTTTTTATCATATGAAACGTTAATGATACATAGTTGTTTCTTTTACAGAAAACAAAGAAGAACCCCTTCATTTCCGACGAAGCAGGAGAAGGCACAGTAAGTATTCATTTAGTCATACGTTTTAATCTCAACAAACGGTCTATGAATGGTACAGTCCTCTTTAAATATTTCCATTGACGTCGTGAAAGTTGAATGGTATGATCAATCAATTCTGCATACAGATTTACTTCCATATTATCGTCACATACACCAATGTAAACTTTATCCGTTAAAGTAAATCTGTGTTGTATAGCACATGCACTATCATTTTTTGCACTTTCATGTTGTTTAACATATGTAATGCATGGTATTGTTGACATGTGTATAATTCCCACGAGACATATAACTGTAGTGTATGCAAGCATTAATATGCCTATACGCTTAATAAGTTTCATATGTGAATTGAGGAAAACAAAATCATTGTTACTGTCATTTTCTGTCGTTACTGAAATATCCATGTGATTATTTTCTTCACTTCTTTCCATGTTGAAATATGTTGAATAAATGAAAGAAAATATCATAATACGTTTGTCTTTAAATGAAAGTTATGTCTTATTTGTATCTTATATTCTTTTAGAGGGGTGGTTGGAGAACAAAAAAGACAGAGAGCTCCGAAGAAGAAGAATCAGATGAATCAGAAGAAGAAGAAGAAGACAGTGACTTTTGAAAAAATAATAAAAAAAATTAAAATAAATGATGTCAATAAATACTTTAGAACTTATAACGATAGAAAAAATAGTTGTCATATGCCGTAGTTTACATCATGTACATAGTGTTGACATTAGAGATGTCACGTCACGTCACGTCTCGTCCGGCATTTTTTATGATATCTAAATAACCATTTAAATCAGTTGATAAATTTCTTTGCTCTAAAATTTCTTCATTAACAAGGTAAATATCGTGTAAAGAAAAATCAAAAGATAAGATGACATTTTTTTCTAGTATTGGTGTTGTCAGCTGAACTAAAACATCTCTAATGTCAACACTATGTAAACTAAGACATATGTCTACTATTCTTTCTATGGTTATAATTTATAATGTTTTCATATTAATATACTATTTTTTTTTCTTCAAAAAATAGACACGACGTGATGTTCAGATGGAATCACTATCTTCTTCTTCTTCTTCTTCTTCTTCTTCTCCTCCTTCGTCGGAGCTCTCCGAGAAGAGAATTTTCTTCTTTTGTCTCCAACCACCACTCTAAAAGAATATAAGATACAAATAAGACACAACTTTCATTTAAAGACAGACGTATTAAATGACAGTAACAATTTTGTTTTCCTCAATTCACATATGAAACTTATTAAGCGTAAATGCATATTAATGCTTACATACACTACAGTTATATGTCTCGTGGGAATTATACACATGTCAACAATACCATGCATTACATATGTTAAACAACATGAAAGTGCAAAAAATAATAGTGCATGTGCTATACAACACAGATTTCCTTTAACGGATAAAGTTTACATTGGTGTATGTGACGATAATATGGAAGTAAATCTGTATGCAGAATTGATTGATCATACCATTCAACTTTCACGACGTCAATGGAAATATTTAAAGAGGACTGTGCCATTCATAGACCGTTTGTTGAGATTAAAACGTATGACTAAATGAATACTTACTGTGCCTTCTCCTGCTTGGTCTGAGATAAAGGGATTCGGCTTCTGTTTCTTTGATTTCTGTAAAAGAAACAAGTTACTTTACTATGTATCGTTTACGTTTCATATGATAAAAGAAAATAATATGATTTAGTTTTCGTTTTGTTTTATATTCCATTACAAAAAAAAAAATGATCGTTGAAAGATAAGAATTATTTTCGTTAAATCTTTTATTTTTTTTCCTACCTTATTTGTCTGGACTTCTTCCTCATCTCCTTCTTCAACCTTGCGTTTATCACCTTTTTTCTGAAATGTATAGACAGATATATTTATATAGAAAACAATAACATTCGATGTTAAATGATGATAGAATGTTTATTTGCTTTAGAAAAACAGTTTGGAAACTTTAATTTCTAAAATACTTATATATTTTTAACTATTTAACAGAAAATATATAGATTTGTGGAAATAAAACACACACACACACACACACAAACACTCACTTTTGCTGCTTTCTCTTGGTTTTTATTACCGCTTGCTTTGTCCTGGAAACAAAATAGAATGTATTAACGTCTTCATTCAAGTAAAAAGAATTCTATCATGCATTTTAATCAATTCACCTTAAAATTTCAAAATCTGCACAGAAAACTGATGACAAACTAATTCGTGTAATTAAAATCATTTGTGACTATAAAATACTTTAACCGTTATATACTGCATATAGGTTTAATTGCTTACTTTAATTACTTTTTGATTTAAATGGGGAGTTGTCTCATGGGCGCTCATGCCACATCCTCGTATTTATATTCCTTCATATTACAGATTATTATCATAAAATGAACTTACCCTTTTCTCCAGCTCTTTCTTCATCGACTCCATTCTTTTCATTATGAGTGCAAGTTTACCCCACTCATCAGTTCCAAGGCATATCCCCGAACCAAATTCGTCTTTTTTTTCAAGATAAATATAAAAAAAATCCTCATGTTTTTTAACCTTAACAACCTTACCCCGTCCAAAGGTCTGGTAAAAGTAGTTGTCGCCCTTCTTATTATTTAGGTATACCATTGTTGAAGTCGATATGACATACAAGACTTATTCCAGTGCTTATATACAAGAAAGTGCGGGCGGTTGTAAAAATAATTATTATCTTTAATTACTAATTATCACAATTAATGTCAAAGACAAAGGTCTGTAAAGTATTCAACATTCTCTAGTACACGCAGTATAATTATTTTATCGTATAACTCCTTCGCTGGATATGATGTTTTCCAACGGACTGGCTTCCCACGAGTATATGGACTTCGCTCATTGTTCACATGCATGAAGGAAAAAAAAAACAACGAGGAACTGCTATCTAATTTCTTTTTTTATTTCAACAAAAAAACAATTATGAAATTTAATATATAATATATACATCATCAGACATCTTCTTAAAATCAGTAAGTTAAGAAAGAAAGAAAAAAAAAGCCTCAAATATTCTTACATGAAAATGAATATATAATAGATCTAATAAAAATTCATCACAAAAAAAACTTTTACCATAAATAAGTTAACTCCATTTAATGCTATAATCTTTTTTTTCATACTTAAAGTAAAACATTATTGAAAACAAAATATATTAACCACTTACTAGAAAGCTTCAAATTTCCAAAATTTCTTTTCTGTTAACTTATGAAATATTTTGTTTGCAATTGTTTTTACCATAAATTTTTATTCTAACATAAACATTTATAAATATATATATATATATATATATACATGCATCATGAATTAAAGCACCTTCTTAAATACTTACAATGTAAAATGTAAAACATTTGGATTTCTAGTAAATGAGATCTGACTTTGTTGAACGAAAATGAATATATTTAACAGAGAAAAAAAAATCATCACAGAAAACTTTAACTGTAAAATTTGAATTTTTTTTTTATTGCTTTTATACTTAAAATCCAAAACATATTCGTAACAATATAAAAAAAAAAATATGTAAGCTTCAAATTCTCCAAATTTCTTTTCTAATATGAACCATTTTTTTGTATATACAAACCGTATATATATATATAAAACGTATATACATCATAAAGCACCTTCTTGAATACTTGGAATGTAAAAAAAAAAGTCACATTTGGATTTCTTGTTAATGTATTTCAATATAAACATTTCTATAAAAACATATATAAATATATACATAAAGCACCTTCTTGAATATTTGAAGAAAAAAAAAACATTCGGATTACTTGTCAATGAGATCATGGTTTTGTTTTGCATCAAAAATGAATATTTAACAGAAGAAAAAAAAATCATCACAGAAAACTTTACCCGTATATAAGCTACCTTGACTTAACGATATAATGAAAAATCTTTGAGTGTTTCTTTTTATATTTAAATTCAAAACATACTAATATTATTCAAAAAGATATTAATTGCGTACACGGTAACTTTCTTATTTCCCAAGTTTCCTTTTTGATATTAACTATTTTATGTGTATTTGTTTTTACAATAAACCCTTCAAAGTCCATCAACCCGAGGGAAAAAAACCACTATAAGACAAACAGTATTTGCACTAAGATCATGCATCTTGATATGTAAACAATACATTATTGTCCTTTAAATCAATCATATTTTGTATTGAAACACAACAGACTATCTCCGATATATAATAAAATGCATGTTATCATTAATCAAAGGTAAAGAAACAATTATACATGTAGGTAATAAAAAAAATTGTCATAACAATAGATTATTGATCACGTTAAACATGAACTAAGAAAAAAAAAAGGATTACACACATTTATCATTCTATTGATATAAGAAGTAAAGCAAGGTCTTCAAAATCAATTTATTAAAATGGAAGAACTGGATGAAATAACGACAGAGTTTGGCTTTTCCGTCTTTCCTTCGTGTGAATTAGTGGATTTCTTGTTCTTCTTTAAGTACATGTAAGCCCACAAATCGCTTTGATCTTTTTCATCATCTATATTTGAGGGAGCAATATTTCCCAGGGAAGAATGAGGAGTGTTATTATAACTGTCAACAAAATTCTGTAATTTGTCTATATAACGATTAGTTCTTTCTTTCGTTAGAAATCGAAAAATATTTCGTTTCAGCGTCAAAATCACACGTTCAGCGAGACTGGCCTTAATTGTAGTGTTTAAAGCAAAATGGTGGTAGACATTCTTGCTCTTCAACAACCACTTTCGACCTGTAAAGGAAAATTCACCGCCTGAATCTGTCCTTAACTTCAAATATCTTTTGAAACGCTTTTAACACTTCATTCCCTGTTTTAGTTTTCAATGCTTCAAGCCATAGATATCGACTAAAACAATCAATAACGATTAACAAGTGTTGAAAATTGTCGTTTAAGGAAGAAATTGAACTTAAAGTTGCAAGGTTGGCGTCAAACATTTCCAATGGCTCTGTCACAATTATTCTGGGAGTCTTAAATCGTCTTCGAATGGGTTTTTGAAGCGTATAGTCATCCTTGCTTTGTAACCATTTTCTTATTTTATAAAGTCCCGGAGGATTCTTTTTCTTTTTCTTCAAAACCTCGTGAATCTTTTGCGGACCTGCATATGCTGCTCCATTCTGTAAATTATAGTAGACGTCTTCGATCAATTTGTCCTCTTTTGCAGATGTCATATTTGAACATTTGTTTTGCAAGACGATTAATTTTCGAAATACGTTCTTCACTCTTCCAACTAATAGAATACCAGTCTGGTGTACGAAGACGTAAAGAATATAGCAGGAATAAATGTTCTGGAATGTTTCTGCTGGATACATACTTCTTTCAAAAAATCATGATATAACTCTTCTAATGTAATATTTAGAATTAAATCATAAAAAGTTTTATCTTTTTTCACATTTTTTACAACGTAGTCAGCGTGAATAAATTCTAAAACATTGTCTAATTTCCTAGTTATCAATTCAACTTCAACTTCATCCATAAAAAAATTGGTTTTTTTTTTTTATTCGAATGTAACATTAAGCGTGAAAGAAGACATAAACTTCTTTTATATCAGTGTTATGATTACATAATAAACATAAATATCTCTTCATTTGTGACATATTAATTATAAAGATTTGTTTAATAAAATCTACATAAAATCCATGCACTTCGTGTACCTACACCCATAAAACTAACACCTCAAAACACTGTATTTCCATCGCTTGGTATAGACTATAATGCGTGGGTTTTAATTACTCTTAGGGATGTAGTCCCGTTCACTTTGCATTGATTTTACGATTTCTTTATTACCCTTTGGAATGTGTCCCAGTATTAGCCTATTTATACTACTCCTGTAATAGCTGCTCTTCTTGTTCCATTTGAATTAATAGAAACAACACTGTCGCCTTTCTTGTTCTCATAGAATCATATGATATGAACTCCATGATTTGTGAACGTCATTCTTAACTGTCGTATTAGACTGACCAGTGCATATCGCGCATGGCACTTTAAATGTATTTTAGCGCGAAAATTAACTTACATTTAGCTGGATTTATTGCCGACGTAGTTCCATCTTGTCGCCTTCGTACTTTTATTCGATGGCAAGACGACGGGATTACGAGGTCTTCATGAAGTCGTGTTGCCATCGTAAGACCTTCGGGAAGCTTCGTGATTCATTCGTGTAGATATCGTAATGTCAAAACTGCCCGATGAACACGATGGAAACACGAATGCAATACGATGTCCAAAGATGCATTCCCGGTGACATTACGATGGTGAGGATGGTGATACGAACTCAATACGAACCCTCAATATCGGACGCACCTTCGGGGATTTTTTAACATGTTAAAAAAATTAGAACCCTTCCCGAAGTTGTCCCCGAAGGCTAGAAAAAGTGGCCGATGGTTAAAGATGGTTAAAGATGGCACTACGAATAGCCCGATCTGGATACGATCAGTCCCGATTTTGAAAATTTCCATAATCGTGTTGCCATCGGCGTAAAAATCGGGACAATGTGACGCGGGCATAATGATATGATCTTTCTAATTTTAGAGCCAAATAAGATTTTTTACCCAATTTCACGGTCTATTGAACATGGAAAATGATTATGCAAGTGGGGCATTCGTGTACTTTGGACACATTCTTGTTTATGCTATTTTTGTGTGATAGGTGTTTGAATAAATTCATTTCTAATTTCACCTCTCACTGAACTGTACGCATTTCAAAACATTTGAATACCTTCATTAAATGATATCACAAAGGATTTACAACAATGATACGGTATCTGAGTAAAAATTAGAGCAACAAAGAATATATTAATATGCTTACTGGTTCATTTTGTCTAGAATGTAAACATTTATTTGGATTGTCTGCAGAAACAAACCAATGTACTCCTTTAATCATGTTTGCATCCTCTACAAATTACATAGGGTCAGAGTTTGAATTCCGCATTAATGATGTTAAATTGTGCTTTTGTTTCACCAACATATTGCAGATACAAGTTTTAGAAGTAAGAACATACATGCTATTTTCTTCTTTACAATTATATGTATCAAATAAACATTTTATTTACTTTTGATTGTTGCTCTGAGACTGTACTGACGTAAGTATCTCTGACGTTGGCGTCCTAAACGTACATTACATCACCGTGTTTCTACTGCATGGTTAATAAAGACTCTTGTTTTTCATTTAAAATTTCACTTGAAGATCATTCAGGTTTCGAAAAGTCATACCTATATATAGATGCGATATTAAATCCACTTATTAGAAAGGGTAATATGCAATGAGATGTAATTGCTTTCGGACAATGAAATGAGACAACAAAAGGAATCATATATCACTGTAAAAATCGTGCTTAGAAATTAAACACTTGCGTTACATAGGAAAATCTTTCTGTCGTTAACTAGAGCAAAGTAAGGTTTGACTTAAGTTGCTTACTGAGTTGTCCCTAACGGTACTCTATTTTGCCTTCCGATGAACCGATTCGTTTTGCTTTAGTGATTTGACTGGATCGAAAGCTTATATAGAGAAGTTTTTATTTAGGTCACAACCGTTTGTAGAGAGAAACTGGATGGTGCTTGCCATTTTCTAATAGTATGGAAAAGTTGCGATTACCGCGTCTTTTAAACGTTGTTTTTCAAAAGACGCAATTTTTCGTATGCAATTGAAACTTAAAATGCTATTTTATAGAATGATGAACTTATTACAATGATCTCAAAACACTTCTTGTAGATGTTCTTCAGTATCGTTCCAATGTATACAGATGTTATCAGAGACAAAATTTATAAAAAAAATATGCTTTTTTTTAAACGAATAAATACACAAAATGAAAAAAAAGATTAATCATGTCCTTTCGTTTCAATGAAATCTTCTCGAAAAGTTAACACCTAGCTATAATTGTGCACCGATAATTTATCATAGTGTATTAAAGTGAAAAGACTGCACACTCATGTGACATGTGCAAATTACTTGAAGTAAATTTGTACAAAACCTTTCAGCTCAAAGCGGACAGACAGTAAATAAATAAGTATCAATCAACGAGTTTCTTGATCACACATCAAACGTTACTAACAACTTGAGAAAAAAATAATCATTGGGCCAAAACATATTAGATTGTTACATAACATGTCCTAATTACTCTAACAGATGTAAACTAATTTGTAAAATGTCAAATAAATTTACTAACAAATAGTTTTTACTGCAAATATTATTGATGAAAAATGACATAGCAATCCATAGCCTATTTACTTCTGTGTCTATGTAGTAATATTATACATGCCAATTTATAAAGTATTTGTGCAGCAGATTTTTAAAGTACATGTGTGGGCGACAATGTTTGGAAGTGGGGAAGATTCATTTCTCACGAGGAGTTTGACTGGTTCCTTTTCCTTGATCTGTTGGTATGACTACGAAGGTATAACTCAAAATACTCGTATGGTTGCTATGAAAAAAAACATTACGAAGAGTAAACATGAAGAAGACATTCGATCAAAACAAGAATGATTTAAAGAATAATCCCTGATTCTTAAATTGCGGATTATTCGAAAGAATCTATATCTATCACAAAAGTTGAAAGAAATCATAGTGGCTCCTGTGAGCTTAAATCGCTATCCTGGTAATTATACCATTTATTTAAATGCTCCAGATAAAGTATGACAAATAATATCTTTCTGATACTTTAAAATTTCATGAAAGCAGGCACAGTTGTTCAGGGTAGAATTTCTTTGAAAATTGGTCAGTCAGAGTCAAAGATTACCTCTGGAAAACTTGTTTCATCCGAATGGAATCACATTAGGTTTAAATGTGGACGAGCTTCAATTCCACACATCATTTATGCGAAGTCTGTTTAAAATTTACTAATGTTTCAATGGAGCATCTGTGTCCCTTATACCATAGTTTTAACCCTTCCATCCCCAATAAACATACAATGAGCATCCAATGGAGAGGGTCTCCCAATCATCAATTTACGGCCATATAATGGTCATGCCTTTCAATCGATCGGTAAACCGTCTTTTGAATCCTTTGCAAAAAAAGTTACCATACTTCATCCACGATCAGTTTGGATAAAATATGCCGATTCGTTTCAATGAAACACATATGACACTTTTTTTTCGTATATTTTCAACGGAAACTATGTGCCACTGATATGCCACCAGATTTTTATTAAAGCGGTCCCATAACTTTGAAGAGCCCCCTCACCAAGAGTACATTGAAGTTTCAAGATTTTTTCCTTAAAGGTTAAACGAAGGAGATCCTTCAAGACTTGTCATTTGCTATCTCAACTCATTCAACCAATCGGCCAAATAAATTTTAAACGGACATTTCTTATTTTGTTACAGGTATCCGGTATATTTTAGGGGTGGTACATGCCGTGAAAAAACTGTATGACCTTGCACGTACCTAACGCGCGTTACCCGTACGCGTGCTTGCTAAAATATCAATTTAATCTCACGTCCAGTAAAGAGCATGTTAACACAATTATCAAATAAATTGATTCAAAATTTCTTTCATTATTTGACAATTTAGTTAGTTCAGGTGTATTCCATACTTCCATGTAAATGAAAATGATACTTTCGTGCGTCCGAAACACTTATCTGGATGTACCTTCAACAGGAATGCTTAAACTCCAAAAAATTGAAAACCAAGGCTACATTGTATGTATAAATACATTGAAATATCCGAGACTTTATGAACAAATGGAGTTTAGTTTAAACATATTTTATTTGCATAAGTAGCAAAAGGGATTGGACACAAGTTATAACAACATTAGAGACGTCCTCTCCCAATATAAATATAAACACAAAGTACATTAGATAATGGCGAAAAAAAGAAAAAAAAACATAGTAGTAATGCATGTTCATGTAATACATACTTCAAACAAAAATTAGAAATAAAAAGAAAAAAAAATACAATATAATAAGGAATAATAATGAAACAACTGGACTGGAGTGAAAGGTTGTAAAGTAGAAATTTAGAACGTTAATTGATTGTTTTAAATCTTTGTGTTATTCTGATATAAGATTGTACGGACTCAAAAATGTCTTTGTTTTGCTGAAAAGAAAGGTCACCGTCACCAGCTAACAGAAGCTCAATGGATATAGCATAACGTTCTAATTAAGAAAACAGTATTTCTCTTGCTTCGTTGTGAAAAGCGCACTCTAAAAAATAGTGTATACTATCCTCAACAGGGTGGCCACAGCTGCATGCCGGATTTGCTTTAATATTAACACGATGTAAATCTGAATTTAAAGAACTGCACATATTTCTCAAACGTGTATGAATGATATTAAGTTTTCTATCCCCACAACTAAAATAGGAAGGTGGCTGTATCAATTTGGACTTCATCTTTCGTTTAAAAATATTTATATTTTTGGACGTACGTATGTCGGGGGTAAGTCTATTCCATTCAATAGTAGTGGATGGGAAAAAAGATTTTCTAGTTATGTCTAGTCTATAACCGGGTACTACATAATTATTACTGTTTCGCAAATCGTAGTTAGATACTTGACCAACAAGCGGGGGCATTAAATCACAGAGATAATCAGGGGCAGTCCCATCATGTAAAGAATAGAACATATTGAGCTTTCTGGATTTTCTTCTGTCCACAAGCAATTGCCAGCCAGTTTCAAAATATATAGCTTCCCGACTAGCAAACACGGGCAACCCAGTTACTAACCTCCCTGCTTCTAACTGAACATGTTCTAAATTGTCGGCTTCTTGTTGAGTACAACCATCCCATAACTCACATGCATATTCCATAAAGGGTCTTATAAAAGTTAAATATATACGAGCAAGATAATTTCTATTCAATACATATTTCAATTTTTTAAGAACATTTAATCTTGTGCTTGCACACTTTAAAATATTTTCTATATGTGTATGGAATTTACCATTGGAATCAAAAGTAATCCCTAAGTGTTTATGACAGGAGACAAATTCTACTAATTGGTTTTGAAATTCTATTTCAATATCATCTGGGGAAGTATGGCAGGAGAATATCATAGCCTTTGTCTTATTAGGGTTAAAATTAATAAGCCAATCTTGAACAAATGGAACCTACAAATCATAGTCGAAAGTCATCTAAGGTCAACCTTGTCCGCGGGATTTATAAGAGAGTTTTTTAGTACGTGTTAATTTATCAACGGTGAATTTAAGGAGAAGAAAAATGTTATAAAAAATGTCAATACCAAAGCACTGCACTACAATTGAGTGTGCGTGGTTGCTAAAATACAAACGTTTAAAAAGTTTAACAAATACATTGAACTGAAATTTCATTTTATTAGTTGACAATTTTGTTAATTCATGTGCGTTCCATACTTTCACACTTTTTAAATGAAAATAATTTGTTCGTGTGTGCGAATTGCTTATTTGGATTTACCTATAGCAGGAACGCTTAAACTCCCCAAAAAAAAAGAAAACATTGAAACATGAGCGACTGCATGTATGAGCAAATGGGACTTATAAATTACAGTCAAATTCAGCTCAGGTCAACTTGTGACTTTGTCCAAGGGATTTGCAAGCGAGTTACTTATAGTCATTTCTTAATTTATCAACAGGGAATGGTAGAAAAAAAACCATATGCTATAAAAAAAAAAAATGTCTATACCAAAGCCCTGCATGCATGAATTCTAACATGATGATGATGTAAAACATGGAATAAGAAAATAAGAAAATGTCAAATATTACGTAGTTTTCTTAATCATCGACCTTTAAAAGTGTTAATTGTTTTGTTTTGAAGTTAAATCTATATACAATGTTTTCATGGGTAATTACAAGTACTGCATGTTCTATTCTATGCACGCTGCAAGAACATTATCACCTGCCGAGAACAGATTTTTTACAACGCCATCTGCATTTTGGAGCCACGTGTTATTAGATCTGATAATACCAAACGTGTTTGACTGCATCCCAAATCTCGTTACGTCATATTATTGTGAATTATTGTCAGCACACATGAAGCTTTTAACCAGATTTATATATATATACCATTTCAGCCTCAATTTCAGCTTTCATTCATGCAAGCTGTTGTCTTTCTTGCATGCGACAATTAATGATCTAGCTTGTAAAATATCAAATAGCATAAAACCGATAAGCTTTTATAGTTATTTTAGTAAGCACATTGATGTATCTACCGATCAGTCAAATTACGTAACTATTAATATGTTTTTAATATCTATGTGTACGCGAAGTATTGGCAGTATAGTGTTGATTCCCTGCAGAGACATCAACATCTTCACGCGGAAGTAAAACAAGCAAAGAAATGGATCTGTTGATTGTTGGTTATACAAGGGATTTAACCAGATAAATAGGTAAAGGCAAATAATCATTTTACTATTGATATTTGAAACGTTTGTTTTGTAATTAATCAAATGCAGATTTTGATATTTGAAAATTAGTTTTACAATTATACGTATTGTTTTATATTTGTTTTTATCTTTAAATTTCTTAAATATTTTTTTGGTTTATTTCTATGAACAAAATCTCTGCTTCTTCTCGAACATTGTCGGAGGTATTGTTCTATGTTGTTTATAATGAATAATATTTTTTATCATAAAGAACTATGTTCATAATTTAAACAGCAAAATATAGTCGCAATAACCGATTAAAGTAAGAAAAAGTATCCATGTGAAAAGGAAAACATAATTATTCTAATTTGTCGTCATGGTCGTTAAATATTTTATTATATTTTTGGAAATATTTTTTCTTGGTTCAAATATGTAACTTCAGATAAAAAGTTTATGAAAATAGATTTAGTTGAGAATACAACTCATTTTGATCGTCCTGATCATACATGAAATATCTGCCACTGGTGTTAAGCAACAACCAATAATTTTGAACGTGCAGATACCCCTAAATTTATGTTGACTGTAATATAACATACGTTCTTCGTCCTATAATTAAATTTTGTCAACGTAACTATATGGCCTAGACCAACATTTATAATGCGTCCCCATTTACCCCCTCCACCCAATGAAAAA
This sequence comes from Mytilus edulis, assembly GCF_963676685.1. Lineage (NCBI taxonomy): Eukaryota > Metazoa > Mollusca > Bivalvia > Mytilida > Mytilidae > Mytilus > Mytilus edulis. Next base: position 11,152,242 of record NC_092357.1, read on the forward strand.
ACAAACCAAGATGACGGAAAAAGTAAGACAAACGAATGTTTAATTGCATAAAATTTAACGGGATCTAATTAGAGTATCAAAAAAACGTCCACATTCAATTTATGTAAAGGGTTAAATCTTGGAGGTTAGTTCAAAAGATTGATAGATTGAATTAAAATAAGCTCTATAAATCTTTTAACTGCAGAACTACTGGTTTATACGGGACAAAACGATGTTTTTGGGAAGCGGCAATCCTAGTATCTTTGATTCAGAGGCGGTTTTTAACATGGAAAATGGGAATATCTTCAGGTCACGACAAGGGCACAAAAGAACTATTAAATCCAGACCTCATCTATAATACACAGTAACATTATCTTAATAAGCAAAATCAGAATAGTTGCATTATGTTTTTATGTGTCTGATGCCATAAGTTATATCTCAATAATAATATAATAGGTGTAATTAACTTCCACATTCCACAGGGGTCGCTGCTAGTTTACACGTCAATATAGATCCAATCAAATACCAATAAAAATAGAACAATATGACACGTGTCTGTAAACAGCTTAGTTATCTGATATCCCTGAGATCGTGTCTGTAAACAGCTTAGTTATCTGATATCCCTGAGATCGTGTCTGTAAACAGCTTAGTTATCTGATATCCCTGAGATCGTGTCTGTAAACAGCTTAGTTATCTGATATCCCTGAGATCGTGTCTGTAAACAGCTTAGTTATCTGATATCCCTGAGATCGTGTCTGTAAACAGCTTAGTTATCTGATATCCCTGAGATCATAGTCATTTGAAGGGGGTTTATGTATCGTCGTCCTAAACGTCTATGAACTACTTGCCACTGGATGTTTATGATACGTGTCTGTAAACAGCTTGGTTCGGTGTGAGCCAAGGCTCCGTTTTAAAGACCTTACTTTGACCTATACATGCTATAATGTGTTACTTTAACAAATTGTGACTTGGAAGGAGAATTGTCTTATTGGCACTCATACCAAATCTTCTTATTTCTAGTTATTTGATCATACTTCGTATACTGTTCATAGTCATTTGAAGGTGGTCTATGTATCGTAATTTACTGTCGTCCTGAACATCCATGAAATACTTGCCACTAGACGTTTTGCAAGTTAATCGTGTATACTGTTCATAGTCATTTGAAGGTGGTTTATATATCGTAATTTACTGTCATCCTGAACATCCATGATGAAATACTTGCCACTTGCCGTTTTACAAGTTAATTGTATACTGATCATTGTCATTTAAAGGTGGTTTATATATCGTAATTTACTGTCGTCCGTAACATCCATGAAATACTTGCCACTAGACGTTTTGCAAGTTAAATGTATACTGTTCATATAGCCATTTGAAGGTGGTTTATATATCGTAATTTGTTTTCGTCCTGACCATCCATGAAATACTTTGCCACTAGACGTTTTGCAAGTTAAATGTATACTGTTCATAGTCATTTGAAGGTGGTTTATATATCGTAATTTACTGTCGTCCTGAACATCCATGAAATACTTTGCCACTTGCCGTTTCGCAAACATTAATCAATCGTAAAAAATTTGAAATCCAATCGGGTAGCGCCTAGACTTGCTACAATTCCCCCCTTTTTTTTAACTAACTTATATGTTTCCCAAAAAATGATGCATAATGTCAGTTTAAGGAGAATCTCTTAGTTATAGCATTACCCTGCTCTCACTGTAAAGTTAAACCTTTACCATTCGTATAAGAGCATAATGAGTTTTAGGAAGTTTGACCCCAGCTTGTCTGGCAAAACAGCAGTTGGATGTCAGAGTAATCTCGGACTAGAATACATCCAACTTACTTAAGTTATTGTTCTATTTTTTTTTGTTGCTTTGTGCTGTATGGTATTTTATTTTACATGTTTCTGGATTGTTCATATCTTTCATCGTATTCAAAATAATGTCTTAAAATACCGGAACCTTAAAATGACTTCAATAAGCTAATAAAACTAGTAATTAAAAGAGGGATTTGTTTTCAAACACATCAAATACGGCTATGTGAAATATAATTCAAGATCAAGCTTATGCATTTCCGAATTAAATCTTTCGGTTGGTTTAAAATGTACACGTTTGTCCTTGATCTCTTCTTACCTTCCTATCTGATGCATTTGACGGTTTTATCGCCAAAGTGCTAAACTATATCTTTGAAGCTGTCAAAACATTGAGAAACTTTCTCCAAGATCAATACATATAGATATTTACTTTGTTGCAAATTGATTGCTGCATAAATCCTATAAAATACGTCACAATGAAACAATTACATTGTATAGAGTAAACTACACTGAATTAATTACACCGAATGTATGTAAGCATGTATATTAATAAAACATTTAAACTATATATATGACTATATCATAAAAAAAATACGTTGGTACAATTCCTAAATGAAGTGAACGATACTTGTAGATAGTGCGAACAGGTGTAATGAATTTGTCTAAGGGGGTTGCACCAGTTAGATTGATGAGAGAACGGAATTAATTTGGCACGTGTAGCCTCTTTCTGATTAATGCAATTGTCATAATTTGACGAAGATCATTCATGTATCCATGTGCTGATATCATATTTAACATTTAACCTTGAAGACAAATAGTGAGAGTAAAAAGTTATTTTTCAATCCGAATCGAATGTCAAGGATTTTTCGGAATAAAAATGTATGTTGCCTTGTAAGAAAAAGAATATTTGTACAAGTAAGTGTTTCTTTTTTTTTTTTTCGTCTTTTGTGTTTTTAACATTCGTGCATATTTTCTTTTCTTTTTCAAAATATTTTTTTGATTATCTTTGATTTGTTATGGTTTATTTTGATTACTTGATCAGTACATCAAGCACGACTTTTTGTCTTTATTCTCCCAAAAATGTTTTTGATTGAAAGACCAGTGGCAAATATTTCATGAATACTCATGACGTAAAACTATAAACATGATAATTGTGGAATAAAAAATTAGCCAGTGTTTTTATATATATACAATACAAGTAGCGATTCTTTAAACAAAACTACATAAACAAACTCTCTGCTCAAATATCGGTCTTTTTTGGTTTTATGATGTTTCACGCAATTTGCCACTGAGTGTTTAACATTAAATATTTTATCTGAACAAATAATTTCTTTTTATAGTCAATAGCAGTGGACTTGTATTCATATTATGACTAGTTTGACAACGAAAGAAGAAGTGCACGTCATCCTCTTATGCATCAACACTTCAAGTTCTTAAGATAAAAAGGATTTATTTTTCATATTGCCTTAATTCTAATGCTTACTATTAGAAATAAATCTCGGCATTTGAAAACGTCATTTTTCTTCTGCAATAGTTATCTCTTATAAACTGTAAAAGCATTTAATAAATGAAAAAAAAAATATATATCAGATATTTCCAATTGCAACATTCGATTTTCTGAACTTTATAAATATTTTGTCAGACTAAGATTCAAGTCAGACTTTGATTGATCGGTCTTCAAAAATTCATCAATTTCTTACGATTAGAAATTGTATAAAATGTCATTGAGAGTTTTCATCATCGTAATCATCTGCACAGAGATTTACAATCAGTAAATGATTCACTTAATATAAAGACCTGTTGGTTAAGTGCTTGTAAATGAGTTGTACTTTGTTAGCAATTAGATGATGATATTTAGTAATTGGTCAGTACTCTCGTTATTATATAAATATTTCCTAAATATGATATAACCAATTAGCGCGACCCACTCTTTATTTTGTTTACGGTAAAGGACAAACAATTGTTAGCTACATGCAAATTTTCATTTGTATTAAAGATATTACTGGTCTTGGTATTAATCAAAATGAAGAGAGACATTGGGGCAAATAGTTATAACCACTGTCTCTAAAATAATGGTTAACTGCTACATTATTTATGGGACTGTCCCAAGTCAGAAGTCTGTAATTCAATGGTAGCTGTTGGTTTATGTCTGTCATATTTGTGTTTCGTAAATTCTATTATAGAGTTTAGAATACAGGTTTCTAGTTTTAATTGTTTCATATTTTTTATGATATATTAGGGCATTTTATAGTTGATAATACGGGTTTGATTTTTCTCATCGTTAAATGTCTTACGGTAACCTGTCTGTACGGTAATCTGGTATACCCCAAGGCACAGTCCTTGGTCCATTACTGTTCCTGGCCTACCATTAACGACATGCCAGAAACAGCATCTACATTAGAGACCAAATTATTCGCGGATGACAGCCTACTCTTTCGTACCATTACCAACCAAGCAGACAGTGAACTTCTTCAACAGGACTTAACAGCATTGGAAGACTGGCAGATGAGTTTTAATGCCAAAAAATGCCTCGTCATTAGAAATATCACAAAAAATCGACCAGTGATACAAACATCCTACCAACTACACGGTCATACTCTAGACACAGAGGTCATACCCTAGACACAGAGGTCATACTCTAGACACAGAGGTCATACTCTAGACACAGAGGAAGCAAGTAAATATCTTGAAGTAACCATCAGCAACAACCTAACATGGGATAAACACGTACATAGATAATACAGTAGGCAAAGTAAATAGAACGTTGGGATTTATACGTAGAAACCTCTAAGGCTGTACAAAACCTGTAAAGGCAGCTGCATATGTATCCATGGTAAGACCTGCAGTGGAATATGCAAGCACAGTATGGGACCCAACCACCCAAAATAAAATCAAGGCAATAGTCCATTTGCCAATTACCGATTTGATTCTGTTATTACACACTTTTTAAGCAAATTACTTCCCTTTGTCAGTCGTCGACTGGTTCCATACCGGACAATATTGGCATTTTCCAATGCAAAGCATGATGAATTGAAAGTGAAGTATCGTCGGTTTAACTAATTATTCATTAAAAATAATTTCTGATGTCAAAAGTATTTAGCTGAACAACAAATTAATGTAATTATAAGATTTAAAAACCATAAAGATTACTCACATTACGCACAGGTAAATTTGCTCTTTCTGCTGGCTCTCCATTTAAATAAAAATTAATGTCCCTTATAAGGGAGACAACTTAAAAAGGGATCTCTAATTAAAGAGTCAATTACGGGAATTGGCAAGTAGCCTATTGAACAGGTACAGAAAAGAGCTGCACGATTTGTGAATAACAACTACACAGACCGAACACCTGGCTGTGTCACAAATATGGTCAAAAATCTAAAGTGGGAAAGCCTTGAAGAACGGAGGAAAACAAACAGATTATGCATGCTATTCAAGATCCAGCATGATCTTATAGACATAGACCGTCACCAATATTTGACCCCGAATGATAACCGGACCAGAGGTAAAAATCGCTTCTTCCAAGAAAGAACAAGTACAGACACCTACGGCCAATCTTTCTTCCCGAGGACAATTAGGGACTGGAACAACCTACCAACAACAGTAACAGCGTTGAGGGATTCAGATCTGCACTAAAGGCATGCTCTGAAAGGAAGTAGGAAAAACCAGTTGTAAATAATTTTATATATATTTGCTAACGTTTAATGTCATTTGTAAATAGCCAAGAGAAAACTTTCTGTGTTGCCCGACACTGCGTAAAGTTTTCGCGCGGAACCATTAACATTCAACTTTGAATCCGGTTCCTTACCTGGAAGAATGTTACTTTTTATCTTCGACAAATAGAGTGGATTGTTGTCGCATGAATCATGGAAATAATATTTAAATATTCCTTCCATGCATGAAGTAAACATAGCAATGCAATACAAAGTAATTTCTCAATCGGCCACCGCGAAAACATGTTCAACCCCGCCCCATTATGTGCCTGTCTCCGGCCAAAAGCCTGTATTTCACTGGCTGTCGATTGTTGCTGTGTTTTATATTTGTTTTTTCTTTCATTGTGTTTTACATAGATCAGACGAATAGTTTCTCCTTTAAGTTGTTTTTTATTTGATATTTTGGGGCATGTTATAGCTTGCGACTATGCGGCTCGTGGTTTTACTTATTGTTGAAAGCCGTACGATGATCTATAGTTGCTAACTTCTTTGTCATTTGGTATCCGGGAGAATTGTCTCATTGTCAATTTTACCACATCTCCTTACAATGTGTTTTTATAAGGAATCATATAAATATATGAAATAGAGGGGGAAACATAACAAACTTAATATCGTCTGTCCCAAGTTTGAAATAAAGAGAGAAACAATTTAACGTTAAATAGTTGAAAGCATAACAAATTAAAAAGAATCCGTCCCAAGTTTGAAATAGGGGGAAAGTAGGACAAAAACATCGTCTGTCCCAAGTTTGAAATAGATGGTGAAACATGACACATTTGACATCATCTATCGTAAGTTTGAAATAGAGGATGAAGATGCCAAATTCAACAACGTCTTTACAAGTTTGAAAAAGAAGGGGAAACCATGACAAGTTTAACAGCGTTTCTTCCAATGTTAAATAGAGGGGTAAACCATTTCAAATTTAACAGCATCTGTCCAAAGTTTGAAATAGAGAGGAGAACCATTACACAATTAACAGCATCTGTTTCAAGTTTGAAATAAAAAGGGGGGGGGGGAGTATGAAAAATTTACCAGCCTCGTTCTCAAGTTTGAAATAGAGGGGGGGGAGACATGAAAAATTTAACAGTATCTCTCTGACGTTTAACATAGTTGGGGGAAACAGGACAAACTTAAAATCGTCTTTCCTAAGTTTGAAATAGAGGGGAAACATGACAAATTTAACAGCGTCGGTCCCAAGTTTGAAATAGAAGGGGGAAACATGACAAATTTAACCTCGTACGTCTGTCCCAGGTTTGAAATAGAAGGGAGAAACATGACAAATTCAACAGCGTCTGTCCCAAGTTTGAAATAGAAGGGAGAAACATGACGAATTTAACCTCGTCTGTCCCAAGTTTGAAATAGAAGGGAGAAACATGATAAACTTTACAGCGTCTGTCCCAAGTTTGAAATAGAGGGTGAGATCATGACAAATTTAACCTCGTTTGTCCCAAGTTTGAAATAAAGGGGAGAAACATGACAAATTTAACCTCGTTTGTCCCAAGTTTGAAATAGAAGGGAGAAATATGACAAATTCAACAGCGTCTGTCCCAAGTTTGAAATAGAAGTGAGAAACATGACGAATTTAACCTCGTCTGTCCCAAGTTTGAAATAGAAGGGAGAAACATGACAAATTCAACAGCGTCTGTCCCAAGTTTGAAATAGAAGGGAGAAACATGACGAATTTAACCTCGTCTGTCCCAAGTTTGAAATAGAAGGGAGAAACATGACAAATTCAACAGCGTCTGTCCCAAGTTTGAAATAGAAGGGAGAAACATGACGAATTTAACCTCGTCTGTCCTAAGTATGAAATAGAAGGGAGAAATCATGACAAACTTAACAACGTCTGTCTCAAGTTTGAAATAGAAGGGAGAAACATGACGAATTTAACCTCGTCTGTCCCAAGTTTGAAATAGAAGGGAGAAACATGATAAACTTAACAGCGTCTATCTAAAGTTTGAAATAGAGGGGAGAAACATGACAAATTCAACAGCGTCTGTCCCAAGTTTGAAATAGAGGGTGAAATCATGACAAATTTAACCTCGTTTGTCCCACGTTTGAAATAGAGGGTGAAATCATGACAAATTTAACCTCGTCTGTCCCAAGTTTGAAATAGAAGGGAGAAACATGATAAACTTAACAGCGTCTATCTAAAGTTTGAAACAGAAGGGAGAAACATGACAAATTCAACAGCATCTGTCCCAAGTTTGAAATAGAGGGGAGAAACATTACAAATTAAACAGCATCTGTCCCAATGTTGACACAAATGGATGAAATCCTGACAAATTTAACATCATCTGTCCCACGTTTGAAATAGAGGTGTGGCACCGTTAAAGTCCACAATTCCTCTAAAGTCCACAACACCGCTAAAGTCCACAACAAATTTCCGCTAAAGTCCACAACGCCGCTAACATCCACAAACTTTTCGTTAAAGTCCACAAAATGACCTCCGCTAAAGTCCACAAGAAAACGCCGTTAAAGTCCACAATAGCAAGTTCCGCTAAAGTCCACAAAAAAGAACCGTTAAAGTCCAAACCAATTTTTTTATTGTTAAAAACATAATATTCGTTATTCTTATCCCGTTAGTACAATACAAAGCATGGGCCTTTCTTCTCGGTAGTATTTTCTTTATCAGTTTGATACATGAAAAAAGTACAGCATCGTTATTTGATTTTGTTCTATCAATTTTGATCTTGATGGCCAATTTGGACATCATTTCTAAAAAGTGTGTTAATTTGTTATTTATTATGACTGCATTCAACAAGTAATTATTTTCTCTTATTCTTTGCATATAATCACTTTTTGACATAATTAATGTATAAAGCAAAGGTGCCTCATAATCTATAACATTTGAACTATAAGATAGTTCAACAATTGCTGGTGTTCGGGCTCAATGCAAGATACATTTAAACGTTCCTATCGCCTTTATTCTATATCCACATCCTGTCTTTATCCCATTCAACACCCGCCGATGCTCATAGACACTTATTTTTATTAGTTCTGGATTTCTCAACACACAAATACATCGGCAAGTGAATGCAAAAAAAATACATTTGACGGCATTTACAGTGGATTTTCACAAACCATTTGATGAAAGGCGCAGAATTGTCTGAATATATATTTGTTTATTTGGTCATACGTTTCTTCGGTTAGTTTTGTCACTTTTGGTGTGAATCAAATTTTTGGATAAGATATAAACTTTGTGTTATATTATCAGAAATTAAGAATTAACGCTTCAAAATAGATAAATTACCAAATAAACAAATAAACCTATGAGAGTTCTGCTTCTATTAGTACTAATTTTGATTAAAATCTTACATGAAATAATTCCTAAATATTTGTTATGAAAAATACCCGTAGATTTCATGATATACATAACAACTAATTGTAGGTGACACATACTTCTGACCATTATACTTTACTGGCTTGACGGTTTTTGAAGTACAACGTTCCTAAATGTTCTAAAAACTTATCTTCCAAAATATACATGTATGTACCTCCATAACTTCAATTGCAATTTGAGCCTTTGAACTCAGTTTATACTTAAAAATGTAGCGTCACTTTTTTGCTCACCTGAGCTTTTCTCATCACTTTACGTCCGACGTCGTCAGGCGTCGTCGTTAACTTTTACAAAAATCTTCTCCTCTGAAACTACTAAAACAAAGTGTAACAAAACTTATCCACAATCATCATAAGAGTATATAGTTGAAAAAATGTGTTCGATGACCTTGCCCGCGAACGAAGATGGCAGACATGGCTAAAAATAGTACATAGGGTAAAATCAGTTTTTGGTTTATATCTCTGAAACTGAAGTATTTAGAGCAAATCTGACGGTGGCAAAAATGTTTATCAGATTTAGATATATCTACCCTGAAATTTTCAGACAAATCAGACAACCAGTTGTGGGGTTGCTGCCCCTGAGTTAGTAATTTTATTGAAATTTTGCAGTCTTTTGCTATTATCTTAGATATTATTATAGTATCTAATGATATCCTATACTATAAATTATGATTTTAACCTTATTTTACATGATGTCCAAAGGATCAGTAAACACAGGTGAGCGACACCGGCTCTTTAGAGACTCTAGTTTATTTGGTTAAAGTTTTTATTTCATTTTCTGACTCTTGATAGATTTGACAAATGCACATGTATGGTCGACCTCATACTAAACCATATGAGCTCCAGTATACTTATATGGTTCAGACCGTAGAAGTAAGGGTTCACATACAAATGTACTCATATTGTCTGGAACATATATATACATGTAGCATTGTTGAAAAAAAATTTATAGTTGTTTATAATGTCTGTGTCATTTTGGTCTCTTGTGAACAGTTGTCTCATTGGCAATCATACCATATCTTCTTTTTTATATGCAAACCAATGAGTGATGGAAATCTTCTGAGCATCACAAAATGAATGAATGTGAGGTATTCTTTATCATTATTTTGATTTCAAACAAGAACATGATGGATCCAAGTCTATTTTTGAGATTTACGGACCGTTTTGGCTGCTGTGGAACCTAACAGACACTGAATGGAAATCTTACTTATGTTCTATAGATATTGCAAAGGAAATTTGTATGTCAAATATAGGCTCCAAATTATGTCTCCAGAATATACATAAAAAGAACGCTATGTTGGAGTTTCTTGTGGATGAACAAATATTTACTAAAGAATAAAAAGAGTATAATAGCTAGATAACTTTTCAGAAATGTTGTCTGTTTGATTGATAGAAAATCGCATTTAAATCGATAAAGCAAATACTATAATATTTTCATTCATCAAAAATATAATTTATGCTGACAAGATATACTTTCTAAGAACAAAAGTCCGTGCTTTTAATTAGGTCTATAATATCGGGTGTAAAAAACAGAAAATTGTTTTTTGATAATGAAAGAAAAATGTTTGGACTTTAACGGTGCTTTTTTGTGGACTTTAGCGGAACTTGTTATGTTATAGTGGACTTTAACGGTGTTTTCTTGTGGACTTTAGCGGAGGTCATTTTGTGGACTTTAGCGGAAATTTTGTGGACTTTAACGGCGTTGTGGACTTTAGCGGTGTTGTGGACTTTAGAGGAATTGTGGACTTTAACGGTGCCACAGAGGGGAAACCATGACAAATTTAAGTGTTGGTTTCAACTTTGAAATACTAGTAGACTGAGGATTAACCTTTAAAGTCTACAGCGTCTGTCCCAAGTTTAGTTAATCATCTTGAACTTAGATGTTCTCTCTGATGAGTTACAGTTGCGTGTATAATTTAGTTACACCTTCAAGACTGTTTTACATGCAAAGTAAATGAAGCATGATGTGATGTTTTTCTCTGACATGTACATGAATGTATGAATTTGCGGTGCTGCCAAACAACATTAGGCGAAGCAAATGAAAAGATTCGAGCACACAATGATTCGGGAATTATAAATTGAAACATTGCAATATTACCGATGGTTTGGCAATTTTAATAGCTTAATTATGCAGTATAACTCATTACAATTATGTATTTTCTGTAAAGTAAGCCAGTGTTAAGTTGTGTATTCTCTCTTTCACACAGTGCGATTACGGATAAGAATATATATCTCAAGTTTTTAAAGCGTTTTGGATTTCATGTTAAAAATAAATAAAAAATTCTTGTTTGTATTAAGTCATTTTTGATTCCTGATTTCTTTCCCGCATATTACGCAAGTTTTATTCCCCTTTTTTCAGGTCAATGTCCTAAGAACTGTTAGTAATCCCTATTTCATTGTCAAATGTCGGAACCATTTTATCAGAACTCCGATAAATAGCTATGTTGTCGTCTTTGTTAATAGTTTAGTTGGATCTGGATCTAACTAAATTAACTTGGAATAATCTAACATTGACTTACTGATGAAAGCAGTTATAACCACATTCCGTAAGGCTATCATAAAACTACCATTATACCGTTACGTAATGTTAGAACATTTGATTAAAATTCAAGTATCTTTATAGTTATAGTTATATTTGCTTCGTGCCAACCTGATGAGTCAAGCCGTTTCGAACTGATTTTAACAGGTTTTTTTCTTGTGTGGGTTATTCGGTCACTGTCCCAGTTGTGGGGATATTGGATGTGATGTGGTTGAGCTCTTGCGACAAACCTGTTTAACCTTATACCCGTGCTAGTCTTAGTTTCCAACCATTCACCAATTAATTGCAAATACGAGGGTACGAGGGGTTTGACAAAAGTCACAGAACCCATACCCCTGCACTTATAAATCATTTTATTTAGATACAGAGGCTATAGAATGTGTTAATAAATGTAAATATTTAGGGATAGTCTTTACTTCTAGTGGTCTTTTTCAACAGGGGAAAAAAGAGCTATTAAAAAAATCCTTAAAGGCAAAATTTAAGTTACAAAAATCCATGTTAGCTTGTAATCCAAGTATTGATACTGCAATCAATTTATATGATCACACAATACAACCAATTTTATTATATTGTAGTGAAATTTGGGTTTCATTTAAAATTAACTCTGCTGCTTGCAAGAAAAAAAGTGATTATCTATTTGATTTAATCTACATAAATGAATTTTGGAAAAAAATCACATTTCAGATATTTAAAGTATATTCTTGGTGTAAATAAGAAAGCCTCAAATTTAGCAGTGTTATAAGAGGTTGCAAGATTTCCTCTTTATTTTTCTGTCATTATATCTATGGTAAAATATGTACACAGGCTTAACAAGTTGGACAAAGGGTTACTTTATGATGCTTATGTTTGTAATAAAATTTTAGATGCAGAAAACATTAATTGTTAGTATTCATCTATGAAATATGTACTTCAATCACTTGATATACAAAATTTAGATACAAAGCTCAATAAATTAATTAAATTTGTAAAATGTAAACTTTGTTATAGTTTTAAAACATTTTGGTTGGTCAAAAGATCTGAAACCTTATCACAAGGTAATAGTAAATTAGAAAATTATTTCAACCTCAAGACTGACTTTGTAAAGGAGGCTTATTTCTCAATTAAAGATTTTAGTATAAGAAGAACTATATGTAAAATGAGAATAAGTGCTCATGATCTTAGAATTGAGAAAGATAGATATAGTAAAAAATACATACAGAGAACTCAACGTCTATGTCATCACTGCTTATCACATGGATCAAATTCTATTGAAGATGAGACCCATTTTACAGTAAATTGTCCATTATATGATGAACAGAGGAAATTATTATTTGATAAAGTTTTCACTTTTTGTACTAATTTTAAAGAACTACCTAATGATAAGAAATATTTCTGGCTGTTCACAAATGAGCATTTACCAACTCTCGTGTGCCTAGGAAATTACATTAATAAAGGTTTAGAAATAAGATCAAGATGTAAACAAAATATATGAAGTAATTTAAATATTTTATTGTTTTAAGATTTAATATAATAGTTATATAAACACATGTTGTGTTAGGCTCTGATCCTGTCCATAACGTTATAGTATGATATTAGTTTTCTGTTTTGCTTTTTCCAATCATATTGTGTTGTAAAATGATGCCCTTTATGGGTTCTTGATTAGATTCTTATCTTATCTTATACTTCCCTCCTCTACTTCATTTCCTTTTCTCGTCTTCCACACGAATATCTTCAACCCCCAGAATACCATAGTTTTTATTCCCCCTATTATCCCGGTTCTTCATTCCCCACCCCTCATTCCGCCATGTTTCCTTACACCTGTCCACCCCTTAAATACTATGTATCTCATATATGTGTCCTCTTCTAGATCTACCTCAGGACTTATATTATATATTTTATTCTGCAAATGATTAGTTAGTTAACTCAACATACGATTCCTGACATAGCATTCACACTGAAGAAACTCTGCATGTAAAAGCAATATGTTATGTATATCAGCGGTATGTTGTTCCTGTTGTAATTATTGTAATTCTAAGATTACACAAACTATTACATAACCACACAATATGATCTTCTTAATGCGAAAGTTGCATTTCCACCACCATAGGATACATACATCAAATTATATAGAAATTGCAGATTTATTTAAGAAACAGCCATGGAGTAGATTGTAAATTATAAAATCTGAATAACATATGACTGCACAGAAATTGGTGATTTAGAATTTATATTGTTTTATTAGACTACGTCTTAATTGGTTTTTAGTTAAATACTGTCTGAATTTGGAAAACAACGAACTTTATTTATTAAATATTACAATTATTCAATAAAGTTAGTAGCTATCACAGGCTACAAGCAGTCCCATAAAAAGTTGTTACAAGGGTTCTTTTAACGTGCAAAGAACATGCTATTCCTGCAATATCGGATTTAATATTCGGGGCAAAACGGACGTCCAACTTCAGCATTTTTTTTAATGTGGGACTGTGGAAATCCAGCGATGACCGTTGAAAATAAAAAAACCTCCATTTTGCTGATTAGAAATTGAAAGGTTTGTCGTTTGATCGATAACACCTTTCGTGTATTCTATACAGCAAAGTTTGGTTAAGTGGCAATCTTTTAAAATTATACCAATGTGTTTTCTTCAAAGTCGCTAAATTTCATGTTTCTGTACATTACAACACTTAAAGTAAGAATTAATGTGTATATCTAATATAGGAACACTTTTCTAATTGTATCAGTAAATGTTTCGCCCATTCTTTACGTTTCCAGTTGATTATTAACAGTATACAGACATCAAGCAACCAAACCATTGTCATAACATCTCGAAAATGTAATTAAAGATACTTTGGTTCAATAATCATAATTGAATTATTATTCTACACATCCGACGTCTCGAATATAAATAAAAGAGCGATCTGATATTTTTGATGTGCAATATTGATTTACCATGCTGCAAAATGGAAGAAAACAATCAAACTAAAAAAATGATGTCTAAATAGCAGTGTTTTAAGTTGTTAACTGATATACATGCTATATGTCTGGTTTATTATTACCGAAAATAGATTCCAAGCGTATTAAACATTTTACAGCATATGATTTACAGGAAACAAGAGACAATATTAATGTAAACCACGTGACAAAATACATCTGTTTCAGACTTGTTTTAATGTCTTTATACTAAAACAACAGAGAAATGTCTAAAGCAGTTAGTTACGTAATATTTGTTATATAGTCTTATTGATGTTAAGTATTTTAAATATATCTGTTGCTTCTTATTAAAACCAGCCATACATTTCGACGTTCTTTTCAATCCTTAAACAAGACTATGTTTGGGTCCTCAATCCTCTTCAACTTTGTACTTCTTTGGCTTTGATCTGAGCGTCACTGATGAGTCTTATGTAGACGAAAAGCGCGTTTGGCGTATAAGATCATCAGCCGGGTACGTTTGATAACTATTTACACCACAGGTTCGATGCCACTGCTGGTGGACGTTTCGTCCCCGAGGGTCTCAACAGCCCAGTAGTCAGCACTTGGGTGTTGACATGAATACCAATTATATGGTCATTTTTATAAATTTCCTGTTACAAAACTTTGAATTTTTCGAAATACTAAGGATGTTCTTATCCCGGGAATAGATGACTTTAGACTTATTTAACATAACTTTTTGGAATTTGAGTCCTCGATGCTCTTCAACTTTGTACTTCTTTGGCTTTATAACTATTTTGATCTGAGCGTCACTGATGAGTCTTATGTAGACGAAATGCGCGTCTAGCGTATAAAATTATAAGCCTGGCATCTTTGTTTGCCCTAACACTACATACCCAGAAAATAGCAGCCTACTCAAAATCTATTGCATGTCCTGATGTGTATTTTTTTGTTAATCAGATAGGTATGAAGACAAATAAAAACAAAACCTTTGACACTTCAGTTTTACTTTTTCGAAAAGAAAGCAAATGCTTATCTATCCTACCCACTGTTTCGACCCTTAGGTACGGTTAGTGAAATACTAAAATATTTTGAATTGTAGCCTGGCTTCGATATTTATTCCTGTTACCAGTATTCATTTGGTCTAGATGTGAGCAGAATCTTGTCTTCGTTTTTTTCCTTTTTGCAGTCCATGCCCGATTGCTATATTCTTTTAATTAACTTCTATTCTTTATTTTTCTACCAATAATTCTGTATTTTTAAATTCTACCCATTGTTTCTCTATCATGTGCCTCCATCCCGGCCCTCATAATTAATAAGTTGTATATAACATTTGCTAATATTTCTTCTGATGTCAAATAACACTTTGTGTAGAAAAGATTTCCGTAGAAATTATCATCTTGCTTTCGATGATGGATCTGGAATATGCAATTAATTACTCAAACATGCATACTATATAATTGTTTTTGTTTGAAAGGATCAACATACTTGTTGGGTCAATGATCAATATACAGTAATTATGTACGTGTGTTTTATTCTTGTTTACTTAGTTGTTCACCGTGGCTTAGTATAGCATATACAATAGTCACTTTCAGTATTATTTGTATTATTTGTATCCCTACGTGTATGTCACACACCTCACTTCTAATGTTTTAACGGAGATTATTTAACGAGTTTAACCTTCTATATGTTCATATGTGATTGTCACATGAAAGGAAAGCTGACAGTGTTTGTCGCGCGTCAGAAACCTTGTCAGTATTTGGAGGGCGATGGAACCGTGTCAGTGTTTGCCGAGTGTCCGGAACCTTGTCAGTATTTGGCGTGCTTCGGAAACTTTGTTAGTAATTTTTAGCGCGACGAAAACCATGTCAGTGTTTGCCGCGTGTCTGAAATTTTGCAAATATTTGCCGCCTGTCTGGAACCTTGTCAGTGTTTGCCGCGTGTCTGGAACCTTGTCAAAGTTTGCCGCGTGTCTGGAATCTTGTCAGTGTTTGCCGATTGTCTTGAACCTTGTCAGTGTTTGCCGGGTGTCTGAAACCTTGTCAGTGTTTGTCGCGTGTCTGAATACTTGTCAGTGTTTGCCGCGTGTCGGTAATCTTGCCAGTATGGGTCGTATGTCGGTAACATTTTTAATGTTTGACGCATGTCTGGAACTTTGTCGGTATTTGTCGAGCATCGGAAACCTTGTCAGTACTTGTCACATTTCGGGCACGTTCTCGTTGTCTGTCCTGCGTCATAAACCTTTTAAGTGCTTGTCGCATGTCGGAAATGTTCACGTTGTCTGTCCCGCGTCCTTAATATTGTAAGTCCTTGTCGCATGTCGGGAACGTTCTCGTTATCTGTCCTGCATGATAAACCTTGCAAGTGATTGTCGCATGTCGGGAACTTTGTAAGTGCCTGTCACATGTGAGGACTTTGTCGCAATCGGAACACATATAAGAAGCTGTACAAAGGGGCAAGCATAAATAATATATAGTCGTAAAAAGACAAACAACATACCAGCCACATACAAAAACATAGAAAAAAAATCATGATAAAAGAACCCTATAAAACTCAGATGAACCTAGTCTTATGATCATCTGATCCTGCTCAACTACTGTAATTCAGATTTTTTCAAAATAATGCACTGTACTAAAAATTATTTTCACATCTGAGCTTATAATAAAGATGCACCGCTAACTAAACTGATCATTCAATCGTTTCATGCATAAAACATAAATATTTAAAATCCTACATGCATTTTATTTCAATTTCAGGAATGGTTTTTGATTATAGAGTAACGTAACAAAACGAAAAATGGGAGGAGAAAAGGACATACAGAAGAACGAAGAACCGACGAAAGACGGAAAAAAGAAAGCTAAAGGACATAAAAGACTTTTCGCCGTCAGCCCGGAAAATGTTCCTAACACCAACTTACTTTTAGCATGTTTAGTGACTTTATGCTTCAACCCGATTTTAGGACCTATAGCTGCGTACTATTCCTTAACTGCGGCCAAATCGTACAGTGACGGTGACAAAAGAGACGGTGAAAGACGCGCACTTATATCAGTGATTATAAGTTTAGTTTCTATAGTTTTCACTGTAGTACTTGTAATGACCTTGATATTGGTTTTCACAGTTTACACAGGAACGATGCATTAATTTTTCTACGTAAATATACGTTTACATGATGGACTATTTATACGTTGTGCACGGTGCACGGACACTGAGTCATAAACGGTCTTCATACATGTTTGTTTATGCTAAGGATTGATAGACCTTCTACAGTATGAATTATAACCAATTTTTATTGGCGGGAAATGTCATCGTATTTTGACATGAAATAGATCAAACAACTAGCTTTCAACTGATCATTTGAATATATAAACACATTGCATGTTTAACTTTGTTCATTTTAGTATAATTGTAACATTTTAATATTTTACGGAAGGCAAACATAAAATAATTTCAAAATGGGGTTTTTGTAGACAAATTTTTAGAAATATGTATCGTTTGCAAAGTTTAAATTGTGGTTTGCTTCTATAAAACCCCTTTTCGACCAAAAATTACAAAACTTTGCAGATGTGCGCTTTAGAGCATATCTTTGATTTTCATGCTCAGATTGATTATCATAGAAAAAAGAAATCAATATATAGATTGGATCTTTATGATCCCTTTCACCCTATACAGTAGTGGTCTGAACATACAAAAAGCAGATAGAAAACCTGAAAGGTCTACAAATGTTTGGTTTTGACCACTGATGACCATATGGTAGTATTATAATGATTTACATTTTCATGAACTATCTATATGCACATCTACAATAATTTCATATTTTTTTATGTAGTTTTATAGACAATGCACTATCTATGCAGAATTACCTATGCAAATGCACAGTGCCTTAGAAAAATGTAGTTTATAGATATTATGTTCCAAACTGTCAGATATAATATATTTACATAAATCATGTTTGTAAATGTGGCATAAAATGCACTATCATTAACATATTCATTCATCATGTGTAATTATTATAAAAAATTCTTTGAAAAAGTGAGTCTTTTGTAATATTTTGAATTGATACTCAGTTGACTTAGTTTCTTAATACCGGTATGAGGGTTAAATAGTTCTTGTAAATACTTGTGTTTCTCCGAGTACATGTATGTATAGTTTTTTGAAACATATAAATCTAAAATTGCATTGCCCATTAAAAGAACCATATAACACGTAATACCAATCCTGTTTTTGTTTGGAGTAAACAAAAACCAGTTAGTAATATTAAAAAGTTTTTGTCAGTGATTCTGTATTCCTGGACGACTTTATTGCGATTGTTTGGCAAAGTTCTGTTATAGATGTGTGTTCTTTTTATAATTTAAAAAAGTCTGATTTTCGATTTCCTATTTCTAGCCTTTAGTTTGATGTTGTCCCATAAAATAAGGACGACTGATAATAAAGGGACAGTTAAACTCGTAGATAAAAAATAAACTGACAACGTCATTGCTAAAAATAAGGACAAACAGACAAATTATAGTACATAACACATAACATAGAAAACTAAAGACCAAGCGACACGAACCCTAACCAAAAAACTGGGGGTGATCTCAGGTGTCTGGAAGGGTAAGCAGATCCTGTTCCACATGTGGCATCCATCGTGTTGCTCATGTTATTACAAACCCGGTAATAGTCTAAGGTATGGGAGAAATCTTGATTGAGAATACTGTTTTCCGTCAAAATGAAGATCAGAATATTTGTGAAAAATACATACCCCACACCCTCTTCTTTATAAGGTTTACAAACTTGCACCCACTAGATTAGTAATAACATAATTGGTACCAATTTTTCTGCACCAGATGCGCATTTCGACAATAAAGGTCTCTACAGTGATGTTCGAGGCCAAAATAAATGAAAATCCAAAGCTGTCGTCATTAAGGTTCTGTTTGATAGTTGTCTCATAACCAATCTTACCACATCACCTTATTTTATATGTATATATATAAACAATTCAATATTTTGTGACAACACATATGAATTTAATATTTAGGCCGTCAGTTATCTCGTTTTAAATGTTTTATATTTGTCATTTCGGGGCCTTTAATTAACGACTATTCGGTATGGGGTCTGTTCATTGTTTGAAGCCGTATGGTGACTTATGGTGTTAGTTTCTGTGTCATTATGTCTCTTTTGAAAGTTTGGTCTCTTGTGGAGAGTTGTCTCATTAACAATTATACCACATCTATTTTTTTTTTTAAATATGACATATATTTCAATGCAATTCAAAGCAAACAAACACACACCATGCCAATTTGATGAAAAAGGTAGGGGTATGAACATTAAGCTGATATTGCCCTCAACTTGAAGAGCATCTCTCAAATGTGGACGTAAATGCGTCGGATTAGGAGAGTGATATGAACTTTGTTTTCACGTTAAGACAATTTGTTACATCAACTCTTTGAGTGGTCAATAGGTGGTCTAACGCAGAGCACAATCCAGTGCAAAAATGTGTGAGATGTTCTAATTATATAGTTATCAAAGGTACCAGTATTATAATTTAGTACGCCATACGCGCGTTTCTTCTACATAAGACTCACCAGTAACGCTCGTATCAAAATGTCTATAAAGCCAAAGAAGTACAAAGTTGAAGAGCATTAAGGATCGAAAATTCCCAAAAGTTGTGCCAAAGTGTGGCCACGTCTTGTCAGAATGATGACGACAATTCTATTTGCCCCGAGTTAGAAAATTGATATGCAAGATCTGTACCGTTAAAGAACTTTGCAACATCAACCGTAGTGGTCAATAGGTGGCCTAATACAGGACAAATGTCTTTGCATGATGTCTGTACTTAACATGGACGGCTTTTCCAATTAATGGTAGTCTTGGTCCCCCTATTTATCCATTGCATGCAAAAACAGGGAGTGGACAGTGGATCCCTTATTCCTTTCCCTACCCGAAATTCATACTTTCCTTACCCGCTTTTCCTAATTCCCTTTTACACCCATAATCTTCTTTTGCACATTAAAAAAAATATCGCTATTTTTATTACCCCTCTTCTCCCCGTTCCTTAGTCTACCCTCATTCCAGTGTTCCCTTACATCTGTCCACCCTGTTTTAAAATACCATATTTCTCCCTTACGCCCTTTTCTAGACGAACATCATTATGTTTTACTCCAACAGACAATTCCTGACATAGCATTCACCATGTTCACACTGACGAAACTCTGCATGTAAAAGTAATATGTTATATGTATCAGTGGTATGTTGTTCCTGTTGTTATTATTGTAATTCGAAGATTACACAAACTATTACATAACAACACGATGTGATCTTCTTAATGCGAAAGTTGCATATCCACCACGAAAGGATACATACATCAAATTATAAATAAATTGCAGATATATTCAAGAAACTGCCGTGGAGTAGACTGTAAATTATAAAATCTGAATAACATATGACTGCACAGAAATTGGTGATTTATAATTTATATTGTTTTATAAGATAATGTCTTAATGTGTTTTATTAGATACTGTCTGAATTTGGAGAACAATCACATTTATTTATAGCACTGCGTGGTATGATTTTTTTAAATGTCAAATGGAATAGTTGATATTTTCAATAAGATAGAACTCTATATTAAATTTGATTTGAGAATTCTTCTGCATAGTGAAGTTTTAAATTTTGCAATCATTATGACTCTAAATTGATATATTGCACGCTACACAATTTTTCAATAAATGAAGAAGCTTTTCAGTGTCTCACGTATTTATTTTTATTTGAAATGTTTTTTTTACAATTTCAAATTTTACATAATAAGTCAGATCTGTAACAGAGGGGATCTAGACGAAAGACCGTCAGTGAAATAGGACTGTCTAGCGAGCATTGTCATTAAGATGTGATATATAGCAAACATACATTTTGTCTTCCAACAGGCTACCAGCAATCCCATAAAATGGTTCTAGATCTTTTATATATAACATGCAAACAGCATGTTATTCCTGCACGCGACATCTGATTAAATAAACCAATTCCGATTGGACGTGGCTGTGTATTTGAACATCCCACAGAGCCGAACTGACGTTCCACTTCCGTAATGGTTTTAATGCTTGCCAGGGATGATTCAGGAATGTATATGTATACCCCCAGTTAACACCTGAGATTTTCTTGTTTTGTATATCTACTTGTTCATAAATATTTCACTTTATTTAACAACGTGATTCAAAATTAGTTAACTTCATTTTGCTAAATAGGAATTGAAAGGTTTGTCGTTTGAACCATAAAACCTTTCGTTATTTCTTTCCATCGAAACCTGGTTAAGTGGCAATCTTTTAATACCAATGTATTTTCTTCAAAGTCGCCAGCCAAAGGAGTAGGGGCATTAAGGCCTGGTTTTGGCCCAAGAAAATAAAATGTTTGATAACTATTTCAAATTGGCGCATAATGGTTAGAAATGCATAGGGTCAAGAACTATAAATGAAAAACATCAAGATTTTTATCTGATGACGTCACAATTACGTCATTAAATGTTCTGTTTTCACAAAAACAATGAAAATACAGAATTAATGCTGTTTTCTATCTTTATTTCCATTATGGAAACATCGTGGGCCGCCAAGAAACAACAAAATAATTTAACTGAAGCTTTATTATAACTATTAACATTATCTCACCAAATATAGAGTTGTTTCGTGGGTGCGCACATACTTTTTCCATCTAAAATATACTAAAAATTTGATGAAAAACAAGGAAAAATCATGAAATTTTACAAAATATGCAAATTAAACTCATGATTTGTCGCCATTGTAACTTATTCAATGTCAATTTTGTTTTGTTTTTCTGAATACCTTGTACCTTAGTCAAGTTTTCAGTAATTTAAGAATATGTATGATAACTTTTAAAATTGCAGTAATTTTTGGGCCAAATAAGGGCCTTATTGCCCCTACATTACAACACTTGAAGTAAGAATTAATATTTAATATGTCTAATATACAAACACTTTTTTAATTGCATTAGTAAATAATTTACCCTTTGAGTTCGTTTCAAGTTGATTATTAACAGTATACAGACATCTAAAAGATGAACAGCATCCAAACCATTGTCATAACAGCTCGAAAATTGAATTAAAGAAACTTTGGTTTTATAATTATAATTGAATTATTACATGTATTATTCTACATCTCTTGCGTCTCGAATATATAATATACTGGACAACAAAGGAAACGATACAAGGCAATGTACTTTCCATATAAATTGTAAAGAAATTGAATACACTGTACCGAGGTAAATAATTGCCCTATTGCTCTAATTGTTTACAGAGTGTTATTATACCCCGCTTTAAAAAAAGTGGGAGTATACTGTTTTACCTCTGTCTGTCCATCCATCCATCTATCCGTCAGTCCGTCCGTCCCATGAATATTTTTTCGTCGCATTTTTTCTCATGAACTGCAATACAAGGATTTGTGAAATTTGGTTTCAGGGTTTAAACAAGTCAGCTATAACGTGTGGTGTGTTTTTCAGATTCATCTTTCAACAACTTCCTGTTAACAGAATAATTACATATTTTTACATTTTCTTTTAAATTATCCACTTGTGGCGGGGGTATCATAAGTGAGCAGTAGCACGCAGTTTCACTTGTTTTCTCATCACAACCATTAATTTAAGACAAAAATTCAAATTCATGATTCCAAAATCTGTCGATACCTGTATATTGGCATTGCACAATGTCATGTTTTTCTCTGACTGTTTATGACGTCTTTACACTAAATCCATTGGATGTTGGTTGTGTACGGATTAATAATTTAGTCTTAGAAGCATGAATTTTTTTTATTAGTTGTTAGTGGCTTTGAACTAGCTGTGAATTTACTACGAGTACTCTCAGATCTGTACCTACTATCTTTTTGTTGCTGGGATGTACAAGTACTCGGCCACGTCAAATTGTATTTTTGTACATCTGATGAGTAAAGCCTTTTTTAATAGGTCGTTATGTTGTACTGTCATATCACTGTCCCAGGTTAGGGGAGAGTTGGAATCCCCCTAACATGTTTAACCCCGCTACATTATGTGTGCATGTGGCTTTCCCAAGTCAGGAGCCTTTAATTCAGTGGTTGTCGTTTGTTTATTTGTTCCATATTTGTTTTTGTTCATTTTTTTGTACATAAATAAGGCCGTTAATTTTCTCGTTTGAATTGTTTTACATTGTCATTTCGGGGCCTTTTATAGCTGACTACGCGGTATGGGCTTTGCTCATTGTTGAAGGTCGTTCTGTTACTTTTTGTTGTTAATTTCTGTGTCATTTTGGTCTCTTGTGTAGCGTTTTCTCATTGACAATCATACCACATCTTCTTTTTTATAAATAAAATATTTGGAATTTTTATTCTTTCAAAATATCTTATTTTCACCATAAAATTCAAAAATCGATAATAGAACTAAACCTTTACACTAAACCTGATCTGCTGAAAATTTTGAATGTTTTTGCAGATATTTAGATACTTTGACCCCAGTGTTCATTAACTTGATATTTCTAAATTTCCAATATGATCAAATTCTTTTAACCACATGCAAATGCTTTGTAAATGAATGTTTATATTTTGGTTCACACTTGTGTATCGTATCTTTCGTTGAGTAGTAAAAAAAAAAGACAGAGTTGATATTTTTGATGTATACACAACATTGATTTATCTCATTGTCAAATGGAAGAAAGCAGTTAAACTAAAATAATGGTGTTTTAAAGGCAGTTTTTAAAGTTGTAAACTGATATACATGATATATGTCTGGTTTATTATTACCAAATATAGATTTCAAGCGTATTGAGGATATGATTTACAGGGAACTGGAGACAATATTAATGTAAACCACGTGAAAAAATACATCTGTTTCAGAATCATTTTAATGTCTTAATACTAAAAAAACAGAGAAATGTCTAAAGTAGTTACGTAATATTAGTTTTATTGTCTTATTGTTGTTCAGTAATTGGAAATATATCTGTTGTTTTTCATTAAAACCAGCCATAAATTTCGACGTTATTTTCAATCCATAAACAAGACAAGGTTTGGGTCCTCAATGCTCTTCAACTTTGTACTTCTTTGGCTTTATAACTATTTTGATCTGAGCGTCACTGATGAGTTTTATGTAGACTAGATGTGCGTTTGGCGTATATAGCTGGGTACCTTTGATAACTATGTATACCACTGGGTCAATGCCCCTGCTGATGGACTTTTCGACCCCGAGGGTATTGCCAGCCCAGTAGTAAGCACTTCGGTGTTGACATGAATACCAATTAATCAATTTCCCTTTACAAAACTTTGAATTTTTCGAATTCCTAAGGATTTTCTTATCCCAGTAATAGATTACTTAAGCCGTATTTGACATAATTTTTGGAATTTTGGTCCTCGATGCTCTTCAACTTTGCACTTCTTTGGCTTTATAACAATTTTTTATCCTTTTTGAAGTCAATGCCCTATTTCCGTATTTTTCAAATTAATTTCTAATCTTTATTTTTCTACCAATGTGTCTGTATTTTCAAATTTCTATCAATTTTTTCTCTATCCTGTGTCTCCATCCAGACCCTCAGATTTAATAATTTGTATACTTATAACATTTTCTAATATTTCTTCTGATGTCAAATAACACTTTGTGCAGAAAAGATTTCCGTAAAAATTATCATTTTGCTTTCGATGATGGATCTGGAATATGCAATTAATTACCCAAACATGCATACTAGACATATAATTGTTTTTGTTTGAACAGATCAACATACTAGTAATTATGTACGTGTGTTTTATTCTTGTTTTCTTAGTTGTTCACTTGGCTTAGTCACTTTAAGTATTATATGTATCCTTACGTGTATATCGCACACCTCACTTTTAATGTTTTAGAGGAGATTGTTTAACGAGTTTAACCTTCTATATGTTTATATGTGATTGTCACATGAAAGGAAACTTGACAATATTTGTCGCGCGTCAGAAACTTTGTCAGTATTTGGAGAGTGATGGAAACCGTGTCAGTGTTTGCCGAGTGTCCGAAACCTTGTCGTTGTTTGTCGTGCTTCGGAAACTTTGTGAGGAATGTTTAGCGCAACGAAAACCATGTCAGTGTTTGCCGCGTGTCTGGAACTTTGTAAATATTTGCCTCGTGTCTGGAACCTTGTCAGTGTTTGCCGCGTGTCTGGAACCTTGTCAAAGTGGCTGCGTGTGTGGAACCTTGTCAGTGTTTGCGGCGTGTCTTGAACTTTGTCAGTGTTTGCCGGGTGTCTGAAACCTTGTCAGTGTTTGTCGCGTGTCTGAATACTTGTCAGTGTTTGCCGCGTGTCGGTAACCTTGCCAGTATGGATCTTATGTCGGTAACATTTTCAATGTTTGACGCATGTCTGAAACTTTGTCGGTATTTATCGAGCATCAGAAACCTTTTCAGTACTTGTCACCTGTCCAGAACGTTCTCGTTAGCTGTCCTGCGTCATAAACCTTTTAAATGCTTGTCGCATGTCGGAAATGTTCACGTTGTCTGTCCCGCGTCCTTAACATTGTAAGTGCTTGTCGCATGTCGGGAACGTTCTCGTTGTCTGTCCTGCATGATAAACCTTGCAAGTGATTGTCGCATGTCGGGAACTTTGTAAGTACCTGTCACATTTGGGGACCTTGTCGCAATCGGAACACATATAAGAAGCTGTACAAAGGGGCAAACATAAACAATATATAGTCGTAAAAAGACATACAACATATCGGTCACATAAACAAACATAGAAAAAAAAATCATGCAAAAAGAACCCTATAAAACTCAGATGAACCTAGTCTTAGGATAAATCCAGTGCAAAAATCTGTGGGATGGTCTAATTATATAGTTATCAACGGTACCAGGATTATAATTTAGTTCGCCAAACGCGCGTTTCATCTACATAAGACTCATCAGTGACGTTCATATCAAAATATTTATAAAGCCAAACAATTACAAAGTTGAAGAGCATTGAGGATCCAAAATTCCCCAAAATTGTGCCAAAAAGATTCTTCCTTACTCCTTCTTCTAGTCGGACATCATTATGTTTAACTCTAACATACGATTCATGACATAGCAGCTTTTGCACTGAAGAAAATCTGTTAAACTAATATGTTATATGTATTAGTTGTATGGTGTTCCTGTTGTAATTATTGTAATTCAAAATTTTCTCATGTTGCCTTCAAGAGACCCATCATATGCAACTGATAAGTTAGTTATACGTTAAACTCAGCAGATGATTCCTGACATAGCATTCACCGTGTTCACACTGACGAAATTCTGCATGTTAAAATTATATGTTATATGTGGTACGCTGATCCTGTTGTAATCATTGTAATTCTAAGATTTTTACTCGCCCTATTCTTCAGGTTCCTATCACTCTTTCTCTTGTTGCCTTACTCCTTTCCAGCCACTTAAATATGTCATCTTCCAGACATCCATCACATGCAACTGATGAGTAAGTTATATGTTAAACTCATCAGGCTATTCCATACAAATTCTGCATGTCGAAGCAATATTTTATATATATATATATCAGTTGTATGCTGTTGCTGTAGTAATTATTGTTTCTAAGATTACCTAACTATTACGTAACAATACCATATGATATTCTTAATGAGAAAGTTACATTTCCACCACGATAGAATACATACATCAAATTATAAATAAATTGCAGATATATTCAAGAAACTGCCGCGGAGTGGATTGTAAATGATAAAATCTGAATAACATATTAGTGCTCATAATTAAGGGATTTAGAATTTATATTGTTTTGTTATACAACGTCTTTTAATTTGTTTTATTAGATAACGTCATAATTTGGAGAACAACGAACTTTATTTAAAGTACTTTTTTGTAAAATTGCGTGATATTTTAAATGTCAAAAGGAGAAGTTGTCATTTTCAATAAACGAGAACTCTATACTGCATTTGATTTGAAAATGATTCTGTTTAGTGAAGTTTCAAATATTACAATTATTCTAAATTGATAGATTGCGCGCCAGACAAATTTTTAATACATTAAGTAGCTTTTTGTGTCTTTCATCAAAAATATGATTCAAAATGTTTTATTTATATGGTAAGCTATAACAGAGTGGATCGAGACGAAAAGCATTAAAATACCACGGTCTCTTGAGCATGGAGATGTGATGGATAACGAAAGACATTATGCCTTCCAACAGGCTACCAACAGTCCCATAAAAAGTTGTTACAATGGTTCTTTTAACGTGCAAAGAACATGCTATTTCTGCAATATCGGATATAATACCGGACGTGCTTTCGTATTTATACACCCCACAGAGCAAAATGGACGTCCCACTTCAGCATTTCTTTTTATGCGGGAGATGGTAATTCCAGGGATGACCGTGAAATGTGTATATATACCCCAGTTAACCCTTGGAATTTTCTTGTTTTATATCAACGTTCATAATTTTTTTCACTTTACCTTACAACATAATTCAAAAACCTCCATTTTGCTGATTATAAATTGAAAGGTTCGTCGTTTGATCCATAACACATTACGTGTATTCTATACAGCAACATTTGGTTAAGTGGCAATCTTTTAAAATTAACCAATGAATTTCTTCAAAGTCGCCAAATGTCATGTTTGTATACATTACAACACATAAAGTAAGAATTAATGTGTATATATAATATAGGAACACTTTTCTAATTGTATTACTAAATGTTTCGCCCATTCATTTCGTTTCAAGTCGATTATTAACAGTATACAGACATAAAGAAGAATGAGCTGCAACCAAAACTATTGTCATAACATCTCGAAAATGTAATTAAAGATACTTTGGTTTTATAATTATAATTGAATTATTATTCTACACATCTGTCATTGTCTGTCGTCTTAAATATATATAAATTATAAGCGCGAGCTGACATTTTTTTTATATACAACATTGATTTACCATACTGCTAAATGGAAGAAAGCAATAAAACTAAAGTAATCGTTTTTAAATAGCAGTGTTTTAAGTAGTTAACTGATATACATGATATATGTCTGGTCTATTATTACCAAAAATAGATTCTAATCGTATTGATTATTTTACAGCATATGATTTACAGGAAACGAGAGACAATATTAATGTAAACCACGTGACAAATTACATCTGTTTCAGACTCATTTTAAAGTCTTAATACTAAAACAACAGAGAAATGTCTTAAGCAGTTACGTAATATTTGTTATATTGTCTAATTTTTGTTTTGTAATTGGAAATGTATTTGTTGTTTCTCATTTTAATCAGGCGTAAATTTCAGCAAGATGGCGTCTTTATTTTCTCCGTTTGTTTTTATTCTCGTTACCAGAATGAGTCTAGATTTTTCCTATTTGAAGCCATTGCTCTTTCTCTTTATTTTTAAAATGTTAATACCTATTTATTTTATATGATTTATTTCTCTTCCAATGTTTCTGTATTTTCAAATTTCTTTTTATCCATTTTCACTCTATCCTGTGTGGATCCATCCAAGCCGTCATAATTTAGTTACATAAAGGCATTTGTTGATATTTCTTCTGATGTTCAATAACACTTTGTGTAGAAAAGATTTCCGTAGAAATTATCATCTTGCTTTTGATGATAGATCTGGAATATGCATTTAATTACCCAAACATGCATACTAGACATATGATTGTTTTTGTTTGAAAGGATCAACATATTTGTTGGGCCAATGATCAATAGACAGTAATTATGTACGTGTGTTTTATTCTTGTTTACTTAGTTGTTCACCATGGCTTAGTATAGCAAATACAATAGTCACTTTCAGTATTATTTGTATCCCTACGTGTATGTCACACACCTCACATCTGATGTTTTAGAGGAGATTGTTTAACGAGTTTAACCTTCTATATGTTCATATGTGATTGTCACATGAAAGGAAACGTGACAGTGTTTGTCGCGCGTCAGAAAGCTTGTCAGTATTTGGAGGGCGATGGAAACCGTGTCAGTGTTTACCGAGTGCCCGAAACCTTGTCAGTGTTTGTCGTGCTTCGGAAACTTTGTGAGGAATATTTAGCGCGACGAAAACCATGTCAGTGTTTGCCGCGTGTCTGGAACTTTGTAAATATTTGCCGCATGTCTGGAACCTTGTCTGTGTTTGCCGAGTGTCTTGAACCTTGTCAGTGTTTGCCGGGTGTCTGAAACCTTATCAGTGTTTGCCGCGTGTCGGTAACCTTGCCAGTATTGATCGTATGTCGATAACATTTTCAATGTTTGACGCATGTCTGGAACTTTGTCGGATTTTATCGAGCTTCGGAAACCTTTTCAGTACTTGTCACATGTCGGGAACGTTCTCGTTGTCTGTCCTGCGTCATTAACCTTTTTAGTGCTTGTCGCGTGTCGGAAATGTTCACGTTGTCTGTCCCGCGTCCTTAACATTGTAAGTGCTTGTCGCATGTCGGGAACGTTCTCGTTGTCTGTCCTGCATGATAAACCTTGCAAGTGATTGTTGCATATCGGGAACTTTGTAAGTGCCTGTCACATTTGGGGACCTTGTTGCAATCGGAACACATGAAAGAAGATGTACAAAGGGGCAATCATAAACAATTTATAGTCGTAAAAAGACAAACAACATACCGGCCACATAAACAAACACAGAAAAGAATATCATGCAAAAAAACAACCTATAAAACTCAGAAGAACTTAGTCGTATGATCATCTGATCCTGCTCTACTAGCCGAGAGATCTGTCGCACCAATACTATAATTCAAATTGTTTCAAAATAATGGACTGTAATAAAATTATTTTTTCACATCTCAACTTTCTATAGTTTTCACTGTAGTACTTGTAATGACCTTGATATTGTTTTTTTGACAGTTTACACAGGAACGATGCATTAACTTTTGTACGGTAATATGCGTTTACATAATGGATTATTTATACGTTGTGCATGGTGCACGGACATGGAGGCATAAACGGTCTGCATACACGTTTGTCTATGCTTAGGATTGATAGACCTTCTACAGTATGAATTATAACCAATTTCTATTGGCGGGAAATGTCATCGTATTTTGCCACGAAATACATCAAACCACTAGGTTTTAACTGATCATTTGAATATATAAACACATTGCATGTTTTATTTTGTTCATTTTAGTATAATTGTGACATTTTAATATTTTACGGATGGCAAACATAAAATCATTTCAAAATGGAGTTTTTGTAGACAAATTTTTAGAAATTTTTATCGCTAGCAAAGTTTAAATTGTGATTTGCTTCTATTAAACCCTATTCCGAACAAAAAGTAACAAAACTTTGCAGATGTGCGCTTTAGAGTATATCTTTGATTTTCATGCTCAGATTGATAATCATAGGAAAAATAAAATCAATATACACACCCTCTTCTTTAAAATGTTAATAAACTTGCACCCGGTAGATTAGTAATAACATAATTTGTACCGATTTTTCTGCAGCAGATGCACATTTTGACAATACAGGTCTCTACAGTGATGCGCGTGGCAAAAATAAATGAAAATCCAAAGCTTATGTCATTAAGGTTCTGTTTGATCTTACCACACCACCTTATTTTATGTGTATGTATAGACAATTCAATACTTTGTGACAAAAACATTTGTTTTTATATTTAGGCCGTCAGTTATCTCGTTTGAAATGTTTTATATTTGTCATTTCGGGGCCGTTTATTAATGACTCTTTGGTATGGGGTCTGTTCATTGTTTGAAGCCGTATGGTGACTTATGGTGTTAATTTCTGTGTCATTTGGTCTCTTGTGGAGAGTTGTCTCATTAGCAATTATACCACATCTATATTTTTTTTTAAATATGACATGTTTCAATGCAATTCAAATCAAACAAACATCATACCAATGTGAAGAAAAAGGTAGGGACATGAACATTAAGCTGATATTGCCCTAAACTTGAACAGCTTCTTTCGAATGTGGACGTGGGATTAGGAGAATAGTATAAACGATGTATTCACGTTAAGGAAATTTGATACAATTTTTTAGTGATCGATATGTGGTCTAATGCAGGGTAAATTCCAGTGCAAAAATGTGTGAGATGTTCTAATATAGTTATCAAAGGTACCAGGATTATGATTTAGTACGCCAGACGTACGTTTCGTCTACAAAAGACTCATTAATGACGCTCATATCATATTATTTATAAAGCAAAACAAGTACAAAGTTGATGAGCAATGAGGATAAAGAATTCCCAAAAATTGTGCCGCTATATGGCCATGTCTTGTCAGAATGAGGACGATAATTCAATTTGCCCCGAGTTAAAAGAGTGATATGCAAGATCTGTACCGTTAAAGAACTTCGCAACATCAACCGCAATGATCAATAGGTGGCATTATACGGGGAAAATTTCATTGCGACATACCTGTCCTTAACATTGACGCCTTTTCCAATTAATGGTAGTCTAAGTCCCCCTATTTATCCATGACATGCAAAAACAGGGATTGCGGAAATTTGGCAGTAAAATTAGAAAGATCATATCATAAGGAACATGTGTACTAAGTGTCAAGTTGATTGGACTTTATCAAAAACTACCTCGACCAAAAACTTTAACCTGAAGCGGGACGAACGGACCCACAGACCAGAAAACATAATGCCCATAAATCGTTATTTTTATTCCCCCTCTTTTCCCCATTCCCAAGCCCCCCACCTCATTCCAGTGTTCCCTTACACCAGTCCATCCTCTTTTAAAATACCATCTTTCTCCTTTACTCCATCTTCTAGACGAACATCATTATGTTTACCTCCAACAGACATAGCATTCATCATGTTCACACTGACGAAACTCTGCAGGTTAAGGTAATATGTTATATGTATCAGTGGTATGATGTTCCTGTTGTAATCATTGTTATTCTAAGATTATACAAACTGTATGCTGTTTCTGTTGCAATTATTGTAATTCTAATTCTAAGAAATTTACTCGCCCTCTTCTCCCGTTGTCCATCCCTCTTTCTCGTGTTGCCTTACTCCTTTCAAGCCACTTAAATATGTCCTCTTCCAGTCATGCAACTGATCAGTTAGTTATACGTTAAACTCAGCAGACGATTTCTGACATAGCATTCACCATGTTCACACAAAAATCAGCTAAACGTTTTAATCACGTTGTATTATTAAGGAAATATTAAGCTTCTCAATGATAAAAATTCCCGTTTGTCAAACTGCTATCTATTCAACCAATTTTTCCGAGAAAAATGATTGGTTCATTTTTTCTGATATTTTTATATTTTTTTCAAAGGGTCTTTAGTCATGGTGTTGGGTACCACCTTAACGAAATATGTTATATGTATCAGTGGTATGCCGTTCCTGTTGTAATTATTGTAATTCTAAGATTACACAAACTATTACATAACAACACGATATGATTTTTATAATGCAAAAGTTCCATTTCCACCACGAAATGATACATACATCAAATTATAAATAAATTGCAGATATATTCAAGAAACTGCCGTGGAGTGGATTGTAAATTATAAAATCTGAAAAACATATGAGTGCACAAAATTTAGAGATTTAGAATTTATATTGTTTTTATACAACGTCTTTTAATTTGTTTTTTAAATAACGTCATAATTTGGAGAACAACGAACTTTTTTCATAGTACTTTTTGTAAAATTGCTTGATATTTTAAATGTCAAAAGGAGAAGTTGTCATTTTCAATAAACGAAAACTCTATACTGCATTTGATTTGTTATGTTTAGTGAAGTTTCAAATATTGCAATTATTCTAAATTGATAGATTACGCGC
The DNA here is from genome assembly GCF_963676685.1 of Mytilus edulis. Classification (NCBI taxonomy): domain Eukaryota; kingdom Metazoa; phylum Mollusca; class Bivalvia; order Mytilida; family Mytilidae; genus Mytilus; species Mytilus edulis. The sequence goes on from NC_092357.1 coordinate 11,185,185, forward strand.
CAGACCAATTTTCAATACATTGAGTAGCTTTTTGTGTCTTCCATCATATAATTCAAAATGTTTTATTCATATGGTAAGTAAGATCTGTAACAGAGTGGATTGAGACGAAAAGCATTAAAATACCACTGTCTCTTGAGCATGGAGATGTGATGAATAACGAACGACATTATGCTCATAATTTTTTCACTTTACCTTACAACCTAATTCAAAAACCTCCATTTTGCTGATTAGAAATTGAAAGGTTCTTCGTTTGATCCATAACACCTTTTGTGTATTCTATACAGCAACATTTTGTTAAGTGGCAATCTTTTAAAATTAACCAACGAATTTCTTCAAAGTCGCCAAATGTCATGTTTGTATACATTACAACACATAAAGTAAGAATTAATGTGTACATATAATATAGGAACACTTTTCTAATTGTATTACTAAATGTTTCGCCCATTCATTTCGTTTCAAGTCGATTATTAACAGTATAACGTAACGGTACCCAAATTGCACCGAGTACCCAAATTGCACCTATTTAGCAAAACTAGCAGCGAAAATCTTACAAGATTTTCTAGAGACTAAACAATTTGGTTTTTTTATGATTTGATACTAAGCACATCTTTCAACATAGGTAAAACTATTTAGATATGCACAAAACGTTCACAGTATCTATCAACAGATGAAGTATTTACTGAAAAAGCAAAATGTACAGAAACGTCGCCATGCGACGTCATCAAAACGTCATCTTTTTAAAATGAGCAAATACAATATGTTACAAGTATCCATTTAAAAAATAATGAAGAGTAAGCATGGACTAATATCCAATTGTTCAAAACATTTAAAGAAATTAAACAAAAGCTCTGTTATTAGACTTTTGACTATGTGAGTTTAAGCATGGAAGCAATTTGGGTACTCCTCATTTCAGAATCATTGATGGTTTGGAGGTCAGTTTAGACCAATTTTTCTATGATTCCATATGGAATAAAAATCAAATTGGTGTACCTTTATAATAAAGAAGGATAGGGCTACAAAATAAACACAGAATGGACATTTTTGTTTTCATCATAAAAAAACGTAGATGAAAAAACTGTCAAAATAGGTGCAATTTGGGTACCGTCACGTTACAGACATAAAGAAGAATGAGCTGCAACCAAAACTATTGTCATAACATCTCGAAAATGTAATTAAAGATACTTTGGTTTTATAATTATAATTGAATTATTATTCTACACATCTGTCATTGTCTGTCGTCTTAAATATATATAAATTATAAGTGCGAGCTGACATTTTTTTATATACAACATTGATTTACCATACTGCTAAATGGAAGAAAGCAATAAAACTTAAATAATGATGTTTAAATATCAGTATTGTAAGTTGTTAACTGATATACATGATATATGTCTGGTCTATTATTACCAAAAATAGATTCCAATCGTATTGAATATGCTTTACAGCATATGATTTACAGGAAACGAAAGACAATATTAATGTAAACCACGTGACAAATTACATCTGTTCCAGACTCATTGTAATGTCTTAATACTAAAACAACAGAGAAATGTCTAAAGCAGTTACGTAATATTTGTTATATTGTCTAATTTTTGTTTTGTAATTGGAAATGTATTTGTTGTTTCTCATTTTAATCAGGCGTAAATTTCAGCAAGATGGCGTCTTTATTTTCTCCGTTTGTTTTTATTCTCGTTACCAGAATTAGTCTAGATTTTTCCTATTTGAAGCCATTGCTCTTTCTCTTTATTTTTAACATCTTAATACCTATCTATTTTATATGATTTATTTCTCTTCCAATGTTTCTGTATTTTCAAATTTCTTTTTATCCATTTTCTCTCTCTCCTGTGTGGATCCATCCAGGCCCTCATAATTTAGTTACATAAAGGCATTTGCTGATATTTCTTCTGATGTTAAATAACACTTTGTGTAGAAGATATTTTCGTAGAAATAATCATCTTGCTTTCGGTGATAGATCTGGAATATGCATTTAATTACCCAAAACATGCATACTAGACATATAATTGTTTTTGTTTGAAAGGATCAACATACTTGTAGGGTAAATGAACAATAGACAATAATTATGTACGTGTGCTATTTACTTGGCTTAGTATAGGAAATACAATAGTCACGTTAGTGCTTGTCGAATGTCCAGAACCGTAATCTTGGCAGTGATTGTCGCATGTAGCGGATCTTGTCATTGTTTGTCGCATGTCGGAAACTTTGTCAATGGTTCACAATTGATACATATTAGTACTATTAGGTATTTATAGAATACTGTGTCAATGGCAGGTCTTGTGACAGTTGAACTTATTGACTGGTGTCGATTAAGAGCTGGACATAAATTATTTAAAACCCTATTATTTCAATTTCAGGAATGATTTTCCATTATAGAGTAACGTAACAAAACGAAAAATGTGAGGAGAAAAACAATAACAATCAAAACCAAGGAGTACACAAAGACCCACAAAACCAAAGGACATTTACATCAACCGTTATAAACTAGAGGCTCTAAAGAGCCTGTGTCGCTCATCTTGGTCTATGTGCATATTAAGAAAATGACACAGAAGGATTCATGACAAAATTGTGTTTTGGTGTTGGTGATGCGTTTGTAGAGATCTTACTTTACTGACCAATCTTGCTGCTTAATTACAATTATCTCTACCTATAATGAAATTGGCCCAGAAGTGACAGTGGAAAATATTTTGAAAAAATTTACAAAAATTTAGAAAATTTATGAAAATTGTTAAAAATTGACTAGAAAGGATAGTAACTCCTGAATGGGTCAATTGACCACTTTGGTCATGGTGACCTATTTGTAGCTTTTACTTTCCTTTACATTATTTCTGTTTACAGTTTATCTCTATCTATAATAGTATTCAAGATAATAACCAAAAGCTGCAAAATTTTCTTAAAATTACCAATTCAGGGGCAGCAACCCAACAACAAATTGCCCTATTGGTCTGAAAATTTCAGAGCAGATAGATCTTGACCTAATGAAGATTTTTTTTCACAGCAGATTTGATCAAAATACTTTGGTTTTAGACATATGAGCCAAAAAACTGCATTTTACCCTATGTACTATTTTTACCCATGTCGGCCATCTTGGTTCGCGGGCGGGGTCATCGGACACATTTGTTAAACTATATACCTTAATGATGATTGCGGACAAGTTTGGATAAATTTGTTTTAGTAGTTTCAGAGGAGAAGATTTTTGTAAAAGATAACAAAAATTTACAAAAGATTGTCAAAAATTGACTTTAAAGGGCAATAACTCTTTAAGGGGTCAACTGACCATTTTGTAGATCTTACTCTGCTGAACATTATTGCTTTTACAGTTGATCTCCATCTATAATAATATTCAAGATAATAACCAAAAACGGCAAAATTTCCTTAAAATTACCAATGCAGGGGCAGCAACCCAGCAACGGGTTGTCCGATTCATCTGAAAATTTCAGGGTAAATAGATCTTGACCTGATAAACATTTCTACCCCCACGTCAGATTTGCTCTAAATGCTTTGGTTTTAGAGATATAAGCCAAAATCTACATTTTACCCCTATGTTCTAATTTTAGCCATGGCGGCCATCTTGGTTGGTCGGCTGGGTCACCGGACACAGTTTTTAAACTAGATACCCCAATGATGATTGTGGCCAAGTTTGGTAAAATTTGGCCCAGTAGTTTCAGAGGAGAAGATTTTTGTAAAAGTTAACGACGACGGACTAATAATCAATAAGAACACGATATACAGAAGAATGACGAACCAACGATAGACGGAAAAAAGAAAGCTAAAGGACGTCAAAGACCTCGCCGTCAGCCCGGAAAATGTTCCAAACACAATGTAATTATTAACATTAGCATGTTTAGTGACTTTATGCTTCAATCCGATCTTAGGACATATAGCTACATTGTACGTACTATTCACTAACTGCAGCGCCAAATCGTACAGTGACTGTGACAAAAGAGATGGCGAGAGATGGCCTCTTATATCAGTAATAATAAGTCTATTTCCTATAGTTTTCACTGCAGTTTTTGTAATGACCTTTATATTGGTTCTCGCAGTTTACACAGAAACGATGCATTAATTTTTGTACGTAAATACACGTATAACGGATTATTTATTTTCAGGATGCACGGAAACGGATTCATAAACGATGCATACACGTTTGTCTATGCTTAGGATGGCAAGACCTTCTACAGTATAAATCATAATCGCTTTGTTCTTGGAGGAAAACGCATCGTATTTTGACATGAAACAGATGAGAGAACTTGGTTTTAGCTTATTATTTGAATATATGAACACAATCCATGCATTTTTAGGTAAATATTTATCGAATTGTAACATTATAGTCACGGTTTTACTGAAAACAAACAATCATCATTTCAAAATGTGATATTGTTTTAGTTTTCAAAGTTAAAATTTTGATAAGCTTCTGTAAATGTTATCCGTACAGAAAAGTAACTAATCTTTGGATATTTGCGATTTAGAGCATTCTTTTTGGTTTTCCTGCTCAGTCTGAATCTCGAAGGAAAAATGGAAAAAATAGACATTTCATCTATATGATCTCTTTCCATATATGGCAGAGGACCGGTCTGAACCTGCAAAAAAACAGGTAAAAACCTGAAAGGTCTGAAATGTATGGTTCTGACCATGGTTATGAAAGAAAACTTATCTGATGAAATTAGGATATGGACTTTGCTCATTGTTGAGGGTCGTTTCGGTGACCCATAGCTTGTAGAGAGTTCTCTCATTGACAATCATACCACATCTTCTTTTTTTTTATAGTATTATGTCTATTATGATGCTTTATATTTTCATGATATATCTATATGCACATCTAAAATACATTCATCTAAAATACATTATGTAGTTTTATAGACCATGCACTATCTATACAGTATTACCTATGCAAATGCACAGTGCCTTAGTATACATGCAGTTTATAGATATTGCGTACCAAGTATTTACAATTGTCAAATATAATATACGTATGGCATAAAATGCACGATCTTTAATATACTAACTCATCATATGTTATTATTATAAAAAAAATAAAAAAAATAGTCTATTTTATCATTTTGAAGGTAATATACTCATCGAAACTAAAGCCAGCGGGTTATATATTTGGATGTCGCTTAGATTTTGTTGTTTAATATGAAGGTTACATCGTTCTTGTAAATATTTTCAATTGTGTTTCTAAAACCTTAGTAGTTATAGGTTTTGAAACATTTAAATCTATAATTACATTGCCTATAAAAAGAGACCCATATATCACGTAATGTCAATCCTGGTTTTTGTTTGGAGAAAAAAATAGTTCATTATATTCAGCCTTGTCGGTGATTCTTTATTCTTTATTTCGAATGTTTAGCAAATTGCAGTTTCAGATCCTTTTCATAATGTCTAAAAAGTCCGATTTTTTATTTCCTATTTCTAGCAGCTGGTTTAATATTTTGAAACTGAAATGGAGTTATTGTACGTCCCATCAAAATGGGGATCATATTATATAGGGAAAAAAACACACACCACATCCTCTTGATTAAGTTAAGTAATCGTTAACTATATAAACTTGCACCAACTACAATGTAGGTTAAATTAGTTGTATATTGCTCTTTTATATACATGCACATATACTTTTACTTGTTATATCGGTGATGGTTCGTACCTATATACGTTACATTGACGATACTTTAACTACCAAACTATTTTCTTACGAACATTCAAGTACTGTTTGCGTTAGTCATATATCATTTGTGTGTATGAATATCCTGTTATATGACTATCCGGAGACAAGTGAACAATAAAACTAACTTCATAATTGTTTCTAACAATATCTTAAAGGTTCTTATTGATTTTATAAGAATGTTTGACCACAAAAGTATTGTTAAGTGAAGTTAATTGTTGGGTTTTGTCTTTATTTTTTATTGATATTTATAGCATTTTAAGATGAACATTTTTCCTTTTCTAAAATTCTATTACATATAACCATATAAGTGTGTTAGATCACATACGTGTGTTGCAATATAAGTGTGTTTTGTCATATAAGTGTGTTGCACAACTGACATGTGTATTTAAGAGAGGCGAACGATATCAAACGCCTCATCAAACTGACAATAACATGCCGAAAAACGAAAGACGCCCTAAAGAAAAATTACATCTTGGGTACTCCTGAAGGAAAAGCAGATCGAATTTCACATGAGGCATCCGCCGCCAATAGACAAACCAGAAATGCGTTGTTTTATGCAAAGTCAATGTTTTTAAACTCGGAATTGATTTATAAGGACGCCGAGACTGCACAGAAAGCTGACTTTATTAGTTATTTATCGGGAAAATGAATTTAAATCAATTACATATCCAAAGCATCATGGCAGGTTCACAGAAACGTATATGTCAAATGTATGTCCTATCAATTTTCTAGGCTGGTTGCTATAACATTAAGAATGGAAACCATGGTTGTAAAGGGGAAGCAGATTTCAATTCCGGAGAGGGAGCATGACAAACGGCTACCACAAGGAAAGCAGCAGGCACGCAAATTACCTTTGAGGTAGCGTATAAAACCCAATACAGAACACTTCTGACTTCCAAATAATAAAGGCAGTATATATATAGACATTGAAAAGAGGCATTGCGTATCTCGTCGCAGTGTTTAGTGTAGAAGTGTAACTTTAATATTCAAAATTAAGAAGCCGAAAGGGTATAAGGGAGCTATCATTTGATTTCAATTCGGGGGGATTAAAAATTTATTGTCCTGCATTTTTAATTATTTGTAATCTCTGTCCTACCTTTTATTTTTCACTCTACTGTGTTCTGTTATTTTTTATTAATTTATCCTGCCTTTTTTGTCAAGTGCTCATTCTGCTTATGTTTTACTCAAAACTCTTGTCAAATTTCATGCTAACCCCTCCCACATAAAATTCAAATGGTAGCCCAATAAACGTCTCTAGATATGCATGCATCACCCGTGTCATCCTCGTCAAAATTTACTAATTGCATGAGCGTATAGGTTATATATTTAATGCGTTTCCCTCGGTTTTAGTTTGTTATCCCGATTTTGTTTTTTGTCCATGGATTTATGAGTTTTGAACAGCGGTATACTACTGTTGCCTTTATTTATGACAATCGGTAAATGAACGAATCGTACGTCTTTTGTGCTGGATAGAATTGTATTGCAATTATACTTTTTATTGTTATGTATTAGACATTAAAATAACAAAAAGTTATAAAAGTATAAGTAAACAACGAAAATGACCAAGATGATTTTAATACTAGGAAGATGAGTGGTTGAATATACGTTCATGACAACATTGTTGAAAAAAGGATATTTAGTTTGTGGTTTAAAGTCAAACGAACTTTTGAAAAAATATTATTACAGCGACATTAACTGCAAACTGCACGTCTAACAAATTGATACGAACTCCCTAAATTGAGTTTTAAACATACTTATACGTATATTAGTATATTATAATTTTAAAGATACCGTAGAAAACAATAAAAACTACAAAGAATCGCTTAAATGAAATGTCATGACTTGTGTAGTTTCACTTTGGGAATGGACGACGACATATACATTAACTTAGTTTCCTTCAAAGGTTGTCGATAAAAATAAATAAAAATGTAAAAAAGACATACATATCGAAGTTTAAAATTAAACATGTAAATCATCATTTTACATGTACAAATGAATAAACGTTTTTTGCGGGTCGAATCATATAACGAGTTTCTCTTCCTATTGGCTTCCGAAATCATTTTTTCTTCTTCAAATAATTATAAAAAAGATGTGGTATGATTGCCAATGAGACAATTGTTCACAAGAGACCAAAATGACTCAGAAATTAACAACTATAGGTCAGCATACAGCCTTCAACAATTAGCAAAGCCCATACCGCATAGTCAGCTATAAAACGCCCCGAAATGACAATGTCAAACAATTCAAACCAGAAAACTAACGGCCTTATTTATATATAAAAAATGAACGAAAAACAAATATGTAACACATAAACAAACGACAACCACTGAATTACAGGCTCCTGACTTGGGACAGGTACTTACATAATGTGGCGGGGTTAAACATGTTAGTGGGATCCCAACCCTCTCCCTAACCTGGGACAGTGGTATAACAGTACAATATAAGAACGAACTATAAAAATCAGTTGAAAAAGGCTTAACTCATCAGATGCATGGACAAAAATACAAGTGGAGGTGGCCGGCTACTTGTACATCCCAACAACAGAAAGACACTAGGAACAGATCTGAAAGTACTCGCAGATATCTGACAGCTAGTTCAAATCCACTAACAACTAATAAAAAATGCATGTAAAACATGTTTTTAATCGCTAAACATGCTGAGCGCATGCACAATCGATCTTCAACTACAAAGTCAACATTACTATCATACATATATAGGGGTCCAATAAATTGAGGATTTTTATAAATCTACTAAGCAGATTTACATATTTTTGTTGACATACATATACGTCGATGTTTAAGGGTGGACCACCCATCCCCCAAACATGGCGAAAACAGTAATACAAATATGAAAAAAATAATTATTTTGCACCTTAATATAAATTTGGTAAGTACAACAGCTTGTCAGAGCCAAACTATTTTATATCCATAGGATATATGTCTATGGAATGTATAATAATCCTTCAAGCTTGTTACTTCAAACGTACATATATGTTTTAGAAGATGTACGTTTACCTAAAATCTTCTGTAGTTAACATATATGAACGTTAGTATACAATGAAACTATTTTGGCAGGTTATCTTTTCACATACAATGGAACTAGTTTGGCAGGTTAACTATACACATGCCATGAAACCTTTTTGGCAGGTTAACTGTTCACATGCAATGGATGTACTTTTGGAAGGTTAACTGTTCACATGCGAGGTATCTATTTTGGCAATGTAACTATTTTGGCAGTACAACTTTCATACACAATATAACAAGTTTGTTAGTAACGCTATCCAATGTGAAATATCGATGAGAGGTTGCTGTTTAAAATCACCACAACGCTTTGTCTGTCAACAGCATTTTCCTGACGTCACAGGTTCACCTGATTCCGTCACTGTGATGGCAGAATTGTGTCTGTGTTGTTTGAGAAGACTTCCAACAAATATAGAACCTGGAATCAATATTGAATAAAATGTATGATCGATTTTTTGTGTTTAATGCATCTTTCAGTATACTATTGTCTATATGTAAAAAGTATTATAAAAAATACCGAACTCAAAAGTAAATTCAAAAAGAGGACGTTGACAATTTCTCTTTTATTATGCATATAAACGAATTTAATACATACCTATATCCATGAAGAGCTGTTGTATGTTTTGACCAGTCTTTGCAGATGTTTCGAGAAAATAGAGACCGTGCTCATCTGCAAATGTATGTGCTTCCTGAAAAAGGAGAAACAAATATGTAGTAGTTGTAATCATAAAATATCATTTTGAATTTGATGAGACTGTCATACAAGAGAGGTTTGGCTATAGCTAGCTATAAACCAAGGTTCAATCCACTATTTTCTACTTCAGAAAGTGACTGTACCACTTGAAGTCAGGAATATGACAGTAGTTGTCAATTCGGTTGATGGGTTTGAGCTTTTCATTTTGACATTTGATAAGGAACTTTCCGTTTTAGAATTTCCTCGGTGTTCTTTTTTTTGTAATTTTACCTTTAATTTGTATAAAAGGAGACCTTGGGTATGCGTCAAACCTAAAGACATCCAGTGATCAACATGCAGTAAAAAGATACAATGCGTGTAGCTCTCACTGCATCTCACTGGTTGAGAGGTAAAAAAAGATATGTATAAGTTTAACACAGACTCTCACAAAGATCTGTCACCTACACCACATCATATCCACCCCCCCCCCCCCCCAAAAAAAAAAATCAAAAAAATCGTAAGGGTTCCATGGAACCCAGTGTCTCGCCTATTTTGTTTTTTTATGTTAATCGCAGCCTTAACGAAAATGAGGAAAAAAATAATAAAATTATTCCTCTTGATACTATCTGTTCATTGTAAGAAGCTTCTGTCCAGGTTTGGTAAAAATACAGGATAGTCTATGAATGTAATAAATGTTTTAAAAACTTTAACTGAAAACTGTATGTAAGGTAAACTTGAAGAAAAATTAAGTCTATTTATAAGTAAAAAACAGGTACAAATTTTAACAAAATTTCCTTCTAGATACTAGCTTTTGATCCTAAACATGCTTCTGTCCAAGTTTGGTATAAATCCAGGATAGTATACGAAAGTTATTTTAATTTAAAAACTTTAACCACAGAGTGAATATTTGTGGACGCCGCGCGAACTCCGACTCCGACCACGGAATGTAGTATCCTAAGTCTCGCTTTTTCAACTAAAGTCAAAGGCTCGACAAAAATGACATAAAAAAAAAAAAAAAAAAACATCAGCAAACCTGAGAATCTTTAAATCTTTTTCAGAGAGTTACTAAAATAATACAAAATAAATATGTACAGGAACACATTTTACGCTTTAAGAACGGTATAATTGACAAACACACGAACACAAAAAAACAAATTTTGTACATTTTTTATATCCATTAACGAATAAGTATATCTTTAAAAATGATGTTTCACGACGACATAATCCCGTTCTCGATGGGAAGAGAGACAACCTTTATCTCCTTACGTATACGTGAAATTCTAATATACTTATGCCAACAATAACAATTTCTCTCTAAATATGATTTATACACTTATTTCAATCGTTCATCACCAATTTCGTCAGCTGTTTTAAACGTTTTTATAATGGGACGTAACACCGAGTATTGATATAAAGCCCGCCTACAAATGCAATATGGAATATACACGGTCTCCACGGGGTTGCTTTTAACCAATCGTATTGCTAGAAATGTATAGGAGGCAAGATAATGTAGATTACATGTCGCTAGTGCTTGTCTCTAATAAGCAACGCTCCCTATTATAAAGTTTTTATGTATGTTTTACCTGTGTTGTCACCTGTCGTTTTTCCAGTAGATCACATTTGTTACCAACTAAAGCACATTTAATGGTTTCAGGGGCACTCTCTTGTAACAGTCGGAGCCATTGGTTGATGTTTTCAAATGTGGTCTAATAAAAATAAAAGTCAAATACAGGTACATTTAAAATTCGATTGACATGGATTAAAAAAAAAGACTTTGACCTATAATGGTTTACTTTTATAAATTGTTATTTGAATGGAGAGTTGTCTCATTGGCACTCACACCACATCTTCCTATATCTATTTGAGTCAATGTCAATGCACACGCGAACTTATTTATGTACTACCAAAAACATATATTTGTGAAACGTAAAAAATAATTCAATTTTAAAAGAAAGACCTTTCGATCAAAATGATTAAATTGAGCACAATCACATTACGAATCAGATCTGATTGGTTGATAATGATATCAGATTCCTGCAAATATAAAATGCAAATTCAGGACAGTAACATGTACATTTGTAACTTATATCATGATGAATTGAAACCTGCTATGTAATCCCATCACTTTTTCGCGAAATTAAATTTAAAATAGGCATCATCTTACTATTGGAATACATCAATCAATCAAAACTACGGAATTATTGTGCTGAACAATGGTTACTTTGAATCAAAACAGAAACTAATTAAGGGAGTTACCATTAGATTTTTATGGGGGGGGGGGGGGGGGGGGGGGGGGGGGGCTAGGATGAAAAATTTTGTCCTGCATTTTTTTTTTTAGCTGTAATCTCTGTCCTGCATTTTTATTTTTCACTCTGTTTGGTCCTGCCTTTTTTTTTTTTAGTTTATCCTGACTTTTTTTTTAACTAAATTGTCGTCCTGACTTTTTTTTTTGTAAGTGTTTCATCCTGCCTTTTTTTTTTACTCAAAACTCCTGTCCTGCCTATTTTTTTCAAATTTCATCCTAGCCCCCCCCATAAAAATCAAATGGTAGCTCCCTAAGACAAGATCATACAAAAGAAGAATGTTTGTGACAAAACTATTATAGAGCTTACCCTTTCAGTGATATCGTACGCTACAATGGCGACATCTGCATCTCTAAGGTAAAAAGGAACGATACTTTTAAAACGTTCAGTACCAGCCGTGTCCCATATCTGGAACATTATCTTCTTGTTGGCAACATACAGAGATCGGGTGCAGTAACTCCCTGTAAAATTTGGTAGATAGTTTAGGATTCGACATGAACATTTACAATGAGATGAAGCTTGATTGTTCAGTTCAAAATCAGAATAGTGTCTCGTGGTATGGCATACCTTTTGTGAATTAGCGCATTGAAACTATGGATGTCGCTTTATTACATTCAATTTGTTAAAATTCTGTTTTCGCTTCACGATTGTTGAAAGATTGTCCGCTTGTCGTGATCTTTTACCATGCATTCATTGTTTTTTTTTACATATAGTACGTAGTACGTCATATTAATTACTTCACTTTCTGATTGTAAGTCCGCGTTCGCCCCTCCCTTCCATTTCCCTCCTTTTAAGTAGTTTCCATGTGGTCATGCTTCTCCTAGTCCCTCTGCTACCGTTCGACTATTACAATTCCCGAATTTATTTTGTTGTTCTGGATATATTTTAGTATGTTATAAATCAGATTAGTTTTTGAGTCAATTCGGTTGAAGAATTTGGAAGCTCATAAATGTGTTATAGAACATACCAAGGTTCCGTGTTGAAGGTCTTGCTTTGATCTATAATTTTTAACTTTTTATAAATTAAACTTTGATGGAGAGCTGTCTCAACGGCACTCTATTCTTAATTATAATTACTACCTCCTATGATGTATCTGTAGTTGTCTCCCTTATTCATATTAACTCCCTCCTATGGTGTGTCTGTAGTTATATCTTGGATGGAGAGTTTTCTCATTTACACTCATACCACATCTTCTAATTTATATTAACTACCTCCTATGGTGTATCTGTAGTTGTCTCCCTAATTCATATTAACTCCCTCCTATGGTGTATCTGTAGTTATATCTTGGATGGAGAGTTTTCTCATTGGCACTCATACCACATCTTCTAATTTATATTAACTACATCCTAAGATGTATCTGTAGTTGTCTCCCTTATTCATATTAACTCCCTTCTATGGTGTATCTGTAGTTATATCTTGGATGGTGAGTTTTCTCATTGGCACTCATACCACATCTTCTAATTTATATTAACTACCTCCTATGGTGTATCTGTAGGTATATCTTGGATGGAGAGTTTTCTCATTGGCACTCATACCACATCTTCTAATTTATATTACTACCTCCTATGGTGTATCTGTAGGTATATCTTGGATGGAGAGATTTCTCATTGGCACTCATACGACATCTTCATATTATATTAACTACCTCCTATTGTGTATCTGTAGTTGTCTCCAAACTTGTCCTCAGTAAACCTGACAGACAGCGAAGTTTTTCCAACTGCTGCATCTCCAATCAAGACAACTTTAAGTTTTGTTTGACATGTACCATTACCATTCATTGTGTTCGTTCACATTGTTCTGGCATTCAAGTCTGCATAAAATAAAACAGTATTGTATAAAGGCTCACAATCATCAGAAGTATAAGTAAAAACACATCAGAATGTTTTGAATAAAAGGGACTCCCGTAAATCAAGCAAGTAGTTTTTGAAGACTTTAAAAAAAAATATACAGATGTTGACACACATAGATTTCCATAAATAAAATAAAAAATAGAAATCATTGACTCTATTACAGTAATCAAGGTCGTCAAGATCTGTCGATATTTAATATAAAGATGTCGTTGTTATATAGTTAATTATGAAAGCAATCGAACAACAAAATGCAAAACGAAAATGAGCTTGCAAATATCAAAATAACGAATTTAAGCTGAAAACGATATTTTTTTATACCACAGATGTAACTGTTCTCTCTTACAAGAACTATAATACTTGATTGATTGATTGGTGTCTAACGTCAATTTCAACACTATGGTGCTATTTTGTGATGGTAAGATTTTATTGGTGGAGAAAGACGAGTACCCGAAATTTCAGAACCTTTGGTAGGAAAACCTACTATCCTAGTCAATTAATATTGGAGTCGAATAAACCTGCCCCGTGCGGGATTCGAACTCAAAACCTCAGTGTAACAGATATGAATAATAGTTAGATTGCTTACACCACTCGGGTCACCGAGCCCTCCAATACTACTTGAAAGGACACGCTCACGCCTTTTAATGATAGGAAAGACAGCTAAGTTAAATGGTACCTTTATTGACACAGAATTTATAATATTTGTTAATGATCTAGGATTTTGACCTTTTTGTATTAAGAACACGGAGCTACAATGTATATATGGACTTCCCTTTAAGCATCGACTCTTGGTGCTTACTGCTGATTAGTCATATTAAAAACCCTTTATTTTATGTTATTTGCTGTATACATCATAGTTAAATGTGTGGGTTCAAGTGTTTTGTGTGTTTGATTGTTTTTAGTATAGAGATTTCTCCGCATAAACTACTTAGGCCTCTTGTTTATTTATAATTAACAGTCAAAATACACTTACCTAGTGCATTTGGGTCAATGTCAACATTCTATTTATTGAATTATGATATTTTACTTTTGTTTTGTTATGCTTGTTTCCGTATTTTTATTATTGTATTACACATGTTACATATCTATTGTCTATGCACTGCATATATTTAATATATTGTGTGTATGCCCTTCTAAGGCCCTAATTTGGCGAATATTTTTTTCTGTTATATCATATTCTGTTCTATTCTATTGTAATAAATGTTATTTGGAAGGACGTTAATAATGTGCTACCAAGGCCAGCTTACTCACACAGTCAGTGATTGATTGATTTCTGGTTGCTTAATATCCAGTGGCAAATAGTTCACGCACGAGATCAAATTAACAGTAACTACAATAGCTGGGTCCTGTAATAGAGGCCATCCGGGATGCAGTTCGGGAAAATGTAGACTGTCACTGGAAAGGGTTTATATATTGGATAGGGGGAATGCTATGCAACATGCCATCAATACGGACCCGTAAAAGAGTTGTTACAAGGGTTCTTAACGTGCAGAAAGCGTGACACTCTCTGTACATGATGCATCGGATTTAACGTCCTAATTCTGACCGGAATGTGGCTGCAAACTTGTACATCCCGCATAGCCAAACGGTCGCCCCAATTTGGCAAGGTTTTACTGTCGGTCGAACAAAACCTGTTTAGACCATGTTTCTATTTCCATTAGCATATAACTAGCTCCATGGAAAGAGATGCCCTTAAATCAGCCTCAAATGTATACGTCCCAATTCTTAGAGTACATAACTGCATAGCATATTTATATATATTCTCCACTTCCAAAATGTTTACTACTTAAATTGCATGGAACATATCCCAGTTTGATCATATTTGTAATCAAGTCAAGCTTGGTGTCGCTATGTGCACGACAAGTGTCAATGATCATATTAAAATGTCACAAACACCCGATAAGAGAAGCCATTTATACAAATTATAACAGCCGGTAGTATACACTTTACATGTAACGCAATCTACAAAATACACAAACTTACCAAATACCGCTTACGCACATCCCACGGAATTAAACTAATACTTTGTTACTGGTAAACAACACAGAAATGATTTACCTGCAAAAGAGCCAGGTGTAAATTACACTTTAGTTGTAAACAGAAATCTAAAAATAGTATATTTGTATTCTGTTCAAATATTGCGTTATAAATAAACAAATAAAATATCTTATCTATATCAAGATTGTGGTTCAATTTTGATTATTATCTTTAAAAAGATTGTCATACATGTTTCTACTAATATAACATATAACTTCTGTTTTAATACATAAAATTTGCTTTATGATTGGTTTTATTTCTCACAATTACAGGAAGGATTTAAAGGATTTATAAATATACTTACGCGTAGTTAGTGTAGTAAACAATTTATTTTCTATTTTATTTTGAATCCATAATTGAAATATTTAACTTTTACCTCTAACTGTAAAGTGTTTCCTGATGTGGTACAACACAGCACAACCGACGTATGAACGAAAACGAAACCAAAACTTCCCCACTGATTGTCCCACATTAAATTATTGGCTATTTCCACCTTATGGGATTTTCAAAAAGTATGTAAACCACTTCATATGATTTATCAATTGTCAATACGGATATTACATGTATGTATATTATAGATAAAGTACATATACATATATATGTATATTGTCGTTTGTTTATGTAATTTATACGTGTTGCTCGTTTCTCTTTTTTTATATTCCCGTTTGAATGGTTTTACACTAGTAATTTTGGGGTTCTTTATAGCTTGAAAAATGTTGTTCGGTGTGAGCCAATGCTCTGTGTTGAAGGCCGTACATTGACCTTTAATGGTTTACTTTTATAAATTGTTATTTGGATAGAATATTGTCTCATTGTCACACCACATCTTCCTATGTCTATAGTTATATCATTATGTCAAACACTAGGTTAACAGGAATGATAAAATTGAGATTGGAAATGGTGAATGTGTCAAAGAGACACAAAGGACAAAACAAAACAGCCCAACGGGCCACCGATTCGTCTTTAACATGGGGAGAAAATACCATACCAGGAGGAGGGCGTCAGCTTTCCCCTAATAAAATAAAATTATGTTCTAGGTCAGTGAAAATGAACGTCACACTAAACTCCAAAACATATAAATGAAATAAAATTAAAATAAAACAAAAAAACCATACAAGTCTAACAAAAGCCAGAGCTAGGTTCCTAACTTTGGACAGACGCAAACATGTGGCGGGATTAAATATTGCCTGTGAGATCTCAACAATGAAGACATATACACTGTATATATCGTATAGGTCATATATTTGCTCTATATACACGAAGGCTGATCATCCTCTTACCCTTAAAATCAACAAGAAAAGCAACACCAAAACCAAGACCAATTCACGCCCCTCCCTTACAAAATAATCAATTAAAATTGAAAGATAGTTAAACATATCAATAAATAGATAAAATAAAAACAAGCAGTTCATTTAAGTTAAAGGTCCCTTTAGCGTCCAGTTAAAACTATTTCATGATCATTCAAGACATTTTTTTTTAGATTGGTCACAGTCTTCATTTTGAGATGGTTGTGTATAAATACATATAGTGTTAAAAATTTATAAAATCTATATATGCATTTTAGCTAGCGTGACTTGTAAATACTTCAATCCTAGTGTTTAATTTAGGACATTCTATTGTATCTAGGTTACAGAAGATACATGTATCAACTTTAAACTCAGTTGAAAAGAAATCCTTCTCAACTTCAACAAAACAATTATTCTAAGTGTGTTATTTATCTTATTTCTATAAATTTATTGTTCCATTTACATTTTTATTTTACATTACACGTTTAAAAATTAATTATCGCACCATATTTGTTTTAAACAACATTTTCTTCAAGGTTTTAAATGAGAAAATAAATTATAAGATTTAAAAATGAAACTTTGATAATTTTTTCCCCTGATCTTGATTTGAGGGTAAATATCATAAGGAATAATTTTGAAGGTGGTGCACATTGGAGTGTGTCTGTTTTATTGATAATCAACGATTATACACTTTTAAAGCTTCAGTAACTCCAAACTAGGTATCAAAACGTCCGAGCCCATCATTAGACGTACGTAGACAACCAAACTACATGTAAATTTCAAAACGTTCGAACCCGTCATTCGCAATTACGTTCACCACCCAAAAGGTCTAAACATTAAATGGGTTGTGTTTTAAATTATTCTGTTAAAAAGTAGGCCGGTAACCACGTTTTCTCACTTGAACTGTTTTATATATATATGTCAGGGTCCTTTATAGCCGACTATACGGTATAGGGTTTTCACATTCGCAAAGACCATACAATTGCCTATCATTGCTAAATCCTCTTCATTTTAACTTTGGTTCATAGTGGTCTCATTGGCAAATTGGCAATCATACTACATCAACTTGTTCTTATAAGAATTGTATGATAAAATTGAGAAAGGAAATGGGGGATGTGTCAAAGCGACAACAACCCGACCATAGAGCAGACAACAGCCGAAGGCCACCAAACCTGTTCAGTGAAAATGGACGTCATACTAAACTCCGAATGTAGGGCTATTTACAAAACAAAATAATACAAAACAAAACCGAATGAAATTTGCCATAACGAAACGGAACGACATTAACATTTAATTTTAAAAATGTATAGCACAAGAGGCAGACGATCAATGCGGAGAAAAATTGAATAAAAAAATAATTATATAATTATCAAAGCGGAGATTATACTTTTAAAATAAGAAACAACATGATTATAATAATTCTTAAGTAGGAATCATTTTTAACTTCCCAAGGAATAGTTCTTTAAATAAATCGGACATATCATACATGCAAGAGCTCAGAGTCATGTTCAAGAATAAGTTATCAGCTTATTTTGTTTGCCTTTCATGGTTGTCGTTCTACCAGGCAGAAGCTAGCGAACAATAGCTAGCGAACAATAAGCCAGCGAACAATAAGGCGATATATCGAGAAACCGAAAAAACAGAATAAGACAACAACGGCCGTTAAATAAAAAAATATTTAAAAAGGCAGAAAATCAGTTAAAATATAGCAATTTAAACTCAATTTTGAAATGGTTTTTATCCAATCCATTGATTTAACAATTCGCATAACTTTTTAGGCTAATATTCAGTACCACAATAACTATGCATCTATCAACGGATTATTTGTAGGTGTAGGGCCACCTATGCACCCTCTTCAATTTAGAACGTATGTAAAAGTAGTCCTACCCTGTAAAATATAGCACCTTTTATGTCATTGTTTAATCTAGAGCTCAAAATTTGAAAAAAATGTCAAAAAATTAGGAGGGTCGGCCTATTCCAGGGCTTCTAGAGAGAAATAATGAGGGGTGTCGAGGGGAATGACTATATAGGTCTTGTAGAGGAGAAACAGGCGCTTCTTTTGCGCTAGGTATCGAAGGGCGCTATGTTCAAAAATCTGAAACTAGAGCTCAAAATTTGAAAAAAATGTCAAAAAATTAGGGAGGTCGGCCTATTCTAGGATTTCTAGTGAAAAATAATGAGTTGTGTCACGGGGAATGACTATATATGTCTTGTAGAGGAGAAACAGGCGCTTCTTTTGCGCTAGGAAGGGCGCTATGTTCAAAAATCTGAAACTAGAGCTCAAAATTTGAAAAAAATGTCAAAAAAATAGGGGGGTCGGCCTATTCTAGGACTTCTAGAGAAAAATAATGAGGGGTGTCACGGGGAATGACTATATAGGTCTTGTAGAGGAGAAACAGGCGCTTCTTTTGCGCTAGGTATCGAAGGGCGCTATGTTCAAAAATCTGAAACTAGAGCTCAAAATTTGAAAAAAATGTCAAAAAATTAGGGGGAGTCGGCCTATTCTAGGATTTCTAGAGAAAAATAATGAGGGGTGTCACGGGGAATGACTATATAGGTCTTGTAGAGGAGAAACAGGCGCTTCTTTTGCGCTAGGTATCGAAGGGCTTTATGTTCAAAAATCTGAAACTAGAGCTCAAAATTTGAAAAAAATGTCAAAAATTAGGGGGGTCGGCCTATTCTAGGACTTCTAGAGAAAAATAATGAGGGGTGTCACGGGGTATGACTATATAGGTCTTGTAAAGGAGAAACCACCGCTTCTTTTGCACTAGGTATCGAAGGGCGCTATGTTCAAAAATCTGAAACTAGAGCTCAAAATTTGAAAAAAATGTCAAAAAATTAGGGGGTCGGCCTATTCTAGGACTTCTAGAGAAAAATAATGAGGGGTGTCACGGGGTATGACTATATAGGTCTTGTAGAAGAGAAACAGGCGCTTCTTTTGCACTAGGTATCGAAGGGTGCTATGTTCAAAAATCTGAAACTAGAGCTCAAAATTTGAAAAAAATGTCAAAAAATTAGGGGGGTCGGCCTATTCTAGGATTTCTAGAGAAAAATAATGAGGGGTGTCACGGGGAATGACTATATAGGTTTTGTAGAGGAGAAACAGGCGTTTCTTTTGCGCTAGGTTTCGAAGGGCGCTATGTTCAAAAATCTGAAACTAGAGCTCAAAACTTGAAAAAAATGTCAAAAATTAGGGGGGTCGGCCTATTCTAGGACTTCTAGAGAAAAATAATGAGGGGTGTCACGGGGTATGACTATATAGGTCTTGTAAAGGAGAAACCGGCGCTTCTTTTGCACTAGGTATCGAAGGGCGCTATGTTCAAAAATCTGAAACTAGAGCTCAAAATTTGAAAAAAATGTCAAAAAATTAGGGGGGTCGGCCTATTCTAGGACTTCTAGAGAAAAATAATGAGGGGTGTCATTGGGAATGACTATATAGGTCTTGTAGAAGAGAAACAGGCGCTTCTTTTGCACTAGGTATTGAAGGGCGCTATGTTCAAAAATCTGAAACTAGAGCTCAAAATTTGAAAAAAATGTCAAAAAAATAGGGGGGTCGGCCTATTCTAGGACTTCTAGAGAAAAATAATGAGGGGTGTCACGGGGAATGACTATATAGGTCTTGTAGAGGAGAAACAGGCGCTTCTTTTGCGCTAGGTATCGAAGGGCGCTATGTTCAAAAATCTGAAACTAGAGCTCAAAATTTGAAAAAAATGTCAAAAAATTAGGGGGGTCGGCCTATTCTAGGACTTCTAGAGAAAAATAATGAGGGGTGTCATTGGGAATGACTATATAGGTCTTGTAGAAGAGAAACAGGCGCTTCTTTTGCACTAGGTATTGAAGGGCGCTATGTTCAAAAATCTGAAACTAGAGCTCAAAATTTGAAAAAAATGTCAAAAAAATAGGGGGGTCGGCCTATTCTAGGACTTCTAGAGAAAAATAATGAGGGGTGTCACGGGGAATGACTATATAGGTCTTGTAGAGGAGAAACAGGCGCTTCTTTTGCGCTAGGTATCGAAGGGCGCTATGTTCAAAAATCTGAAACTAGAGCTCAAAATTCGAAATAAATGTCCAAAAAATGGAATAGGGTCGGCCTATTCAAGGAGTTCTAGAGAAAAATAATGAGGGGTGTCACGGGGTATGACTATATAGGTCTTGTAGAGGAGAAACAGGCGCTTCTTTTGCGCTAGGTATCGAAGGGCGCTATGTTCAAAAATCTGAAACTAGAGCTCAAAATTTGAAAAAAATGTCAAAAATTAGGGGGGTCGGCCTACTCTAGGACTTCTAGAGAAAAATAATGAGTGGTGTCACGGGGTATGACTATATTGGTCTTGTAAAGGAGAAACCGGCGCTTCTTTTGCACTAGGTATCGAAGGGCGCTATGTTCAAAAATCTGAAACTAGAGCTCAAAATTCGAAAAAAATGTCAAAAAATGGGGGTAGGGTCGGCCTATTCCAGCAGTTCTAGAGAAAAATAATGAGGGGTGTCACGGGGTATGACTATATAGGTCTTGTAGAAGAGAAACAGGCGCTTCTTTTGCGCTAGGTATCCAAGGGCGCTATGTTCAAAAATCTGAAACTAGAGCTCAAAATTCGAAAAAAATGACAAAAAATTAGGGGGGTCGGCCTATTCCAGGGCTTCTAGAGAAAAATAATGAGGGGTGTCACGGAGAATGACTATATAGGTCTGTTAGAGGAGAAACAGGCGCTTCTTTTGCGCTAGGTATCGAAGGGCGCCATGTTCAAAAATCTGAAACTAGAGCTCAAAATTTGAAAAAAAATGTCAAAAAATTAGGGGGGTCGGCCTATTCTAGGACTTCTAGAGAAAAATAATGAGGGGTGTCACGGGGAATGACTATATAGGTCTTGTAGAGGAGAAACAGGCGCTTCTTTTGCGCTAGGTATCGAAGGGCGCTATGTTCAAAAATCTGAAACTAGAGCTCAAAATTTGAAAAAAATGTCCAAAAAATAGGGGGGTCGGCCTATTCTAGGACTTCTAGAGAAAAATAATGAGGGGTGTCACGGGGTATGACTATATAGGTCTTGTAGAGGAGAAACGGGCACTTCTTTTGCGCTACGTATCGAAGGGCGCTATGTTCAAAAATCTGAAACTAGAGCTCAAAATTTGAAAAAAATGTCCAAAAAATAGGGGGGTCGGCCTATTCTAGGACTTCTAGAGAAAAATAATGAGGGGTGTCACGGGGAATGACTATATAGGTCTTGTAGAGGAGAAACAGGCGCTTCTTTTGCGCTAGGTATCGAAGGGCGCTATGTTAAAAAATCTGAAACTAGAGCTCAAAATTCGAAAAAAATGTCAAAAAAATTGGGGTAGGGTCGGCCTATTCCAGGAGTTCTAGAGAAAAATAATGAGGGGTGTCACGGGGTATGACTATATAGGTCTTGTAGAAGAGAAACAGGCGCTTCTTTTGCGCTAGGTATCGAAGGGCGCTATGTTCAAAAATCTGAAACTAGAGCTCAAAATTTGAAACAAATGTCAAAAAATTAGGGGGGTCGGCCTATTCTAGGACTTCTAGAGAAAAATAATGAGGGGTGTCACGGGGAATGACTATATAGGTCTTGTAGAGGAGAAACAGGCACTTCTTTTGCGCTACGTATCGAAGGGCGCTATGTTCAAAAATCTGAAACTAGAGCTCAAAATTTGAAAAAAATGTCAAAAAAATAGGGGGGTCGGCCTATTCTAGGACTTCTAGAGACAAATAATGAGGGGTGTCACGGGGAATGACTATATAGGTCTTGTAGAGGAGAAACAGGCACTTCTTTTGCGCTAGTTATCGAAGGGCGCTATGTTCAAAAATCTGAAACTAGAGCTCAAAATTCGAAAAAAATGTCCAAAAAATGGGGGTAGGGTCGGCCTATTCCAGGAGTTCTAGAGAAAAATAATGAGGGGTGTCACGGGGTATGACTATATAGGTCTTGTAGAAGAGAAACAGGCGCTTCTTTTGCGCTAGGTATCGAAGGGCGCTATGTTCAAAAATCTGAAACTAGAGCTCAAAATTTGAAACAAATGTCAAAAAATTAGGGGGGTCGGCCTATTCTAGGACTTCTAGAGAAAAATAATGAGGGGTGTCACGGGGAATGACTATATAGGTCTTGTAGAGGAGAAACAGGCGCTTCTTTTGCGCTAGGTATCGAAGGGCGCTATGTTCAAAAATCTGAAACTAGAGCTCAAAATTTGAAAAAAATGTCAAAAAAATAGGGGGGTCGGCCTATTCTAGGACTTCTAGAGAAAAATAATGAGGGGTGTCACGGGGTATGACTATATAGGTCTTGTAGAAGAGAAACAGGCGCTACTTTTGCACTAGGTATCGAAGGGCGCTTTGTTCAAAAATCTGAAACTAGAGCTCAAAATTCGAAAAAAATGTCAAAAAATTAGGGGGGTCGGCCTATTCTAGGACTTCTAGAGAAAAATAATGAGGGGTGTCACGGGGAATGACTATATAGGTCTTGTAGAAGAGAAACAGGCGCTTCTTTTGCACTAGGTATCGAAGGGCGCTATGTTCAAAAATCTGAAACTAGAGCTCAAAATTCGAAATAAATGTCCAATAAATGGAATAGGGTCGGCCTATTCAAGGAGTTCTAGAGAAAAATAATGAGGGGTGTCACGGGGTATGACTATATAGGTCTTGTAGAGGAGAAACAGGCGCTTCTTTTGCGCTAGGTATCCAAGGGCGCTATGTTCAAAAATCTGAAACTAGAGCTCAAAATTCGAAAAAAATGACAAAAAATTAGGGGGGTCGGCCTATTCCAGGGCTTCTAGAGAAAAATAATGAGGAGTGTCACGGAGAATGACTATATAGGTCTTGTAGAGGAGAAACAGGCGCTTCTTTTGCGCTAGGTATCGAAGGGCGCCATGTTCAAAAATCTGAAACTAGAGCTCAAAATTTGAAAAAAAATGTCAAAAAATTAGGGGGGTCGGCCTATTCTAGGACTTCTAGAGAAAAATAATGAGGGGTGTCACGGGGAATGACTATATAGGTCTTGTAGAGGAGAAACAGGCGCTTCTTTTGCGCTAGGTATCGAAGGGCGCTATGTTCAAAAATCTGAAACTAGAGCTCAAAATTTGAAAAAAATGTCAAAAAAATAGGGGGTCGGCCTATTCTAGGACTTCTAGAGAAAAATAATGAGGGGTGTCACGGGGTATGACTATATAGGTCTTGTAGAAGAGAAACAGGCGCTACTTTTGCACTAGGTATCAAAGGGCGCTATGTTCAAAAATCTGAAACTAGAGCTCAAAATTCGAAAAAAATGTCAAAAAATTAGGGGGGTCGGCCTATTCTAGGACTTCTAGAGAAAAATAATGAGGGGTGTCACGGGAAATGACTATATAGGTCTTGTAGAAGAGAAACAGGCGCTTCTTTTGCACTAGGTATCGAAGGGCGCTATGTTCAAAAATCTGAAACTAGAGCTCAAAATTCGAAATAAATGTCCAAAAAATGGAATAGGGTCGGCCTATTCAAGGAGTTCTAGAGAAAAATAATGAGGGGTGTCACGGGGTATGACTATATAGGTCTTGTAGAGGAGAAACAGGCGCTTCTTTTGCGCTAGGTATCGAAGGGCGCTATGTTCAAAAATCTGAAACTAGAGCTCAAAATTTGAAAAAAATGTCAAAAAATTAGGGGGGTCGGCCTATTCTAGGACTTCTAGAGAAAAATAATGAGGGGTGTCACGGGGAATGACTATATAGGTCTTGTAGAGGAGAAACAGGCGCTTCTTTTGCGCTAGGTATCGAAGGGCGCTATGTTCAAAAATCTGAAACTAGAGCTCAAAATTCGAAAAAAATGTCAAAAAAATGGGGGTAGGGTCGGCCTATTCCAGGAGTTCTAGAGAAAAATAATGAAGGGTGTCACGGGGTATGACTATATAGGTCTTGTAGAAGAGAAACAGGCGCTTCTCTTGCGCTAGGTATCGAAGGGCGCTATGTTCAAAAATCTGAAACTAGAGTTCAAAATTTGAAACAAATGTCAAAAAATTAGGGGGGTCGGCCTATTCTAGGACTTCTAGAGAAAAATAATGAGGGGTGTCACGGCGAATGACTATATAGGTCTTGTAGAGGAGAAACAGGCGCTTCTTTTGCGCTCGGTATCGAAGGGCGCTATGTTCAAAAATCTGAAACTAGAGCTCAAAATTTGAAAAAAATGTCAAAAAAATAGGGGGGTCGGCCTATTCTAGGACTTCTAGAGAAAAATAATGAGGGGTGTCACGGGGTATGACTATATAGGTCTTGTAGAAGAGAAACAGGTGCTACTTTTGCACTAGGTATCGAAGGGCGCTATGTTCAAAAATCTGAAACTAGAGTTCAAAATTCGAAAAAAATGTCAAAAAATTAGGGGGGTCGGCCTATTCTAGGACTTCTAATGAAAAATAATGAGGGGTGTCACGGGGAATGACTATACAGGTCTTGTAGAGGAGAAACAGGCGCTTCTTTTGCGCTAGGTATCGAAGGGCGCTATGTTCAAAAATCTGAAACTAGAGCTCAAAATTTGAAAAAAATGTCAAAAAATTAGGGGGGTCGGCCTATTCTAGGACTTCTAGAGAAAAATAATGAGGGGTGTCACGGGGTTTGACTATATCGGTCTTGTAGAAGAGAAACAGGCGCTTCTTTTGCACTAGGTATCGAAGGGCGCTATGTTCAAAAATCTGAAACTAGAGCTCAAAATTTGAAAAAAATGTCAAAAAAATAGGGGGGTCGGCCTATTCTAGGACTTCTAGAGAAAAATAATGAGGGGTGTCACGGGGAATGACTATATAGGTCTGTAGAGGAGAAACAGGCGCTTCTTTTGCGCTAGGTATCAAAGGGCGCTATGTTCAAAAATCTGAAACTAGAGCTCAAAATTTGAAAAAAATGTCAAAAAAATAGGGGGGTCGGCCTATTCTAGGACTTCTAGAGAAAAATAATGAGGGGTGTCACGGGGTATGACTATATAGGTCTTGTAGAAGAGAAACAGGCGCTACTTTTGCACTAGGTATCGAAGGGCGCTATGTTCAAAAATCTGAAACTAGAGCTCAAAATTCGAAAAAAATGTCAAAAAATTAGGGGGGTCGGCCTATTCAAGGAGTTCTAGAGAAAAATAATGAGGGGTGTCACGGGGTATGACTATATAGGTCTTGTAGAAGAGAAACAGGCGCTTCTTTTGCGCTAGGTATCGAAGGGCGCTATGTTCAAAAATCTGAAACTAGAGCTCAAAATTTGAAACAAATGTCAAAAAATTAGGGGGGTCGGCCTATTCTAGGACTTCTAGACAAAAATAATGAGGGGTGTCACGGGAAATGACTATATAGGTCTTGTAGAGGAGAAACAGGCGCTTCTTTTGCGCTAGGTATCGAAGGGCGCTATGTTCAAAAATCTGAAACTAGAGCTCAAAATTTGAAAAAAATGTCAAAAAAATAGGGGGTCGGCCTATTCTAGGACTTCTAGAGAAAAATAATGAGGGGTGTCACGGGGTATGACTATATAGGTCTTGTAGAAGAGAAACAGGCGCTTCTGTTGCACTAGGTATCGAAGGGCGCTATGTTCAAAAATCTGAAACTAGAGCTCAAAATTTGAAAAAAATGTCAAAAAAATAGGGGGGTCGGCCTATTCTAGGACTTCTAGAGAAAAATAATAAGGGGTGTCACGGGGTATGACTATATGGGTCTTGTATAAGAGAAACAGGCGCTACTTTTGCACTAGGTATCGAAGGGCGCTATGTTCAAAAATCTGAAACTAGAGCTCAAAATTCGAAAAAAATGTCAAAAAATTAGGGGGGTCGGCCTATTCTAGGACTTCTAGAGAAAAATAATGAGGGGTTTCACGGGGAATGACTATATAGGTCTTGTAGAGGAGAAACAGGCGCTTCTTTTGCGCTAGGTATTGAAGGGCGCTATGTTCAAAAATCTGAAACTAGAGCTCAAAATTTGAAAAAAATGTCAAAAAATTAGGGGGGTCGGCCTATTCTAGGACTTCTAGAGAAAAATAATGAGGGGTGTCACGGGGTATGACTATATAGGTCTTGTAGAAGAGAAACAGGCGCTTCTTTTGCACTAGGTATCGAAGGGCGCTATGTTCAAAAATCTGAAACTAGAGCTCAAAATTTGAAAAAAATGTCAAAAAAATAGGGGGGTCGGCCTATTCTAGGACTTCTAGAGAAAAATAATGAGGGGTGTCACTGGGAATGACTATATAGGTCTTGTAGAGGAGAAACAGGCGCTTCTTTTGCGCTAGGTATCGAAGGGCGCTATGTTCAAAAATCTGAAACTAGAGCTCAAAATTTGAAAAAAATGTCAAAAAATTAGGGGGGTCGGCCTATTCTAGGACTTCTAGAGAAAAGAAATGAGGGATGTCACGGAGTATGACTATATAGGTCTTGTAGAAGAGAAACAGGCGCTTCTTTTGCACTAGGTATCGAAGGGCGCTATGTTCAACAATCTGAAACTAGAGCTCAAAATTTGAAAAAAATGTCAAAAAATTAGGGGGGTCGGCCTATTCTAGGACTTCTAGAGAA
Source organism: Mytilus edulis (assembly GCF_963676685.1). Taxonomy (NCBI): domain Eukaryota; kingdom Metazoa; phylum Mollusca; class Bivalvia; order Mytilida; family Mytilidae; genus Mytilus; species Mytilus edulis. The sequence goes on from NC_092357.1 coordinate 11,212,529, forward strand.
AAGAAATGAGGGGTGTCACGGGGTATGACTATATAGGTCTTGTAGAAGAGAAACAGGCGCTTCTTTTGCACTAGGTATCGAAGGGCGCTATGTTCAAAAATCTGAAACTAGAGCTTAAAATTTGAAAAAAATGTCAAAAAATTAGGGGGGTCGGCCTATTCCAGGGCTTCTAGAGAAAAATAATGAGGAGTGCCACGGGGTATGACTATAAAGGTCTTGTAGAGGAGAAACATGAGCTTCTTTTCCGCTAGGTATCGAAGGGCACTATGTTCATAAATCTGAAACTAGACCTCAAAATTTGAACAAAATGTCAAAATATTAGGGGGGTCACCCAGCAGCGGCATAACAAAATAAAACTCATCATCAATACCAGACGCGCGTTTCGTCTACAAAAGACTCATTAGTGACGCTCGAATCAAAATAATGGTTGAAAGGCCAAAATAAAGGACGAAGTAGAAGATCATTGAGAACCAAACATTCCTAGCAGTTTTGCCAAATACAGGTAAGACAGTTTATTCCTGGTGTAGAAAAACCTTAGTTTTTTTCAAAAATTCAAAGCGGTGTTAATTTATAAGATTATATTAATGATAAGCCAAGTCAACACACAAGTGCCAACTACTGGGATGGTGATACCCTCGGGGAAATAAAACTTTACCAGCAGTGGCATCGACTCAAAGGTTGCATTTTAAGTTTTAACTCATCAAAGATACCAGTATTTTAATTTTATATTTACGCCAAACGCGCGTTTCGTCTACAATATATCAATGAATGTCCTGTGAAGGGAAAACAGGCGTATCGTTTGCGTAAGACTTCAAAAGGAGCTATGTTCAATTTTGTCGAAAGTAACTAAAAAAAAATAAAAACTCAACTGTCAGACAAGAACGCGAAAACCAAAAAAAAAAAAAAAAACAACATATCAGAGTCAGTAAAAACTAATTTTCAAAATCTTGTTATATATAAAGTCATAATTTCCCCATCCGAATAACATGATAAAAGAGTTTGTAAAATGTGTTATGTAAATACTGATAAAAAGAATGCTGATTACTGGCTGATTTTCTTTTTCAAGGGTATTTCGAAAAGAAAACGACGAAGATGAAAGAACTTTAGTGCGAATACCAGCTGGTATATAACCTAAAGTTCTATATACACTTTTATACTTAATAGACAGTCTACTTTTTATTCTTTCAAAAGTTTTTTTCATATCGGAGGTTTTGTACCAGATAACCAAAATCAGCAAAGAATACTGCATTGTTAAAAAAGTATGATAGTAAAACTACATACAGACCAGTTAACTTTATCAATGACAATACAAGCGCCACAACCTTAAAGACGGTATAAGTACCCTCGTCCACGTGCGGGTGTTGTCTGATAAAAATAGATGTACATGTATACACATGGAAAAAAGTATTTTGTAAAATGTGTTATGTAAATACTGATAAAAAAATGCTGATTACTGGCTGATTTTCTTTTTCAAGGGTATGTCGAAAAGAAAACGACGAAGATAAAAAAAACTTTAGTGCGATTGCCAACTGGTATATAACCAAATTGGAATTGAAATTAAAAAAACACTCTTTATTTTTTTATGATATAATTTGTTAAAATAGAACTAGTTAAACACTATTTAAATATCACCTGAGTTTGATCAATAATTATCGACTCGATAAGTTCTTATCTGCACATGCAGCTACTGTACCCGTACACAGCAAAACATGTGTTTCATCCTCATTGTTTTCAACACTTTAAATAACCAAGTTTATAAAGTTATGTGATTGACACCTTGAAATAGGTCCTCCACAACTCTTAACCGCAGCAAGATGGTAGATTATCAGCATGAGAGTAAAAGTTGTAAAATGCAGTTTTTTTGTACAAAAAAACACCTCATTTTGTTTTTAGAATTGTGGTTAGATAAATATTTTTTTTTTCAAACATTTTTTGTTCGTTAAAATGCCAATGTTTTCATAAACTATGTTTCAATATTATTTTACAAATATTTTATCATATTCCATCCAAAATAAAGGCTGATTATTCAAGTTTTAAAAAATCAATATTTTGCAATACTTTTTTCCATGTGTATATATAAAAAAAGAAACATTACTTTGCTTTATAAGTAAAAGATATTTAATATATTAGTTTGTAATATTTTCACGATTAAAACTAATGACCTGAATAATCTATTCATGATCATTTAGTATTTTCTTTTAAATTCGAAGATAACTTTACGTAATTTTCCGATTTCAAACAAATACGCATTTTTTCAACCATTTACCTTTATAGAGATGGAACTGAGTTGTCCTTTTGATCATTAAATGTATCGAGCACTATTTAATGTCTCTAGAATGACTTTGAAAGGCGCTAAAGACTCGTCTTAGAGATACTGGTGCAACATTTAACGTCCCCGAGGTTTCAACTGACATGAAACGAAGTTATGTGAAGATTGGCAAATCCGCATTATTTATCTCCGTAATCGATTTGGAGAAACTCATGGAAGAAACAAAAATAGGCTATATGCTCAAACAGTTTGTAACCGACATCATCTGGGCAGCCTAAGAGCTCGTCGTTCGTTGAAGTGATCTATCCTTACGCAGAATCGAAGGATGTCGCGAGTTGAATGGAGAGGGTACGGATTCGATGACATAGACTAACATGGAGACTAATCCTTTTTACCGCTGAATCGGAATTCAACTTGACATTTATCGGTGGCAGAGACATGGTCTGCCGCAGGTACAAGGCATGCTTTTTGATGCGTGCGTACAGGAAACAAATTGGCTTTAGGGTGGCGAATTAATGGTATGGAATGGATAACCTACCAGGAACGCCCCGATCTGACAATTAGTGAAGGAAACCTAAATGCAAAAGGGTATAGGAACGAAATTCTGGCTCCACTAGTTCTCCCGTTTCTCCGAAGGCATCGTTAAACTACATTTTAAACAGAAAACGCCCGTTGTAAACACATTTTAATGAATTTTGGAGAATAATCGCATTCGAGTGTTGGCGTGGCCAGTATTGTCTTCAGATTATCGCCAATGGGACATCTTTGGGACGAACTTGGACGACTCACCAAAAAGAGCCCAAATCCATCGGAAACGGTCATCCAACTTGAATAATACTTTTCAGGGAAAGTAACAACAGAAAGGGTCATTGATAAAAAGGACGATCAAGAATAGTTTCTACAGATACTGGAACATGAATTACCACAATATCACCATCCTGAAACCTCTGAGGGCCATTTCGGATTCTGTAATGAAATGTTGGTTCATTCAAAAGCACGTATGAAACGGATATAAAATGGATGCAAATAAAATATGATGCAGCAATAAAAGAACGTGAAAATAAAATAATGAACAAGCTGGACAAGTATGACCACATGCAGAACCATTGATTTGTTAACTTCACGAAAATAAAACGGCAGCTGAGATCCAGGTGATGAATGTTTGGTAAGCAAAACAAGAAGAACAAGAAAGAGAAATTGAATAGATTCACGGAGTGAGATGTGTTGAGACAAACTAGAGTAGATATTGAAACCTTAAAAATTGAGGGTAATACGTTGCATCATACTCATACCTCTCGTAAATACCACACACATGGCGTTTACTATGTGCCACACTCAATGTAATGTCACGTCACTTTGACATCTTTCTATGATTAATACATCTCTCACATAGTTAAGAAGTCCTTTATTTCTATTTTAAGAAAGGAAAAGTAATACAAAGCTAAAAGCCATTTGTTCCGGAAATGAACGAGCACTTACAAGACTTTAGAAGAATTTTGGATACATAACTGGATAGTTTCGATATAAAAATTGAGAAATTTTAGATTCATACTCACAAAAAATGACATTTATATAGGTCATCATGATAAAATTGCAGAAGATTCCTCTTATAAAAAGGTGGTGGAAGAGATTTAGCAAACAAATCCGTAAATGTTCGTTAAGATTAAGAAATCCGTCAAATTATATTTTTTTTATTCAATCCTCACAATCATCTAGTTATAACTTACCCGTCAATACTATCGTTTTTTTAAGAATACATATCATAATTTCACCTACAGACAATGTGTACCCGCAAGTCACTCCTCTCAATAGCACCGGCATGCACGCAAATTAAATTGATGCACGTCGACATCTCTTGTTTAATAGAATGCAGCATATATTCATAGTAGTTACTCTGATTTATCAGAGAAAACCGCTGAATCATTGGTTACAAGTAGTAACCTTTACATTCTCATAACCTTTACAGTCTTGGAGAATCATCAAGAATATAGACCTTCTAGAGATGTTAGTTTAATCATAGTTATTTCGGAAACAAGTTATTATGAGTTAAATTACTAGTAATCATACCCCTTTCTACTTTTATTGTGCGAGTGCTGCCTTGTAGCGCCATTAGCCTGCTCTTTTTTTGAAGCTAACAAGTTGTCTTTTACGTGCAAGTGGTATGGCTCTCTTTTAACACGTGATCAGTCGCTTTTCCTTCCGACAGACTATCGTTGTTCCTGAAGATAATACTCGCAAATGGTGTGAATGAAGAGCCGAAAATTTGGTCCCTGAAATTGTCTCCCAGAAACGGAGATGGAACTACGAACCTTTGTGTTTGAAAATAGAGGTTGTGACTCCATGTCTTATTGTTTGAACCAAGAAATAAATGACTGAGAATACCTTTCCATTCCTCCAAGAGATCATTTACATCACCCCAATTATACGATTATAGATGCGATACGCGGTATTCAGAAGTTCGGGAACCCTGTTTTTCCTCATTGTTAAAATTCTGGAATTGGTAATCACGCGGAACTGACCCTGCTGTATAATTAGTATGTCTGCATACAAGTTACACTTCATCTTATTATCTTTCATATTTCTTATAAGTTGCGGCCACATGTCCTAAGTCGGTCTCTGTTTGGTGGTGTTTTTGTTGGTTAAGAGATCATCTAAAGTACCAATCACGCAAGTGCGAATATATTTGGCTTTAAAGTATTAGTTCATCTTCCCCATCATGGTATGATCTCCGTGATCGAGAAAAACTCGAGTTTCCTCAAATCTTACGGGATCGATAGAGTAGACATCAACGCAGTGTATTATACATAGTACTTTGATCTCTTTGTTGTTGAATTCGGTAATCTTTTCCGTCCATAGTTTTATGAAAATGCTTGACTTGAATATGGAATGAAAAGCAACCTGGATCATCACAACTTCTTGGTCTTGGGCGGCACTTAGTCATATTGACAAGTAAAACATAAATGATGCGAAAAATAAACGTGAATTCTTTATTTTGTTGAAACAGAACTGTAATCCAAGTTTCACTCAAACGAACAACGATCAAGCATCGTTTCTCGAATTTACGTCGAAATATTTTATCCGTTTAACAAACTTTTCTATAGAGACACCTAGACCGATTTGTACTTTTGTGAAGATGAGGTTTGTTAAACGGCTGACTAGATGAAGTCGGTTATATAGTGCATAGTTAACAACCTATGTTCTTTAACTCACATAGTTGCGAGTCGTTGTATTCTTATGTTGAGCATCGACTGCTTATTTGCAATAGGCGAGTGACTTATTTCAAAAAGACGCTTAGTTAACAACCCTAATGGACCCATCTTACGCACGGCTGTATTATATATACACATGGAAAAAAGTATTGCAGCACCTTGATTTTTTAAAACTTGAAAAATCAGCCTCTTTTTTTGGATGAAATATAATAAAATATGTGTAGGATATTATTGAAACATAGTTTATGATAACATTGGCAACCACAATTTTAATAACAAAATGTAGTGTTTTTTGTACAAAAAATGCATTTTTTAACTTTTACTGTAGTCGAACTTTACAATGTCAGGTATTTCAAAATTAATCTTCAGATGACTGTACGCATCATGGTTGGTCGTTATACGCCAAAGAATTAGTACTTTGTGCGCAGCCTCCAATCAAACGAATTACCGCATCTCAACGTCTTTTGATTCCTGCCATGAATCGGCTAATAAAGTAATGTAAAGGTAGCAGCAACCATTTCTGATGAAGGGCATTGTTTATTTCATGATGTGTTTGAACTGGTGTGTCCTTTTGTGCACTTTCCGCCCAATAGTGTCCCAAATATGCTCGATATGGTTCAAATCCGGGCTACGATCTGGCCAAGGAAGATGAACCGAATTCCATTTGAACAATGGATCTTCCTCCAAGATGCTAATTTCCAATTTTGGCGAGGTCTGCACTACATTTGATACGGATAACTGTGTGTCTGTTCGTAAGCAAACGTCCCTGAAATGGTCTTATCGCACAATAACCAGTAGAGATGATTCAATCTCGAACAGTTATTGTTAAAACGCTCCTGTATGCCCACCTCTCTCTTTTCAGGATTGTATTGTATGCAATGGGTTTCTTTCTGACTAAGCTTCATCATGCTTGATTTTCCCTAGCAGGTGGCATAGGGGGTCTATTTGGTCTCGGATAGTCTTTTATATCGTGTATTGCCTAATTTTTATTCTCTAAACGACTTATAGTGGAAAAGTGATGAACGACAATACGTGCAATTGTCACAGCGACATTCCCGCCTCTCTCATGCTGATAATCTGCCATCTTGCTGCTGTTATGAGTTGTGGAGGACCTATTTCAAGGTGTCAATCACATAACTTTATAAACTTGGTTATTTAAAGTGTTGAAAACAATGAGGATGAAACACATGTTTTGCTGTGTACGGGTACAGTAGCTGCATGTGCAGATAAGAACTTATCGAGTCGATAATTATTGATCAAACTCAGGTGATATTTAAATAGTGTTTAACTAGTTCTATTTTAACAAATTATATCATAAAAAAAATAAAGAGTGTTTTTTAATTTCAATTCCAATTTGGTTATATACCAGCTGCCATTCGCACTAAAGTTCTTTTTATCTTCGTCGTTTTCTTTTCGACATACCCTTGAAAAAGAAAATCAGCCAGTAATCAGCATTTTTTTATCAGTATTTACATAACACATTTTACAAACTCTTTTATCATGTTATTCGGATGGGGAAATTATGACTTTATATGACAAGAAATTGCAAATTAGTCTTTGCTGACTATGATATGTTTTTTTTTGGTTTTCGCGTTCTTGTCTGACAGTTGAGTTTTTCATTAAAAGTTTTTAGTTCCTTTCGACAAAATTGAACATAGCATTATTCTTACTACATTTGTATAAACTTCAAGATTATAATTATTTTTTTTAAAACCGGTTTTTTTCTAAAGTGAATATTGAACAATATTTTCGAAGGGTTAAATATTTCTCAGTGATGTCCTGCCATGGCTTTGTTTAAATTTGTTTGTTAGCTTTTTGTTCATGAATTTTTGTCTCTAATATTTAATTAACTATGCATTTGTATTCAGATGTTGCAGATCAAATATATTCGTTCATTGTGTAATCATACGTTTTTTGATTGAGTTAAGTCTACCAATTGATATTTTATCGTGTGTTTTTCTATGTTGTGATGTTATGCTATTGTTTCAGAAAAAGGGAGAAGGTTTGGATCCATTAAAACGTTTAATCCCGCTGCAAATGTTTGCACCTGTCCTAAGTCAGGAATCTGATGTACAGTAGTTGTCGTTTGTTTATGTAATATATACGTGTTTCTCGTTTCTCGTTTTGCTTATATAGATTAGACCGTTGGTTTTCCCGTTTGAATGGTTTTACACTAGTAATGTTGGGGCTCTTTATAGCTTGTTGTTCGGTGTGAGCCAAGGCTCCGTGTTGAAGGCCGTATACTTTAACCTATAATGGTTTACTTTTTAAATTGTTATTTGGATGGAGAGTTGTCTCATTGGCACTCACACCACATCTTCCTTTTTCTATAGCACCTTTTGAAGTCTTACGCAAACGATGCGCCTGTTTTCCCTTCACAGGACATTCACTGATATATTGTAGACGAAATGCGCGTCTGGCGTAAATATAAAATTTAAATACTGGTATCTATGATGAGTTAAAACTTAAAATGCAACCACTGAGTCGACGCCATTGCTGGTAGAGATTTATTTCCCCGAGGGTATCACCAGCCCAGTAGTCAGCACTTGTGTTGACTTGGCTTATCATTGATATAATCTTATAAATTAACACCGTTTTGAATTTTTGAAAAAACTAAGGTTTTTCTACACCAGGAATAGACTGCCTTACCTGTATTTTACTAAACTACTAGGAATGTTATGTTCTCAATGTTCTTCAACTTCGTCCTTTATTTTGGCCTTTCAGTCATTATTTTGATTCGAGCGTCACATTTTTTTCGAACTTTGAGCTCTAGTTTCAGATTTTTGAACATAGCGCCCTTCGATACTTACTGCAAAAGAAGCGCCTGTTTCTCCTCTACAAGACATATATAGTCATACCCCGTGACACCCCTCATTATTTTTCTCTAGAAGTCCTAGAATAGGCCGACCCCCCTAATTTTTTGACATTTTTTTCAAATTTTGAGCTCTAGTTTCAGATTTTTGAACATAGCGCCCTTCGATACCTAGCGCAAAAGAAGCGCCTGTGTCTCTTCTACAAGACCTATATAGTCATTCTCCGTGACACCCCTCATTATTTTTCTCTAGAACTCCTGGAATAGGCCGACCCCCCTAATTTTTTGACATTTTTTTCGAATTTTGAGCTCTAGTTTCAGATTTTTGAACATAGCGCCCTTCGATACCTAGCGCAAAAGAAGCGCCTGTTTCTCTTCTACAAGACCTATATAGTCATACCCCGTGACACCCCTCATTATTTTTCTCTAGAAGTCTTAGAATAGGCCGACCCCCCAAATATTTTGACATTTTTTTCAAATTTTGAGCTCTAGTTTCAGATTTTTGAACATAGCGCCATTCGATACCTAGCGCAAAAGAAGCGCCTGTTTCTCCTCTACAAGACCTATATAGTCATTCTCCATGACACCCCTCATTATTTTTCTTTAGAAGCCCTGGAATAGGCCGACCCCCCTTATTTTTTGACATTTTTTTCGAATCTTGAGCTCTAGTTTCATATTTTTGAACATAGCGCCCTTCGATACCTAGCGCAAAAGAAGCGCCTGTTTCTCCTCTACAAGACCTATATAGTCATACCCCGTGACACTCCTCATTATTTTTCTCTAGAAGTCCTAGAATAGGCCGACCCCCTTAATTTTTTGACATTTTTTTCAAATTTTGAGCTCTAGTTTCAGATTTTTGAACATAGCGCCCTTCGATACCTAGCGCAAAAGAAGCGCCTGTTTCTCTTCTTCAAGACCTATATAGTCATTCCCCGTGACACCCCTCATTATTTTTCTCTAGAAGTCCTAGAATAGACCGACCCCCCTATTTTTTTGACATTTTTTTCAAATTTTGAGCTCTAGTTTCAGATTGTTGAACATAGCGCCCTTCTATACGTAGCGCAAAAGAAGCGCCTGTTTCTCCTCTTCAAGACCTATATAGTCATTCCCCGTGACACCCCTCATTATTTTTCTCTAGAAGTCCTAGAATAGGCCGACCCCCCTAATTTTTTGACATTTTTTTCAAATTTTGAGCTCTAGTTTCAGATTTTTGAACATAGCGCCCTTCGATACCTAGCGCAAAAGAAGCGCCTGTTTCTCCTCTACAAGACCTATATAGTCATTCTCCGTGGCACCCCTCATTATTTTTCTCTAGAAGCCCTGGAATAGGCCGACCCCCCTAATTTTTTGACATTTTTTTCGAATCTTGAGCTCTAGTTTCAGATTTTTGAACATAGCGCCCTTCGATACCTAGCGCAAAAGAAGCGCCTGTTTCTCTTCTACAAGACCTATATAGTCATACTCCGTGACACCCCTCATTATTTTTCTCTAGAACTCCTGGAATAGGCCGACCCTACCCCCATTTTTTGGACATTTTTTTCGAATTTTGAGCTCTAGTTTCAGATTTTTGAACATAGCGCCCTTCGATACCTAGTGCAAAAGAAGCGCCTGTTTCTCTTCTACAAGACCTATATAGTCATACCCCGTGACACTCCTCATTATTTTTCTCTAGAAGTCCTAGAATAGGCCGACCCCCCTAATTTTTTGACATTTTTCCAAATTTTGAGCTCTAGTTTCAGATTTTTGAACATAGCGCCCTTCGATACCTAGCGCAAAAGAAGCGCCTGTTTCTCTTCTTCAAGACCTATATAGTCATTCCCCGTGACACCCCTCATTATTTTTCTCTAGAAGTCCTAGAATAGGCCGACCCCCCTATTTTTTTGACATTTTTTTCAAATTTTGAGCTCTAGTTTCAGATTGTTGAACATAGCGCCCTTCTATACGTAGCGCAAAAGAAGCGCCTGTTTCTCCTCTACAAGACCTATATAGTCATTCCCCGTGACACCCCTCATTATTTTTCTCTAGAAGTCCTAGAATAGGCCGACCCCCCTAATTTTTTGACATTTTTTTCAAATTTTGAGCTCTAGTTTCAGATTTTTGAACATAGCGCCCTTCGATACCTAGCGCAAAAGAAGCGCCTGTGTCTCTTCTACAAGACCTATATAGTCATTCTCCGTGACACCCCTCATTATTTTTCTCTAGAACTCCTGGAATAGGCCGACCCCCCTAATTTTTTGACATTTTTTTCGAATTTTGAGCTCTAGTTTCAGATTTTTGAACATAGCGCCCTTCGATACCTAGCGCAAAAGAAGCGCCTGTTTCTCCTCTACAAGACCTATATAGTCATACCCCGTGACATCCCTCATTATTTTTCTCTAGAACTCCTGGAATAGGCCAACCCTACCCCCATTTTTTGGAAATTTTTTTCGAATTTTGAGCTCTAGTTTCATATTTTTGAACATAGCGCCCTTCGATACCTAGCGTAAAAGAAGCGCCTGTTTCTCTTCTACAAGACCTATATAGTCATACCCCGTGACACCCCTCATTATTTTTCTCTAGAACTCCTGGAATAGGCCGACCCTACCCCCATTTTTTGGACATTTTTTTCGAATTTTGAGCTCTAGTTTCAGATTTTTGAACATAGCGCCCTTCGATACATAGTGCAAAAGAAGCGCCTGTTTCTCTTCTACAAGACCTATATAGTCATTCCCCGTGACACCCCTCATTATTTTTCTCTAGAAGCCCTGGAATAGGCCGACCCCTCTAATTTTTTGACATTTTTTTCAAATTTTGAGCTCTAGTTTCAGATTTTTTAACATAGCGCCCTTCGATACCTAGCGCAAAAGAAACGCCTGTTTCTCTTCTACAAGACCTATATAGTCATACCCCGTGACATCCCTCATTATTTTTCTCTAGAACTCCTGGAATAGGCCGACCCTACCCCCATTTTTTGGACATTTTTTTCGAACTTTGAGCTCTAGTTTCAGATTTTTGAACATAGCGCCCTTCGATACTTAGTGCAAAAGAAGCGCCTGTTTCTCCTCTACAAGACATTTATAGTCATACCCCGTGACACCCCTCATTATTTTTCTCTAGAAGTCCTAGAATAGGCCGACCCCCCTAATTTTTTGACATTTTTTTCAAATTTTGAGCTCTAGTTTCAGATTTTTGAACATAGCGCCCTTCGATACCTAGCGCAAAAGAAGCGCCTGTGTCTCTTCTACAAGACCTATATAGTCATTCTCCGTGACACCCCTCATTATTTTTCTCTAGAACTCCTGGAATAGGCCGACCCCCCTAATTTTTTGACATTTTTTTCGAATTTTGAGCTCTAGTTTCAGATTTTTGAACATAGCGCCCTTCGATACCTAGCGCAAAAGAAGCGCCTGTTTCTCTTCTACAAGACCTATATAGTCATACCCCGTGACACCCCTCATTATTTTTCTCTAGAAGCCCTGGAATAGGCCGACCCCCCAAATATTTTGACATTTTTTTCAAATTTTGAGCTCTAGTTTCAGATTTTTGAACATAGCGCCCTTCGATACCTAGCGCAAAAGAAGCGCCTGTTTCTCTTCTACAAGACCTATATAGTCATTCTCCATGACACCCCTCATTATTTTTCTTTAGAAGCCCTGGAATAGGCCGACCCCCTTATTTTTTGACATTTTTTTCGAATCTTGAGCTCTAGTTTCAGATTTTTGAACATAGCGCCCTTCGATACCTAGCGCAAAAGAAGCGCCTGTTTCTCCTCTACAAGACCTATATAGTCATACCCCGTGACACCCCTCATTATTTTTCTCTAGAACTCCTGGAATAGGCCGACCCTACCCCCATTTTTTGGACATTTTTTTCGAATTTTGAGCTCTAGTTTCAGATTTTTGAACATAGCGCCCTTCGATACCTAGTGCAAAAGAAGTGCCTGTTTCTCTTCTACAAGACCTATATAGTCATACCCCGTGACACTCCTCATTATTTTTCTCTAGAAGTCCTAGAATAGGCCCACCCCCCTAATTTTTTGACATTTTTTTCAAATTTTGAGCTCTAGTTTCAGATTTTTGAACATAGCGCCCTTCGATACCTAGCGCAAAAGAAGCGCCTGTTGCTCTTCTTCAAGACCTATATAGTCATTCCCCGTGACACCCCTCATTATTTTTCTCTAGAAGTCCTAGAATAGGCCGACCCCCCTATTTTTTTGACATTTTTTTCAAATTTTGAGCTCTAGTTTCAGATTGTTGACATAGCGCCCTTCTATACGTAGCGCAAAAGAAGCGCCTGTTTCTCCTCTACAAGACCTATATAGTCATTCCCCGTGACACCCCTCATTATTTTTCTCTAGAAGTCCTAGAATAGGCCGACCCCCCTAATTTTTTGACATTTTTTTCAAATTTTGAGCTCTAGTTTCAGATTTTTGAGCATATCGCCCTTCGATACCTAGCGCAAAAGAAGCGCCTGTTTCTCCTCTACAAGACCTATATAGTCATTCTCCGTTACACCCCTCATTATTTTTCTCTAGAAGTCCTAGAATAGGCCGACCTCCCTAATTTTTTGACATTTTTTTCAAATTTTGAGCTCTAGTTTCAGATTTTTGAACATAGCGCCCTTCGATACCTAGCGCAAAAGAAGCGCCTGTTTCTCCTCTACAAGACCTATATAGTCATTCCCCGTGACACCCCTCATTATTTTTCTCTAGAAGCCCTGGAATAGGCCGACCCTCCTAATATTTTGACATTTTTTTCAAATTTTGAGCTCTAGATTAAACAATGACATAAAAGGTGCTATATTTTACAGGGTAGGACTACTTTTACATACGTTCTAAATTGAAGAGGGTGCATAGGTGGCCCTACACCTACAAATAATCCGTTGATAGATGCATAGTTATTGTGGTACTGAATATTAGCCTAAAAAGTTATGCGACTTGTTAAATCAATAGATTGGATAAAAACCATTTCAAAATTGAGTTTAAATTGCTATATTTTAACTGATTTTCTGCCTTTTTAAATATTTTTTTATTTAACGGCCGTTGTTGTCTTATTCTGTTTTTTGGTTTCTCGATATATCGCCTTATTGTTCGCTGGCTTATTGTTCGCTAGCTATTGTTCGCTAGCTTCTGCCTGGTTGTCGTTCTTAAGAAATATTCAAAACCATGTCTTTTTTGCTTTTGTAATCCGGATCATGAATATCTTGAATTTGACAAACGAGGTCTATTTTAATATGATTTATATTTAAAAGCTTATTGCAAACATAACTCAAACAGGCATTAACATGACTCCTTATTGATTCCCTTTTACTGGTCTTGGTTTTTATCTTCCTTTATATCTGCTCAAGGAAGATGACCATTTGGATTAAGATGACCGATAAATATAACAGGAAATTGACCATCGTTATGATTCTTTGTACTATTTATCATACATCCGACTGAAACTGACATAAGTTATCGCTCCGCAGGAGTCCTGATTGATCTAGAGCTGCGTTTCCATACAATTATTTGTAGATACTAACAGACCAAGAGAATATTAATTAAAAAAAAAATGTTCAACTGAGACTAAATCTATCAAAAAGAATAAAATTAATGCTGAGTTCACACGTCATTCGAACGTAATTAATTAATTTGAACTAAAGTGTGAGAACGCGGTTAGCGAATTCGATTCGCATTCAATTCGAATTCAGTTCGAATTAAAGGTACGTGTGAACGAGGCATTATAATTGTGTTATAGTATGTTCCTCATGTTTACACAGTGAATATCCTTTTGAACAAAAATAATGCTAGATATGAGCACCATTAATTTATCAATGATGTGTTTGTATAATTTAGTACCTAAAATTAATCTGTAGTGAATGAATATATGCTTGCATGGTGTTGTTCTACAAGGATTTTTATTTTTGTATCTGACAATGACCCGTAATTAATATTTACAATAATCTATAAATTACTACTTTAATAATTTATTATGTTTGTTGAGTATGGTTTTATCGGTCTCTTCTATATATTTTATAGCTTATAAAATGGAAAGTAACTTAAGACTTGCAGAAGAGTTGATATGATAAACAAACTGTTCATCAGTACTAATTCGATCATCATTGGGTTGACATGGAAATCCCCCCTTTTCTCTAATTATATTGATCTTGACCTCCTTGGCTTATGATGAAATGTGTCGTCAGGAGCTTTTGGATTTCAACTATTAACCAATATTAATACAAATAAACACGTGACATTCTTTTATTAGTGAAGTTTTATTTTTTTTCGCAGATAAATCCTGCAGCGACACAGTCGCAGCAAATATTATGGAATCTATAACCGTGATTTCCAGCGAAAAGTAAACAATCTTCTGGTGAAGAAAAGGATCCATTTGGTTCTGAGGAATCGAAAGCAAAGTATGTCATCTTGGTCATCTTTTCATGCTTAATCCATCTCCAATCGCCGCCAGACTTATATCTGTTTACGTTACGTCCACCAACGTAGAAATGTTGACCTTGAATGTATAAACAAAAAGTACATGAAAAAACAACAAAAAACAAGAATGCGTCCATAAAACAAGAATGCGTCGATAATACACAGATACCCCACTCGCAATGACCTTTTCTATGTTCAGTGGACCGTGAAACTGCCGCTTAGTTTTTCACGAATGAATTAAGAAATGTGTTTCAATATTGCATTCCTTAGAGATTTGCGAAAATACAAACATATCGCCTAAAATTGATCGCCAAACTCATCCAAAGTCAACTTTGTCTGAGAGAGTTCAAACTTTAGTTTCTTCATAATTTCAAAATTTATAAACGGACAATTTTAGAAAAGTTTGTTAAATCATGTCAGTACAGACGTATTGAATACTGAGCTGATGATGCCCTCGCGGACAAGTGTGTTTCATCCGATTTGTGTTTAGCATATAAAATACGTTTAAACTGATACCACATCGCGTTCTGCAACAATGAATACATCAATGAAGATAAAAAAAAAACAAAAAAAAAAAACGTTTTACGTAAAAAGGCAGACACCATAAAAAGTTTGAGAAAAACGCTTTTACAGACCTGTAAAAAGAATCAATTTTGAGTTAAGAAGTGTAAATCATACTTGTATGTGCCTCGTCGAAATAATAATAAAACTAAAGTTTCAACTCCCTCAGGCAAAGTTGACTTTGGATGAGTTTGGCGATCAATTTTAGGTATTATTGTCATAAAGCTCTTCAACGGTTTCGGTACTTATACATCCTTGGATTTCAAATGTTTGGCTGTGAGCGTTCCTGATGAAGGTAAATCCAGACAAGTGCTTCGGACGCATTGACATTATTAAACTTGTTATTTTCATTTTTTTTCAAACAGACTTATGAAGTCTTCTCCATTTAACCTATATAACAAAACAAGGAATAAGAGCATGCATTCATTACATAATATTTCAACATTTGTATAAATTGGACCATAAAAAACTGAGTGATAAAAAAGAAGGGAGAGAAAAAAGGTAAAGAAACTGAATAAAACCCCAAGGAAATAAATAGTTTTTTTTTACTACTTTTATTAACAAGAATATGAGAGAGATTTATTATCAAACTGAATACAGAATATTTTTTTTTCTGATTCCGGTATGATACACATACCAGACTATGAACTAGCAACCCTTATTTATAACAAAAAATATGTATGCAACACCAGAAACAAACTTACCAGTATTCATCTTCTTCAATTCATATTTCATTAACATCAATTCTTCTTATGTCTCAAAGTTGGCCAGGTATGCACCATGTCGTAAACATATCGCCTGAAAAATCAGTAAATATTATATAAGTTATACATGTTGTGTACATTAAAATTGTATGAAAGTTACTCTAAGTTACTTTTAAGATCATATGCAAATGTATTGGTAGCTTATTCCTTAATAAAGTTTTATTGTTACGCACGAATCGTTTGCAGCCGATTGAATTGAGTGTGTAGGTAAAGGTAATATTTTTGGTTAGCTTGCTTGCTTGTATATCTGTCTGTAGGACTAGCCTACATCGAAAGGAGGATAGTATACCTTTCTTAAAAATGTATTCACATTTCAGCTATCGAAGAAGCTAACTAAAGATATTTCTTTTGCCTACACACTAAATGCATCCGTCTGTAAGAAATTTTAAGAATCTTTGACCTTTTTTTTAAGCTCGAAAAGTCTTCTTTTTTAAGATCCATTTTAAAGCAGACAAATACATGTATATCTTATATATACTCAATCTGTAAATTACCTAAAAATAAAAAAGAAATAATATACCATTATCAGCAGATGTACACAATAATTGTAATTACTTCATTGCGAAAAAACCCCAGTTTGGTGTCCGCTTGAATGTTAAGTAGTTCTTTAATCATTGAATTTGTTAAAACAATTGCTTTGTTTTGACACAGACTTCGCAGAATGCATCAACATAGTCAGTAATTGTCCGTTAGCTCGCCGCAGCATGTTCGATGTAAGGTAAAAATCTTCTGGTGTAGTATGATTGCCAACGAGCGAATTTTCATCAGGTTATAAGGGGTGGTTATAAACCATCATAGGCAATAAATCTATTTTATAAAAAAAAGCAGTTTGCGAAATACAAAGACAGATATAAACCAACGACGACCACTAAACTACATGCTTCTGACTTTGGACAGGAGAACACAGAATGTCACTAATTTGCTGAGCCCTCCGTCTAACGTGTACACTGCGATATAAGCAAAAGTTATTGACTAATGAATCTCATTATTATATACTTAACATACAAAGGCGGTATCTGCTGTCACTTTTTGTGTATTTATAAGGTAACAGCTCTTGCCAATTCTTCTGTATGGATAACTGCATGGATCTGTTGGTTAAAAAGGTATGTCATATATAAATATAGGAAGATGTGGTATGAGTGCCAATGATACAACCCTCCATCCAAGTCACAATTTATAAAAGTATAGCATTATATGTAATCATGAGAGTTGTGAATATGTGTTTATAAAGCCTTACCTGTGATCAATTTATTACTGAGAGGAGAAAATTTAAAAAGACTTTAAGTTTCTAGTATTTCTGCTATTTATCTTTACTTATGTTTTCTTCGGAAAAGTCTGCACCATGGCGATTGCACGAATACTTTGCATATTTTGACTAGATGATATTAACAAAGCACACACCAAGATTTAAGTATAGATAACATACAAGAAGATGTGGTAAAAGGGCCAACGAGACAACTCTCTATCCAAATAACAATATGTAAAAAGTAAACTATTATAGGCTATAGTACGGCCTTCAACATAGAGCCTTGGCTATCACCGAACAACAATCTATAAAGGTCCCCAAAATAAAAAAACAGAAAAACCAACGGTCTATTTAAAAAATATATATATATATATACCTGCATTATTGCTATACACCAACACTATTCCCAATATAGCCGCAACATGAACCGAATAAGCACGGAGAGAGAGAGAGAGAGAGAGAGAGAGAGAGAGAGAGAGAGAGAGAGAGAGAGAGAGAGAGAGAGAGAGAGAGAGAGAGAGAGAGAGAGAGAGAGAGAGAGAGATTTCTTTTTGTCAGGAATCTTTTCCAGAGAGAGAGAGATAGTTTTCATTTTGTCGAAAATCTTTTTCAGAGAGAGAGAGAGCTCAGAAAAAAGAGAGAAAGATAATTCTTATTACAGGACATTTTGAAGTCTCCGAAAGAACATGTCATGCAGAGCTATCTATAAAAAGATCTATGGGGAAACTTTACCCAGCGTTTATTTCAAACGAAACGTACGGTATTAAATCTAACGTAAGCTTGGTATACACATCTTAAAGATATGTTATTATTAGAATTCAAAAGTTCAAAACTTAATCCACATACACTTGTGTACTGAATGGCTCCTTTTAAATGTATTAGATTGTATTACGTTAGAGGAAATCCAATTTTCCACTACTGAATGACGTCGTTAAACTGATTCAATGGGCCCTTGTATCAGATTATTGAGGGATATGTCGTAAAGATATGACATTCAAAATATCGGTCCAAATACATGTAGTAATGTAAAATCAAGCTTTGTTTATTTAAAAGCAATTTGTAGACACGTATACGCGTGTTTGATTGTCGTCAGTGTTACTTAAAATGTTGAAATATTTTAGTGGCTTAGGCACCGACCATGCGTCTTTTTGTATGAATGTTGCGAGGGGTTCTTGCATGTATATTTTTTAATTTAATTTGTCTGATCATAAATTTCTTTAAATAAAATAACTTGTTACAGATGAGAAGTGAAAAAGATGATTCCAACGGTTAAATTTAAAGGAGGTGCTTCATTTCTGTATTCTTAATTTCTATACCACTTGTTCTTAATTTCTATGCCACTTGTCTCTAGTCTTTATATTTTCCAAATTCAAATTGATTTCAGAGTATTATAAGGAAAGTACTTCAGTTTACTGTGTATGTCGAATATAAACCCTTTTGTAAGTTGCATACTTGATGTAATATAGATTTTCATCAATAAAACGACTTCAAAGATGTAATTTTATATATGATATATCTTAATTAAAAAAAGAAAACCCGTTAACTCTAGAAAAAATTATAAATAGAAATAGAAATATTTGTGAAAAGCCAAAATTACGTTCCAGTTTGATATTTAAAATAGATAGTGAAAACCTATCCGAGACCGCTTAAATGAGGTTGAGTTCCCACTGGTCTTTCAATGTCTATCAAATTCAACGTAATCATAGACTCTGTATATATAAAGGTTGTATCAGAATAATTTCCTCGAATTTTACGGACATTGATAGGCCAAGGAGCCTCATTTTTATTTCAGCGGTTTCCGGTAGGTTTTCGCTATAAAATACCGTGATACAGTCATATATAATTATGTTGATGTGGTTTTATGATTGTCTATGATGTTGACGGATGCCTGGTTGACTCTTTAACGTCTAGCAGCAAATTAAATAGAATAGAAAATTAAAACGGGGATTTAGTAAATGACACAACAACCGAGTAAAGCAGAAAACAGCTCAACGTCACCAATGGGTCTCCATCGAAGCGAACAAATGTGTATCCAGAGCCATACTTGCCACGACAGGTCTGTGTTTTTGTTAGTTGTTTTCCTGCTTTGTATCGATCTATAGTGTTAAGCCCTTTTTTATAATTGTTGAAGCTTGGTCTTATGATTTACTGTTACATCATTGTCCTAGGGTAGCAGCAGCAACCAAGAATAAACCCAAAGCATTCTGGATGTGGCTGTCACAAATGAGGTGCATGTCATCTAATAGTTGTTGCTGTATATCATATTTATTTTTCGTTCTTTGTTTTGTTACTAAATCAGGCTGGTAATTTTTTTATTCCATTTGTTTTACATTTGTGATTTTCGGTGATTTCGGTGATTTTAAAGCTGACTATTCGATATCAGTCTTGTTAATCATTGACGGCCGTATTGTGACCTAAAGTTATCAAGTCATATATCGTTTTGTCTCTGAAAAGGATGCCTAAATATTCAAATGTATCAAAACAATAAAAAAAAAATACACACACACACACACACACAAAGATAAAATTGAAAATGGAAATTGGAATGTGTCAAGGAGACAACAACTTAATCAAAGAGCAGATAAAACAGAAACTAGAGGTTCCTTATCATGGACAAGTGTAAAAATGCAG
The DNA here is from genome assembly GCF_963676685.1 of Mytilus edulis. Lineage (NCBI taxonomy): Eukaryota > Metazoa > Mollusca > Bivalvia > Mytilida > Mytilidae > Mytilus > Mytilus edulis. The sequence continues at coordinate 11,232,412 of NC_092357.1, forward strand.
TAGGGTTTACATATTTTGTGAGATCTCGCATTTTTTCTTACTTATATAATAGCTTAATATTAGTTGAAAAAAGGCTCGAACGCGTTTTGACCTGAAACTTTCTATTTAAATACAGGGACTGACCTGTATGATTTAACCTTTCCAGATGTTAATGTTATAAAAATAAATCACAATCATTCAACGCAAATGACTAAAAGATTGAAACAAACATACACTGTAAATAAAATGTAACATAGACGCCAAAGACATACACATAAATCTAACATAGACGCCAAAGACATACACATAAATCTAACATAGACGCGAAAGACATACACATAAATCTAACATAGACGCAAAAGACATACACATAAATCTAACATAGACGCCAAAGACATACACATAAATCTAACATAGACGCCAAAGACATACACATAAATCTAACATAGACGCCAAAGACATACACATAAATCTAACATAGACGCCAAAGACACATACATATTCTAACATAGACGCCACAAACAAACACATAAATGTAACATAGACGTCAAAGACATACACATAAATCTAACATAGACGCCAAAGACATACACATAAATCTAACATAGACGCCAAAGACATACACATAAATCTAACATAGACACCAAAAACATACACATAAATGTAACATAGACGCCAAAGACATACACATAAATCTAACATAGACGCCAAAGACATACACATAAATCTAACATAGACGCCAAAGACATACACATAAATCTACGATAGACGCCAAAGACATACACATAAATCTAACATAGACGCCAAAGACACACATAAATCTAACAAAGACGCCAAAGACATACACATAAATCTAACATAGACGCCAAAGACACACACATAAATCTAACATAGACGCCAAAGACACACATAAATCTAACATAGACGCCAAAGACATACACATAAATCTAACATAGACGCCACAAAACATACACATAAATCTAACATAGACGCCACAAACATACACATAAATCTAACATAGACGCAACAAACATACACATAAATCTAACATAGACGCCAAAGACATACACAAAAATCTAACATAGACGCCAAAGACATACACATAAAACTAACATAGACGCCACAAACAATCACATAAATCTAACATAGACGCCACAGACATACACATAAATCTAACATAGACGCCACAAACATACACATAAATCTAACATAGACGCCACAAACATACACATAAATCTAACATAGACGCCACAAACATACACATAGACGCAAAAGACAAAAGTACTGTAATAGATAGTCAATTTTACAATAACGCAAAAAAAAAAAAACAAAAAAAAAAACCCCGCTTTTGTCGTTAGTTGTAACTTGAAAAAGACGCCGAAAAAAGTTGTATTGGTAAAATATACTGGTGTGTCTAAGTTCAATGTTTAAACTGTCTCGATGAACTAGAAATTATGGACAAAATAAATTAAAGGATAAACAAAATATGAACAACGCTGTAAATACCATCTCTTGTCAGCATCCAACAATAGGACCAAACAGAATAAAACTTACATATGATTTGTACTTTAAAAACCCCTTTTACTTTGATAATATGTCTTCAGTCCAAGGACAGAGTTGTAAAATAAAGCAAATGCCTGACTATTAGAAGACCACAAGACAACTTATCTGTTAATGTGTGTCTACATAAGATAATGCCTTTACCAATTCAGGAATATGACAGTTGCTATCAATTCGTCTGATGTGTTTGAGCTTTTGATTTTGCCATTTGATGAGGGACTTTCCGTTTTAAATTTTCCTCGGAGTTCAGTATTTTTGTTATTTTTTTTATACGTTTAGAAAATAAGATTAAAACTTACTGTGACAGCCATACAAAATATATTCGTTTTCTCTAATTTTCGATTCTTAGTTAAAATGACGGCAGCCATGTTAAATTGATAATTGAAGCTAATGGAAGTAAACATATGATTTAGATGGATTTTATTAACTTTGTAGTTTGGGAAGAGGTGATTAACAAAGCATTAAGCATACCGAAGACAACGGGAATCAACGTAAATACAAACATTTTTTATAAACTAGATCGTTACTGCTGCATCTATTTTTGTCATTCATTGTGTTTTAGCCAGGCGATACATGCAATTAGCTTATGTACGTTTAGAAGGTTTTTTTCATAAGTGAATGTTGTAGTTATATTGTAGTTTTGGATATAGCTACTGCATAAGTTAAGTGGGTACTATTTCTTTTTGAAAATTATGAAATATAACAATTATTTTTATGCGATGAAATTAAATTGCGTATTCTGTAGATATTTGAAGCTTTACATATCGCTTGTAACAAAATGAGAATATTATAAAAGAAGAGACCTTATACATGTTATACTTCATACATTGCTATAATGAATCATAAGACAATTCTGAACATATTTTTATCCGTTTATGGTAACGGTAGCCAATTCGTTTTTAGACCATGAGTAGGATGGTAGAGCTAGTGACTATAGTTCTTTTACCACAGTAATACTTTGCATAAAACTAGGGTAGTAAATCTCTAAGTCAACGGCGACCAACAACTGTTGCATAAGTACTGATCAGCACGATCCATATGGCAATACTTAGATTTTAAGAAATGAAATTCAGAAATTAAATCAAAATGGTTATTTTACTATAAGACTTGTTCCTTTCCTGTTATGAATCACATTTTAAGGTCAAACACAGAAAAGATATTCCATTAAATGGATAAATTCAACAACACTTACCATTATTTTGATGATATTTGTTCGTTAAATAATCAACAAATATAATGCTGAAATTTATCCTAAAATGAATTAAATATAAATAGCAATCACTGTCCTTTACTAGGAATAGATATTCCAGTTTTACACCAGAAAGTCTAGAAAAAAAATCACGACAAAAGTAAGAATTGTCTTTCCCTATTTGTTAATTTTTCATTTTTTGGACGTTGATATAAAAAAGAAGATAGGGTATGATTGCCAACGAGACATCTTTTCACTAAAGACCAAATGATACAGAGATTTAAAACTAGAGGTAACCTTACGGCCTTCAACAATGAGCAAAGGCCATACCGCATAGTTAGCTTTAAAAGGTTCCGAAAATGACAAATGTAAAACAATTTCAAACGATAAAATTAAAGGCCTATTATATGTACAAAATATGAACGAAAAACAAATGTGTATCACATCAACACACAACAACCACTGATTTATAGGCTCCTGACTTGGGACAGTCACATGTATACAGAATGTGGCGGGGTTAAATGTGTAAGCGGGACACCAACCCTCCACTAACCTGGGACAGTGATGTAACAGTAAAACATAAGAACGAACTAAAAAAGGCTTAAATCAGATGGATACTAAATAGATATAAATCTATCAAAAACACACGGTGTACGTTGCCGGGTACTTGTTTATCCCAACAACAAAAATACACTAAATACTGATCTTATTTTCCTTTGCCATCGTCCTATTGTGTCATTACTCGCTCGCTATTCAAAGGTATAGAAAAAAAAAATTCAGTCACACATTCGTAGAACTCATGTTCAGTCTGTTGGTGTTCTCCATGGTCATGACCATCATAATTAAATTATGTCGCTTTTTTAATACTAAGGGTACTACACATTCAATAATTTCGTCGTTGCTGATGATTACTCCCTTTTTGCCAAGTCTCAACAGTAAAAGCACATAGTAGTCTTTTAAAAAATATATTTTGTAAAGTCATAATGTTTTATATAAATAGATTTTGAACAGCCAGTAAATTTGAAAAATGAATTCGGGAATATGTCAAAGAGACAACAACCCAACCACAGAGCAGTCAACAGACGAATGTCACCAATGGACCTTCAACACAGCGAGAAAATCCCGCACATGAAAGCGAGCGTCAGCTGGTCCCAAAATAGAAATTGGTATTAGTTCAGTGAAATGATCGTCATACTTAAATCCAAAACATATAAATTAACTAAAAATAAAAAAAAACCACAAAGAATAACAAAGGCCAGTTACTCCTAACTATTACAGCCGATTAACTGTCAGCCTAGTCAGGCTAATCTGAAAGGAGAGTAGTTTACAGTACCTAGTAACGGCTTTACAGTTCAGCTAGCAAATAAACTCATCATAGATATCAGGAATACAATTTTATATTTACGTCAGACGCGCGTTTAGTCTTCAAAAGACTTACCAGTGACACTCGAATCAAAAATTGTAAAAATGGCCAAGCAAATTAACCAAAGATATGACATTTATTTACACACATATCGGCAATCGGCTGTAACACCTACTTTTTTTCAGGTATGAAGATATACATATGGGACGAAGATGATGAACATGTAGGACATGGATCGATGATTTTGAGTGATGGTATAACCCGGATCAGCTGGTGGCCAAATGAAGTGAAAGAAATGACTGCAAACCAATTTTGGGTGTGTTTAATTTCAGAATTGTCTATGTACCCCAATTTTTTTTTTATCTCTTACGTCTGTTTGTAACAAAACACATTATTGCCAATACAATGGAATTATATGCGACTGTCATACAAGTTGGAGGTTTAGCTAGCTATAAAAAAAATAAAAAAAAATACAGGATATGCCTTTATCGAATCAGAAATATGACAGTTATTTTCCATTCGTAAGATGTGTTTGAACTTTTAATTTTGCCAGTTTATAAAGGAATGGCCGTTTTGATTTTCAATAGGAGTGCGGTATGTTTGATATTATATTTTTTTTTATTGACAATCACACCACATCTTCTTATTGTTATATATACCATACCCTCCATATACAAAACAATACACACTTTTGAAGATTAGTTTCTTGTAAAAAAACGTAAATAACTGTGACAAGTTTGCTCAAGAGAATTAACATAACAATAAGGTATATAATGTATTTCAATAATTGTAACCTAATTTTTTTTATCATTTTATGAATTGTTGGCGTCCTTTGAAATGAGTGCCAGTGGACATAATTTTGGCGGAAGTACCATTATTATATTTCAACACTGTTGGTTTGTTTTATATTCTCTTTGGCTTCTAGAACGGCGAATGAGGTATAAATTTGTGAAATGCATTATGATTGAATATGGTTTTCTAAGATTTATATAAAAAGTAAAGAAACAGAAATACCATAGACAGAGAAAAATTAAAAACACGAAAAGTCCTTAATCAAATCAAAGGCTCTAGTTCATCAAAATAATGGATAACAACTGTCACATTTCGAACAGGGAACAGACATTTACTTATATATCAAATGGTAAATTAACCCTAGATTTATAGATATAATGTCTTTCTTTAGTTTTGATCGAAAGGCGTTTATACAGTGTTATGATTCAATAATACAATCGAAATTCGAATGACTTATGTTAAAATAACAGCATCAAATTAAGGAAAATAATTGGTTGCAAAAAATCATATATTAAAAAAAATATGCCGTTATATTGTTTTTATACATAGGGACCAGTGGAAGCAGAAACATCAAATTCGTACGCACAAGATGTGAAATGGGAAGGGAAACCAGCTGATTTTATATACGAAATTTCTCCCGGAAAGCTTGACGAGGCAGCAATCAGAACCTGGTGGAATGAGTTCAAAACAACCAACAACTATCACATTATCTTTAAGAATTGTTGCAGTGCCGTCTACAATGCTTTGAAAATAGGTGGAGCTGAAAATATAGTGCCGTTCCCAGGGACTCTTATTTCAACACCAGCAAACTTAAAAGAATATGCTGAGAAACTACAGAAAGCTACACTATAACACCCATTGAAATCATGACACAAATACAATTGTTGTTCTTTGTAAGAAAAAAGCCAGCATATGGAATTTTATATAAGATTATAATAGTAACGTTTAGAAAACCGATTCATCATATTTTAAAACTTGTAATTGTAGATTAGAAAAAAAATCGACATCAGTAGTATTCATTGATAACATATGGGACTTAACACGCTGAATGTCCTGTCAATAGCTCATTGCCAACGGTTGCCATTGTCGGGCCATTACCAGGACAAACCTTTATGATACGAATGGTGATTCTATTTCATTTTCAAATCAATCACATTTGGTAGGAAGCGTCGACTGTTTGATATTGTGAATCTTCTCTGAATGATGTTATTTAAATGATAATCTTTTAGTAATATAATTTAGTAATGTTAATTTTTAGTGTAGAAGATTAATCCAGTAATGAAAAAAAAAAAAATTCTTGCATCTTAATTGAAACCTATACTCTTACAATATATTGTTTTATAGCAATTAATGTATTCAAAAATAAGATTAAACAAAACTTTTAAAAAACAAAGAGAAGTTTGATATGACATTGTTGCCATTATTTGATTTGTACTCCTTCTATGTATGAGAAAAAATACGACGTGTGACTTTCAGTCAACAATTTTGTAATTTACCCATGCAGCTGTATTTAACGCAGCTTTGCAAATTGTGTACATCTATTTTGACAAAACAAATATAAGTATTGTTAATTTGCTGAGCTTTGTGCAAGTCGATAAGTTAATAAAACTGTAAGTGTTTTTGTTGGGAATTATCTCAAGTATTTTGCACTTTGATGCCTTTTATAAATGATTATACGGTATTGAGTTACTCATTTCTGAAGCCAAACCGTGAGCTTTGTGTGTTTCTAGGTGTTGGTGTGTGTATATGTGATACTGGTTACGCAAGAACTGTCGTTTTTCACAAATTTAATTGGTGTTTGTAACATTCGATTGATTAATTCATGAAAATGTCTTTCAACAATTTATTCTACTATAATAGTAGCTATTCAACCTTTAATTTTATATATAAACACTCTTACGTGGAATTGCGCTATAATTAGATCAATAAAACACCAAGTATTTTCCAAAAATGCAAACATCTTCACTTAACTTCTTATTTACACAGAATGTTTAGGTAAATTTCGGTATTTATTTTCAATAAAGAACGTTTTGTGTTTTTAGCTCTTCATTTTTATAACCGGATTTTTGTGACAAAAATGTCGGTTATTGATTTTGGGATGTACGGCGGGCGGGCGGTCGGTCGGGCGGGCGGTCGGTCGGTCGGGCGGGCGGGCTGGCGGGCGTCAATCATATGTTGTCCGTGCATTAACTCATGAACCGTTCAACCAAAGCTTTTAAAATTTTAATATGTTGTTACTGACAACTAAATGAAGGTCAAGTTCAATAATGGCGATTTTGACTTTTACCGTTCAGGAGTTATGGTTCTTGAAAGATTGAAAAATGGAGTTTCCAGTCGTGTCCGTGCATTTACGCATGAACTGTTCTACCTAAGCTTCCCAAATTTTAATATGTTGTTACTGATGACAAAATGGAGGTCAAGTTCAATAATGACGATTTTGACTTTTACCGTTCAGGAGTTATGGATCTTGAAATATTGAAAAATGGTGTTTCCAGTCGTGTCCGTGCATTTTCTCATGAACCATTCAACCAAAGCTTTTTAAATTTTAATATGTTGTTACTGATGGCAAATTAGAGGTCAAGTTCAATAATGACGATTTTGACTTTTACCGTTCAGGAGTTATGGTTCTTGAAAGATTGTGAAATGGCGTTTCCATTCACGTTGTTGCATTTACTCATGAACCATTCAATCTAAGCTTTTCAAATTTTAAGATGTTAATACTGATGACAAAATGGAGGTCAAATTTGATATTGACGATTTTCACTTTCACCATTAATCAGTAATGGTTCTTGTGATATTGCCAGGACACAAATAAATATTAATAAATCCGGTTTGCTGTCGTTGTGACAGCCTCTTGTTTAATACGATTTGAATTTGAAATTTTTGGCCTAGATCAACAATCGACATATTTGTCGAAATGCTCATCTGATACAGTAAAGTTGGTCCCATATATAGCATTGTTAGCAATTGGTTGATACCTCTGTTGGTAGGTTGTTAGCTTTTGAGCAAGTTATCAGACCAGAAGCAGTACTTCGTTACATGCATGAAGATAGAGATATAAATTTGCTGTTACATATTCAAATTATTTTGAATTGAGGAATACATTTTTTTCTTCATGCCCATGACAGGCATTGGCTGTCATTTTTTCGTTTCATCTTTTCTTAAAACATTCTGATTGTCAAATATTCTGGTCTCGAACTTCTTTGAAGAGACATTTTAGAAATACGCTTTTGGTGCAGGACAGGAATATTGGAAAATTGAAATATCGCTGCAAATTTCGGACTTTTCAAAAATACGTACAAAGATAAGGAGGTACATTTCCTATTCCTGAGTCTGTTTATCGTTTTCCTGACATGTTTTTCATTTGGGAAACATGCAATTATAATGTCAAATTTTCTTGCTTTCTTATGAAATTCCTATTTAGACGTCATGAAAAAAATGACCATGCCTGATGACAGCACATACAAAAAACACGTTACTCGAAACGACCGATAAGAATAGTCTGCATATCGTCTAGAATTCATTATAAAAACAGATTCATCTATCAGATATCGTGTATTACGATATTTATCCATTCACGACATTTTAATATAAACATTTTAAAACGATCGGCCATCCTCGCCATCAGAAAATTTTTGAAACTTTAACTGTATCGTATTACAATTGATGCATTGGTAGAGTATATATTTATCTGAATATAAGTAAAATAACAAAAATACCGAACTCTGAGAAATTCTGAAAACGGAAAGTCCATAATTTTTTAATCAAATGCTAAAATCTAAAGCTCAAATACTTTTAAACAAATGGATAACGAATGTGTTCTTTTTGAATTGGAACAAACATTTTGAAAGAACACCCACCAACATCTAATGTAAATTTTCCCCAAAGCTGTTGGAACTTATAATTTTTAAAAAAAATAATGGGAATTTAGAATATAGTTATAAATCACATTATTGCATATGCAACTGATCTGATGATGCATGAAGGAACTTACAGTCCAACAGTAGAGGTATCGACACAGTGCTATTCAACCAAAATGATATTCTAAAAGTATATTTGTGTATTGTCCGCCATGATAATCTAGCAATGTCAATTTTTCAATAATTGAATACATTGTGACCAAAAATGTCTTGGCATATAATAAATTACCGATTAAAATTTAACACTGTTTTTTTTTGTGTATGTGAGTCTTGAAAACATGGAGATACCAAAGGCAGGGTAGAAATCATATAATACTGTTACAACTTTTTTGGTTCTCAATGCTCTTCAACTTCGTACTTTATTTAGCCCTTTTAACTTTTTTGGATTCGAGCGTCACTGATGAGTCTTTTGCAGACGAAACGCGCGTCTGGCGTATATACAAAATTTAGTCCTGGTATCTATGATGAAAAGAATAAATAAAAGTTTACAAATAATTAAAAAGAGAATTTATGTCTGATAAATACAATTCCTACAAAACACAAAGGGCCACATGATTTAATTAAGGATGCTACATCAGTATTAAAAAAATTATTAATACGTACGATTTGAATAACTGTTACAAAAATTATTTCAATGTAATAAAACTAAAATTAGTGCTTCAATTTAATCAGCTTGATATTATTAAGGAAGGAAATTAAATCAGTATTTTCTGAAAGCACAAACATCTTTTGTCTTAAAAAAAACTGTTTTCATGATGCGTGATCTGTCTTTTGTAAGTGTATAGATCAAGATGGTTTATTCTAATGAAATACGAAACAGGGAAAAAGGATACTAAAAAGACATTCAAACTTATAAGTCAAAAATGAAATGACAACGCCATGGCAAAATAAAGATAAGACCAAAACACAAACAACAGTACGAAAAACACAAAAAAAGTAAAAGAATAAGGACTGATCAACCCGAACCACTTGCTACACATATTGTGCATTGTAACTTATTTATTATGTATTTGTTTGACACATTCTATATTTGAAAGATTGTGGCATAACTTATGAATAAGGTTGTTTTGTGTCTCTTTTTTATGCTAAAATAAACAAATATTTAAATGATAGTTGTTCAAAGAATAGGTTATAAACGAAATAGCTGATGTAAGCGAATATCTATTGGAAAAGAAAATAAACATAATGCAAGCCATATCTTCCAGAAAGTACTTTCTTTTGTTTTTCTGAGAAGCAGTTGAATGGACTTGATAAAAGATTGTTTCTTTTTCGACTTTAACTGATTTATATTTCTTTCGAAAAACTTTTTTTCCGTGTAATTTGTAAGTTTTGTACTTTCACTTTCATTTTGTACATACTTCTACAACACCAATTGTCAAAGGCAAAGTTTCTCACATTCTTCACAACAGTAAATGTGAGTATTTCAATAAATAGATAAGTGCAAGAAATGTCATCTTTTAATGTTATATACAAATGTAGTGTTTTAGCAAATTTTAATCATATGGTTTCTCGATATTTTCTGAAATGCTTTCAGAAATGAAGGTATATATTAATTCCATAAAGATCATCATTCAAAATACAAATTAATAATTTCCCAATTTCATTGTATTTATTATATTTGATTCTATGATAAAGTTTAGATATCCAGTATACAAATAAGACTTTTAGCCTTTTTACATGAGTATACGGTAATTGTTTTCCAGCTCGTTCAGGGCACACTATGCTGAACTATATACCATTACATTCATGTTGTTTGGACTCTGGAAAACCCAATCCCATTTCGGTTTAGTTTTGAATATCTGTTGGTATCAAATTGTTTAGTTTTTAAGCGGTCATAAGAAAACATATAAATGACAAATATAAAAATATTCTATTTTTGTGCAGTTGTAAATACAATAAAGAAAAATAATGACCAAATAAATTGTATATTTCAAAGATCGTCTGGTTTATATTTGTTATAGTTTATAATTTAAACAAATATAATTTTAGATATTTGATAAAACAAATTATTTAATGAGCTCATATCCTAAACAATTGTCTCAACAATATTTCATCGAATTGATGATAATGATAACATCAAGGAAGCAAAATAATTTTGTCCTCAATTTTGTATTTCACTTTCATTTGTACAAATGTTGTATATATAGAGATACAATTCATTGTTATCCGTACCACGTAAATTTTCTGAGGCGCGCTGACTTCCTTCACATTCTTTATTTCAGTTAATGTAAGTAGTTTAAATTTTAAGAAACATGATAATTGAAGAAGTTTTTAGCGTTTACTGTTATTTCATATATAAATACAGAAATAGTGTAAAGAAAATTTGATGAACATTACCTCCAGTTTGTTTTAAATGTTAACAAAAACTGTGCTACGACATTTTCATAACGTCGAAATCTTCATTCAATTTCGCAAATTAATCATTTGCATCAATAACCTTGCATATCTTTTTTAAAAGGGTTAACTTTCTTCAAGACGAGGCGTCCCACTACTTAGCATAACACATTTATTTTAAGATACTGAATACATTTAACTATAACAGTGATAATTTATACACAAAAATAAAGAGATACATATGTTAAATGGAATTATATTTTTCTTTGATGTTATACATGTATGTCAAAGTCATACAAAGGATGTAATTTTAAAACAATTATCCATAAATATTGTGATCAATCAGAATATTCGTAGGTTTGTAGATCATTTAGTTTTATAAGGTAACACAAGCTTCGAATATTTTTTAACATTCAAATACAAGTAAAGAAAAAAGCTTCGCAAATTATGGTTAATATTATTTAATATATCGTATTCCAACAACATTGATTTGCGCTAAAAATAGCCCGAGAAGAAAATTATTTTATGAAAATGCAAACCTATAAACCGAATCTTTATCTGTAAGTTCTGGAAATATGAATGTTCTTCCACTTTATTTTTGATTAACATATTTCTTGAAGATATTCAGAATTGTTTACAAAAAAACAATAAGTATTTGATTTTATGTTACTATCAGTACCATCATACACGTAAATACATAAAGTCAAAATAAAAATAAGATTTCAAACTATTGATTTTCATTAAAAAAAAACACCTTGTGAATTTATTTTCAAGGAAAATGTTAATTTAATGAAAATGAAATTCTGTAAACACTTTTGTAATAGATTCAGGATGAAGGAACGACTAAAATCGATAAATCATCAGTTATACGGTCAACATCACAATTGGTTGACCCTACCATGTGTCTGTGTCTTAACTAGCGACATGTTTTCGTGTTCTGAGATCCTTTATATACAAGTATGATCGTGTGATCTGTTAATGTCCCAATTGTGACTGAAAATTGATGCGTGAATAGCAGAAGGCGTTTTCAATGTCATCTCTCCTGGCCTTGCGGTCATAAAACTTTCGAGCACGATTTTAGTACTCAGACTCGAAAATCAACCAATCAAACTGCTTAATTTCATGTTTCGAGCATGCTTTTTGTGCTCCGAGCACTGAGCAAAGTTTTATGCCTTCAACATTTTCAAGGCCTGGTGTCAATGCGCCTTCTCCACTTTTTTCCTAGTTTCCATCTTGATTTGTCCACTTTTAATCGAATTAAAAAAAATTGAAATAGGCTAAGTACTGTTACCTTAAATTAGAATTAAACTAAACGAAGATTAACCTAATCGATAAATTGCATTCGGCGATGTTATTAATAAATAAAGAAGGGTAGGATTAGGGTTACGACGATTTGAACAAACTCGATTATATTGCTGATGTGTTAATTTGTCTTTTCAACAATTGCAATAGCAATAACAAATAACAACACGAATTATATGAACAAGTAATGAACTGTTGTCAAACTAGAGCCAATTTTATTTTTCAGTTTATAAACAATGGGCGTAAAGATATACATATGGGCGGAGGGAGGAGGAAATGTAGGTCATGGATCGATGACCTTAAGCAATGGAACTCATATCAGCTGGTGGCCAAAGGAAGACAAAGCGAAATCTGCCAACCAAAGATGGGTGAGTTTAATGACAATAGAGATAACCCACAGTTTTCGTATTGCTTAATCTATGGGTTTTCATGTTGTGTCTTGTGAATTATTATTTGTTTATTCTTCTTTTTCTTTTTAATGCCATGGCGCTGTAAGTTTATTTTCGATCTATGAGTTTGACTGTCCCGTTGGTATCTTTCGCCCTTTTTTCAATTCAAATCAGTGTACTGTTTGGTTCTAACGGATCTGATATGTTTGTATAAGGTTTTGCCTCGAGAATCATTGAGGAGACAATGATGTGTGAGAAATGTGCATTTTGTCCTGTAAATTTGGTTTATGTTTTGTCATTTCTACTACATCATTTTCTGCTGTCAGTCTGTTAATAACCAATGAAAACGTTTACTGTTTTATGTATATTCAACATAAGGTTAAGTCATCAATACAAATAATAGCAAAACATTTCCTGACAAAGATTATGACTCTAATTCAGAATAAACAAACATGAATTAAAAATCTCCATTTTTTGATGAAATAGATCTCTGTACATTGTTTTTATAGAAATCAGTGGAAGCTGAACCAGCAACTTCGTATAAACAGGACGAGGAATGGGAAGGAAAACCAGCTGATTTCATATACGAAATTCCTTCCGGAAAACTTGACGAGGCAGCTGTTAAAACCTGGTGGAATGAGTTCAAAACAACAAACAACTATCATATTGCTTTTAAGAATTGTTGCAGTGCCGTCTACAGCGCATTGAAGAAAGGTGGAGCTGACAAGATAGCCTCGTTCCCGATGTCTCCTATTTCAACACCAGCAAACCTCAAGGACTATGCTGAGAAACTACAGAAAGCTATAAAATAACAATCACTTTTAATAAAATAAAAGAACAACGCTGATGTTTGACATCACAACGTGATCATATGATTTTGTTAAATAATGTCTTGTTATTGCATAATTCGTTATCATTTAAAAAATTGCTAGCGTAAATTGAGAAATAAAAAATCATATTATATATGTACATGTATATTAAATTGAATTATATCAGATAGCAGTTTTGTTGGAGTGAACCTCCTCTCATTTGTTTAATTTTTTTACGCTTTTCAACGATTGCCATACACTGTGGATTTTCTTGTTTATGTGGGTACCAATTGAAGTATGGGACTAAAATCAACCTTATGTTCTTTCAAAATCACACAAATTTTCAAAGGAGTAGGTTCAGTAAGCCCCCTTGTTGGCCCCAACATATAGCAGTTTTACAAAATTGTTAAGATGTAAACTTTTAGTTATTCATTGGAAAGTAAAATGCTTCTGCTACATAAATATGGGCTGTTTTTGACAATACAATGCACATATATCGGGTGCCAGCATCATTAGTTCATGCTAAATTACTGAAATCTTCACAATTTTAGCATTTTAATTAAATTTTTGACGGTTTCCGTCTGAATTGAAAGTGGCCGCATTCGTGTTCATTCTTAATATTGAAATGTAACTTGTATTTTATGATAATACACAACATATATAAAGGTTGTGGATGGACACGGATGCGGCCACTTTCATTTTTGACAAAAACCATCAGAAAAGTGACATTTTTGGGCATATTTGAAAGATTTTTCATATTTAAGCTAGAATCGGAGCGTTTTTAATGAGTAAATTAGATAAACTTATTGAATCAACTGAAATAGACACTTAAGTGTTTAAAAATTGTTTACAATCATTCGTCAGATAAACTTGAAATTTGAGGCCAAAATCGGCCCTTACCGGACCTACTCATTTGATAAGTTACATCGACTTGCTTACTATTGTGACACAGTTCAATTGTGTACAAACTAGAGAGTGATAAATAGAAGATGCTGCAATAATTGAATCATGTTAATTTACGAAAGCAATTTGGTCATTTATACTGCTCTCATTCGATAAATCTGTTAGAAGTATACTAGCATAACTGTTTTTTCTTTTCTTTGTGTATCATGAATATATTCCAAAGATATAATTCAAACGAATGACAAGACATTTCACACATCAACCAAGCCGAAAAAAAATCTTATTTCAACATACTCACTTTTGACCTTGTCGTAGTGAACCGATTTTTTCCCTTCCGATAGATTGGTGCCAGTGTCGTGGACCTCTAACTTATATATCCTTATATCCTTAATAAGCAACATGTTTATATTTCCTCATTTTGTCGATTTTGAGTTCCTACATATAACAACATACGCAACTTATCACATTTGACGCATGTAAATGTATACGACCAAGTTAGAACTAATATTGGTTGTCAAACTTTTTTTGATTTTGAAGAAAAAACGATTTATATAAAAAAATATATACTAGTAGTAATAGTCCGCCCATAAGATGTGTAGGACCAGTTAGAGCGTCTGTTACAGTGACAACACCGATATATGTACTAAATACTGATTATATGGTTTTATGATTGCCTTTGACGTTAGTGCGAGATCTACGTTTTGAACCATTTATAATCCAAAACAGTAACGATCCCGGTCTTCATACGTCCGGTCTGCTGATTTTAAAGTTTGTTCTTATATATGTTGTCCTGTTACAACACTGTCCTTGGATAGGGGGTTAGTGCAAAAATTTGGTGCCAACAAACTAGATTTAAGGATCATTCTTATCACAATTTATCAGTCTGTCTGTGTCGTTTGTTCGTTTGTTCGAGGGTATCACCAGCCCAGTAGTCAACACTTCTGTGTTGACATGAATATCAATATTGTGGTCATTTTTATAAATTTCCTGTTTACAAAACTTTGAATTTTCGAAAAACTAAGTTTTTTTTTGTCCCAGGTATAGATTACCATAGCCGTATTTGGCACAAATTTTTGGAATTTTGGATCCTCAATGCTCTTCAACTTTATACTTGTTTGGCTTTATAAATATTTTGATTTGAGCGTCACTGATGAGTCTTATGTAGACGAGACGCGCGTCTAGCGCACTAAATTACAATTCTGGTACCTTTGATAACTAGTTGCTATATGCTGGTATAATTTTTGTGTTTTATGTTTTGTTTTGTACATCAATCAAGCCGCTTTTTGTCTCGTTTAAAATGTGTTTGCCATTGATTTCGGTGCTTATAACATCCATATTTGTTTGATATATTGAAAACAAATAAAAGGATAAATATGATCTAGATTTGAATTGATTGGTCAAGTAGTTTTATAACAGATGGTCAACATAACATTTTGCATACTGAAGCTACGACAACGGACAAACTAGTCAAATAAGGTAAGCATGTCAATTATATACAAACTTATGCACATATATAACACATCCACATGATTCTATTTTTCGAAAAAGTTAAATTAATCTTTAGCAAGACAATAACAATCTAAACCAAGGCGTAAACGACCAACATTTTATGATTAAAACAACGAAGTAATAGTTTTTTTTCACTACGAATGAGACAGGACAAGGTTGTGACTATGACCATGAAGACAATAAGAACATTCTTTTGAAATAATGATTATATAATGAATTCAATTATTCGCTCAACTCAATTCTTCATCTATACGAACATACCATAATCTAAAATATGACGGAGATAGCTAATATAATATGATTAAGGATATATTTGACCATACTTGCTAAAACTGAAATACCTTAAAAAAAATCACATAATCGTTTTTTTTTGTTGCATATTTTGCAGTCCTACGTATGAATTCATTTTCAAATTTAACCATAGATTTTGCCTGCAGTTGTGCGTAAGATTGAAGTTATATTATAATCTATCCTCATAGATTAACATTCAGATAAATATTACGAAATACAAAAGTGAAAAACAAATAAAACATGCATGATATAATAAAAAAAAACAACCGTGCCACTTGCGGTTCAAATATCTGTATTTTAGTTAAGTAAAAATTAGTTGTATTAATTCGAGCTCTCAAATCTCACTTTTTTGTGTTTGAAAATAGCGAAACAACCTATCTATAGAATTTCCGAAAATAAAATCCTATTTATACCTTCTTTGTAATTGATAAAGATAATTATTTTTAAGGAAGTTATATATAAACCAGGTATTTTTCGAAAGGGTATTATTATAAAGTAGATCGATACCGCTGCGTCTATTTTAGTGTTTATTATGTTGCAACCTTGGGTCAACTTTTTTACGCATAAACAAATCACTGCGAATTTGATATAACAAGTGGGAATTTAATTCATACTGTAGTTTTAGATATAACTAACACTCAAGATAAGTTGGTAATATTCCTTTTAACGAATGTTTTGAGATACTAGCATAATTATGTTTTGTGTTCAGAAGAGAACTATTCCGACCAAACTCTATGGAACGCCAACACTGTCTTGTTATGACCATTTTCATTATATGATGTGCATTTACCTTTATATGATGTGAATTTACCTTTATATGCTGTGCTTTAACCTTTATATGATGTGCACTTGTCATTATATGATGTGCACACACCTTTATATGATGTGCACGCACCTTTATATGATGTGCAAATGTTCTTATATGATGTGCAAACATCATTATATTATGTGCAAACATACTTATATGATGTGCATATATACTTATATGATGTGCAAATATACTTATATGATGTGCAAATATACTTATATGATGTGCAAATTTTCTTATATGATGTGCAAATGTACTTATATTATGTGCAAAGATCCTTATATGATGTGCAAATATTCTTATATGATGTGCAAAGGTCCTTATGTGATGTACAAATATCATTATATGATGTGCAAACATCATGATATGATGTGCAAACATCATTATATGATGTGTTTGTGTCATTATATTATGTGCTTGTAATCTTATATTATGTGGTTTTATTTACTTCATTATATGATGTCGAAACGTCATTATATGATGTGCTTTCATCGTCGTTATGGTCAATGAACATGATTACGATTAGAATGATTACTGTCTACGTCATAACTGATTCCGATCTGCTTCTGTAAACTTAGGACCCGGCTCAAATATGTGTCTATCGCTAGCGAAATTGCAATTTAAAGGGAAAATGAGACAAAGCAATTTAACAAAATCAACATTTCAAACATTTCGGTTGAAGATTAAGATCAGTTAATACAGGAGCTAGTTGAAGAAATTCCCGGCTGTAGAGAAAATGATAAAACAAATTTAAGAGCTCTTTAGTTTAGTTTAAACATATTTTATTTGCAAAAGTAGCAAAAGGGATTGGACACAAGTTATAACAACATTAGAGACGTCCTCTCCCATATTTCTTTATAGCTTGCTATTCGGTTTAAGCATAGGCTCCGTGTTGAAGGTCGTACTATGACCTATTATAATTGTTTCCTCTTACAAATTATGACTTGGATGGAGAGTTGTCTCAGTGACTCTCATACCACATCTTCTAATGTCTATTCATTGCAAAAGGCACCATTGAAATCACAGTAATTTTCAAAAATATTTCATAACAATAGCTATAAAATTATATACTGAGGCATAATATGGCGAGATGGTTTGTTTTATAAAATGTTATTGAATAATATTAATCTGTAAATGGTAAGATGTATAATGTAGTATTGAATATGTACAATGATATTAAATATAGTATATCATATAATCTATGCTACAAAAGGAAGAGACCGATTTCATTGAGCCGCAACTCCTCTAAAACCATACCAAGTCGGAAATATTTGTGATATGACGTTTACATGTAGTGTTTTTTACTTTTAATTTGTCTTTGAACCAATCTTTTTTCCACAGAAAACGCGAATTATGTGAGAAAATACCCAATTTCGAAGACTGCAAGCTTAGTCGACGTAGTGCCCGCGAAATGCGAAATGTATATGTGGGTAATTGTAAATAAGAAAAAGTGGTATCTTTGCTAATGAGATAACTCTCTACACCAGACCAAATGACACAGAAATTAATAACTATAGGTCACCGTACGGTTTTTTGCATATACAGATTGTTTATTTTCAACTTATTTTAATGGAGATTTTTTTAATTGCTAATAAAATTCATTCTGAAACATGAGTACTAGTATGTCAACAGATTTGGTGTAGCGTCAACGATTTCTGAGATACAAGGGGTTGATTCCTGATGAAGTGTTTTAGATTTTAATTTTTCGTCCGATTAGATCGGATTTTCCCCCTTGTGGTACTTATGTTGATCCTGTTCGGTAATGGCAACATATTTTACGTAGGCGATACAGTTATTGAGTTAAAAGGGAAAAAAAACCACTGAAAATCACACTTTGCCACACTTTTTCCAATTTAGGGTATTTAATATTTTTATTTTCCAACCGAGATGAATTGGATGACGCCCGTCTTTTTGCATTTTGTTCCTCTTTTTCGTCTCTAATAATAAAATAAAAAGCATTAACCTTGTAATTACTGTGTCCACCTTATTACTATGTCATCACTCTTTGTTTCAACACTTGCCCACTCGCTGGCATTTCCGTGTATCATCGGTACAGGGGATATAGATACTAACCAAGGGGTCGTGATCGATTTTTATTCTGACACGGTACGAAAATCTTTGTTTTGTTTACATTATATCAATGTGTACTTCAATCTTAACATATTTGTTGTTTTAAGAAATGATTTTGTCATAGGTTGGTGATTAGAGAAGTCTCACTATTTGCCCCAAAACATGTGCAAATACTTGTCAAAGAAGTTGGCGCTCGTCTCATCCGATATGATTCTATATTCATTGCAACTCTTTTTCTGATAGAAGGCTACTGTTTGTGCTTAATAAGTATAGCTGTTTCAATAATTGGCATTGAAATATTTTATACATATGTTATTTTTCAAAACTTTATTCCGACACGAAGCGTTGTGTAGAGCTGACCACATCAATCCTTCTGTACGGTGCATAGTTAAATGAATGTACGGTATATAGTTTTTTCACGCTTCGAAGTACCTATAAAGCTATATTCGCTGTACCGATGATACACGGTGGTATAATTATAATTTGGAATACTTTGCTTGCTTGTGACAATGGTGTTCAACAAGAAGAAAACTGATCACCTTTCCTATTTTATTTATTTTTGATTGACTAAAATAATTTCTTAGTGACTAAAAATATTACAGGACTTAACAGAACTATACCAGAAGATCTGGAAAGAGAATAAGAAATAAATCTAGTGATTTGTTATATTGTTTGCAGATGACACGGTGTTGTTTGCTTAAACAGCACAGGACCTGCAGACTCAACTCAATGCTTTCCATGATTATTGTAAGGCTTGGAACTTGAAAGTAAAGTTGACAAAATTAAAGTCTTAGTGGTTTTTTTTTTGGAAGGAAGCCAAAAAATCTCCGATTTTCTTACAATGATACTCACATTGAGATGATAAAACAATTTGGGAATTGTTGTTACTAAAACGGGAAATTTTAATATGACAAAAACATTTATCCGATAAGGCCTTAAGCCATGTACGAAAACTTGAAAACAGGAAGGATGTATAAGATTTCTGTAAAATGTCAACTTCAGCTTGTTCGTTTATAAACAAAAATATAAACACGTGCCTTTGTCCTCCAGCTGGCTTAGTAATTTTGAAACCTCTCTCTCTTGTTTTGTATATTATACTGTAAATAGTTATTATTTTTATCTCTGTATACTGATGATATACATTGACTTTGTGAGACTAGATATATAGATTTAGAGGCCATACGTATACCGGTATGGATGATTGATTGACTGTTATTTAGCGCCACTTTCAACACTTTTATGCTATTTCGTGGCAGTGAATTTAAATTGGTGGAGAAAGCCGAAGTGCCCGGAGAGACCCCCTGACCTTCGTTTGGAAAACAAACAATTCTGGTCAATTAAGATTGGAGTCGAGCTTACCTGCCACGTACGGGATTTGAAATCGCACACCTAAGTGTTGACATGCTAGTGATACAGCAGTTCGACTACTTATAAAAAAAGAAGATGTGGCATGATTGCCAATGAGACAACTTTCCACAAAAGACCAAAATGACACAGACATTAACAACTATAGGTCACCGTACGGCCTTCAACAGTGAGCAAAGACCATACCGCATAGTCAGCTATAAAAGGCCGCGATAAGACAATGTAAAACAATTCAAGCGAGAAAACTAACGGCCTTATAATTATTTATGTAAAAAAAATGAACGAAAAACAAATATGTAACACATTAACAAACGACAACCACTGAATTACAGGCTCCTGACTTGGGACAGGCATATACATAAATAATTTGGCGGGGTTAAACATGTTAGCGGGATCCCAACCCTCCCCCTAACATGGGACAGTGGTATAACAGTACAACATAAGAACGAACTATAAAAATCAGTTGAAAAAGGCTTAACTCATCAGATGGACAAAAATACAAGTGGACGTGGCCGGGTATACATCCCGACACAAAAAGACATGCTAAAGAGACAACTCTCCACAAGAGGTCAAATTTACACAGAAATTAACAACTATAGGTAACCGTACGGCCTTCAACAATGATCAAAGCCCATACCGCATATTCAGCTATAAAAGGCCCCGAAATAATAATAAACACTCGACCACCGAGCGCCAATCACTTTCACCCGAAATGGATTAAAGGAGATATGGAATGAACCTGAACTCGGTGCATTACATTTACGTACAGCTTTTTATCATGTTTTATCATGTTTTTGTGCATATATTTCACAGTTTCAACTATAGATGATTACGGGTGGATTCTTGAGGTCCAGTGGCAAATTGATATATGCATATTCGTACAAGAATATGTGAATATGATATGAATATTAACCCTGTTTTGTACTAGACCGACACTCTGATCCGGTTTTTTTAACATGCTAGTTCAAAAGGTAGCATTCCGAAGGAAGACATTTATGTCACCTTACCCGGACACATTTTTCTGATTCCGAGCCGACCAGCTTTTGCTCTTAATCCTTATTCCCGCGTGCTTAGCGGAGAAGCAGCATGTTAATATGAATTTTAAAGTCTTTCGTTTTGACCCGACTGGGGTTCGAACCAGCGACCTCCCTCACTCAAGGCGAACATGCTACGACGAAAGTACCACCACTAAACATGCAGTAACCTGCACTATAAAAGGTTTCGTGGGAAGCCGCTCATATTCTAGTATACACCTCTAGACTCAATTAAACAGGGCTGACGTACCGACCATTGATATTTTTATGTGAATTGGGGGGGGGGGGGGGGGGGGGGCAGTTGTTTAGTAAATGTTTGATTCTAAATTTCTTTAAAGAGATTTTATCTACTACAGAAGGGAAGCGAAATAGTTTGTTCCATTTAAAATGAGGAAAAAATAAAACAATGATGTAACTTAAAAAAAAACACAAAAAAAAACCTGTTTTTTTTTTTTTATTAATTTCGAACAAGGAAATACACGTGCTCCTTCCCTCACACTAGAGTCGATGTCTAACACATTTATTTATTAATATATAATGTACAGATCATCTGTTTAAGCTTTGGATACAAGGATCTGACAACACGTCATTTTACTTTCTGTCCATATATATCACATCAGCCAATGAAATTTCAGATTTCAAATTTTTGAAGGTGTGTATCAATCCGACAAAACCAAGGAATTGATCGTTTTTAGATCGACGTAACCAAAGCTTAAACGCACAATATCTGTTATCTGGTGTGTTCATTGACCATAACGACGATGAAAGCACATCATATAATGACGTTTCGACATCATATAATGAGGTAAATAAAACCACATAATATAAGATTACAAGCACATAATATAATGACACAAACACATCATATAATGATGTTTGCACATCATATCATGATGTTTGAACATCATATAATGATGTTTGCACATCATATAATGATATTTGTACATCATATAAGGATGTTTGCACATCATATAAGGATATTTGCACATCATATAAAGATGTTTGCACATCATATAATGACAAGTGCACATCATATAAAGGTAAATGCACATCATATAAAGGTAAATGCACAATATATAATGAAAAATGGGCATAATAAGACAGTTTTGGCGTTCCATAAAACTCGGTCAAAATGAGAACAATGTGAAAGGAAAGAGCTAATCCTGCAAATAAACTCCAATGAACCATACGATATATTAATAACTGTTTTTTTTTTAACGTTTATAGCAAATTATGAAACCAATTCCTTTGTATTACTATTTCTAGATTTGTAGAGCTGGTTTCATCCATGTCCTATCCAATCACTACTAACTTGATTTAGAGGTCAATATATTTTAGTTTTTGTTTATGATATTGTGTTTATATCCTGTTTTAAATTTAAAAAAAAAGGAGTCGACTCCTTTATTCAAAGTTAGCCCTCAACAAAAGAACTTTCTGATTTACTAGAATTTGAAATTTTACTTTATAACGATAAGTATATTAATAGACATTACACATGTTGACTTAATAAATTTGGGAACTTTTGTTTCCTTATTAAAAACATTTTTTTCTAAAGTGAAATTATCATTTTTTTTCGATCAGAAAAACATAGTTTTCATAATTCCTATTATAGCTACTGTCTATTATTCTGATTATACATGTTATATGTATGCAAATTCATCTTTTAATGTGGCTTTACTATTTTTTCATTCACAGTCAGAATGGGAGAGTGCTCATCTTTTTTTTTTTTTTATCTTCTTCACAATTTTGGCAACTCTCTACGTCAAAGGTGATCAACAACTAGTGCAATTTTATTGCTCAATGAGGTCAATATTCAAATTGTAAGTAAATTCAGTATGTTCATTGAAAGTTGGAAATACACAAAATAAGTTTTGCGTAACCATTCAGGGAAATATGAGTCCCTCTGTTTTAACACATGTGTTATTATACTAAACAAACATTGAACTTTATGAAAACCCAATAACAAAAGTGAGTTACAAAGCTTGACAATAGGACTTGGGTCACGATTTATCATAAGCAGAAGCAGTAGGCTTAACATAAAAAAATCTGTTTGCAGAACTAATTTCCGGTTTTTGGTGATGACTTACACCACCGTCACGATCATCACAAATCAATAATTTATCTATCTTACTACAGTCGGTACATTATATGTAACAAATCAGTTGTTATTGATGACTACTCGAAAAAGTTTTTATACATTGACGATTTTTAATAGTTATAGCATATACATGTATAGAAAGAGTCTGTTTAGCAAGTATTTATTTTGCAGCCTAGCTACTATGGGTGTGAAGATATACATATGGACAGAAGGAAATGAAAATGTAGGACATGGATCCATGACCTAGAGTGGTGGGATTACCCACATAAGCTGGTGGCCAAAGAAAGACAAAGAAATGACTCCCAACCAAAGTTGAGTACGTTTGATTTTAGACTCAATTTTAAACAGTAATCAATGATAAGAACTATTTCAAGTATTGATTTATAAGTCTACATTTTTTTTAATCTAAATTAAATTTTAAAATTCAACATTGTATTTTCAATTTTCAAGGCTATTATGTCATCTTCCAGCGATTGAACCCTTGTCTAAATATTGCACATGCTTGACTGTGTGGAATGTATAAACTCCAGTAACAATTGGGATGTTAAGTCTGATACCTTCTGTATAGAGTGTTATTATTTCTGCAGTTTAAGAAACGGCGCCTACCAACAACTTTTTGAACGATTTTAATGTGACATGATGCACGGCTTAACATTTCAACATACATGTAGTCTTTTTTTCCAGCGCCGTTACAAAAAGCTTCCTTCTTACTCCTGTTACTTGTTGATCTCTATTACAGGACCTACCTATTGCAAAATTGATAGATTTTTTCCTGAAATACGAATTTAAAATTTGCCAATTATCAAACATGTACTATAACTATAATATACAAACGTTACATAGATGATTTAAAATTGCTACTTTGACATAGCGTTCATACCTGTGAGAAATTAGCTTAGATATTTACACTAAGTAGCATAATTTACAACGTGATAAAAAGGTTAATATTGTATCCTGATGACATATAGTTTGAATTCAAAGTAACAGTAACTTCTGCTCTCATGGTCGTGTATTAGATTATTCTATTGACGTCCTTTAATATGAGTTTTCCCCGTTTCTTTCAGTATTTTTGTTAATTTTTTTTATAGGGTGTGTGGGAATTTGAGAGGAGGATTGTGAAAGTGTCGAAGGGGAATTGAGTGGTTGGGTGGTCGTACAAATGTCAATAGATTTCAAATTGTAACACGTCTGTTGTCTTTTATAAATTGAAAATGGAAATGAAAATATGTCAAAAAGACAGCAATCCGACCATAGAACAGACAACAGCCGCAGACCAGTAATGGATCTTTAACGCAGCGAGAAAATTCCACACCTGACCCCTAATTACCGACTTACGAGAAATGAATGTGTGAACAGCATTTTATTTGGATTTGGTTATAAACCTTTGCATTTAACTTTTAATAGACTGCGTATAAATGTTTGATGATTTTATTATAAACTCTAAAATTGAACTCGATTTACCCATGTTAATATAACAGCGTCAACTTAAAGTAATTATAGTTAAATGCGACCCTTATTGTTTTAATGAAAAGAAATATCATTTTCGAAAATAAACATAAGATTATTAATTTAAGGTCTTACAAAGTGGAGAACAGTTATGTTATAGATAATGCAGATTTTACGGTTTTTTCTTGAGTAGAACACACCGAAGGGTGTCAGGGTTGATCAAATATGATACACCGACCGTAGTGAGGTATGTTTCTGAGAGCAATCCCGACACCCCGTGGTGTGTTCTACGACATTAACCTTAAAAATATGCATTATCCGACTTATATATCGTCAAAATGTTTTATTTTTTTATAAAGATTTGCAAAATTTTGCGTCCTGTTTTACCGACCACACTAAAATGGTGTTTTCATACGCCCTACGGCTCATTTAGAATGTAAAAAAAACTCACTAATCAATCTAGATATAAAAACCTTACAAATTATTATCCATACTCAATAAATTTATAACAGTAACTGCATAAATTAAGACACAAACGAATTGTAACCATCCGAAAACGATGTATGAATAAAAAAGTAATTGATTATACCAACTTAGTTTATGGATAAGGGGGAAAGAGGTGCTATGCTGTTCTTATTTTTCTATTTGTAGTGACATTTCTATCGCGGATAAATGGTTATGTTTTCAACAATTTTAATTGAATCGAATGAAATTTTCACAATACTTTTTTGGGATTAGCAATACATACGTGAATGTTATCTAATAGTATATAAGAATATTGTATTAGTTGATCATTTGATAGAGTAAAATGTATACATGAATTAAAAAAAGCTAAGAACTGACACGAAGGAAGCACGGAATTTTGATACATGTACATGTAGCACGAAAACGAATATCAATACATGAAGGCCACAGTATCATTTCCTATTAGGTGTGTATCGTCCTGAACATGCATGAAATGTTTGATATGAGAGTCACTGATTAGTCTTATGTAGACGAATCGCGCGTCTGGCGTAATAAATTATAATCCTTGTACCTTTGATAACTATTTGCCATTGGAGTTAAGCTATTGATTATCACTCCAACTATTCATTGTGAATCAACAAAAGATTTTCGAAATCTTTAACACAAATATGTCAAATCTGGCTTTATTTTAAGCTAGTATGAAAGTTTTACATTAAAATTCATCTCCCATGTATGATGATGTCTTTGTATGGTGTCGATAAGTTTTAAAACTTTTCACGTTATTTGATTCTACATTTTGTTTTACGTCTATCATAGATTGAACTTTACATATAAATTCCCAAATCGGCAACAAACAACTATCAGACGAATATAGCTTTGAATATGTTTATCAAGGAAAATAATGACCTCATTGAAACAATGTATCGTCCGGATGGATTCTTCGAAAGAATGACCTATCGTTCTTAAAGACAATAACTCCATGTAGGTATATAATTTTTGTGAAGTGAAATGATAGTGTCCATAAGATTATTTTACTTGATTGCTATATTTTCCATACGATTCTTTATTTAACTGTTATATAGTATCGAAAGCAAACAAAAGTTCATAAACCATCGATATAGCGCCCTTTTATACACATTATACGAAGAAGTATATACCAGATGAAAATTGAAATCTATGAATTATACTTTGCAAACGTCTTTATATTTATTTTATAGATATCAGTGGAAACTGAACCACCAAATTCGTATGAACAGGACGAGGAATGGGAAGGAAAATCAGCTGATTTCATAATTCCGTCAGGTAAACTTGACGAGGCAGCTGTTAAAACCTGGTGGAATGAGTTCAAAACAACCAACAACTATCATATTGCTTTTAAGAATTGGTGCAGTGCCGTCTATAGCGCATTGAAGAAAGGTGGAGCTGAAATAGAGCATCATTCCCGATGTCACCTATTTCAACAAAAGCAAACCTGAAAGAATATGCTAGGAAACTGTAGAAAGCTGCAAAATAACAAATATTCAATTTAAAGGACAATGAAATCGAGTATTTTTATAATGTAACATCGTTTTATCATCAAAGTAATCTTACATAACAGTTTTTGAGCTGAATGTCTTCATTATTGACCATTACTATATACTAATTTTCAAGTGTCGGAACATTACATTGTGTACCTAGTTTTTCTTTAATTCTACGTCAATTGACCTTATATCCTTTCCAAATCAATCACAATAAGTAAGTCACTTAGACCTCCAAATATATTTCCTTAATAAGGAACAGTTTAACATGTATCGATATTTTCACATTTTATTTGATCGGGAGTTTCTACAGATAACATAAATTAGTATTGAATCTCAAATGAAGAGATGCATTCATCTATATATACTTGGTAGTTGTATAAGTAAATATTAGAAGGAGTAGTATTAGTGCTCTCAAACTATATTGTGTACGTTCAGCGTTCTGAAATATGACGTTTGTGACAAATAGAACCTCTAAATCAGTAACGATTTCATGATGCATATAAACTTCTGATTATACATCAAAGGTGTAACATAAACAAATTTGCTTCAAATCAATATTTTTAATTTGAATCAAAAAGAACTTCCTTTACACTCCCTCTTCGTGCAAAATGAATGCAGTTAAGACCGTCGTATTCAGTTGTTGATTTCATTTTGTGAGGCCACAAGTTACTCACTAAAGATGAATCGAGTTTTCATATCAACTAAAAGTAAACTTTCATATATGTATAGCTAAAATTGAGAAAGGAAATGGGGAATGTGTCAAAGCGACAACAACCCGACCATAGAACAGACAACAGCCGATTGCCACCAATGGGTCTTCAATGTAGCGAGAATTCCCGCACCCGTAGGTGTCCTTCAGCTGGCCCCTAAAAATATGTATACTAGTACAGTGATAATGGACGTCATACTAAACTCCGAATTATACACAAGAAACTAAAATTAAAAATCATACAAGACTAACAAAGGCCAGAGGCTCCTGACTTGGGACAGGCGCAAAATTGCGGCGGGGTTAAACATGTTTATGAGATCTTAACCCTTCCCTATACCTCTAGCCAAAATAGAAAAGTAAACGCATAACAATATAGCATAACAACATAGCTGTATGTATACTGAAAAATTAAAAGCATATCGTTTACTTTTAAATTCTATTTTCATCTGTGTATGCATACAAATCTTGCTAAATTACTATTAAAATTTAATTACACGTTTTGTCATGAATTTAATTTGGTTCTAATTATTTGTTTCTAAATTTAATCTTATATATTAATCAGTAATTATTTTTGATTAAGATGATACTGGTTTGGCTGATCAATCTAATTTTTGGTTACTAGTGCAGGTACAGTCAAGTCATCCTAACTGACCAAAACTATTATTGACTGACGTCGGTTGAGAACAACAAGAGATGATTTGTCAAGTTTTCATTCTAAGATTCAGAGGCTACATTTCAATAGTGACTGCATACGGAATATCTATATTTATTTTGCATTCAAGAGCCTGTATGTGCAATCATCATGCTCATAATGATAGACGGTTAATGCTTACAACAAAGGCTTAACAAGAAGGGTCCAAAGTGCTAAAGTGAAGTTGTCTGTAATAACATGAGCAACCCGACGGATTCCACATATGAAGCAGGATCTGCCTACTCTTCCGGAGCACCTGAGATCACCCTCAGTTTTTTGTGGTGTTCGTTTTGCTTATTGTTTTGTTTTCTATGTTGTGTCTTTTGTACTATTATTTGTTTGATTGACTTTATTATTTTAAGCCATGGCGTTATCAGTTTATTTTTAATCTATGAGTTAGACTGTCACTCTGGTATCATTCGCCCCCCTCCCCCTCGTTTAGTCCTGAGATTTTTATGCTGTGTTTTGAACATTGGTGTTCGTCTTTTTGTCGTAATTGTAATTATCTCTTCCAAAGCTTTGTCAGTTTGTCATCGAAATTAAGATTTATAAAATCCCACTGGTATTTCTTATCGCCTCTTTTTTATGGTATACCTTGTCATAATTATTATTAACTTTGACTAAAACTAATTAAGGATGTTTGCTAAATAATGGCAAAAATAGCATATCGATGTTCATCATATTCATATATAATACTAATAAATTTTACAAAGAAAAATCAAGGTGATAAAGACTGAGGGAATCATCTGCATTCCAAAATGAGCGATTGATATGCATACATCACCTCTCATACAAATCCTCAATCAGATAACATGTCACATCAAGAATAGAACATAATTGATTTGAAGACATTTTTGCTGGTATCTTTATATATAAATCTTCAAATACTTGTCGCTAGTAAATTCAAACACAGACATATCGTATTTCTCAACAGATTAAGATAAAATGCATTGACAAGATTTGCGTATTGTTGGTTTGTTGTGTCTCGTTTTATCAACTCTTCAATTTTATTTTAAACATTGGCATCTTTAAAATTTTGGCCTCGAATATCTCTGAATTTGAAATTAAATTTCTAACGTTGTAGACCCGTATATTGCACACTAGAAGTGCGTGGGAATGTGTGAGGTTTATATATCCCTTCAATATCAAAACTTCCATTTGATCTCTGCTGATATATGTATTGTGCGTATTCGATCAATAAGTGTTCAAATGAAAGTCCTTCTCAAACTTTATAGACCTTACACTTATTAGCTTATGATGAAGCAGCATTAACATAATGTGTCGTCATGAGGTTTTGTATTTAAAACAATATTCATACAATTATACACGTGACATTCGTTTATTGGAGACATTATTTTTCGCAGATAAAACCTGCAGCGTGACAGTCGCAGCAGTTATTATGGAGTAAATAACCGTGACCTCCATGGAACATTATACAATCTTCTGGTGAAGAAAAAGATCCATTTGGTTCTGAGGAATCGAATGCAAAGTATGTCATCTTGGTCATCTTTCCATGTTTAATCCATCTCCAATCGCCGCCAGACTTATATCTGTTTACGTTACGTCCACCAACGTAGAAATGATGACCTTGTATATATAAAAAATATATATAAACAATTTGAATTGAAAACAACGTTTGAAGATTTTTTAACATATACACAAAAACAAAAACAAATAAAAATATTAGCTCATTTAACAATAGATCATTGGTATAAATATAACATTCGCATTTTTTCAATAAATGCCTAATTTTCTGGGAAAATTCTAAATGAAAATATTCCCCCAGGACTCCCCTAAATCTACTTCTGAGTGTCGCAATTGATATACCTTTATAAAACTGTAATTGACCCAATTTGATTCTGACCTTTAATTTGATAGAATTGAGAATGGAAATGGGGAATGTGTCAAAGAGACAACAATCCGACCATAGAACAGACAATAGCAAAAGGTCACCCAACAGGTCTTCAATGCAGCGAGAAATTTCCGCACCCGGAGGCGTCCTTCAGCTGGCCTCTAAACAAATATATATACTAGTTCAGTGATAATGAACGTCATACTAAACTCCAAATTGTACACAAGAAACTAAAATTGAAAATAATACAAGACTAACAAAGGCTCCTGACTTGGGACAGGCGCAACAATGCGGCGGGGGTAAAACATGTTTATGCGATCTCAACCCTCCCCTTTACTCCTATCCAATGTAGAAAAGTAAACGCATAACAATACGCACATTAAAATTCAGTTCAAGAGAAGTCCGAGTCTGATGTCAGAAGATGTAACCAAAGAAAATAAACAAAATGACAATAATACATAAATAACAACAGACTACTAGTAGTTAACTGACATGCAAGCTCCAGACTTCAATTAAACTTAAAACAGACGATTATACCTAGTGCTTTTTCACAAATTAAAAAATCAGAATTTAGAAATTGTGCTGCAACACTGAATTCCACGAAGATGTTCGAAATGCAAACAATCGACTTTATAAATATTTCGACAAGGAAAATCCATTAAGTAAACTTAATTTGCCATCGGAGCTTCAAATACAATGCAGTTATCTTCACAATACACACATGTTTACACAACGCGGTGTGGCATTTATAAGTATACCAAAAACATTTTCCTATCGAGCATTCCGGCTTCATTCACCACTAAAATCTGGCCGCAACGAAATAGCTCCAAAAGTGGCGCTAAACAGTGGCATTAAAACACCAACAATCTATCAATCAAGCAGAAAAAAAACCCATACCGGTATTCATCTTCTTCAGTTCATATTTCATTAACATCAATTCTTCTAAAGTCTCAAAATTGGCCATGTATGCACCATGCCTCAAGCATATCGCCTAAAAATGAAATATTATTTAAGTTATACATTGACATTGCATGATATGTACTTCTTACTACTTTAAGATCATTTGCAAATGTATTAAAAGTTAATTGCTTAATACAGTTTGTTATTATGCACGATTTGTCAAAGAAATTTAAAGAATGTTGACATTTTTTTATTGCTTTCAAATAGGTCTGAAAAAATAAGCTTGAAAACTCTTTTAAGGCAGATACGAACAAATGTAGTGTCCGCTTCAATGTTTAGAGATTTCCTCCAATATTGAATTTGTAAACACAAGTATAGTCAATTACAATTGCTTTGACACAGAATTCGAATAAGGTACCGACCTGTAACTTTGATATGACCTATTTCTCATAATGACATAGCATATTCGATATAATGTTTAATATCGAGATGTAGTATGATTGCGCATGAGACATATATCTACCAAAGTTCAAATGACGTGGATGCAATTATAGGCAACAGAATGGCCTTGAACAATGAGCTAAACTCATTCTGTATAATTTGTTATAAACGGTCCTGCCATTAAAAATAGAAAATGATTCAATTGAGAAAATTAACGGCCGACTTTATACAGCCCCGTAATTTGAGGGGGGATCTTGTTGTTTAGTCGTTAGTTTTCTATGTTGTGTCATTGTACTATTATGTGTCTGTTTGTCTATTTCTTGTTAAGTCATGGCGTTGTCAGTTTATTTTCTGTCTATGAGTTCCTCGTATAACAAAACAATTTGCGGAAAATAAATTAGGCAGACATAAACCAACGACAACCACTAAACTACATGCACTTGATTTGGGACAGGCGCACACAGAATGTGGCTTATTTGCTGAGCCCTCCGTCTAACCTGTACACTTCAACATAGGCAAAAGGTATTGACTAATGATCTTATTTTTATATACTTAACATACAAAGGCAGTATCTGCTGTCACTTTTTGTGTAACACTCAGTCAATCAGGAGATACCTTACATATACAATTAAATGATTGACTAATGAATCTTATTATCATATACTTACAAAGGCGGTATCTGCTGTCACTTTTTGTGTATTTATAAGGTAACAGCTCTTGCCAATTCGTCGGTATGGATAACTGCATTCATCTGTTGGTTAAAAAAAGTATGTCATATACATATATATATAGGAAGATGTTGTATGAGTGCTAATGAGACAACTCTCAATCCAAGTCAATATTTATAAAAGTATACCATTACATGTAAGCATGAGAGTTGTGAAT
The DNA here is from genome assembly GCF_963676685.1 of Mytilus edulis. Lineage (NCBI taxonomy): Eukaryota > Metazoa > Mollusca > Bivalvia > Mytilida > Mytilidae > Mytilus > Mytilus edulis. The sequence goes on from NC_092357.1 coordinate 11,265,036, forward strand.
ATGTGTTTCTAAAGACTAACCTATGATTAGTTCATAACAGAGAGGAGAAATCAAACTGACTATTAGTTACTAGTTTTTCTGCTTCTTATCTTAACTTTTATTTTCTTTGGAAATTTCTGTATCATAGGACCAGTGTCGATAGCAGGAATACTTTGCATGATTTGACTAGATAACTTTAACAAAAGACTTTAAGTATTGCAAAGATGTGGTATGAAAGCCAATGAGACAACTCTCTATCCAATTCATATTTGTAAAAGTAAACCATTATAGGTCAAAGTATGGCCTTCAAAACGGAGCCTCTACTCACACCGAATAGCAAGTTGTAATGGTCCCAAAAACGACTAGTGGAGAACAATTCAAATGGAATATCAACGGTCTAATTAAAAACAATACATACCTGCATGACTACTGTACACCAACACTATTCCCCATATAGCCGTAACATAAAGCGATTTAGCAAACATACTGAACGGATTTACTGCCAAACAATAGAGTGATTTTTTATAATTATAGTGATAAAATCATCTTTAACTTAGTATCAACTATCATTTTACTGATGGAAACATATTTTGAATATCGATCTTATTGGACTGAGTATCACATTCCCGTCTCAAATGTCAGGACTACATGTACCTCAATCGATCTTTATTAATGCGATTCTAAGAATCATCATCAAAATCTCAAAACGTAACGTGTGACATGTTGTCGTAGCTTTTGATGTTGATTCTATATATTGACTGTCTTAATTGCTTAATTGGGGGGGGGGGGGGGGATCTTCATTTATTTATTCTGAATTTTTATGCCATTTGTCTCTAGTCTTTATATTTTTCAAATTCAAATTGATTTCAGAATATTATAATGAAAGTACTTCAGTTTACTGTGTATGTTGAATTTTGAGTAGTGTTAGAATGCAGTTAAAAAATCTTAAAAGTCTATTATCATTCCCTTTATACCAGGAAATACTACCGTGCCCCCTTAAAGGAGAAAAAAACTGATGCTGACACATGTGGATTGGAAATCACCTACATGAACCTCTGACATGCTAGCCATATCTTACGGAAAATAACCTCTACAGTTTATCTAAGAAACAATTAAATTTGCCTGATAACATTTTCATTGTTTCTTTTCCCGGGTTTTGTAGTGGACGAAAAGTTCATAACAACACAGTGATAGAAGCTTCGTGACAATATAAAAAAAAAGATGTGGTATGATTGCCAATGAGACAACTATCCACAAAAGACCAATAACATTAACAACTATAGGTCACCGTACGGCCTTCAACATGTCAAAATACGAAATAGTTTTTTTAAATGTTTTTCATACATCACATGTTCATAAATAATTGCCTCAGTATGAACGTAGACTTCCAAGTTTTTAGTTTATCTATAGTATACTCACTTTCCAATGTCAGTCAAATATTCCAGCACTTCATCACGGTTCACACACTTTTGAGTATGAAAGTCGTTAATTTGATAAAATGTCCGAGAACGGAGTTGTAAAATAGATAAAGTGTCTGACTATTACAAGACTATAAGACAGGTTATCTGTATCTATTTATTATACGTTAATAATTTATATATGAATGTAACGCATTTTCTGATTGGCTCACAGTGTTTTGTCTATCAGCTCATAGACATAATTTTGTCCTGTAAATGTGAAGTCATCAACGTTTGTTTAAGATTTTCTCTGGTTTGAAATGGAATTTAAAATTAGCTAAAAGGGAATGACTGTACTATTGTGTCTGTCCATTCGAAATAACATAACACATGTGGTGCACACTGAATAACCTGCGTAGCGGGTTATTTTAAAGTGTGCACCAATTTTTTATTTTTTTTTATGTGTACTCATTGGTATTTTAGTATTTTTTCCCCATCTTTGTGTGTTTTACAGCCGACCATACGGTATGGATTTTTTTCAAAGCCGTACATTTGACTGCAATCAAACATCTCCTTTTTTGAATATGAATGAATTTCGACAATTTTAGTACAATGTTTGGTTCTAAATAGTAGTGTAAAATAGACCAGAGGACTTAACAAGATTTTTTTTATGAAAAGAAGTATGTTTGAATGAAAGTTTGAACTGATACCTAGAGATACTGCTGTAAGAGAAAGCTCATCAGAAGTAAGAATCATTGCTAAATATAATAGGGAAAACTGCAAAAGGAGATGAATATATGGAACTAGTTTTTACATATGCATACAACTTCCAAACAAGGACCGAAGCTCATAATCATATAAACTTGGCAATAAATTAAACACAGGACTTCGGAGAGCAGACAGTCTTGCTTCGGAAGTTGTAAAGAAACCATTTGCAGTCACACATGTTTAATCTGTTGATTATGTTCACCAAAGTCATGACCATTATAACTAAACTCTTTATTAATACTATGGGTACGACACATGGAATGGTTTCGTTGTTGCTAATGATTAGTCCATATATTTTCTTCAGTCAATTTTCCTTATAGCAAAAAAATATCATAGTCGTCATTTCAGAAAAACAGTATGTTTTCTCGAGTAGGAATGTAGATTTCAAGTGCCTATTTGTTTCAGCTGACTAACAATAAGTATGAAGATATATAAGGGACGAAGATGATGAGCATACAGGACATGGATCAATGATTTTGAGTGATGGTATAACCCGCATCAGCTGGTGGCCCAATGAAGTGAAAGAAATGACTGCCAACCAAATTTTGGGTGTGTTTAGTTTTAGATTTTTCTATGTACCCAAAATTTTGACGTGTTTACCTATTATGTCTATTTATTTTGCTAACACATTATTGTCAATATAATGGCACCACAAGCGACTGTTATACACGTTAGAGGTTAAGCTAGCTAAAAAAAAATAATTTACAGGAAATGCATGTACCAAATCAGGAATATAACAGTTGTTTTCCATACGTAAGAGTGTGTTTGAGCTTTTAATTTTGCCAGTTTATAAAGGACTGGCCGATTTGAATTTCCCTTCGAGTTTGGGAGTTGATATGATTTATTTTAAACTGTTTTTTATTGGCAATCACAACACATCTTCTTATAGATAAAATATACCCTACCATTCATATACAAAACACTACACACTATTCAATATTATTTTTTTGTTAAGACGTAAATAACTGCGACAAATTTACTAAACTAATTTATAATTCATAATAAATAATGTATCGCGATACCATTTATTTTCAATAATTGTTTATTTGTTATTTTTTTTTAACGCAAAAGTGATATTTTATGAATTGTTGGCGTTCTTTGATATGAGTTTCTATGTATGTAATTTTGGCGGGAGGACCGTAAACATATTTTAATACGTTTGTTTATTTATGCACTCTTTGGTTTCTAGGACGGCGTATGACAAATAAATTTGTAAAATGCATTTTGATTGGATATGGTTTTCTACAATTTATATGAAAAGTAAAATAACAAAAACTCAGAGGAAACTAAAAGTCCCTAATCAAATGGCAACATCAAAAGCTCAAACTAATGGATAATAACTGTCATAACAGGGAACAGAAATGTTCTTACGTAAAAAAAATGGTGAACAGACCTAGTTTTATAGCTTTAAAAGACTATGGCAAAAATCATTCTTTAATTTAGATAGAAAAGCATACTGTGATATGATTCAATAATAAAATCGAACCCAAACTAACTTATGTTGAAATAGCAGCATCAAATTAAAAGAAAAAAATAGATGCAAATAATCATATGTCTTTGAAAAATATGCCGTTACATTGTTTTTATACAGGGACCAGTAGAGACAGAAACATCAAATTCGTATGCACAAGATGTGAAATGGGAAGAAAAACCAGCTGATTTCATATACGAGATTCGTTCTGGAAAACTTGACGAGGAAGCTATACTATCTTGGTGGAATGAGTTCAAAACAACCAACAACTATCACATTATTTTTAGGAATTGTTGTAGTGCCGTATACAGCGCTTTGGAGACAGGTGGAGCTGAAAAGATTGTGCCATTTCCGGGGTCTCTTATTTCAAATCCAGCAAACTTAAAAGAAAAACTCCAGAAAGCTACAAGATAACAAACATTGCAATCAAGAAACAATAATTAATGCTGTTTTTTTTTTAAGAAAAAAAGCCAGCTATCGGGATTATACCTTATATGTGCAATGTTTTCATAATAACTTTAAAAATTTGATTCAACATATTTCACAACTTGTTAGCGTAGATTAGAAAATACACCGACATCAGAAGAATTCTTTTAACATATGGAGGACTGAACATGGTGAATGTCCTGTCCTTGTCTCATTGATTGACGCTTTGCCGACGATTACCATTTACGAGTCATTATTAGGACAAACCTTACTTTTCCGCAAGTGGATTCTATGCAATTATCAATCACATTTGGTAGATAGCATCGGCTGTTTGACAATTTGACTCTCCCGAATGATATAACTTTAAATTATAATCTTTTAATTTGATTTTGCAATTATGTTAATATTTAGTCTAGAAGATGAATGAGTTAGGAAGAAATTTCACAAAAAAAAATGTCATTGATATTAATTCTATATAAAAAAAGAAGATGTGGTATAATTGTCAATGAGACACCTCTCCCAACCCTACCCATAACCTACAAGTATTGTTTCCGAATCCTATACTCTTGCAACTCTTTTTTCATAGGAATGATTGTATTAAAAAATAAGATTAAACAAATTAATAAAAACAAAGAGAAGCTACATGTTTGATATATTATATGTTCCATTATTCGTTTTGTACTCCTTCTATGAGAAAGCAAACCAAGTATGGAATTCTGTCTACGATTGTTGATGTATGGTAAACAATGTAGCAATTTCAATTTGAAATACTTGTGACCATATATGGCAACAGTATTTCAAAGACATCATTTTCCAAGAATTTTCTAAAATAAAATTCAACTTATTCTGAACATCCATATTTGTAACAATCTTATAACTGACTATGCGTTATTTATTTAGTTCCTTTTTGAAGCCAATCTGTGATCTTTAATTTCAAACGTCAACTTTATTTGGGCATTTGGGGTATACAGTTTATGTGAGTGTTGGAAATGTCTTTATGCAGAAACTAGTTTTTTGGCAAATTTAATTAGTAGTGATCGTATTATTCGATTGACTAGTTTTTTCTATTTTTAATTCATTAAAATATCTTGCAACGGCTTAATCTACTCTATTATTAAATCTTTAACTTTATAAACAGTCTAACGGATTTTCGCTATAAATAGAACAATAAATAAATATATTCAAAGCATCATTTCAATAACACTAAACATTTTACGAAATTGCAAACATATTTACTTTACTTTAAATTTACAATAAGTGTTTGGGTAAATTTAGAAAATTGTTGTTTAATAAGGAACATATATCCCTTACACAAATGTCTGATTTCTTTTCACGTTTTTTTTTTTTTTTGCTCTTAAATTTTTCAATACGCATGATACGATTTTGCTTTTCAAAATAGTTGGCCTAGATCATCAATCGACATATTTGCTGCTCATCTGATGCAGTAAAATTGGTTCCTTGTATTTTATTACTAGCACTAGTTGGAATGTCATCTGCCAAGTGTCCAGTACTTCGTTACATAAAAAAAAGAATACAGAAATTGTGATATTGATATTTTCGGTTTTTCATAAAAATTATTTTAGGTTGAAACATGTTATAAAAATACTTCAATGTGTTCATATCCCACGCTTAAAATTAAAAAAATAGTGCATCAATTCATTGAAGAAGAAGAAAAAAAGCAAATTAGCATAATATTTTCTGAAAAACACAAACATATTTTTGCGATACATGCTTTAAATTTTAATTTACAGAAGCGTTATATGTGTTACCAAAAAGTTATATCTTCGTGTTTATATTAAAAAAGAAGTAAAATCACAAAAATACTTAACTCCGAGGAATATTCAAAACGAAAAGTCCCCAATCAAATGGCAAAGTCAAACAACAAAACACATCGAAGGAATGGACAATAACTGTCATATTCCTGACTTGGTACAGGCGTTTTCAAATGTAAAAGATTGTGGATTAAACCTGGTCTTTGAGCGCGAAACCTCTCAAGATTGTATATTCATATAAAATACCTAAAGAAGAACAAAATATACCAAATTTATAGAGATATTTATAGATTACTTTGGATCCATTTTTTTCGTTGGATACCAATCTTCGAGGATTTCGTGGTTACAGGTCACCCACAAATTTAAATGGAACTACATATTTTCCATTGTCAACGTGAGTCTTTGGTTTCTGGAGATAATGTTTCATATCACTAGACTCTGTTAAGAAAAGAAACTATCAGTCAGTAAGATCAATAGAACTTTCGTAAAACAGCTATAATCTAACATATAATTCGAAAATAAACGTACAACGCCGTTGCAAAATGAGGAAAAGGCAAAATGACAAACGACAGTACACAAAACCCAAAAGAGAAAAATAGAGACCAAGCAATACGAACCCCATCAAAATCAAGTGCTCCGGAAGGTTAAACAGATATTGCTCCACATGTCGAACATTTGAATTTAACTGTTATGCATTTATTGGACATACTCTGCAATTAAAAGAATATTGCATAACTTTTAAATTATTTACCGATTTTTAATCTTATACTATATATGGGGTTGAGTTGAACCTCTTTTCATGTTTATAATTGATAAAACATATATATATGTAGGACTCAAATCTATGGCGGGTTCCTAATCCAGAAGCGTTTTGGAGGGACTATGGCAAAGTAGTGTCAATTTGCAAATTAAAAGCAGAAAATCTGAAATGGGGGTCAGCAAAAATAATTAAGTTTTGCAAGGAACAGTTGAACGACAGAATGGTTAGAAAATATTTGGAAAATTATTTCTATGTTTTGACTTCAATCATTGTATAAAAAAGTGTTGACCTGGCTACTCCTCATAGGAAATGTCGTTTAAAGGAGGATTTAATTATGTTAGTTAAAAAGAATCATGCATTAGATCACAGAAAATCTCACAGCATTTATGAATCTATAAGAAGATTTGTTTTCCCAGTTGTAAGGGAAAACGTGAAGCTTTACCCAAAGAACAAGACGCCCTATACCAGCAACTTATCCAAATTCAAGATGGCAAATTGATCTAAAGAAGATGCCACCTCATAAAGGATTTCAATACATATGTAACATTGTTGATTGTTTTTCAAGATTTGCATTTGGTCAAGCATGTAAAACTTAAAGTGCTACTGAAATAAGCAAAGTGGTACTTAGATATAGGAAGATGTGGTGTGAGTGCCAATGAGACAACTCTCCATACAAATAACAATTTAAAAAGTAAACCATTATAGGTTAAAGTACGGCCTTCAACACGGAGCGTTGGCTCACACCGAACAACAAGCTATAAAGGGCCCCAAAATTACTAGTGTAAAACCATTCAAACGGGAAAACCAACGGTCTAATCTATATAAACAAAACGAGAAACGAGAAACACGTATATATTACATAAACAAACGAAAACTACTGTACATCAGATTCCTGACTTAGGACAGGTGCAAACATTTGCAGCGGGATTAAACGTTTTAATGGATCCAAACCTTCTCCCTTTTTCTGTAAACAATAGCATAACATCACAACAAAGAAAAACATACGATAAAATATCAATTGGCAGACTTAACTCAATCAAAAAACGTATGATTAAACAATGAACGAATAAATTTGATCTGCGATATCTGAATACAAATGCACAGTTAATTAAATATTAGAGACAAACATTCATGACCAAAAAGCTAACAAACAAATTCAAACACAGGACATGACTGAGAAATATTTAACCAATCAATGTTCACTTTAGAAAAAAACCGGTTTTTTTATAATCTTGAAGTTTATACAAATGTTGTAAGAATAAGTGAAAAATTGAAGATATTACAAATAATGAAAGCTGGTGTACAGACAAGATCCATATAAATAAAAAATAACAAAAAAGCATTATAAACAGTATCAACAGGTCGAATTAACAGGAAAATACGATTTGAGAGTACTCGCAGTTACTGACAGCTAGTTAAAAGCCAAAACCAATAAATAATAAAAAATCATGCATCAGAGACTAAAATCGACTAAAACACATCACAGGGATTTAGTATTTTAACGTCATTAAGAGTCAAAGAAGACATGACTTGTGCAATGCCAAAAATAAATGTATCGACAGGTAGTAGTATAGTGAAGAGCGACTTCTATAGAAATAAAAGTTAACGTGTTTGTGTCTCTATACATCTCGCCTCAAAAGATAATGAAATTTAGTTATGTTTTAATTTGCTAATGACAATATCAATATTAGTGCCAATGTGAACTATATTCAGAGATCTTATTACAATATTGGTACGATAACCCTTACTTATAAGTTTGTTTAAACGTTCGACGAGTTTACAAGGATCACATAGTGATTTCCTCGCTTTAAGTACAATATTACCATAAAATTTAGGATGTGAAATACCATTTTTAATAAGCTTTCTACAGGTATAGCCAAATTTACTAATCAAATCTTTGTATCTATGAAAGAATTTAGTAAAAGTTTTAAGTAATTTATGGTATCGAAATCCCTGACAAAACAATTTACCAGTGATGCATTGATTACGTTCGTTAAAATCTATGACATCAGAACACACACGGGCAAACCGAACGAGTTGCGATATATAAACACCGTATGATGGAGCCAAAGGCACATCGCCGTCTAAAAAAGGAAAATTAACAATAGGAAATGAAAAATCGTCTCTTTTGTCGTAAATTTTAGTGTGAAGTTTCCCGTTTGAAATTGAAATGTCTAAATCTAGAAAAGGACAACTGCTGCTGTTTATGTTAGATTTAGTTAAAGTAAGTTCGTTTGGGTAAATTTCTGAAGTATATTTAGAGAACTCTGGATTATTCAACGAAAAAATATCATCCAGATAACGGTAGGTATTTTTGAATGTATCAACCAAATGTAACAATGATGGGTCTTTACTGAGTTTGGTCATAAACTGAGATTCATAGCAATATAGAAATAAATCTGCTATTAAAGGGGCACAGTTGGTGCCCATAGGAATACCTACTACCTGACGATACACTTTATCGCCGAAACGTACATAAATATTATCAAGCAGAAAGTTTAAAGCTTCAATCATATCCTCACTTAGTTACATTTATTTATATGGAGCTCCACGCATTTTACAGTCAGACAATGGAAAAGAGTTCCGAAATTCGAATCTGAAAGAAGTTGTAGACCAATTTGACACAGTCCAAATGCAGGGCAGAGTGGAGCGTTTTAATCGTACACTGACTGAGTATTTCAGAATCAAAATGTCAGAACGTTCAAACTGGTCCGATCAACTTCCTGAGTTTCATTATGCATATAATAACAGTCTAAACAAGGCCACACGTCCAAAGACTCCATACCAGCTGTTTTTTACCAGATCAAATTTGCTGTGCCGCTTGATGATCAGATATTTACTTTACTTTGTTTATTGTATTCAAATTATTATTTTGGAAATTAAAAATTGATTGAATAGTTTGTCTTTGTGTTATACCTAATATTTTTAGTAATTATGTCATTTGTAGAAGTATTTTTTATTATTATTTACGGCTATTTTGTGTCATTAAAATCATTAAATTGTATAAGACCGTAGTATATGTCAATGAACTGGCTACTACAGTAGGCTATATCAATTAGCCGTCTAGTTAATGTACCGTTTGGAACCGTAGGCTGTCAATTTACCATCTTTGGCTGTTGGCTGTGTTATTGTGCATTCAAGTATTATAGATTGTGTTATGTGCACTTTAGCGCCTTAGTTTGCAAATGTACTATTTTCAGCCGTAGGCTTTGTTAATATTACAGTGTCATGTGCCGTTTATAAGTTGTAAGAATATGCATTCTAGTTTGTGTAAATAAACTATCACTACAAACCATTAAAGTCTGAAATGGCCTATATCTGTACTCAACTGTACTGATTTTTACTCGACCAGTCTGAATTGGTCTGACTTTTACTTGACATTACTCGACCCCAGTCTGAACCATACTCGACTGTACTGAATCGTACTTGACCCTTATTTTTGCCGTTGAAAAAAGTCTGAACTGTTACTCGATCAGTCTGAAACAGTCTTAACCCATTCTTGATCTGTACTCGACCTATTTTTCCAGTCTAAACCATACTTAACCAAAGGTCTGAACAATACTCGACCAGTCTGAACCATACTATACCAAATAACCTCTACATTTTTAACTGTTAAAATAAATTTCTTTTTAACTGACATATATAACAAAAGCCAACAAAATTTCTAAATTTTTTAACCATATATTAAAAATATATCTATTATTATATTTACTAATAGGATAAAAAATAATATACTATATATAATTTATATCAAAAAGGGATAAAATTAAATAAATAAATAAAATTGTTTTTCTGAGTAGTGGTGAAATATAAAGTATAACCTCTGCTTGGGGCAAACTCATAAATAAGATCACACCTGGTCAGAGGTATTAAATTCTAAATAACATTTATTCAAAATTGCAACATCCTGTTTAATTCTTTATAAAGCACAAAGGTGTCAGTATTCACCTCAGAAACTTACAAAACCTTTGAATAGACTTATTAAGAAGGGGTATAATTACGATACTGTTGTCAAGTCATTAAAGATTGCATATTTTGGCGTTAATATTGATTCACTGGTAAGGTCTTTGCATCGGAACTAAACACAGTTGTTGGCATGACACGGGTTATGTTCTTCTCATATATGTTATGATGGTATGATACTAAACCCCTAACGGGAAGGATTGTGCCTGATGTTCATATGATGAAATCATAATCTTTCAGTCAGTTTAATTGAAGTCTGGAGCTGGCATGTCAGTTAACTGCTAGTAGTCTGTTGTTATTTATGTATTATTGTCATTTTGTTTATTTTCTTTGGTTACATCTTCTGACATCAGACTCGGACTTCTCTTAAACTGAATTTTAATGTGCGTATTGTTATGCGTTTACTTTTCTGCATTGGTTAGAGGTATAGGGGGAGGGTTGAGATCTCACAAACATGTTTAACCCCGCCGCATTTTTGCGCCTGTCCCAAGTCAGGAGCCTCTGGTCTTTGTTAGTCTTGTATTATTTTAATTTTAGTTTCTTGTGTACAATTTGGAAATTATTATGGCGTTCATTATCACTAGACTAGTATATATTTGTTTAGGGGCCAGCTGAGGGACGCCTCCGGGTGCGGGAATTTCTCGCTACATTGGAGACCTGTTGGTGACCCTCTGCTGTTGTTTTTTATTTGGTCGGGTTGTTGTCTCTTTGACACATTCCCCATTTCCATTCTCAATTTTATTGGTTGTTTCGAATTAAAAATTTCCGTGTAATTTGTTACTTTTGTAGTTTCACTTTCGATTTTACATGCTTGTACAACACCAATTGGCAAAGGCGCGGTTTCTCACATTCTTCATCAGTTATCATCGTGAGAGTATTTCAAAAAATATAACTGCAGGCAATGTAACATTTTACTGTTATATACTTAATTTTGATAATACGGTTCCACGATATTTTCCAAAAATGTTTTCAGAAATTGCGTAATATATTTATTGCATAGAAAACTTCATTCATATTACAAATTAAAGTTTAAAGTTTGTTTGAGGCGCTTTACGCATATCTTATAATAATGATAATATCAAGGAAGCAAAATGTTTTCGTCCTGAATTTTATAGTTTCACTTTCATTTATATAACTATGTTATCATTAATTGTTTATCTGTACAACGATACTATTCTGAGGCCCGTTCACTTCCTTCACATTATTTATTATGTAAGTATTTTAATAGCCTAATAAACATGACAATGGAAGGTTATTATATCGTTTATTGTTATTTTCAATATAGAAATAGTATTAATATGGCTATATGAGAATTTCTTCAATATTCATTTTATAACTTGTTAAATGTTTGCAGAAATTGTACTTTATTTTTATTTTGTAGAAATCTTCATTTCATTCTCAAAATTAGATATTTGTATCAGTTATCTTGTAGATTTGTATTAAGAAGATTAACATGTTTATGACGAAGTGTCCAACTTATCAAAGCCTAACAACTTTTAATTCAAGTTACTGAACGCATTTAACTATAAAGTTGAAAATAAATACTCCAAAATGAAGAGATCCATATATTAGATGAAAAACAATTTTTAAGTCGATTTTTATCATATGTCAAAGCAATTTTAAGGATGCAATTAAAAAAACCGATTGTCCATAAGTATTGTGATCAATCATCGTAAACCTTTGTTAATCAGTTAGTTTTATATTAGGGTATTCAGTTATCTAACACGTCTATTAGACGTGATAGATAAATGAATACGTTTGACAAACAACAAACGATACTCGAGAGATAATAAAAAAAATAAAGGGGTCATTTCAAAAGAAGTAATGATTTTTTTCTATTGATAACATAATTTATTATACTTCATTACGTTAAACCCAAATGAAACATTTCAAAGTAAGGATTTTATTATTTTCAGTCAATTAAATTATGCCCTCTTTCTACCAAACCACCGCAAAGTTCAACCATCTGAGTTATTCTCCAGCGCGTATGACGCCACATTGTACCAAGTACTGTATAACATTTGAGTCTGGAAATGACATGTTTGACATTAACTCTGCATTCTCCGATGCTACGATTTGGTGTTTCTTGCATTAAGCACGATTTTTTCTTGTTTTATGTCGCAATTGGTGTCTTTTGTAAGGCGTCATTAATGGATAGCGGCTAGCATATATTTTATCCGCTAACATAAAAAGGTTCTCTGGGAAATCAAGTTGTAGTCCGTATCCTATATCTGGCATCGAGTTGATTTTTTGTGCATCATTTTGGTGGCCAAGGAACCCGCTGCGTACTAGTCGTATGTGATTTTGGTTGTCAATCAAAACCTGGGTGTGTATACAGTGCACATGTCTGTGTCCGGAATAAAACTGTTCCTGTAGCTCGGTTTGCGGGCGATAAATTGCATGAGATGTACCATCTAGTGCCGTGACTGCTTTGTGTAGTTTGGCCATCCGCTTTGCAAGGACAATGCAACCACTCGTTATTCGACGGCCAATCAAATTGAGAAAATATCTCCCGTAACAACGGTACTATACCCGCCATTGTATGTGATACAGTAAATGAAGAAATTAAGGCAACAGTAGTATACCGCTGTTAAAAACTCATAAATCCATTGACAAAAAACAAAATCGGGGTAACAAACTAAAACTGAGAAACGCATTAAATATTAGAGGAGAACACCGACACAACATTAAAATGTAACACACAGAAACGGACTAAGCATTAGACAAAATCCTATGAGAATAACAAATATAATGTCAACACCAAATACATGAATTTGGGATAGATAAGTACGGTGACACGTCTTATAGTAATTTGATTTTACACTAAAAAAATAAGAGAAAACAAACGACACAACTGAAACACAACGTTAAAATGTAACACACACAGAAACGAACTATAATGTAACAATGGCCATATTCCTGACTTGGTACAGGACATTTTTAAAGGAATAAATGGTGGGTTGAACCTGCTTTTGTGGCATGCCAAACTTCCCTCTTTTATGACCATGTGAAATATAACATTAAAATGACAACATAACATTACAGGACTATAATATAAATAAATAGGAGAACACAATTGAAAAAGAAACACACGAATAATAGCTAACAAAAGGCAACAAATTTAAAATTTTAATACGCCAGAAGCGCACTTTGTCCACACAAGACCTACTATTGACGCCCAGATACAAAAGTTTGAAAGCCGAAACAAGTACAAAGTTGAACAGCATCGAGGACAAAAAGTTCAAAAAAGCTGTGCCAAAAACGGCACAGAAACATCAAAGAACAAAGACAAAATCGAATAACACGGATACGTTCTGAGCCACAAGATAACCATCAAAAGTCGATTTCTGGGAGACAATTTATGTGGACGTCGTCGAGTCCCAACATTCAGCATTCTATTTCCAAGTAAATTCAGCATCTGAATCATTGTTTCAGATATTAATTTTCACCAGTGACTCTGTAGAAATCTCGTGCAGTAGGTTGGTGAAATTATACAAATAGGCATTTTTGCTGTGAACATATCTTCTATGTGTGTCTATAAATCGTTCCGTCAACAAGTATCTCTGGATATATGTTTTTTTAAATTATTTAATTGTGTGAACGTTCCGTGGTGCCCAGGTTATGGATTCCCCTGATCAAATTGGTTGGGTACGCGCTTAGATAGCAATGATAAAAGTTGTAATGGTTACATGTAAATCAATAATAATTATTTTATTTTTTTAATTGGTTCCTAATTGAAATGTCTCCACTATAGACTCTCGACTCTCATTCGCCAACAATAATTAGTTATCTAACATGTCTAATGAACTTCGGAGACATTTTGTAACATTACAGTTACAAGTATAAGAATAAGTTGTTCAAATAACGGTGTTCTATACAGAATTCCACTGCATTGATTTCCGCTAAACATAGGTAGTGAATTTCTGTAAATAATTATTTCAAAGAAGCTATTTATTTTACTAAAATGCAAACTTATAAACTGATTCGCTATTTTTCAGTTCTGGAAATATGAAGTTTCTACCGTTATATTTTTGATTAGCACATTTCTTGAAGATATGGAATTTTAATGAAAAAATATATGTATTTGATTGAATGCTTACTTTTAGTATTATTATATACATATTTTTAATTTTAGTTTCTAGTGTATAATTCGGAGTTTATTCTGACGTCCATTATCACTGAACTAGTATGCATATTTGTTAAGAGGCAAGCTGAAGGACGCTTCCGGTTGCAGGAGTGTCTCGCTACATTGAAGACCCATTGGTAGCCTTCGGCTGTTGTCTGCTCTATGATCGGGTTGTTGTCGCTTTGACAAATTCCCCATTTTCATTCTCAATTTAATGTATAATATCAAAATAAAAACAAGATTTCAATCAATGAATTTTCATGACAATGGATTATAAACACAGTATTTGATAATAACCGTACTAAATTTGATCATTACTAAAATAAACTGAAGCATAAGAAACACTAATGTTAATACACTTAAAACTAGTATCTATTACAAAAGGGATAAATTCAATTTTCCAGTTGTCAACCTCTTATTTTCAGCAGTGGCATACAACGCTCCGTTGTATAATGTTTGCAAATCTAAATTAATACGATATTGCTCCTGGAGTTCATGATCCTTCTCAAATATTCGTCTGTCCGTCTTGATATGTCTTTTCTTAAATGATTTACAAGATTTGAAAATTGGCTCAGTATCGTTGCCTTCAATTAAAAATCGGAACAGAAATGAACTTAGCCGATAACTCGTATACGTTGATTTTTTTTACAAGTAAAGAAGGGTGGGTTTAGTGTTACGACGAATGGAACAAACTAGTTGCTATGGATAATGTGTTAATTTGTTTACTTCTGTTAATAAATTTGCAATAGCATTTACAACCCTATGAACTTACAAATAGAAGCATTCAATACTTATAATTACAATTTTTAGCTAGGCTCATGAAAACACTAATTTTTATGACCCCTAATCTCTGGGTTCGTCTGTTCGTCCGTCCGTTCGTCCCGCTTCTGGTTTAAGTTTTTGGTCAAGGTAGTCAAGGAAGTAAAAGTCCAATCCACTTGAAACTAACTATGATATGATCTTTTTAATTTTATGCCAAATTAAAGTTTTTACCCCAATTTCAAGGTCCACTGAACATAGAAAATGACAGTGCGAGTTGGGCATCCGTTTACTTGGGACACATTCTTGTTTTTATTTAATTGACCTGTTCACTTTATTGTTGGACCTCGTGTTATCATGAATTATAAGTTTTATTGTGTAATGCAATTGCTTAAGGAATAACACATAATGTGCAGTCAGCAAATCAGAATATAGTATTATAATGAAACAAACATCTAATATAATTATTAACAAATAAAAATCAAGTTGTGTGAGGAAGAACCAAGTTATATGAACGAGTCATGAGTTTATGTCAAACAAGGGCTAATTTTATTTCAGCTAAATTACAATGGGCTTGAATACATCAAAGGTAAACATGTACATATGGACGGAGGGAGGAGGAAATGTAGGACATGGATCGATGACCTTAAGCGATGGAACCCATATCAGCTGGTGGCCAAAGGGAGACAAAGCAAAATCTGCCTACCGAAGATGGGTAAGTTAAATTTCAAAATTATTAAACTTTTAAGTGTTCTGTTTGGTTTTAACGGCTCTGAGATGTTTGTATAGGTTTTGGCCTCGGGAATAACGGAGGAGACAATAATCGGCGAAATGTGCGTCTGGTGCTGTAAATTTTGTTTATGCTATTTCTACTACATCATGTTCAAGGTCGACATTTCTGGTGGTAGATTGTAAATATTTAACAGTGTATTATTGATAAACTGATCATATAAATCAGAATTAAATTGGTTACGTCGGACTTGCGTGTTGTCTACAAATGACTTATCAGCGACGCTCGAATTAAAAACGTTCACAGAAAGGTACATAAGAAAATAGCGACTAAGAACTCTTTAATGATTCATTATCACACATTTGTAGGCTGTAGCATACATTGAACATTATACGTTTTATTGTTAAAATCATTGTCTGTGCGACTGCCGAGCGCACACGAAACACAAAAACCACCACTCTTCCTAGTTTCTGATTTGGTTCAACATGCTTGTTTTGATCGAACCTTAGTTTCTTGCGTATATTGCGTCGTAGAATTTTTGTTTAAGTTGTTATTAGTGTTTTCATTTGTTCTCCAAGTTCAATAACACAACAGTTGATACCATGGTTACGTAATAAACTAAGGTTCGCACAAAAAAAGTTGTCGAACCCAATCAGTCATAAATGGATCACAAACATTTTCCAGACATATATCATAATTTCAATTTATACTAGAAAAAAAACCGACATGAATTTAATAATCTCATTTTTTTGTACATTGGTTTTATAGAAAATGGTGGAAGCCGGACCAGCAACTTCGTATAAACAGAACGTGGAATGGGAAGGAAAATCAGCTGATTTCATATACAAAATTCCGTCCGGGAAACTTGATGAGGCAGCTATTAGAACTTGGTGGAATGAGTTCAAAACAATCAACCAGTATCATATTATCTTTAAGAATTGTTGCAGTGCCGTCTACGATGCTTTGAAAGTAGGTGGAGCTGAAAAAATTGTGCCGTTCCCAGGTCATCTTATTTCAACACCAGCAAACTTAAAACAATATGCAGAGAAACTACAGAATGCAACAAGATCCAAACAATGAAATTATGAAACAAAGAACAATGCTGTTATAAAAAAAGCTATGTAAAAAAAATAAAATCGATTCATCATAATTCGAATTTTGTTATTGTAGATCAGAAAACAAGCCCGACATCAGTAGTATTCAGTGAAATATATAGGACTGATAATTCTGAATGTCCTGTCCTTGTCTTATTGCCAACAATTACCGTTTTCGGGCCATTATCAGGACAAATCTTAATTCTACACAATGCATGTTGATTATATGCCAATTTTAAATCAATCACTATTGGTAGGAAGCATCGACAGTTTGACATTGTGACTCTTCCGAATGATGTTATTTAAATGATAATCTTTATATGTAATTTAGTAATGTTAGTATTTAGTCTAGAAGATTATTTTGGAAATTATTCATGGGGCTTGAATAAATCATGATTTTACCACGTGTTGGCCCTTTATGACAAATATTTTACCCGGAGCACAGCTTTGCAAATTGTGTACAAGTAACATGTATGGTAAAAAGTGTAGCAATATAAAGTTGATATTGGTTTGACCATATATAGAAACATGTATTTCAAGCACATCAATTCAAACTATATTCTGAACATTCATTTTTGTAACAATACAGTTATTTGTTATTATATATACAGTTGCTACATATACATCTCATTTGTATACTTTTTACACACTATTCATTAGCAGATGATTTTATAATTGGTCTTTGATATTTTACGTTTTTGATATTACAAAGCGTATAGTTAATGGATAGTATTCCTTTCTGAATATTTGTAAACTACTGAAAATAAAATAACTAAATTATTTGAGATAATTTCTCTATAAAATTTAATTTGAAAAAAAACCGTACAGGGAATTCTATGTCAAAATTAGTTCTTCTTGAAGGAGATGCTTTTTGACAGATAAAGATAAAAATAGCAAGTTGTGTTCAGCACGAACCATTCTGAAATGATGGTAACGAAGGTACCATTAGACAGATTGCAATAATCATCTTTATACGTACCAGTGGTTTTGACTTTTGTATATATTCAACCCTGAAACAAATAAGACTCAAGATACGTATATTAATAATAGATTTCAGACATTGTTATTCAATATTTAATTTGTTTTCAAGTCCTGCATGTGCATTTAAAATGTGGTTCCTTATCTTAGTATCTGTTAAAGATTTTAACGAGTCTCTTTTTTTCTTTTTACCGAGGATAAATAAAAAATACAGAAACAAACAAAAAATAATAATAAAATAAAAGTTGTTCAGCTGATTTGCTATAACTATTTATACGAAACACATATTATATTGTAAATTTGTTTAGCTTTGTGCAAGTGTATAAGTTAATGAAGCTGTAAGTGTTTTGTCTAGGAATTATCTCAAATATTTTGAACGTTAATTCCTTTTATAAATGATTATACGGTATTGATTTTACTTATTTCTGAAGCCAAACCGTGAGCTATAGTTTCTAACATGAACTTCATTGAGCATTTGGGGTATAAAGTTCATGTTTGCGTGTGTGTGTGTGTGTGTGTGTGTGTGTGCGTGTGTTTCTCCTGTTAAATGACGACTTCCATTTGTTTACACACCAACAATGTCACGACGTTTTGGGAACCGACGACGAAATTTTATGTTTGGGTTTCCTGTGATTCTCATATGGTTTATTTTGACCCTCTTTATCACCAGACAAAAAATTAAAAAATGTGTAGGTTCCACCCTTACACATGATTTTTATACACGTTTCCGTAAAATTATTTTTGAGCTTCACACATTTTGGCAGGGTTTCGATCACGTGATTTCATTTTTGTTATTGTGCGCAAGTGCAAGAATGAGGAGGGAGGTAACTCATCATAATGGAGCAGTAGCCTGGCGGGCTAGCTGCGGAACCGTAGCTCTTAGGTCCTTATGTTATTTTTTGACTTTTTGCGGAGATCTATGGTCCGCAAAAAGTCAAAAAATAACATAAGGACCTAAGAGCTACGGTTCCGCAGCTACCTGGCGGGCATGCTGACCCGATCATACTCCGTCGATAAGCGTTTAGCAATCAGTGAGCTAGGACCCCATGCAGGCTATGGAGTAGCTGCTTCTGCTGGAGATTTCGGGAAGAATGGTTTTTGACAGGAGCAAGGTACGCTTTCACAATATTTAGATTGTCGTAATTGACGTATCTGGAAGATCATTTTTTTTTGCACAATTATATAATATTCTCAACAGAAGGACCTATTATTGTAGTGATATTTCCCTTCACAAAACATGTCAGGTGTCATTTAGTATTGTAGTTCAATTCAGTGGCGGCTCCAGAACTAATAATTATGACGTCTGGCAAGGCTATTTTAATTTTTTTCTGGGACGCCTTCCTACAACGTTCACGAAAAAAAATTAAAATTGTAGGAAGCCGTCCCAGAAAAAAATTAAAATAGCCTTGCCAAACGTCATAATTATTTGGACTACTCGAGAACCGGACCTAAAAGGAGGGGGGCCCGCTCCAGTGATTTCCTATATAATCAACCAAATTTTTTCCACGAAAAGAGGGGCCCAGGCCCCCCCCCTCTGGATCCGCCTATGGTCATTACATAATAACGTCTTGGAAGGCTATTATGATTCAAAAATGTCAAACATAATAAATGTCGTAGGAAGCACAGGCACTTGTTTCTATTCATGGAAATTTATGACGTCTGGCAAGGCTATTTCATTTTTTTTCTGGGACGTGAAGGCGTGCCAGGAAAAAATTAAATAGCTTTGCCAGACGTCACAATTGTTTGGACTTATCCATGGAAAGACCGACTATCAATGCATATTTACGAGAATAGGGGGTCTTCCGATGGATATAAACGGTATCAGGTCCGTTCGCCCTAATAACATGTTCGCCCTGGGTTCATTCGCCCATAGATTCCATTCGCCCTACTGAAATAATATTCAGGTCATAGAAGTTGGATAAACTTATTAAGATATTTATATGGTATATATTTTTTAAATGTAGGAAAACATATGGAATTATTTAAAAGTTGATGGCTTTTTTAGGATTGTTAATTGTTCAATGACATAATAATTCTCGCTGATTGTTTTGATACTTGTCTTTTGATGGATATACATGATAAATAATAAAAACAAACATTTTGTTCTGATAAACCAGGGACTTTCTATACAAACTAATTACTAAATTAATACATTGTATTCCAGTATACTATGCAAATCAAAGGGAAAATTATATATTGGTTGCTGCAATACAAATATTTGGTAAATTTTTCAACAAACTTTAACATATACTGTTCAAATAATTAACATTATGCTACTGGACAACAATTAAAATAAAAAAAAAAGAAATTAGGGCAAACAGGTATTAGATCAGGGCAAACTAGAATCAGGGTGAATGGACCCGGATTTGATACACTACAAACTGCTCAGAGTCTGAATTGACCAGTTTTTGTGCTCAACCAGTAAAATCGAGCACACATTTTACAATGTTTTACTCGACATTGTCTCGACTGTACTTAAGTGTACTCGACTAGGTCTCAACTTTAATTAATTAGTCTGATTCAGTACTTGATGATCTTTGTGTAGTCTGAAATGGTCTTGACCAAGGCTCGACCTGTCTCAACTTGTCTTGACTAGTCTTGACCTGTTTCGACTCAGTCTCAACCAGTCTCGACTAGTCTTGACCTTCAAATTTAGTTTTGACTGGTGTAAATCAGCCCATCTAACTAAATTAAATATTGATCTTACAAAATTCAAGCTTATTAGGTAGTTTGATTAATGGCTGTGAAATGAAAGAATTTAATTTTACAATATGTAAAAATAAAAATAATTATATAAATTCAGATAGGCATCTTTAATTTTTTTTATATCTTTTTCATATCAACTTGGATTTTCATCAAACTATGCAGCTGTCTTATAGATATATATCAAGCTTACTGAATCCCATTTCATTTACATTTTTGTTGTATTGCTGTAAAATTTAAGAATTAAAGTACTGTTGGTTTTAAAAGCTAGGATTTGCAATTCGGACAAAATAAAGATAGTACACTTTAATTTTTTTCATAACTTTTTCAAATCAGCTTGCATTTTCATCAAACTATGCAGCTATCTTTGATATATACCAAGCTTACTGAATCCCATTTCATTTACATTTTTGTTGTATTGCTGTAAAATTTAAGAATTAAAGTTTAAATATCTTGGTAAAAAAAGCTAGGATTTGCAATTCGGACAAAATAGAGCAATTCGGACAAAATAGAGATAGTACACTTTAATTTTTTTAATAACTTTTTCAAATCAACTTGGATTTTCATCAAACTATACAGCTATCTAAGATATATATCAAGCTTACTGAATCTCATTTCATTTACTTTTTTGTTGTATTGCTGTAAAATTTAAGAATTAAAGTCATCTTGGTAAAAAAAAGCTTGGATTTGCAATTTGGACAAAAAGAGATAGTACACTTTAATTTTTTTCATAACTTTTTCAAATCAACTTTGGATTTTCATCAAACTATGCAGCTATCTTAGATATATACCAAGCTTACTGAATCCCATTTCATTTACTTTTTTGTTGTATTGCTGTAAAATTTAAGAATTAAAGTCATCTTGGTAAAAACATGAAAAAAAAGCTAGAATTTGAAGTTTGAACAAAGAGATAGTACACTTTAATTTATTTGATAACTTTTTCAAATCAACTTGAATTTTCATCAGACTATGCACCTATCTTAGATATATAATTAAGCTTACTGAATCCCAGGTTATTTTGTTTTTTGTTGAATTCTGTCAAATTTAAGAATTAAATTAATGTAGGTCAAAAAAGCTAGAATTTGCAGTTCAAACAAAATAGAGATAGTACACTTTAAGTTTTGTAATAACTTTTTCAAATCAACTTGGATTTTCATCAAAGTATGCAGCTATCTTAGATATATATATACCAAGCTTACTGAATCCCATGTCATTTAGTTTTTTATTGTATTGCTGTCAAATTTAAGAATTAAAGTTATCTAGGTAAAAAAAGCTTGGATTTGCAGTTTTGACTAAATAGAGATAGTACACTTTAATTTTTTTCATAACTTTTTGAAATCAACTTAGATTTTATGACGTGTCTTGACGTATTCATGTGAACTTCAATTTAACCCCTAGCTAGAAATTGACAACGCATGCATTGTACGTTTACTGGTTATTTAAAGAAAAAGAATGTCAACAATGAAAGTGAAATTATGGTAAATCATTTGATTTCTAATTCGATGCACATAAAATCATTCTTATACGGTTAAAAACAATGAGAAACATCTATTTTTAATCTATAAAATAAACAAAATCAAACAGACCTTTAAAAATCCAATTGCATGTGTTGGTTTAATCTATTCATATCTTTATTTATGTTTACATCACCTATATGGTCATCTGAGGTCGAATCCATAGTTAATTAGATGGCGTCTGGACTAAAATACACACAAAACAAACCTATATATTATCTACCCCATGCTCTGTAAACTGTTTATTTTACACTTTTTATAGTTTGGATAAATGTTTTACATTGTTATAAATCAAATATGAAAATTTGATTCAAATCGGTGACCATGAATTTGACAGCTATTGCATCTTTAATTGAATTTATTTGTTTATTTAAATCTGACAACAAATTTACTAAGTATTGTGCAACAGCACACTGTATTGCACAACAGCAAGAAATCTTTAATTGAATATAAATTCAATTCATATAACCAATTTTAAATTCTTTGACCTTATTTATTCAGAAACCTATAATACATGTATGTCAAATATTTAATTACAATCCAAATTCAGACCTGTAATATATCAAACTTGAATATTGTGTCCATTTTTGCCCCATCTGTTCAGGGTTGGACCTTTGCGGGCGTATCCAGTTTCGCTCAGTAAAGCAGTTTATTTAATATGCAGTAGTATGGTATGTTGCTGTTGTCGTCGTTTGAGACACTTTGGTTGATTAGTCCCTGATGACATTTTAACAAAATGATTTTTGGCACAAAAAAGGATTTTTGGGATTCTAGCCCCTTTTTTTCTGAAAAAGGAGCTGAAACAGTGTTTTCACTTTTTTCAGTGTAAAGCATTTACTTTCCATCATATTTATTATATTTACACCCCCGCTTTAAAAAAGGAGGGTATACTGTTTTACCTCTGTCTGTCCTTCCGTCAGTCCGTCCGTCCCATGAATATTTTTCGTCGCATTTTTCTCAGGAACTACAATACAAGGATTTCTGAAATTTGGTTTCAGGGTTTATCTAAGTCAGCTATACCGTGTGATGCGTTTTCAGATTGATCCCTCGACAACTTCCTGTTTACCGAACACTTGTATGATTTTACACATGATAGCCAAGTTGAAAATTTTCGTCACATTTTTCTCAGGAACTACATTACAATACAAGGATTGCTGAAATTTAGTTTCAGGATTTATATAAGTCAGCTATACCGTGTGATGTGTTTTCAGATTCATCACTCGACAACTTCCTGTTTACCGAACACTTGCATATTTTTACACTATTAATATTATCCACTTGCGGCGGGGGTATCATCAGTGAGCAGTAGCTCGCCGTTTCACTTGTTGGATATGTTGGAAGCAGCTTTTTTTCTGTATATTTCTTATCAAATCCCCTATCTCCAGGTTACCAACAGATTTCACACAGCAGTACTGTTTATGAGATAAAAGAGGGTCAACTTGGGGTAAAATGCCAAAAAAAATAACTATAACTTTTTTATTTCAAGTCTGATTTTGATTGATTAATTTCATTAATTTCCTTATAAAAGTCTCTGCTTGCATTTAACAGTTCCATTTGGATATAACTCTTACAATATCTGCTCCATATAAACATGATAAAAGTCAAAAGGATTACAACTTCATATGCTTTGGTCACTTGTTGAAATGATGTGTTCATATCATGCTGCAACCAATTTAGCCCTTTGTAAAGTGCAACAATAATGTTCCTTTATCATGTTTATAGTGATTTACTTAGTTTTATTTGTCAAACTATTTTTTTTTTAAATTATAGAATCTGTTGAGTTTGATGAGGAGGATGTAGATGATGACGATGTCATGAACATGATGAATTGGAAGTAGAAATGACAATTGAGGATGTTGAAAGGGTAATTGAAAAACTTCAATTTTATAACTTCTTCCCAAAATTAAAACAACTTTTCCTAGATTTAAAAAATGAGCATTAAATTTACGCCCCACACAGGACCTTTATTATGTGTGCATTCTTATCTAAGTTATCTTCCCAAACCCTTTGGAAGGTAAACATGGAGGGAAACGTGAATCAGAATGCATGTTAGGTGCATAGTCCCTCCTAAGTCCAAAGGGAAAACAAGCCCATATGCTGCAACATATACTTGGACAGGTACAAATGATGATTTGGTTATGAATATGCGGTTGTCAACGGAAGAAGTTTGGTCTACTCTACCAAATTATGCTAGCCTTTCCATGTTTCCTTTTCTCATTATGAACATAAAAGGACATCTTTTATCCATTTATAGTCGGATCCAGGGTGGCCCAGTCCCCCTCCCCTTTTCCCTGGAAAATGTTGGTTTATTATATAGGCAATCACTGAAGCATGACTGGAACCAACCACACAAACCCCTTTTTTAGGTCAGTCAGTGCCCCTTAACATAATATAAGACTGTAGGTTCATATCATTTCCGTTCAAGGTTTAACATTGTTGGTAAAAAATGCCAGATAGAAGTATGGTTCTCTAGAAAAGGTTTTTGCAAATAACATAAAAATGTGCCATTTTCATTCTTATCACTTTTGTACTTTCACTATGACAAGACATTCTCAGTATGAAGTAAAAAGGTTGTCAGTTTGACTACAAGCCTACATATATAAACTTTAAAGTTTTGCATCATGGACATATACTGAAACACATTTGTGACTAATTAACAAATGACCATGTTCACTGGGGTAAAGCTGATGACCGTAACTGCATTCACGGTCATCCCAAGATGTCGGACGAAAAATTAGGTCAGTTTCAGTATTGTCTGTTAAAGTGTTTCTATATCATTTTCTTTACAAATCATACATTGAAACGATGTAAATTTATAAAAGAATCACTCGAAAAATCACTAATTACTTCCGAGAAATGTGCATGAAACGGGAAATTTGATTTGAAAAAATCGTTAAGATGACCGTAAATCATAATCAAAATATTTTCAAGATGACCGTAACATAAAACAAGGATGACCGTGATTGGTAAAAAGATGACCGTAACTTGTAATGGATGACCGTAATTTGTAAAGACTGACTGTAATTTATATAGGACGACCGTAACTTTTATAGGATGACCATCAATTCTAAGAAATATCCGTATTGTATTCAAAGCTTTTTTGTTGAGTTTGTCGATCTCAATACGGGCTCGGTTAGCGGATATAAATATGTTTCATAAATTTCTTTTTTTAAACTATAATATAATTGGCCATATTTAGGATTTATAACAATGATAGTAAATTGCATATTTCTCGTAAACAATGAAATATTTATTGATATCGACGTTAAAATTTTAACACAAATTGACAGCGATACGACGAAAATTTGAAGAAACATGAATGTATCCCTAGTACACGGATGCCTCATCTACACTATCATTTTCTATGTTTATAGTGGACTATGAAAATGGGATAAAACTGTAATTTGGCATTAGAATTAAAAAGATCATACCATAGGGAAAAAGTGTACTAAGTTTCAATTTTATTTAACTTGAAGCTGGACAAACGGACAAACAAACAGACGAACGGACGAACGTACGTACAGACCAGAAAAACATAATTCCAATAAACGGAGCATTAAAAACATTAATAATACATACGAATATTTGGTAATCGAGCCAATGTGTATGGTTCCAGAGGAAGCAGATTAAAATCTTAATTTCATGAATTTGTCTTGATATATGCAGGCGGAAACACTTTTGAAATAGAACAAAAGTATCGAAGCTCTGTGTTTATCGAGAAAGCGATAAATGTTAACTGTAATGTTTGATATAGTAACAAAATTTTAAAAAGTTAATAGAAACAAATAAAACGACAATTTTCTTATTTTAAAAACACCATTTGCATAAGTTTTCAATGTATCTATTACATAGTAATGCAAAACAATAAGATAGCAAGTCGACGACATGGTTCTTATCTGGGCCTTTTATAGCTGACTATGCGGTATGGGCTTTGCTCATTCTTGAAGGCCTTACGGTTACCTATAGTTGTTAATGTTTGTGTCATTTTGGTCTTTTCTGGATAATTGTCTCATTGGCAATAATACCACATCTTCTTTTTTATATATAGTATCTATAAGTTGGATGTAGAAAATGCATAACCTCCGATTCTTTTTTTTTTATCACGGACGGAGAACATACCATTCTTTAGTTCAGAAATTTTCGTGTCTGCCCTTCCATTACGTGAATCAAGAAAAAATTCCCCAAAACAGGTAACGATTGTATCGAAAAGAGAAAAATCGAGTGCACCTTTTTATGTTAGGGCATGTTTGGGGTGTATATTTTGTCTTCAAAACGTACAAAGCAAGAGTATTTTATATAGCATCTCGCTTCAGAATCTATCATTATTATATATCAAAGCTACAGGTTGACTTTATAACGTAAAAAAATGACAGTACGAAAAGATGAAATATATGGGTAAAGTGAGATACCTACCTAATGAATCACAAAAACAGAGTAGGTGAATAGCTATTTTTTCTAAAAGTACTTGACGACAGTCTTTTAATTTGGATGATGAAAAATGGATATCTTCGAAAAAATATGATTTTCTTGTGTGTGATAAGTAGGGTTTATAATCTTCAACCACTGAAAATGTTTAGTCTGCCCTTCCACGAAATATTTAATTAGATTTTTTTTAAATGCTTAAGAATTTTCAAAAATTCCATCTGACATCCGAACAGACAATATTTTTAAGTTTAATCAATGCAGACAAGATCATTAACTAATGCTCATTAGCTAGTAGATACATTTGTCTTTTAAAATATAACTGACATATAACGATCGATCGTAATGGTGCTATGTGGATAAATTTATCAGTTTTCAAGAGCAAAATTGGCAGAGCGTCATCCCTACAATGGCTTCCATTTCTACGATTGTGAGCATGAACTGGCGTAATGGGGAGATAATTTTGAAGAAGTAGAATCCTGACTGTATGAATAACATTTCTGTATATATACAAATTGACAAAGTTCCGCCTTGTGATACGCTTTTCGTACAATACTATTTTAAGGATCTACTTTGCTGGAGCTCACCTTCACTAGTTTATTCGAATGATATTTTCAAAATATTTCTGTTATTTTATTTGCATGACAAAATGAAAGACGATATAATATCAATGGGTGTACATGCAATTTTTTGGCATTTTTAAAAATGTGTATTTATTATATGTCATTAAAAGGAATCCCAGAAACAAAAAAAAATCTTTTGTCGAGCAGTTGAAGGCTGTGCACCGCATTTTTTTCATTATGCTTGTAAGGTGTCATTTTATCGCGCTTTTGTAGCATGTTTTCCCTTCTTGTTCATTTGCATGTCTTTTGGCAAATTCATTTTAAAAATTAAACCCTCCACTGTAAAAAAAGATACATATGGTAATATTTGCATTTGAAGCACGACTTATTTTTTTCTACCTATAGGATAAAACTCTCATATTAATATGTGTATACCAACACAATTAATCATTTGATACAAAAAGATAGTTATATAAATACGGATATTTCTTAGAATTGAGGGTCATCCTTTAAAAGTTACGGTCATCATTTACAAATTACGGTCACCCTTGTTATGAATCGCTGATTCTGTTACGGTCATCTCGATTGTGATTTACGGTCATCTTGGCGATTTTTTCAAATCGAATTTCCCGTTTCATGCACATTTCTCAGAAGTAATTAGTGATTTCCGAGTGATTCTTTTATAAATTTACATCGTTTCAATGTATGGTTTGTAAAGAAAATGATATAGAAACACTTTAACAGACAATACAGAAACTGACCTAATTTTTCATCCGACATCTTGGGATGACCGTGAATGCAGTTACGGTCATCAGCTTTACCCCAGTGATGTTAACTTTTCCTTTAATATGTTCACTTACTTGATTAGCACATAATATATTGGTCATTTGATTTTTACACAATGATTGGAACAGAAACTCTTAACACATTATGTGCTGTAATATACATTTATCGGACCACAGATGAATTATCACGTTGTGATTGGTTTATCGCTGTCATGTGGTCACCCCCTATGAGACTGTATGGTGTTAGTAAGTTTCATATGGGGTTCATGATGCGTTAATGGCGACGTCATCTATTAATGTTGTTGTGTTTCAGCGTCCGATAATTCGTTATACGGTTAACTACTGACCTCCTACGGACCATAGAGGGTGAATAAAATCCTCCGGCCTCACCCCCTATGAATTTTACTAACCCTCTATGGATCCGTATGGGGTCAGTAGCGAACCATATAACTTATAGTATGATCATGATGATTAAAATATGGAGATCAGGTATGATTTATATTGTGACTATCCACCAAAGTTCAAATGATATTGATTTAAGCAACTATAGGTTATTTATATGTGCATTTGCCACAGTCTGCAATGACTAAAACTTATTTAGTAATCTCAGTCATTTTGTCATGTCAAACCTTACAAAATGTGACATATTTTCACATGTGTTCCAGATTTTCTTACCTACAATAGCAATTATAATGTTTATTTAGTTTTATTTGTGAACAACCACACATCCAAGAGTTATTGCAGGCTTGAACTTTTTTATGACATCATCAACTCAAGTATAAATATGGTCAGTTTGTCATTTCATCAATCATGACAGAGGTGTAATAAAACAAGAAAATCCATGAAATTAACATATATTTACTTTGTATCTATAATAATTGTTTTCAAAAGTGAATTGTTAAAATAAGTTTGTTCCTTCCAAAATATAATACTCTGTTGGCATGGTTGGCCTGTTGGGTGCCACTAGATACTACATTGTACCCAGAGGTGGAGCCCTGAACAATAATGGACACAACATTCAAGCTTGATACAGCTCTCAATTTGGATTCATGTCATTATATATATATTTGACATAGCTTGATTTCTGGCACAGATTGGATGTGGACTAAGAACTTTTTAAAATTTTGAAACTGAATATTTCCCTTATAATATGTGCATGTAACATGTGTAATATGGTATAATATCCAAAATATAAATACATTTTGAGATTCAGCATTTCAAAGAATCAGAAGAATTGAACTTTTAATGAAAAGTAATTAAGTTCAGTTTTGGACCCTTAGGACTTCAGTGTGGACTAATTTAATAATGGGCTCAAAATCTAAATTCATGGTTAGATTCAGCATAACAAAAAACCCTTTAATACTTATTTTTTTTTTTTATAAAAATCAAACAAAAACGTGAATTTTGGACAGGTTGGACTATATATATACAAATCCATTCTCTTATACTTTAGTTATTTAAAAACTATATGTCTCCCAATGATGACATTACCAAAACCTTTACACAGCCACACATTTCTAGCAGTTGTATATAAAAAAATTAATCAATGTAGTTTAAATTTATGTTACTTCCGAGAGAGAAAACAAACCTGTCCCCCCTTTTAATAGATGAATGGTACATGTAGGTGTAATGGTCCTAATAATTATGAATCCTATTCTTGTTCAAGCATTTTACCTAGACACCTATGAAATAATTCTTTGAAATACTGAACCTTGCTGCATTAATTTTTATTGTATTTTTATTACTGCTCATCAAAACATTATCTTGACCCCTTCTCTCTTACATTATTCTACATATACTCTTTACTTTTACTGCACATTAACCAATTTCAATTATTTGATATACATGATTGGGGACTGGGTTTTAAGCTAACAGATACCTTGGTAGCTGTTACACCCAAATTATGTCCTGATACTCTTGGCATTAACAATAATTGTTATTGTAGTTGTGTGCATTAAACCAGTGATGAATATATGTACTGTAAATCAATTGCTAATATTTCAAAAACTTTGAAAAGGAATCTGGTCCAATTGCATGTTTGTCACTGCTAAATTATTGTCTCACTAGCAATTGAAATCTCATAATTTTTATTCAGTAAGGTAACACAAGAGTTATGAGAGTGCACACGCTGAAATGTCTCGCCTTCTTTATTAATCATTGATATTATGTTGATAGTCCTAAATATAAAGCTTTATTTCAACTGTCACATAAACTTAACATTAACCATGAAAACTTAACATTGACCTAGGAACCATGAAAATGTGGTCAAGGTCAGATAAACCATGCCAGGCGGACATGAACAGATTACAATTCTTCCATACAACAAATATAGTTGACCTATTGCTTATACATGTAGTTTAAAACAACCAGACCAAAACACAAAACTTTAACACTGAGCAATGAACTGTGAAAATGAGGTCAAGGTCAAATAAAACATGCACAACTGATATATAGATCATAAAATATTTCCATACACCAAATATAGTTGACCTATTGCATATAGTATTAGAAAAAAAGACCAAAACTCAAAAACTTAACTTTGACAACTGAATCATAAAAATGAGGTCAAGGTCAGATGACGCCTGTCAGCTAGACATGTACACCTTACAATCAAGCCATACACCAAATATAGTAGACCTATTGCATACAGTATAAGAAAAAAAAGTCCCAAACAGAAAAACTGAACTATAACCACTGAACCATGAAAATGAGGTCAAGGTCAGATGACACCTGTCAGTTGGACATGTACACCTTACAGTGCTTCCATACACCGAATATACTAGACCTATATATTGCTTATAGTATCTGAGACTTGGACTGGACCACCAAAACTAAACCTTGTTCACTGATCCATGAAATGAGGTCAAGGTCAGGTGAAAACGGGCATGAGGACCTTGCAAGCTATGCACATACCAAATATAGTTATCCTTTTACTAATGATAAGAGAGAATTTCACATTACAAAAAATCTTAAATTTTTTTCAAGTAGTCACTGAACCATGAAAATGAGGTCAAGGACATTGGACATGTGACTGACGGAAACTTTGTAACATGAAGTATTTATATACAAAGTATGAAGCATCCAGGTCTTCCACCTTCTAAAATATACAGCTTTTAATAAGTTAGTTATCACAGCGGCCGCCAGATCACTATCCCTATGTCGAGCTTTCTGCGACAAAAGTTGCAGGCTCGACAAAAAACTGGAAGCTACATGCAGCTTGAATATCTCATATGGTAATATATGCCATAATTATTTTAACATCAAATTCATGACAAAAATAATGTCATTGAAGTAAAAGCAGTTGAAATACTGCATTTTTTTATGCCTAAAATCTACTATTTAATCAAAAGTGTTTATAATGTATCCATTTTGAGATCAGGTTAACCCTGTTTGCACAATAATAATTCATTTGTGAGATCATTTTATTACTGTTTTCTTTTTGTTAATGGCAGATCTTTATTTGTTGGGCTATAAATTTGAATATATTCACACTTTTTGATGAATGGCCAATTGAAAGTTTTAAACTACATGTATTCTGTTCTGGAAAATTGTATTCAACTTTAGTCTTGACTGTGTTTTGTGTTGTTGGGATGCTGTCCAATGAACCTATACCCAAAATCTCCTTGTATTCATATGTTTATATATTTAAAAAAAATTTAAATCAGATTAAACTGTATTATTTGGCTAAAACTGAGATAAAAATATTCATTATTTCTATTTTAATTATTAACAACAATACATGTATGTTCATGATTAATTTATGAAGACATGCCATTTTTTGAAAACAACAATCAATAAAACAAAAATAAATATTCATAAATGCACACAAATTTTCATGCGCAGCTAGTATGCACTTTAATTCACTCATTGAAACATGATTAATCCTTGTTTGAGAGTGCATTAGTCTTGTCTAAAAGTTATTTTTAAGTGTGAGTCTATTCCATTTATGTATTCATGTACAATCTCTGCAGGCTTTCAATGCTTCTCATGTAACTTGATAAACTGCCAATGATTAGGTTAGTATTATTTTTATAATTTTTTTGCAAATATGGTTAGTTAGTATATATATATATATACGTAGCGTAATTGATATCTTACCATGAAGTTTGTTATTAATTCAGGAAGATTTTTTTTCTGAGACACAATCTGCATATTCCTATAAAAAATTATGTTGCTGTCCTCACAGTGTTAGTTACTTGTCAGTCAGTAAAATTATCATATGTATACAAAATATCAAAACATCTTAGTTTAATCTTGATTATAGTGAGATTATTATATAAGGATCTGAGAATCAAGGGTTTTCAGTTAATGGAAAAAAAAACTTGGGCTTGTTGGGACTGTCTCACTGTTTAAAATTTCAAAATAGCAGTAAAAAGGTCAAGGTCATTATATGAAATCTGTTGTTACATTATAGTATTATATAGTACAATAAAAATAGTAGTTGTAATTATTGTACTCTTATTATCCCCTTTCAACATGTTCGTCTATCCATTCAAAATGCACTTAAAAGCTTGTAGGCACCTACACTAGTAATTTTTCAGGCCCTTTATAGCTGTTTGGTATGAGCCAATTTCCTATGCATGATGATGTTATGGTACTACATGAAATGTATGATTTAGATGCTGAATTAAAGTCTATGATGATCACCACCACATAATATAATTTAACACAGCTGGCAATAATCACCAACCTGTAACACATAAGGCCTTGGAAAAAAGATGTAAACAATACGTGAGGGACAAAAAATAATCTTATTTAAGTTTTTAAAACAACAAAGACGTTGCCCAT
Organism: Mytilus edulis; assembly: GCF_963676685.1. NCBI lineage: Eukaryota > Metazoa > Mollusca > Bivalvia > Mytilida > Mytilidae > Mytilus > Mytilus edulis. The sequence continues at coordinate 11,298,034 of NC_092357.1, forward strand.
TGAAATACACGCTTCTGGCTTGGGACAGACGCATTAAGTGAGAAAATATTAACGGTAGTGACTTCGTTAGTGTGTAAACTATCAACGGTAGTGACTTCACCAGTTTTAGTGTATAGTTGCAGAAAGTGAACTACTGGTGTGTAAACATGAACAGAGGCAGAGATGAATCGATATGCTCATGAAGATTTGGTTTTTATTGACTTCACTAGACAGTATATAATTATACCCCACACAAGAAAGTTCCTTAGAGTAAAAAATATTTACCAGATGTCCGTCTGTCAGTCTGTTCTAGTCATTGCAACTCCTCTGAAACCACACAACAGAATTTCATAAAAATTTGTAGATAATAATCACATACTATATAGATGTGCATATCGACAGGAAATTATGATTCATTTTTTTCTAGGAGTTATGCCCCTGTGAAATTAGAATGTTTGACCTAATTATCAGTTTATCATTGCAACTCCTCCTCTAAAACCACACATGATTTCCTGAAATTTTGTACTAAATTATTAGGACATACTATGTAGATCTGCATATCGACAATAAATTATGATTCAATTTTTTTCTATAGGAGTTATGCCCCCTTTGAACTTAAAATTTTGGCCTAAATATACTTGTGCATCAGTTTTTCATTGCAACTCCTCTGAAACCACACATCAGAATTTCATGAAACTTTATAGATAATAAGGACATAATATGTAGATGTGCATATCCACAAGAAATATTTACGTTGTGTGTGCAGATAAACGCTGGGAACAGTATATATTTTATATATATGTTCCTGATTAACGATAGCGACTTCACTTGTTGGTGTACGTATAGTTAAGGAAATTGAATTCACCAGCACCAAGGTAAATGGAAATTATCGGTGCAAATAAGATGAGTTGTTTCAGCCTTATTATAAGTGAGACTTGAATAAGGAAAGTATGGATGCGAGTGAAGGTGAAATAAAAAAAACCGTGAGGATGGTTGACTCATCAACTGCATTAATCATGGGACTGAAAAGTTTTCTCGACCATTTGCTAACAACGATTACAGTACTGTGAATGGAGCTGGTACCCAACAAATGGAGGACAAAGAAAGACATCCAGATGTCATTGATGTACTCACGAGGGTCTGGATGGGGGTTCACAAAATAGAGAATAATGGGCAAAAACTAAAACGACTAGAGAAAAATTACAGAAAAAAATAAAGAATACAAAAATAAATGACCCCATCTATACCCTCACTCATCAATGTCAGTCAAATGAAGACATGTGTCTAAGACACTTAAAACATGCAAGTCAATGTTTAAAGCATTGTACACATTGGTATCCAATAGATATTGTACATTTGTACATCATTCTCTTTTGATGAAATATTTTTTTTGTAAAAGTTTTATAATTTATAACGACAGACAAATTCGGAAGTCGTTTATGACATGTGACAAGGAAATGGGGCGATAAATTATCTGCCAGGTGCAAACTTAAATTTAAATATATTTGAATCAGTTTTGTCAAATTATGAGAATTGTGAGGATATCGTATTTGATTTTTATTTAAAAAATTTCACTCGGCATTTTCTCTGAGTTTTGTACGACCAAACGTATTTTAGCTCTACGATCAGACATATCATTTATAGAACCAATGACTGCCATTGCCACAAACATCTATATATATATATACAAGTCACATTACCTGAAGATCTGCGGAAGCAGTGAAAGTACTAGTAAAAAAGTGATGCATTGAAACCGTTATTATCTTTTAATAATTTTCTTATATATATATAATGCCATGTATCACCATCATTGATGGCGATCCGATGGATACATCTGTTGTAGAGTTGTCACTGACTCAGATGTACTTATGAATATAATTATTTTCTATGACTGTATCTTACATTCATTTGTAGGATCCTTTACTATAGATAATTGAGCTGATCTGTAACAATAACATCTCCATGCCTTATATATCATGTACTGTAGTACGCCGCTAGATTAAAACTGACGAGGAAAGGTAACACACAGCCACCGAAAGCTTTATTTTAGTAGAGCCCAGGTGGTCGTGTGGTCTAGCGGGACGGCTGCAGTGCAGGCGATTTGGTGTCACGATATCACAGTAGCATGGGTTCGAATCCCGGCGAGGGAGGAACAAAAAATTTGCGAAAGCAAATTTACAGATCTTACATTGCTGGGTTGATGTTTAGACGAGTTGTATATATATATATATATAGATGTTCCAATTTGTCAGAAAGGTTTCCGTATTTTCTATCAAGTCAGTTTTGTTGTGCGAACATCGGTATATACAATTGTTTGACCATCTACTTAACGAACTCCGAGATCGTCTTGTCAATTTTGAAGAACGTTTTCTTGCCCAGATGCTTCTTCCAAACAATCTGAAAAGTTTGAATCGGGGCCATCAAATTCGCATACTTCGCGCCTACATGTAAGAGTCCGATCAAAGATCAGTTTCTTCTCGAAATTAAAAGGTGGCCATGGGTTAAGCGATGGGATATTTATCCATCTAAAAAAACAGACAGACTCTGTGCAATATTGGAGATGACGCCGAAAGAACTTTGCCCATTAATATCTGTATTCTGCAAATACTTCTCACCATGTCATCCTCAACCTTTACTTCTGAGCGCTCTTTCAGCACTTTGAAACGCATAAAAACATATCTGAGATCGACCATGGGACAAGAATTACTTTCTTCACTTGCACTGCTGTACGTTCATTCTGATTTTGACATTGACACTAAGGAAGTTATTGAAACGTTTAACAATGCTAGGCAAAGGAAAATGTTACTCTCCTTAAGGACCTCAGTTGTTAACTTTAGTCTTGCATACGGTCAGACTACATACGAACGTCACATTCGTGACATTCATGATATATCACCAAATTAAAAATTGATTGTTTGAATTGCTTTGTTTGCGTATGTTAACACATATGTCATGAGATGATCAAGTTTTCTAGCCCTTTCTTTCTCTGAAGCATAAAAAAATGGCGAGCATTGCAAAGGTTTTATTTTTTTTTTGTCAGTATTGGGTCTTTGATTTGATATATAGCAGAACACTCAACTGTGCATACTTCACTTCAAAATTAACCATATTGGATCAAAAAAGATTCATTTTCTGCAAAAAAGGGTCCAAAAAGGTTTTTCGCCTCGCTTCACTCAGCGAAATCATTTGCCTTGCTAAGTTCAGCAACTTCTGCGTTCTGTTATAATTTATCGACATCAAAACTAAAAGAAAGTACTATACACTATATAATATAGTTAACACAAGATACGAAAGCAACGTGTCGGACGTACTTAAAACATTGGATAACTGCCTATATGTGTGGTCCTAGAAAGCTACTGAATCATTTCCTCTATATAAAAAAAGGAGATGTGGTATGGTTGGCAATGAGGCACTATCAAGGTCAAATAAAGTGGATTAAAGCCACCATAGACAACTGTATGGCTATCAAAATCCTTTCGTTGTAGTCTGCTATAAACGGCACAAACATGAAAAATATAAAACAATCCAAATTGAATACTAAGAAAACTAACGGAAACTGTTTTACTAACTTATAATTGACAATCTCAAACATGTGAACACTTACATAATTTTAAACCTAAGTGACTCAGTTTTATAAGTTACTCATTAACAAGGAGGAATACTTTAAAAAAAAATCTTATTCACGATGAAGCAATACATTTTAAACTTTCCAATTAAATATTACCTGTAAAATGAAGCAAATGTAAATGGTATGTTTACAGAAGTATCTTTGACGGCTATACATGTATGTATAGACTAAAGAATACAAACTGAGTATGAGTCAAAGAGACAGCAACCCAACCAAAATATACAATTCAACCAAATGCCATTGGGTCTTCAACACAACAAGAAATCACACACCTATAGGGAGCCCCGAGCAGGCCTATAAACACAATGTTATGTATCGTTATATCAAGAATATGGACGCCATTCTATGCTCCTATATATATTAAAAGATGAACCAAAATAAAAATATATACAAGAGCAACAAATGCTAAAGGTTCCAGACACAAAAATACGGCGAGTTAAAACTGTTTTTTGCACGCCAATTATCTCCCTCACATCTCTAGCCAATGTAGACATATATAATTTTAACGCCCACAATTTTAAGTGTCACTGCCAAAGAATAAATTTTGCGATCCCTAACGAATATTGCCCAGCTCTACAGCTGCCCCAAAAAGTCCACTCTAAACGAAATCTGCAGATGGGGTCTTTTAAGCCTCGGTCACACCTTACCGGATAGCACGAACGGACGACTAACGGATGGAAATAAAAGTTGTCCGTTGACAAAATTGTTATCCGTTGGGAGTCCGTTGATGTACTGACCGAATAAAACGGACGTGTAACGAATGCATAACGGACACACACAGGACATGCAACGTACGAGAAACGGAAACGTACCGGACAGAACGGATGTCGAACGTACATCCAACGGACGAGTACCGCATTAAACGGACACCCAACGGAAGGGTACCGGATAAAACGGATGAACAAGATATACGGAAAAATCAAAGACGACAATAAGAATACATGTATATCGCATAAATATTCAAAATGTTTCTGTGTTACTGGTTTTGGTTTGTTCTTCAACATGCCGCCAAAGCCTGGGGCAGTGTTTGGCCTGAATAAGAGCTGCTTGATTGTGAAGACGTGCCTTTACTCTAAGATAGATTATGAATAATAAGAATTCATGACCCTTAAGAAATCTGACATTCCAATAATTGGAATTTCTGACGCGAAATTTTCAATTGTCTTTTATCCGTTTCAGATCCGTTCATCATTCATTTTATCTGTTATACGTCCGGTAGAAGTCCTTTTTTCATTCGTTCAGCATCCGTTTTATCCGTTAGAAGTCCGTTGGTGAATTTATCTGCCAGACCTCCAATGGATGTTCAAAGTTTTGAACATGCTCAAAATTTTCCACCGGACAGAAAGGACGTCGACGGATAAAACGTACGCTTAACGGACATGAACGGATTGAAAAAAAGTTATCCGGTAGTCGTCCGTTCGAGCTATCCGGTAAGGTGTGACCGAGGCTTTACATAAATGTACTGTCTGCTTCCTCAGAAAATACTTTTATACGTAGTGATTATGTAAACGGTTCATTTTATTTTTCCAAGAGACACAGATGAAGTCCAAACAACAACAAAAATCAACAATACTGTATACAACTCTATAAGCAATTATCATTCCAAAATGTTTAACAGTTACATAAAAAAAATTAAATAGTTTCGTTTCCCCACTTTTGCGCAATTCGACTTTTGTAACTCGCAACTCGACTATCTTAACTCGCAACTCGACTATCTTAACTCGCAACTCGACTATCTTAACTCGCAACTCGACTTTCTTAACTCGCAACTCGACTTTTGTAACTCGAAACTCGACTTTCGTAACTCGCAACTGGACTTTTGTAACTCAACTTTTGTAACTTGCAACTCGCAACTCGCAACTCGACTTTCTTAACTCGCAACTCGACTTTTGTAACTCGAAACTCGACTTTCGTAACTCGCAACTGGAATTTTGTAACTCAACTTTTGTAACTTGCAACTCGCAACTCGCAACTCGATACTCGACAACAAGTGAATCTCCGCGAAATGATGATATGAAATTAACACGAATTGCTGCCTATTTGTACTAGACCGACACGTTGATTTTGCGTTTACAATCAGCAAACAGCAATATTAATTGGTTTGGTGTAATTCAGCCACTGATGGACCCACAACCTTCCACACTCACCAAAACTACTTTAGCTTATGTGTACATGTTAAACAAATTGATTTTTTTCTTCAAGTAAATAATTTGATGCCGGATTTCCCGATTAACTATCGAATCTACACGAAAATGAAATATTCTCTCATTAATTTTCTATGGATTTTTTTCGGATATTTTCCACTTCCAAATAAACAGCTGCGCCATGAGCGCATGATACGCCCGACGTCTCGTGTGGAAGTTTTATGCAATAATCATAAATAGTTTCTGAGAAAGTTTAAAGTAATAACCATATATTGTTTTTGAGACATGGCGGGACATGTGAAATCCCGCACCCTGTTTTTTTTTTACAAAAAACTAAATATCACTAAAATAAAATTTTGAATCCTCACCAAAAGTATACAGTTCTTTAGATTAATATAACAAAGAAGTGTGTAAAGTTTTAAGCAATAATCATAAATAATTTTTGAGATACGGCGCGACATGTAAAAAAAACCCTCCCCTGTTTAACAAAATACTCAATAACTCAAAAATAAAATTTTGAATCTTCACCAAAAAGTATACAGATCTTCAGATTAATATAACAAAGACATGTGTAAAGTTTTAAGCAATAATCATAAATCGTGTTTGAGATATGGCGCGACATGTACAAAAAACTCCCCATTTTTGTACAAAATACTCAATAACTCAAAAATGAAATTTTGAATCATCACCAAAAAGTATACAGATATTAAGATTAATATAACTAAGAAGTGTTTAAAGTTTTAAGCCATAATCAAGAATCGTTTTTGAGATACGGTGCGACATGTGAAAAAAAAACCTTGTTTTAGTTACAAAGTGCCTTAACTCAAAAAGTTTAAATCTCATTTTCACCAAAAAGTATACAGATCATTTGACCATCATAAGAAACAACTATATTAAGTTTCATGAAAGGATAAGTCGTTCTCAAGTTACGGTGCGACATGTTTACGCCGGACAGACAGACGGACGGACACCGGACATTTGTATACCATAATACGTCCAGTCAAAATTTTGACGGGCGTATAAAAATCAAACACTCGTCCCATAGATACTAACCACTAGATATATATAGAGGACAATGGAGGAATCTGAAAAAAGCAGGTTTCCAAATTTGATTAAAATGTGGGCAAATACAGACAAGAATTTGACGGAAAATGTGCGTGTATTCGCGGTAAAAAACATATTTATCATTGTAAAGAATCAAAAATATTCCCAGGGATGAACGTTGACAAGCTCCTCCCTTAAAAAAAAAAACAGTCAACTCCTTACTAACAACAAGATTTTAAGGCAAATGAGCTACAAGGGACTATAAAAATCAAAAGTATCAAAATTGTGATTTAGAAAACAAATTTTAATTCACCGTAAAATTTTGTTTGGGTCTAAACAAATATAGCAAGTTTTTTTTCTTCATGAATGCCTTTTGGAGGGGAATCCAGGATCGGAGCACCGCCTTCTTGTCCTTTTAAATCCACTTATATGATCAAAACTAATCCACTTTACATACCTATGAGCCTAAGGCAGCAATAAGGCAATATGAAATGCATGTTTCGCGGCTTTTTATTTTTAGACTGCATCATGTTTTTTTTTTTAGAACAGAAGGTATGTAGGGGGGGGGGGGGGTAAAGATTTTGAAAACCACGTCGGTTCATCGCCACATTTTATTTTGCCTGTTCATAGCCAGGATAAAGTTCCTCGGTTAACGACCTACTTGATCTTGCTTAGTGGTGTGACTAGTTTCTTTTTTAAAAACCATTCAGTGACCTTTAGATTAATATTTATATCATCGGTTTAATATTGCCTTATGTAGATTTACCCAATATATACATCATGAATGTTTCTTTGATATTTATGTGTTTTTTCTGTGCATTTACTGATTGTCTGTCATTAATGGATTCCCCATATCCTTTGTTTTCTCTATCATTGCCCCTTAAAATTAAATGAAGTTTCTCTTACAAAATTGGTTTATAAATAATATTTCGAGTGCGCATTCAATCAATATATTTCAATGAAACTCCAAGTAACTGTAAAGGTTAAAATTATCAGTATTAGGTTAGGTATTATAATTCAGATAGGTTCCTGGTAAAAAAAGTAAAAAAGTAAAATAACAGAATTACATGCATTACCTTCTTTTAGTTGTTTTTGTATAGATTTTAGGATACTAAGTTTAAGATCCACAATATCTCTGAACTGTATACGTTTAGCTTTTGTCAACATGTTCATGTACGAATGAAAAATTGGGAAAATTATTTAGCCTTGCTTATATTAAACAAGGTAGAAGAGTTCTACATACAATGCAGGAATGCCAATTAAGTGTTTGTTGAAAAAGTTTTCCACCAAAGTAACAAGTTCGTTGGTAAAAAAATCAAAGCATTGTATATATCAGTTTCACAGTTATGACTACTTGTTTGGATCATTTTTTTTTTGCGAGTTATACTTTGTCTCTTACTTTAAAGAGACATTTGTATCTACCTTGTTCATAAAAGGATGCATCTAGGATCCGCATCCGGTAACGAAATCTAATCATATTGTATGGAACGCCATGACTGCCTTATGTTGATGATCATCATTATATGCAGTGGTCACAGCCTTAAATGCAGCCGTGCCAGCATTATATGCAGTGGTCACAGCAGTATATGCAGTGGTAACAACAATATATGCATTAACCACAACATTATATACAGTGGTCAAAACATTATATATGCAGTCGTGCCAACATTATATGCAGTTGTCGGAACATTATATGCAGTGGTTAAAACATTATATGCATTGAAAACAACATTATATGCAGTCGTGATAGAATTATATGCAGTTGTCAGAACATTATATGCAGTGTTGACAACACTATATGCAGTGGTCACAACATTATGCGTGTTTCGTTGATGAAGGTGATGATTAGTGATGGTGATGGTGATGATTGATGTATATGATGGTGCTGGTTCAGATTCGGTAAACTCCATGATTTATTTTAACGGAAATTGCCGAATCCAGACAAAATTGATAATGTCCCGCAAACAAAATGAAACAGTTATTGAATTCGAGTAATTTAGGCAATTTTATCTTAAACATTTTTAGAAAAAAAAATAACGCCTACTATTGTCTGAAATTGGACAGACATTAACTTATTTATTTAGGGGTAGTTCATTCCACGCCAATGGTTCAACTAAGAGTTGAATGCATTAATTATAGTTAAATCAAAAACAAGTTACTGGCTTTAAAAAAGAAAAGCAATACGTGAACCTAAGATCACAGGTCACCAAAAGACTGGTGGTGATTTTTTGTTTGCTATTGAACTGAAATAATTAACTGTGAATAGAAGAAGATAATGGTGATGCTAAACCACCTTTATTAAAACTATGTAATTGTGTGTACATTCTTGATTCTTGCACACGTCAGTTGAAAGCAATACTCGATAGTTGAGAATAAACAAGTGTATATTTACAGCTACTATTTGAATAAAAATTTTACAGCTCGGCTATTTTATTTATTACCTGGGAATATACATATTTTTTCATAACCTTTTTGCATATGGTCCGAGTACACCGTTATTTCGTAGTGCATTTTTTTTTAGACAATAAATGAAAATAAAAAAAATCCCACTTGCGCTTTCTCTATAATATTTTTACAGTGTGTTGTACTTTTTGGACAAATTATATGAAATTTATAGAAACTTCATCGGCTCTAACTAAAAAAAATGTACCATAGTACATATGGTTATATGCTATAAGGTTGAACCATTAAAACAAACAAACAAACAAACGAAAGGAATAGAAATTGTATAATAAACATACATTCCAGCAGGTGAACTTTTTCCAAAAATTTTGAATTTTATATCAATAAATTTAGTGATGGACATTGTATTTATCAAATGAATCTCTATTTAAATATAAAAAAAGAAGATGTGGTATGCAATTGCCAATGAGACAATTCTCCACAAGAGACCAAATAAACAGAAAGTAACAACTATAGGTCACCGTAGGGCCTTCAACAAAGACCAAAGACCATACCGCATAGTCCGCTATAAAAAAATTATCTGAATATTTCCCTCCCTTTCAGGGTTATGGCCTATATGTTGGTTTTCTGGTCTTCCAAGATGGGTTATCGTATTTTTTGCTCAACTAATTAATGCAAAGGCGTTACATAGTTAGCAAAGGCATTTGCAATACAAATGACACCTCGTATGGACCTATTACATGTACCACTCGTCTATAGGGTAAACAAATACGGGTTCGCATGGTCAATATTGGCGTCTGATTATCCGACAGGCGAGTAGGTTCGATGAGAATTGTTTTTGGCTAACGTTAGCATAAGTAAAACTAAATAAGGATTCAGGCAGATTGCAGAAACCCTCAGCGATTGTTTGAGCCAAAATTTATCCCTATTGCGGTGTTGTGCGAAGTCCACTCCACCTTGATGGGTTATTGTCTATAGGTGATTTTCAGGTATTTAAGGTCAGTTTATCGTTTTTTCTTCCTTAAGACGGGCCTACTTCGTAAGGAAAAGGCATGTTATAGTTAGCTGAACCTATAAAGTGTCGACTGGTACCACGTATGGACATACAGCAGTCCCGTTCGGTTCATAGGTTAAATAGATCTAGTGTTGGCATTGTCAATTTGAGTGTCTGGCTATCCTATAAACTGCTAGGGACCGATTGAAATTATTTGTAGCTTACGTTCACATATTTTATATTAAATAAAGGATTCAGGCAGATAGCAGGGAGACTAAGCGAACGTTTGATTCATACTTTACCCCTATGACATGCCTAGGCAGTGCTTAGTGAAGATTTCCTATCTCCTAGGTATTGTCTATAGGTTGCTTTTCTGGTTTTTTAGGTCAGTTTATTGTGTTTTCTGCGTTTAAATGGGCCTAATAAATAAGGAAAGGTTATGTAATAGTTAGCCAAGACATTTTGGGAGCGAATGGCATCACTTATGAATCCATAAGATGCCCCGTTCAGTCCATAGGGCAAATAGTACCGGTGTTGGTTTTGGTCAATACTGGTATCTGGTTATCCAACAGGCGGATAAGAGTCGTTTGAAATTAATTTTGGCTTATGTTCGCATAGTTAAAAATAAGAAAAGATTCAGACAGGCAGCAGGGACCCTTTGCATTCTTATTAGCCATAACATGCCTAGCGGAGGTGGAGTATATTTGCCCCTTTTGGTTAATTGCCTATAGATTGATCATGTAGCCTTTATGTTTGTTTATCGTGTTTCCTGTGTGTGTATACCCAGAGTTGTTGGTTTGTTTGTTAGAATCAGGTGTGTTTACGTAGTTCATTACGTTAGTTTATATACATAGTGTAATCTGCTTGTATGTGAGAGTCTAGTAGGTTAGTGTAGTGGAATACCTGTGTGTATTCAAATAAGGTAGTGTGTTTCCGGTCATTTTTCAAACTGCAAACCTTAGTCATCTCATTGAATGAGAGTACATTTTGAAATCGTTTGCGCTCTATATCCCTACCACAGAGTTTCATTTTCACTGATCATGCGAAAAGCACCTTAGTCATTTCCATCTGAAGATTTCCCTCCCCTTATAGGTTATTGCCTATATTTTGTTTTCTGACCTTTTACGTTGGTTTATCGTATTTTCGTTGCCTCAAGACGGTCCTACTTAATAAGGCAAATGCGTAGCATAGTTAACAAAGTCATTTGCAATACAAATGACACATCGTATGGACCTATAACATGTCCCATTCGGTCCAGATAGCAGGGAGACTAAGCGAACGTTTGATTCATACTTTACCCCTATGACATGCCTAGGCAGTGCTTAGTGAAGATTTCCTATCTCCTAGGTATTGTCTATAGGTTGATTTTCTAGTCTTTTAGGTCGGTGAACACTGGTTCTCCGTTAAAGCGCCCATTTTATGACGTTATTTTGTCCCACCGTTAGAAAGAAAACCTAACGACTTCGAGTAATATACCCGTAGCTTGTTATACTTATATATGAGAATTTTTAGTTTCTTTATTATCTATATTTTTGATTTATATAAAGTTTAGTATAGTTTTCACAACGATAGTGATCGTACCGGCCGTCCATAATGTTTTCTTCGTAAACCTGAAATTTCCGTAGATGGATAAAAGACCAAGCAGGACAAAATATTTAGTACAACACAGAGTGTGATATAAGTAAAATTTGATCATAAGGTTACCATATATAGTTTTATTTATAACAATGGTCATTTATTTCAAATAACATCAGTCTAAAAAACTAAACAAAGTTGAAAACTGCAGAGATTTGTTAAGCATGTAATCTCCGTGGAATGGTCAAATCTTAACAAACACCAATTTTGTAAATAAACTCCACATCCAACAGATCGATAACGGTATCAACATTTAATTTTAGAACAACTTTTATCTTCAGATACTCATATTATGGTTCATAAATGACGAAATCGTCGAAATGTAACCTCCGTGGAATGTAATCTCCGTTGACGTTTGGATAAAGGGTGCTTTCTATCACGTCCGCACTTTTTATCGAGTATGGCATGCCAAATAAACATATTAGATATTTATAACGGATGGTGGATATATCACTTAAATATCAATAATATATATTGTTATCAGAAGACATACACCATGTACCAATTTTAATAGTCAATTGTTTGAGTGTAACAGAGTTGCTTATTTCTTAATTCTAGAAGCAGAAGAAAAAAACGAACGTTTGTATAACAAGTAAATAATGTAAACCCGTTATCAATATTCAAGATATGAAACTTCTATGAATAATATAAATTTGATATCGAATTCAACAAGATTTAACAATTATGCAACTGCAAGTAGCCATACAAATTACTCTTCCTTATGAGTGTTTTCGTATTGCACAAGGAGGGAAGCTTTTAATTACACCACAGCCCGGTAGGATTTTGCTTTTTCCACCGGCCAACCGTGGACAGCCTACCCTAGCTATAATCTCATTTTTGTAAAAATAGTGATTACAAATATTTTATCAGGACCTTTTATAGCTGTGCTTATTGTTGAAGGCCGTACGGTGATCTATATAAATCACGACGTCAAAGCAAATAAAATAACGTTAAATATGTCTTTTTTTAATTTTCTTTCATCTAAAATGTCTCGATCATTACAAATTAACGGTAAAATATTACATGCTGAAATTTATAGGGTGGGTAGAATACACTATGAGGATGTTCCATGTTCTTTATAAACAAGTTTTGATGAAATTTATATTTTATCATTTTTTACTCTGACGTTGGGCGCTTTAACGGAGAACCAGTGTGTATCGTGTTTTCTGCGTTTAAATGGGCCTAATAAATAAGGAAAGGTCATGTAATAGTAAGCCAAGACATTTTGGAAGCGAATGGCACCATGTATAAATCTATAAAAGGCACTGCTCAGGCCATAAGGCAAATAGTTCTGATGTTGGTTTTGGTCAATATTGGTATCTGACTATCCGACAGGCGTATAGGAGTCGTTATAAAATAATTTTGGCTCTCGTTCCCATAGTAAGAAATAAGAAAGGATTCAGACAGGCAGCAGGGACCCTTTGCATACTTATTAGCCATAACATATCCCTATATAATGCCCTGGCGGAGCTGGGGGCATATTTCCCCCCTGATGGTTGATTGCCTATAGATTGATTATGTAGCCTTTATGTTGGTTTATCATGTTTCCTGTATGTATGTTCCCTGAGTTGTTGGTTTGTTTGTAAGATTCAGATGTGTGATTACCTTAGTATATATACATAGTGTAATCTGCTAGTATGGTAGAGTCTAGTGGGTTAGTGTAGTGGAATACCTGTGTGTATTCAATTAAGGTAGTGTGTTTCCGGTCATTTTTCAAACTGCAAAATTAGTAATCTTATTGAATGAAAGGTACATTTTGAAATCGTTTCACCCTAGATCCCTATCACAGAGTTTCATTTTCACTGATCATGCGAAAAGCACTGTAGTCATTTTCATCTGAAGTTTTCCCTCTCTAGGTTATTGCCTATATGTTGGTTTTCATGCCTTTTACGTTGGTTTATCGTATTTTCTTTGCCTCAGGACGGTACTACTTAATAAGGCAAAGGCATTACATAGTTAGCAAAGGCATTTGCAATACAAATAATTACAAGTAATTAAATATAAAACAATATTAATTAAGCGAAATTGAAAAAGCACGGTCAGAATATACGTAAATAATAAACTAAACGAAAACAAGAAAACCCAAGGACTTGATATTGACTTTGGACAGGAACGTCCAAGAACCGGTTTGAACATATCAACAATCCGCCTTAATAACTTGGACAGTGGTGGAACAATCGCCGATGTCGGATTTAGGACAATGACTGCTCAATACTTATCTGACATAAAACATACGTCAAGTGGTTGTTTCTAATTGTTCTTACTATAAATATTATCTGAATCAATGTTCGTGATTAATTATTGTATTCATACTTGTAAAACTAGGTTCACACTGCTGATCAGACCAACTCAATCAACCTCGATCAAGACAAACAACGCGATCGGGACACTGGTCTGTCTCAATCGACACGAATGTTCGGGGTGGTCTACCATGGTCGTCATCGATCTGACTTTCTACCCGAGAGTTTTTGACATATCAAAAACAATCGAGTAAGGATCGAGAAGCCAGTCACCCGAGAAGAGATCGAGAATTCGTCGAGTAGCGGTCGAATTGATCCGGAAAGGATCGTGTAGAGATCTAGTTTGGTCGGAATACAAATAGTTTACCGATCATTACTCGATCATTTCGATCTTTGCTCGACTAATATCCGATGATTTCCCGATCAACGACAACCGGTACGATATGTGGTCAACATTAACTCGACTAATGCCCGATCGCTTCAGGATCACTGCAACTTAATAAGAAACAAGATAAGACATCGTTATAGAATTCACCACAAAGCGAAAACTTCAAATAATCCAGATCACTGGAAAAAATTTAGAGAAATTCTTAATTAAATTATCAGCTTAGTTAGAAAGGAAAAAGAAGATTATAAGTGCAAACTGACATCTCAACTTATTGACAAAAATATTCCTCCTGGTAAATGGTGGTGCATTGCCAAGTCTGTATCAAATTTTACTAAAAATAAAGATTCACCCCCTGTTTTGGAACATGATGGCCACATTTTTATTCATCCATTGGACAAATCAGAAATCCTGAATAATCATTTTGCTAAAATAGCTAATATTGATACAGAACCAGAAATTCCTGATAATAATGAGCCTCATCCATCTCATTTAAATAAATTTGTCATCACTGAGAAAGACATTTTAGATCAGTTAAAAATCTTGAATGTTAACAAACCTGCTGGACCTGACGGTATCAGTCATAGAATTTTAAAAGAGGTTGTTAGCTTTATTTCTAAACCATTAACTAAGTTATTTAATATGTCTCTATCAGTTAAACAGGTTCCCCTGTTATGGAAAATTGCACATGTTAATCCTATTTTTAAAGGAAAAGGTAGTCCACATTCAGCTCTAAACTATCGTCCAATATCTGTTACTAGTATTGTTTGTAAGATTATGGAA
Source organism: Mytilus edulis (assembly GCF_963676685.1). Taxonomy (NCBI): domain Eukaryota; kingdom Metazoa; phylum Mollusca; class Bivalvia; order Mytilida; family Mytilidae; genus Mytilus; species Mytilus edulis. The sequence continues at coordinate 11,313,269 of NC_092357.1, forward strand.
AAAGTTCTATTTAAACATTTGTATAATTATATGAGAAGTAATAACCTTTTGTCAAAGTTTCAATCTGGTTTCCAGCCAGGTGACTCTACTGTTAATCAGTTAATTGAAATATATCATAAAATTATTAGTAATATGGATAGTGGGAGGGATGTAAGGTTTGTATTTTGTGATGTATCTAGAGCTTTCGATAAAGTTTGGCATAAAGGACTTTTATTTAAACTTGAACAATCCGGCATAAATGATCAGCTCTTATCTTGGATAGAGAATTATCTTTCAGATCGTCAACAAAAGGTCGTTTCAGAAGGTTTTTCGTCAACTCTAAGAAGTATATATGCAGGTGTCCCCAAGGGATCAGTTTTAGGACCCTTTCTGTTTCTTATTTATATAAATGATATAGTAAATGACATTTCTAATGATATTAGACTTTTTGCAGATGACACCTCTTTATTTGTTGTAGTAGGTGAAGATCCTGCTGTAGCAGCTGCTTCTTTGACTGATGACTTATGTTATCTCAAATTGGGCAAAACCATGGGCTGTTCAATTTAACTCTAAGGAAACTAAAAATATTGTATTTACTAGAAGGGAAAGGGAACACCCACCTGTATTTTTTGGGATAAATGGGGAAGAGGTTGAGAAAATAAATATTCACTGTCATCTTGGGATAACATTTCAGTCATAAGCTTCATGGAACTCGCATATTGATATTATTTATAAAAAAGCTTGCTCTCGTTTATCTGTGCTTCGTCTAGTTAAACATTTATTATATAGGAGTTCACTTATACGTATTTATTATGCTTTTATTAGACCTTTATTAGAGTATGGTGATGTTGTATGGGGCAATTGCTCCCAGCACGAGTCTGAGATTCTTGAAAGTATTCAGATAGAAGCCGCTAGAATCATTGCAGGCTTACGACGTAATTCCCCCAGACACACACTTTATATTGAATTAGGTTTGGAGAATAGACGTAATAAACATAAGCTTATACTATTCTATAAAATATTAAATGGGATGACACCTGCATACTTATATGAGTTAGTCCAGCCATATCTTTCCAGACAAACCCCTTATACTTTGAGGAATGAAAATAACACTTTTCATCCGCCTCTTGCTAGAACTAGCTCTTATTTTAATAGTTTCATTCCTTCCACTATAAGACCTTGGAATAGTCTTCCTTTGAGTTTACAAAAATCCCCAAGTTTGGGTATATTTAGAAGTGAACTGGATAAGTTCTATAGGACTGATGATATATTTAAACCTTTCAACTATGGGATAAGGAAACTTAATATAAGTCATTGTCAACTCAGAAATAATGCTAGCAACCTAAAATCTCATCTGTTTAATCAGTTCTTATCCGAGAACACTTTTTGTGTAAACTGTAATCACCCTGTTGAGGATAACAAACATTTCTTTTTCATTTGCCCTAAGCACAATGATGTAAGACAGATCCTTCTAGATTCCATTAACTCCATTGCTGATAATGTTGATATAAATATTGAATTATTACTTTTTGGAAACGGATTATTTTCATATGATATGAATATTGCTATTTTTAAATCTGTTCATAAATATATCAGTGACACTCAACGTTTTGTTTAAAACTTACTTATTTTTTGTTTCATTTAGGTTTTTTTTTCTCCACTTAAACATTAATTCATTTTATCCACTAAGCAAGCTTAGTGTCTCTTTCAAGCCATATATATATATATATATTTCCAATGACTTATAAAGGATATTTGCATGTTTCAAGGTTCTTGAATTCATGATGAGTAATTGCCTATATATACTTAAATATACTTTGCATTTAGTAAGTAACACTGTTAACATATATTTTCTCGTGTGTCATCATAAGTAGCATGCATGTTCCACTATATTGCATTATTTTAAATACAGTTGTTAGAATTGAATTATACCTTGAACATGTAATATGGAGAGAGCTTTTATAGGCTGTGCCTGTTGCTCAATCCTTTTCATATCTTAATGAATAAAATATGTTTAAAATCAAAACTGCGACTTCTATATTTTTTTTATCCCAGACCAACTCGACCAATCCCCGATCTCTATGCGACCACATTCGACCACCCCTCGATCTCTATTCGGCCATACACGAGTTTACATGACTACTACACAATTCTCTAAAAATGTGCGCAGCTCTGATTATCTTTTGTAACTTTATTTCTGCAAAAATATATTGTCACTACTTATTCTTTAACTGTGCACAAATTTCTCCATGTACAGTACGCGTCTGTACTTTTGCATAGAGGTGTGAAATTTTAAAAGAGAAAACACAGAGACCAAAGGAACAATCAAACTCAAAGGTCAAACCGACACAGTCATAGCGAAAAAACGAAAGCCGACGAGAAGACAAGTAGAAGTCTACATACATGTAACAAAACATAGAAAACTAAAAACTTACCAACACGAAACCCAATAAAACCTGGGATGATCTCATGCAGGTGATTCGGAAGGGAAGTAGATTCTGCATTTTGGACCCACAGAATTTTTCAAATTTGAGAATAATTGTGCATTAAAATTTATTATTAGACATCTGATGACTATTTTAGCCTTCAAAGTTAGTTTTTAAGAACATCAATATTGTATTTAAGCTGTTTAATGGACTTGTTTTGTTTGACTGTCCGTATTTTCTGTATGACAAGATTTTTTTGCAGTATAGAAATAAGAAGATGTGGTATAATTGCCCATGAGACAACTATCCACAAAACACCAAATTACACATGAATTAACAACTATATGTCACCGTACGGTCGAATGTTTCATACACTTTTTGACACAATTTCATTAAAAAAATGAGACGAAAGACAATTGCTTTTTATTTGAATCCGTGATAGATATATGTATACAGTTTCAGAAAAGGTGTCCTCCAGGGGATTGAAATTTGATTTTTGGTCAAATTTTGGGAAAATATGTGACATCTTTACCCCTTTTGTCGGTATAATTAGTAAAAAAAAAAAGGCAGATTGTTGCCACGGATACACCAAAAAGAAATATCTTGAATCGTTCAACTACTGGCATCAGATCTATAGAAAAAATACTGATTATATACATATGCACATATGACACAAACAGTAAGCTTAATTTGTGAGAACGCAAGGCAAAGGGGATGGTAATATTTATGTATATTGCTATCTTAAATCAGTTCTACTCCAGTGACTAGCTCATTTTGAAGAAAAGAGCAATAAAACTTAAAAAATTTTCCTCGTAGTTTATAACAATTTATACTCCCACACAGTGGTCGCCTTGTCGTCACTGCATCATCGTGATTTTTCGGCACCCTTTGCTGTCCACCCGTTTTTCTTCGTTTTCTACGCTCTCTTCAAGCTCCGCCACAGCTATTAACCTGTCTATCTGAGCTCTAACCATCTTGATAAACAATCCAACTGATTTATTTACATGTAGATATTTTACATGTATAATTTTACACAGACCTTCTGTGAACTACTGAATCTAACCAAATAAACGGAGAACGTGACCATTTGACACAGATAATGACACAGCTTACATATAACGTTATAAAGAGTCATTACTCAAGAACGGTAAAAGTGACACCACGAAAATTCGCACTTGATCTGTGTTTGAGAGCGGAAACTAATTGATGGGACGTACGAATACATATTTAAGGACGGACAAGGGTAACACTTTTATGCCTCCTTCCGCTGCAGTGGGTGATATAAAATAATCAGATGTTTTTATACTGAAATTGTACAAACCCGACCAATAGCCGATCTGGTCTGGCCGAGATCTTGTTGAGATCGAGTTTAGTTGATTTGGTCTAGCTAGTGGTGTAAAGATCGTGTAGAGATAGTGAATTCGTCGGAATCATCGAATATGTATTCAATAAGTAGTCTGGTTTGAGTCGTGATAGAGTCGTTAAGGAGTCGTGAATGATCGGGTTAAGGTTGAGTACAGTCGGATATAGCAGTCGGGTAGAAGTCGGGTAGGAGTCGTAAAAAGGCCCGATCAAGAATTTGGTCACGCTTGGTCGTTGAAATTTGGACTATCGGAATCATCGAGTTGATCTGATCGGCAGTGTGAACCTAGCTTAAAATAAAATGTGTTTACGTTATAATATTTTATCGTGTTTCCTGTGTGTATGTACCCAAAGTTGTTGGTTTGTTTGTAAGTTTCAGGTGTGTGATTACCTTAGTATATATACATAGTGTTATCTGCTAGTATGGTAGAGTCTAGTAGGTTAGTGTAGTGGAATACCTGTGTGTATTCAATTAAGGTAGTGTGTTTCCGGTCATTTTTCAAACTGCAAAATTTCTTCGTTTTTTACGTTGAACTTCTCTTCAAGCTCCGCCACAGCTATTAACCTTGTCCATCTGAGCTCTAACCATCTTGCTAAACAATCCAACTGATTTATTTCCATGTAGATATTTTACATGTATAATTTTACTCAGACCTTCTGTGAACTACTGAATCGAACCAAATAAGCGGAGAACGTGTCCATTTGACACAGATAATGACCCAGCTTACATATAACGTTATAAAGAGTCATAACTCAAGAACGGTAAAAGTGACACCACGAAAATTCGCACTTGATCTGTGTTTGAGAGCGGAAACTAATTGATGGGACGTACGAATACATATTTAAGGACGGACAAGGGTAACACTTTGATGCCTCCTTCCGCTGCAGCGGGTTATATAAAAAAATCAGATGTTTTTATACTGAAATTGTACAAACCCGACCAATAGCCGACTATCCCTACGACCCCTATACGACCAAGTCGATCTGGTCTGGCCGAGATCTTGTTGAGATCGAGTATAGTTGATTTGGTCTAGCTAGTGGTGTAGAGATCGTGTAGAGATCGTGTAGAGATCGTGAATTCGTCGGAATCATCGAATATGTATTCAATAAGTAGTCTAGTTTGAGTCGTGATAGAGTCGTTAAGGAGTCGTGAATGATCGGGTTAAGGTTGAGTACAGTCGAATATAGAAATCGGGTAGGAGTCGTAAAAAGTCCCGATCAAGAATTTGGTCACGCTTGGTCGTGGAAATTTGGACTATCGGAATCATCGAGTTGATCAGATCGGGAGTGTGAACCTAGCTTAACATAAAATGTGTTTACGTTATAATATTTTATCGTGTTTCCTGTGTGTATGTACCCAAAGTTGTTGGTTTGTTTGTAAGATTAATGTGTGTGATTACCTTAGTATATATACATAGTGTAATCTGCTACACTACCAACAATTTGACTAGCGTTTACATGTACATTAAATGCCGCTATAAAAACAGTACTTTTAGGAAACATTACTAATCAGTACATTAAATGCCGCTATATAAACAGTAAGTTTAGTAAACATTACTAAACAGTACATTAAATGCCGCTATATAAACAGTACTTTTAGGAAACATCACTATTCAGTACATTAACTTTTATATCATTTTCAGTAATGTTGGGAAAAAGTTGATTACAGTACTGAAAATTACAGTCATTTTTCAGTACTGAAAATTTCAGCCATTTTTCAGTACTGAAAATTTCAGCCATTTTTCAGTACTGAAAATTTCAGTCATTTTTCAGTACGGAAAATTTCAGTCATTTTTCAGTACTGAAAATTTCAGTCATTTTCAGTACTGAAAATTTCAGTCATTTTCAGTACTGAAAATTTCAGTCATTTTCAGTACTGAAAATTTCAGTCATTTTTCAGTACTGAAAATTTCAGTCATTTTTCAGTACTGAAAATTTAATTATTTTACAGTACTGAAAATTCAATCATTTTTAAGTACAGAAAGTTGTAGTCAAATTCAAGACCTAATAAAAAACTCGGTTATGCTATCACAAGGGGCCCTATCACAAATATCATAAGCCCCAAGGGTGAGTTGGGAATAGAAATATGCTCACTTGGTCCTGTTCCGATCGGCAGTAAAAAGCTTGTTAAAGTGGGGCGTCCGTCTGGCTGTGAAAGATGTATCAAATTTGCAGCTACGTCCTGTCAGAATGCATATATCGAGGTTTAATCCAATGCCTCGAGTAAATAGAGTGACAAGATCTCTGTTAAGAACCCTTGCAACAACTCTTCTTGTTGCATGGCAAAATTTTTGTCCCTTACTTATATACCTTTATTTTCCAGTGGAAGTCGAAATTCCCCCTGATCATCATCGGGATGGGCCTCTATTATTAAAAGACCTACTAGTACCTGTTGTATTTATTGTTAACTTGTTCTCGTCCAGAACCATCGTGAAATATTTGCCACTGGACATAAAGCAATCAACAATCAATAAAAATTAATCATCAACAAATATCATAAGTTGGTTTGGGATAAAAACAAGAATTTAATTTTAAAACTCCATGGCTATATTTAATCTTTCATTTCAACACATTAATACATTAAAGAGGATTCTTTTGATGAACTTTATGACCACATTCGTTATGTGCCTGTTTCAAGCCACGACTTCTCATTTTTGATTGTTGTTATTTGTTGTATGTCATAACTGGTGTTATTCAATGTTTTTGGCGTAAACCAGTGCGGGTTTTTTTTCCTGACGATTAGTTTCGCTAGTTATCAAGATGACTTTTACAGCTTTCCATGCGCAATGATGTTTTCATTGATGATTTATGTGAAAGGCGGAAAAGGAGCTGTCATAAAAACAGTCAAATTCAATCACATTAGCAACAAATACAAAACTATCAGACAGGGGTCACCAATACAGTTTTTCAATATTAAGCAGTCAGCACCATACAAGAAGTTCTGAATAGGTCCGAGAGAAAAAAAATAGATGTCATCTAGATGTAAAGCACAATGTCAGAATATCGTTCATCAAACTAAATGTATAACTACACAAAGACATATCTATAACATGACTTCGTCCGACTTGGGACAGAGGTGCATATAAATATGGTGGGTTAAACCGATTTTGTCGACGTCTGACGTTGAACATTATGGTTATTTATATAGTATCCTTGTTCTGTTGTTGTTCGTTTGGAGGCATACCACATCTCCTTGTTTTATTAATAGAACTAAATATGTAGACTATATATATGCAGTCGTCTATATTAAAACTGTTGCTCTTTCATACTTTCTTGTAGCACTTGAAATGCAATGACGTCTTTAAATATAGTTCACGTTTCTCTTATAGATAGAAAAGATTCTGTTGATACCATGACAGTTTGTTATCAGTAATAATTTAAAAGTAATTCAAAAGAACAAGCACACGTTTCAAGATATTTTTATAACATTAACCTTGGATCAAGTCAGGAACCTGTAGACTAGTCTAGTGGTTGTGGTTGGTTCATTTCGGTAATATTTGTTGTTTGTAAATTGTTTTGTTATACATGTACATTAGGCAGTTAATATTCTGATATGAATTGTTTCATATTCATATTTCACATGTTTAAACCTTTTATAGCGACTTTTACTCACTCTATGAAGGTCGTACAGTCGACTACAATTGCGTATATCTACCTAAAACTTTGGTGAATTATTATAGTTGTATCATTGAAAATTATAACAACATTCCTTATTTTTACCAACACTGATATTTTCTATTCAACGGCAAGAAAATAGAACTTTGCTTCGTATTGTTCTTTGTGTGGTTTTAATATAGCATAAGAATTTTGACAGCAGTAGATTTTGAATGAAAAGCTGGACTAATTTTTAGGGTAGTAAGGCAGAATCCAATTAAAATACATAATTCTAAATATGAAAAGAAATGTTAGTTAAATCTCCACAAAACAGTAACACTTCTACAAAAGATATTTCAGTCTATTACTAATTGGAGTCTTATTAGATTTTCTTCATCTTCTACGTTACAAGTAAAGGAGTGTTCAAGTGCAAAAAAATGATTTTTTTTGTCCTTGACCTAAAGCACTTTCAAAATCACGGTTAGTGTAAAAGATCTAAACTACAGACACATTTTCTACCTATGAACCCAAAGTGAATCGATCTATCACATGATTTTTTTTAATTGGAAATGAACACGAATCGAGTCTTCACAAGAATTTAACAGTAACTGAACATATTGTAGATAATATTATAGAAAGTAAATATGACTTTTTTTGGTCGTGAGCATGTTTTATACAACCTATCTTTATTTCTTTCTTGTTGATCAAATTTCTTGGTCCTCAACAATTAAAGTCAGTCCTGTAAGCTCTAACCAATAATGTCTCAGACAAATACAACTTATAAGATGCAACGAGAATGCTCAAGCTGAAACGTTTCGCTTGCTTTTATATTCACGAATTATTTTATGCTGATAGACCAAGGTTAGAGTTTTAGTACAGGTGTCACATACATCACACATTGTCAAAGATCCATGAAAATGAAGTCAATGTGAGATAAACCAATTTAAGTCAGAAAGACATGTATAGCTGACAATCATTATACACGCGTAATATAGTTTTTCTATTGCTTATCTCATACAAGAAACAGCCAAAACAATGAAAATTACATATTGACCAATGAACCATGAAAAAATAAAGTCAAGGTGACTCGTCAGATGACCCCTGCTAGACAAGACATTTAAATCATAAAATCATTTCATACACTATATCTAGTTTTATATACTAGTATTGCTAAAAGAAATAGACAAAAAATCTAAATTTAACATTGACTAATGACCTGTGCAAATTAGACAAATAATAGTTCACAAGACACATAGAAAACTAATGACTAAGCAACACGAATCCCACCATGGGTTTGATCTCGGGTGCTCCTGAAGGGTATGCTGATCCTGTTCCACATATAAATGTAGCACCCATCCTGTTGCTCATGTTATTACAAATCCGTTAAATAGTCCAATTCGGTAGTTCATTAATAGGTAAGTGGGAAAATAACATAATAAAAATAGAAATTTGTTTTCAAGCAGTTGCTTGACAATGAAAATGAGGTCAAGGCCAACAGACATAATACAGACTTTCGTTATACATGTATAAGCCACAAGGTATGAAGCCTCCAGTTAAAGTCAATTACCATATAAAATATCAAGCTCAATACAAATAGCTAACGCCGTAGGATTGTTATCTGTATCTTTCGCATGTCACAGGCATGACAATAAAGCAAGAAGACAAGCAAAGTCATGTACATCGATGACTCGCATCCTGGATTTTAGTTGTATTTGTTGATCAACTTTGAAACAAATTACTCAGGGAAAAGGGTCTTACTTGCAAAAGACAGAACGAAAGATTTTTTTCTAATCCATTTATCAACTTAATATTCTAAAAATAATTTATTCAAACGCCTGTACCAAGGTAGGGACCTTCTCATTGCTTGTCTCATGTCCAAAAAAACATAAAAAAAATCTTTGTTGATTTAGTTTTCATTCACAATGCAGAGCATGCTACATGTATCAAGTGTCGATGGTATGTTTCCCTTTTGATTTTTGTTTGGTGTTTTTTATCGATTGATTGCTGTCGGATACGAATGCGTTTTTTTGGGGGGGAGGGGGACAGGGACCCATTTTCTATATGGAGCTACATGAATGGTGAAAGCATAAAATTTCTACATGTCACACAACATGGAAAGGCCTATTTCAATGTTTTGTACTTAAATGTTTCATTTAAAACTAAATTTTCTCTTTTGGGACTTTATCTGTAATGTTCATACAATAATTTTAATTTAAATTGTATATTATTATGAACGAGCTTCTGGTTTTGAAAATATACACTCATGGCAAGTTATCATAGGTTCTTTCGGTCTCTTTAAAAATACACCACCACTGTATGTCTCTTACAGTTTTGTTTAAATGTTCTTCCCTGCACATAATTACTTATTTGTATGTTATATTCTTGTAGGATGTTGATTCAATGATAAAATCCTGTTTAATAAACCGTATTAGACTCTTGGAATTCTTCATTCTGTTGCTGAAATCTAAAAATAAAATTCAGGGTACAATTTTCTTAAATAATCATCAAATACTACGGTAACCTTACCAATCAGGGTTATTATTAAGGAATTTTAAGATGAGTCCATATATTTAGCATTTCTGACACGTGCAATGGTGAGATTAAGGATTTTTTGTGATTTATAATTTATCATTGCAGTCTCCATGATAAACTAGAACAAGATAAACAAGAGTGCACACGCTGAAATATCTCGCCTTCTTTACTTATCATTGATATTGTGTTGATAGTCCTAAGTATAAAGCTTTATTAAAGACTGTCACATAAACTTAACATTAACCAAGATAACTAAAAAAAGACCAATGAACCATGAAAATGAGGTCAAGGTCAGATGAACCATGCCAGGCAGACATGTACAGCTATGCTTCCATACAACAAATATAGTTGACCTATAACTTATAGTTTAAGAAAAACAGACCAAAACACAAAAACTTAACACTGAGCAATGAACCATGAAAATGAGTTCAAGGTCAAATTAAACCTGCACGACTGACATATAGATCATAAAATATTTCCATACACTAAATATAGTTGACCTATGGCATATAGTATTAGATAAAAAGGCCAAAACTCAAAAACTTAACTTTGACCACTGAACCATGAAAATGAGGTCAAGGTCAGATGACATCTGCTCGCTAGACATGTACACCTTACAATCATTCCATACAACAAATATAGAAGATCTATTGCATAAATTATGAGAAAAACAGACCAAAACACAAAAATCTAACTATAACCACTGAACCATGAAAATGAGGTCAAGGTCAGATGACATCGGCCAGTTGGACATGTACACCTTGCAGTCCTTCCATACACCGAATATACTAGCCCTATTGATTATAGTATCTGAGATATGGACTTGACCACCAAAACTTAACCTTGTTCACTGATCCATGAAATGAGGTCGAGGTCAGGTGAAAACTGTCTGACGGGCATGAAGAACTTGCAAGGTATGCACATACCAAATATAGTTATCCAATTAGTTATACAGTAATAAGAGAGAATTTAACATTACAAAAAATATTAACTTTTTTTTCAAGTGGTCACTGAACCATGAAAATGAGGTCAAGGACATTGGACATGTTACTGACCAAAAGTTCGTAACATGAGGCATCTATATACAATTTGTGAAGCATCCAGGTCTTCTACCTTCTAAAATATAAAGCTTTTAAGAAGTTAGCTAACGCCGCCGCCGTAGCCGCCGCCGCCGGATCACTATCCCTATGTCGAGCTTTCTGCAACAAAGGTTGCAGTCTCGACAAAAATTTAATAATAACATTAACGGTACCAATTTTTCTGCACCAGATGCGCATTTCGACAACACTTGTCTCTTCAGTGATGCTCGTGGCCAAAATATTTAAAATCCAAAGCGTATATAAAAGATGAAGAGCTATAATAAGTTAACCCTTAAAATTAGATTTATGAATATTTTTTAGTCATTGCTATAACATTGTTTTTATTATCCATAGTTCATGGATGGAGTATGATGCATGCACATACATAATTTTTTAAATTCTGTATTTTACTGATAAATATACTCACTTTTATAGTCAACATCACACTTTTACACTAACAGCAGCAACTGCAGGTGAGACACAGAGTTCTGTGGATTCATTTAGAAAATGTTCAATCTATGTATCCCTATGAAGATTTCTTGTTCCCTAGTTTGGTAAAATAATTAAGCTCATTAGTATGCAGAGGAAACCAGTTTTTACAATTCTAGATAAGTTAACGGACAATGATAACGGATGAAAATTTATGAATATAGCAAAGTGGGCTAAAACAAATATGAAATAATATAAAATAAAATTTTGAATTAAAACCGAAAAGTATACAGATCTTAAGATTGATGTTACAAAGAAGTATGTAAAGTTTAAGCAATAATCATAAATTGATTTTGAGATACGGCGTGACATGCATGTAAAAATACCCTCCCCCTTTTTTACAAAATACTAAATAACTGAAAAATGAAATTTTAAATCATCACCAAAAAGTATACAGATCTTGAGATCAATATAACAAAGAAGTGTGTAAAGTTTTAAGCAACAATCATAAATTGATTTTGAGATACGGCGTGACATGTAAAAATACCCTCCCCCATTTTTACAAAATACTTAATAACTGAAAAACGATATTTTAAATCATCACCAAAAAGTATACAGATCTTAAGATTAATATAACAAAAAAAGTGTGTAAAGTTTTAAGCAATAATCATAAATCGTTTTTGAGATACGTCGCGACATGTAAAAATCCCCTCCCCTTTTTTACAAAATACTAAATAACTCAAAAATGAATTTTTGAATCATCACCAAAAAGTATACAGATCTTAAAATTAATATAACTAAGAAGTGTGTAAAGTTTTAAGCAATAATCAAAAATTGTTTTTGATATACAGTGCGACATGTGAAAAAAACACCCCCCTGTTTTAGTTACAAAGTGCCGCAACTCAAAAAGTTTTAATCTTACTAGAACACACCCGCGAAATCGCGGGCATTCAGAGCGTAGTTTAAAGTATCAGTATGTAAAGTGTTGTTGGAAGAATTTTGTTAAATACAAAATGACTGGAGAATTTCAGCAAAAGTATCATAAGTCATAGGTTATTGGGGACAGGAAAATGTTTTTTTTACCCTCCACCTTTATTTCCAAAGTTCCCAATTTTTGGTTTTCTATCAATTTCAATATGAACATACATTTAGTATGTTATGAACATTTATTTAAGTAAGGAGCCTGTAATTCAGTGGTTGTCGTTTGTTTATGTGTTACATATTTGTTTTTCGTTCATTTTTTGTACATAAATAAGGCCGCTAGTTTTCCCGTTTGCATTGTTTTACATTGTCATTTCGGGGCCTTTTGAAGCTGAGTATGCGGTATGGGCTTTGCTCTTTGTTGAAGGCCGTACGGTAACCTATAATTGTTAATTTCTGTGTCATTTTGGTCTCCTGTGGAGAGTTGTCTCAACATGGCAATCATACCACATCTTCTTTATTTTTGTGAAAGATTTAATGACTGGAGAATTTCAGAAAAAGTACCAAAAGTTCACATGAATAATTTAAGCGCTTATCTGTATATTATGAACATTCATTACTATATAAATAAAGCGTATTTACTTTCAATTCTAAGTTTACTAATCGATCCATGGTGATCATTGATGTAGTATACAGACTCTCTCTATTTAATAAACTCTGTGACTGCCATGGATAGTAAACTTGGAAATGATAGCAGATAAAATTCTGAAAATACACTTTATTCGTAGTATATGTATGTTCAAAGTATACAGAAAAACGCAAACCGGAAGTCTAATCTGACTTAAAATTTCGTACAATGACGGGACAATACCCGGATGCCTTTTTTCTCGTTTTTCTCCTAAAATAACTCAATCTGAATAATCATATGAATGAATGACAAATGCGACTATGCACTGTACCTATAGGACACAGAGGCGTGTTGATTAATTTATTGTGGATTGAAGAGAAGCGACACCAAAAATGAGGTCTTCTCGTTTAATAGTATAGATTTTGACCGAAAAGTATACAGATCATTTGACTATCATAAGAAACAACTACAATAAGTTTCGTGAAATTTGGATAAGTCGTTCTCAAGTTACGGCGCGACATGTTTACGCCGGACAGACGGACAGACGGACGGACACCGGACATTTGTATAACATAATACGTCCCGTCAAAATTTTGACGGGCGTATAAAAAAGTAATCAAAGCGCTGTAAGCACTGTAGGCAGTTAACCAAAAACCAAGTCAAACATAATTACGAAAACTGTGGCAATGTTGCTTCAACATTTTTTAAAGATTTAAAAGAACAAACATTAAACATTCATATATAATTGTACATTTATGTTCATTTAATGAATTAATTATTAAGGCAAATAATTCATATTTTATTAAGGTTTTCAATAGCAACGCACATGACCATTCGTGGTCATGAGTCTTTCATGAGTCAGCAGTGGTACAAATTTGCAATGATTGCAGTTCTTCTAGTTGATCGTAATTGTTCGTATTAGTTGACTGTTAGTAGTTCAAGATGACTTTAGTACGAGCTTGTAAAAGTATGAATGGACTTGCTTCCCTGGAAAGCAAACTGAGTTTGTGTTGTACAGTACAAAAGTTATGAGACACAAATCAGACAAATGTTTACTACTACAGGGATCAATGGTGAGGTCTGACTGACCTGTCCATAGTAAATGTAAACGACTCCCACCTTCACTCCAAATCAACGATGTCTAAGTTTGGAATAAAATGACAGGTGTTAGGGTCTAGCAAAGTGATATGCATATGTGTCACATATGAGATTGACCTTGTATGTCATTCAATCTTTTCTGAAATGACAAACAGTAATGAATATGGTTTAGGCGTTGGTATCTCAATCTTTTGCAAGTTTTAAAAACACACACAAGAGGGTGTGGGGTGACCATAGGGACTACCCCTATTTTTCATTTGATTTTTTATATTGTCCCATATATGAATATAATTATATGGTTTATGGGTGGGGATCTCGGCCGTTATCAAGTTTTCCAACAGGAGGGGTGGGGGACCCCAGTGACTTCCCCTATATTTCATTCGATTTGTTAAATTGTCCAATACATGAATATATATGGTTGAGGGGTGGGGATAAAGGAAATAAAGATATGAATGAATGAATGTTTCTAAGTTATCAAACAGGAGTGGGTAGGGTGACCTTAAGAACCCTCCCTATATTTCATTTGATTAGTGCTCATACATGAATATATATGGTTTAATTTAAAGTTTGGGATCTCGACTCTTTCCAATTTCTCAATCAGGTGACTGCAGGGACTCCCCCTATATTTCATTTAATTTAGAGTTGGGGATCCCAACTGTTTCAAAGTTCTTCAACATGAGGGGTAGGGTGACAACAGGGACTTCCCCTATATTTCATTTGATTTGTTATATAGTCTTATACATGAGTATATATGGTAAAGGGGTGATGATCTCGAATGTTTCCAAGTTCTCAAACAGGAGGGGGTACAGTGACCATAGGGACCCCCTTATAATTCATTTGATTTGTAATATTGTCCCATACATAAATATATATATTGTTTAAGATTGTGGATCTCGACCATTATATATTCTCAAACAGAGTGGCCCCACGAACTCCACCTATATTTCATATGATTTGTTATATTGTCCCATACATGAATATATATATATGGTTTAGGGGTGGGGATCTTGTCCTTTACCAAGTTTTGGTCATTTTTGTCTCTTGTGGATAGTTGTCTCATTGGCAATCATACCACATCTTTTTTTTTATATAAGAAACTTCCAGCTATTTTAACTGACCTATCAAAATTGAAAAGGAAAAAATACCCCTTGAAATTGCAGTAATATGTTCAACTTGAAAAACATTTAACATGCATTACCAACATTTATCACTGATGAAAAAAAATTATACTGTTACCAGGAACATATACATTGTTAGATAAACTGTTCCCAGCTGTCACAATGTATTGGATTTTCACATTAAAATTGGTGTACAAAATATTTTCTGCTTTTTCTTTCTTTTTCATTTAAGTCTTTTGGTTTTTAATTCTAGTGTTTATATTTATTAACATGCATAGATGCATAGATGTATTTTGTAACCTGTCTGGATTTTTTTAGTAGCCAAATCCGGGATTACCCTCATCCGCTTCCGGAATCGGATCCGATATTGTAATCTCGTGGCAGCCATTTTGGTTTCAATGTTGTTTTTGACAGATAGTGAGATACGATTTTACTCGGATTTACACATTATTTATCGGCGATTTTATGTATAAAGCTAGCGGTAGAACAAATTGAACATGGCTGTCATGAATAGTAATGATGAATATAAGTTTGAGATCGTTTATTAGGAAACTTTGGTAAAAATGTTTGCAAAGTTATTTTTTTATATTATTTCAAGGTCCGTCGGGCATGTCGTGCGTAGCTAGTAACAAAGTAGAAAGTCCGACTGCAAAAGTGGAAGGTCACAGACCTTGGACCACCGCTAATTTAAAACCCTGCGTCCAAATTGAAAAGATACGAAAATTTCGTCTTCTTTTAAATTCAAAATTGCCGCCAACAGTTGAACTTATATACGTAGTTGACTACGTATTTCAACTACGTATTGTCGACAAACAATATTCCTACGACTTTTGCAATTTGGGAAATCTTAACTACTTGTCTTTAGAGATTTTCGGCGATTAGATATTTCATACATTTGTTCTTTGACATCTTAGCCAAAAGCTCAGAGGATAATAAACTACATAAGGATTCCTAATCTGTAATCTGTAATCTGTAAACGAGTTTCTGCCAATCAAGGCACACCTCAAAATGTGCTCTACTTCCTATGTGCAACTTCAAAACTTTTGGGAAAATCGACGATCATTTAAGGTTTTTCTGGTCATATTTTTTGTAATTCAGAATGAAAAGTATAAAAAAACTGTCCAATAAGTTACAAATAATATAATATTGTTAATTATAACAATGGCACGTATTTCAGCATTTATTGGGTAGCACACAAATCCAGAGTGCTCGCATAAGGCAGCTTAACTGCCTAAAAATGAAGCTTTGCTGTAGTAAAATATAAACTTGCGTAGCAACAGATCAAAATGATTAGATCTATTCGTCAACTCCCCCCCCCCCAAAAAAAAACCCATCAAATTATTGTCCCCTTAAAACAAAACAACCATTACCATGGCAACCATAAAAGAACCATTGTAGTAAAGTTACAGATTGCATAACAATATACCCGGAGACAAATTATTTTAAGTGACACAGTTTTGATGGCAACATCCAGTGGCGGATTCAGTAATTTTCATGAGTGGGGCCCCGCTGACTGCCTAAGAGGGGCCTCGCTCCAGTCAAGCTTCGGTGATTCCCTTTAAAAGGAAGCAGGATTTTTTTTCCAAAAAGGGAGGCTGGACCCTCACCCCGAGTTATAATAATAATATAATAAAACTCATTAGAATTATTAATAAACCAAATTTCAATAAGGCGCTCTACATAAATATCAACTACATAAATGAATAATTTACTTATATACAAATGTAAACAATAGATCTAAATAAACAAACTATAATTACAACAACAACCAGGTGGTCCGCAGGGCACATCTGTATACGACCGCAGTGGTGCAACCCTGAACGATTGGAGAAAATTTGGTCACAATATTGAAGCTTCATACTGTCTGAATTTGGATTGTGATCGAATTTTTGTCATAATTAAGGTTTTTGTCACAAAATAAATGTGGCCAGAGATCTAACAAATCTACTATACAATACTGTGCAATTGAAGGCTTCTTCTTGAAACTTTTCAAAATTCGAATTTCGAAATTTTTTGAAAAAAAGGAATCCCTTAAAAAATTTAACCCCCCCCTAAAAAACCTTATTGAAACCCCCTTTTTAAGCAATAACCCTTCAACTCAATCCCATCATTTCCCTTGTAGTATGGAACCTTGTATTACGATTTCAGAGAGATTCATTCACCTAAACAATTTTTGTTTGGAAACTAGAAACATGCTTCTTTTTTGCCCTTTATTGGCCCCACTAATTCCTACATATTTTGGACAATTATTCCAAAACTTAATCCTAGCCTCCCCTTTGTTATGTGGAACATTGTGGTACAATTTTAGAGAAGTCAATACAATTACACACAATTTATTGTCTTGAAACTAGAAAAATGCTGGCTTTTGGTCCCTTTTTGGCCCTTTATTCCTAAACTTTTGACCCATAACCCCGTAAACGAATCCAAACCTTCTACTTGTGGGTTTAAACATTGTGGTACAATTTCAGAGCAAATGAAATACTTATACACAAGTTATTATCCTTACTAGAAAAATCCTTGTTTTGGGCTTCTTATTCCAAAACGGTTGGACAACCATCCCCAAAATCGATCCCAACCTTCCTTTTGTGGTATTGACCCTTTAGAAAAAAACAATCATTAAGATCTATTTTGTTAAACTAAAGAAACTGTCCGGAAACCAATTGGGCTTCGGACGACGCAAACGACAACGACATCATACCATTATACAATCCAAAAAAATGTTTGAGGTCGTATAAAAAACACCTATAGTATAATTTTTTTATTTCACTGGATAATGAATTCCACGCTTTTGTGCCACTAAAAGAACCAGATGCTCCGCAGGGCGCAGCTTTATACGAAAACAAAAACTCCCAAAATCAATCCCAACCTTCCTTTTGTCGTCATAAACCACTGGGGTAAAGCTGATGACCGTAACTGCATTCACGGTCATCCCAAGATGTCGGATGAAAAATTAGGTCAGTTTCTGTATTGTCTGTTAAAGTGTTTCTATATCATTTTCTTTACAAATCATACATTGAAACGATGTAAATTTATAAAAGAATCACTCGGAAATCACTAATTACTTCCGAGAAATGTGCATTAAACGGGAAATTCGATTTGAAAAAATCGTTAAGATGACCGTAAATCATAATCAAAATATTTTCAAGATGACCGTAACATAAAACAAGGATGACCGTGATTGGTAAAAAGATGACCGTAACTTGTAAAGGATGACCGTAATTTGTAAAGACTAACTGTAATTTATATAGGACGACCGTAACTTTTATAGGATGACCATCAACTCTAAGAAATATCCGTATTGTATTCAAAGCTTTTTTGTTGAGTTTGTAGATCTCAATAGGGCTCGGTTAGCGTATATAAATATGTTTCATAAATTTCTTTTTTAAACTATAATATAATTGGCCATATTTTAGGATTTATAACAATGATAGTAAATTGCATATTTCTCGTAAACAATGAAATATTATTGATATCGACGTTAAAATTTTAACACAAATTGACAGCGATACGACGAAAATTTGAAGAAACATGAATGTGTCCCTAGTACACGGATGCCTCGTCTACACTATCATTTTCTATGTTTAGGGAGCTACCATTTGATTTTTTTTGGGGGGGGGGGGGGGGGGGGGGGGGCTAGGATGAAATTTGAAAAAAATAGGCAGGACAGGAGTTTTGAGTAAAAAAAAAAGGCAGGATGAGACACTTTGCAAAAAAAAAAAGGCAGGATGACAATTTAGGTAAAAAAAAGTCAGAATAAACTAATAAAAAAAAAGGCAGGACCGAATAGAGTGAAAAATAAAAAGGCAGGACAGAGATTACAACTAAAAAAAATGCAGGACAACATTTTTCATCCTAGCCCCCCCCCCCCCCCCTTCCCCCCCATAAAAATCAAATGGTAGCTCCCTTAGTGGACTATGAAAATGGGATAAAACTGTAATTTGGCATTAGAATTAAAAAGATCATACCATAGGGAAAATGTGTACTAAGTTTCGATTTTATTTAACTTGAAGCTGGACAAACGGACAAACAAACAGACGAACAGACGAACGTACGCACAGACCAGAAAAACATAATGCCAATAAATGGAGCATTAAAAACATTAATAATACATACGAATATTTGGTAATCGAGACCATGTGTATGGTTCCAGAGGAAGCAGATTAAAATCTTAATTTGTCTTGATATATGCAGGCGGAAACACTTATGAAATAGAACAAAAGAATCGAAGCTCTGTGTTTATCGAGAAAGCGATAAATGTTAACTGTAATGTTTGATATAGTAACAAAATTTTAAAAAGTTAATAGAAACAAATAAAACGACAATTTTCTTATTTTAAAAACACCATTTGCATAAGTTTTCAATGTATCTATTACATAGTAATGCAAAACAATAAGATATCAAGTCGACGACATGGTTCTTATCGGGGCCTTTTATAGCTGACTATGCGGTATAGGCTTTGCTCATTGTTGAAGGCCTTACGGTTACCTATAGTTGTTAATGTTTGTGTCATTTTAGTCTTTTCTGGATAGTTGTCTCATTGGCAATAATACCACATCTTCTTTTTTATATATAGTATCTATAAGTTGGATGTAGAAAATGCATAACCTCCGATTTTTTTTTATCACGGACGGAGAACATATCAATCTTTTAGTTCAGAAATTTTCGTGTCTGCCCTTCCATTATGTGAATCAAGAAAAAAATCCCCAAAACAGGTAACGATTGTATCGAAAAGAGAAAAATCGAGTGCACCTTTTTATGTTAGGGCATGTTTGGGGTGTATATTTTGTCTTTAAAACGTACAAAGCAAGAGTAATTTATATAGCATCTCGCTTCAGATTCTATCATTATTATATATCAAAGCTACAGGTTGATTTTATAACGTAAAAAAATGACAGTACGAAAAGATGAAATATATGGGTCAAGTGAAATACCTATCTAATGAATCACAAAAACAGAGTAGGTGTGTTCGAATAGCTATTTTTTCTAAAAGTACTTGACGACAGTCTTTTAATTTGGATGATGAAAATGGATATCTTCGAAAAAATATGATTTTCTTGTGTGTGATAACTAGGGTTTATAAATCTTCAACCACTGAAAATGTTTAGTCTGCCCTTCCACTAAATATTTAATTAGAATTTTTTTAAATGCTTAATTATTTTCAAAAATTCCATCTGACATCCGAACAGACAATATTTTTGAATATTTAAAAGTTGAATCAATGCAGACAAGATCATTAACTAATGCTCATTAGCTAGTAGATACATTTGTCTTTTAAAATATAACTGACATATAACTATCGATCGTAATGGTGCTATGTGGATACATTTATCACTTTTCAAGAGCAAAATTGGCAAAGCGTCATCCCTACAATGGCTTCCATTTCTACGATTGTAAGCATGAACTGGCGTAATGGGGAGATAATTTTGAAGAAGTAGAATCCTGACTGTATGAATAACATTTCTGTATATTTACAAATTGACAACGTTCCGCCTTGTGATACGCTTTTCGTACAATACTATTTTAAGGATCTACTTTGCTGGAGCTCACCTTAACTAGTTTATTTGAATGATATTTTCAAAATATTTCTGTTATTTTATTTGCACGACAAAATGAAAGACGATATAATATCAATGGGTGTACATGCAATTTTTTGGCATTTTTAAAAATGTGTATTTATTATATGTCATTAAAAGGAATCCCAGAAACACACAAAAAATCTTTTGTCGAGCAGTTGAAGGCTGTGCACCGCATTTTTTTCATTATGCTTGTAAGGTGTCATTTTATCGCGCTTTTGTAGCATGTTTTCCCTTCCTGTTTATTTGCATGTCTTTTGGCAAATTCATTTTAAAAATTAAACCCTCTACTGTAAACAAGATACATATGGTAATCTTTGCATTTGAAGCACTTCTTATTTTCTTCTACCTATAGGATAAAACTCTCATATTAATATGTGTATACCAACACGATTAATCATTTGATACAAAAAGATAGTTATATAAATACAGATATTTCTTAGAATTGAGGGTCATCCTTTAAAAGTTACGGTCATCATTTACAAATTACGGTCATCTTAAAAGCAGTTACGATCAGCCTTGTTATGAATCGCTGATTCTGTTAAGGTCATCTCGATTGTGATTTACGGTCATCTTGGCGATTTTTTCAAATCGAATTTCCCGTTTCATGCACATTTCTCAGAAGTAATTAGTGATTTCCGAGTGATTCTTTTATAAATTTACATCGTTTCAATGTATGATTTGTAAAGAAAATGATATAGAAACACTTTAACAGACAATACAGAAACTGACCTAATTTTTCATCCGACATCTTGGGATGACCGTGAATGCAGTTACGGTCATCAGCTTTACCCCAGTGATAAACCTTGTGTGAAAATTTCATAGATTTCTATTTTCTTATACTAAAGATATTGTGCAAAAACTAAGAAAAATGTTTGTTTTGGACCGTTTTTGGCCCCTAATTCCTAAACCGTTGGGACCAAAACTCTCAAAATTAATCCCAACCTTCTTTTTGTGGTCATAAACCTTATGTTAAAAGACGTAGGTCCGGTAAGGGCCGATTTTGGCCTCAATTTTCAAGTTCATCTGACGAAATATTTTAGACACTTTTTAAACACTTAAGTGTCTATTTCAATTGATTCAATTAGTTTTTGTGAAAGATTTCAACTGATTAAGTCATTAAAAACGCTCTGATTCAAGCTTAAACATGAAAAATCTATCAAATTCGCCAAAAATCGTCACTTTTCAGATGGTTTTGGTCAAAAATGAAAGTGGCCGCATCCGTGTTCATCCTCAACCTTTATATATAGTATGTATTATCATCAAATACAACTTACATTTCAATATTATGGATGAACACGAATGCGGCCACTTTCATTTTAGACCATCTTCGCTAGCCAAGGGTTACGAACCACTCCCGCTCTCTCGTAACCCTTGGCTAGCGAAGATGATTTTAGACAGAAACCGTCTAAAATTTGTCTAAAATGCTGAAATTGTGAAGATTTCAGTAATTTAGCGTGACTTTATGATGCTAGTACCCGATATATGTGCATTGTATTGTCAAACACAGCCCATATTTATGTACCAGAATCATTCTACTTTCCAAAAAATGGCTTAACGATTACATTATCACAATTTTGTAAAACTGCTATATTTTGGGGCAAAAAAGGAGTCTTACCGTACCTACTCCTTTAATAGAATTCTGTTTACTGAAAGTTCTTGTGCGAAAACCAAGTAAAATGCTATTTTGGGCCCTTTTTGTCCCTAATTCCTAAACTGTTGGGACCTGGCCTCACGGTCATAAAACTTTCGAGCATGATTTTTGTACTTGGACTCGAAAATCAACCAATCAAATTGCTGGATTTCATGTTTCGAGCATGATTTTTGTGCTCCGAGCACTGAGCAAA
Organism: Mytilus edulis; assembly: GCF_963676685.1. Classification (NCBI taxonomy): domain Eukaryota; kingdom Metazoa; phylum Mollusca; class Bivalvia; order Mytilida; family Mytilidae; genus Mytilus; species Mytilus edulis. The sequence goes on from NC_092357.1 coordinate 11,335,855, forward strand.
GTTTTATGCCTTTAAGGCCAGAACTCCCAAAATCAATCCCAACCTTGCTTTTATGGTCATAAACCTTTTGTTTAAATTTCACATGTTTCTATTTACTTATACTTAAGTTAAAGTGCGAAAACACCAAATGTTTTCGGACGACGACAACGACGACGACGACGGCAACGTCATACCAATATACGACCGAGACCACAATTGTCTGTTCTTCTTCGCTTCGTTGTTCACGAATATAGTCCCTAGTGTTTACTCGTTTAAACTAATGTCAATTTGACATGTTACTTGTAACTTTTCTTTTCATTTAAAGTACCTAATACAATACCAAAGAGCTTCCAAAACTTAAAATTACTAGAATTTATTACAGCTTTGTGTTTATTAACTTAATTCTCTGGTTGATTAGCTCTTTTGTGGCCGGTAACAGAGTAGAGAGTAAAATCACAAAAATACTGAACTTAAGGTCGTGATAACGTCGCTGTGAGATCGTAGCGCAATCTCTCCGAATAGAAACACGCTTTCGTTACGCTCTCGCAACGATTGTACAGCGACCTTTGCGATCTTATACGATCTTAATGCGCTTCCACTACGCTTCTACCACGACCTAATTTCGCCACGACCGCACCACGATTGTTTTGAACATGTTTAAAGATGGCCACGCTCTTCACGATCTTGAAGATCTCACCACAACCGTGGTACGACCTTACTGCGACCTACACGATCATCAAAATTTGCATTTTTTCCACAGATCGTAGTGCGATCGTGGCTTAGTGGGACTGGGGTATAAGAGAAAACTCAATTCGGAACATCCATAATCACGTGGCTAAATCAAATAATAAAACGCATCAATAAAAGGATAGACAAGAATTATCAATTTCCTATTTTGGTGTCTGTATGATCTATAAAATATATAACTTTCTCACTGAATGTATATGTTCCGGACCATATGAGTATTTGGACCATACGCGTATGGTCATGACCATATGGGTATATACTCATATGGTCCGACCATACGCGTATGGTCGGGGTAATTAACACTCTGTTACAGTTTACTTGTAATACTTCTAAACTCTTCATATGGTATGACCGTTCATTCAAAAGACGCTATCATATAGGTAATTTTATCGTTATATTATAATCACTGGGGTAAAGTTGATGACCGTAACTGCATTCACGGTCATCCCAAGATGTCGGATGAAAAATTAGGTCATTTTCTGTATTGTCTGTTTAAGTGTTTCTATATCATTTTCTTTACAAATCATACATTGAAACGATGTAAATTTATAAAAGAATCACTCGAAAATCACTAATTACTTCCGAGAAATGTGCATGAAACGGGAAATTCGATTTGAAAAAATCGTTAAGATGACCGTAAATCATAATCAAAATATTTTCAAGATGACCGTAACATAAAACAAGGATGACCGTGATTGGTAAAAAGATGACCGTAACTTGTAAAGGATGACCGTAATTTGTAAAGACTGACTGTAATTTATATAGGACGACCGTAACTTTTATAGGATGACCATCAATTCTAAGAAATATCCGTATTGTATTCAAAGCTTTTTTGTTGAGTTTGTCGATCTCAATAGGGGCACGGTTAGCGGATATAAATATGTTTCATAAATTTCTTTTTTTAAACTATAATATAATTGGCCATATTTAGGATTTATAACAATGAAAGTAAATTGCATATTTCTCGTAAACAATGAAATATTTATTGATATCGACGTTAAAATTTTAACACAAATTGACAGCGATACGACAAAAATTTAAAGAAACATGAATGTGTCCCTAGTACACGAATGCCTCATTACACTATTATTTTCTATGTTTAGTGGACTATGAAAATGGGATAAAACTGTAATTTGTCATTAGAATTAAAAAGATCATACTGTAGGGAAAATGTGTACTAAGTTTCAATTTTATTTAACTTGAAGCTGGACAAACAAACAGACGAACGGAAGAACGTACGCACAGACCAGAAAAACATAATGCCAATAAATGGAGCATTAAAAACATTAATAATACATACGAATATTTGGTAATCGAGCCCATGTGTATGGTTCCAGAGGAAGCAGATTAAAATCTTAATTTGGATTGGTATATGCAGGCGGAAACACTTTTGAAATAGAACAAAAGAATCGAAGCTCTCTCTGTGTGTATCGAGAAAGCGATAAATGTTAACTGTAATGTTTGATATAGTAACAAAATTCTAAAAAGTTAATAGAAACAAATAAAACGACAATTTTCTTATTTTAAAAACACCATTTGCATAAGTTTTCAATGTATCTATTACATAGTAATGCAAAACAATAAGATATCAAGTCGACGACATGGTTCTTATCGGGGCCTTTTATAGCTGACTATGCGGTATGGGCTTTGCTCATTGTTGAAGGCCTTACGGTTACCTATAATTGTTAATGTTTGTGTCATTTTGGTCTTTTCTGGATAGTTGTCTCATTGGCAATAATACCACATCTTCTTTTTTATATATAGTATCTATAAGTTGGATGTAGAAAATGCATAACCTTCGATTTTTTTTTATCACGGACGGAGAACATATCAATCTTATAGTGCAGAAATTTTCGTGTCTGCCCTTCCATTATGTGAATCAAGAAAAAATTCCCCAAAACAGGTAACGATTGTATCGAAAAGAGAAAAATCGAGTGCACCTTTTTATGTTAGGGCATGTTTGGGTGTATATTTTGTCTTCAAAACGTACAAAGCAAGAGTATTTTATATAGCATCTCGCTTCAGATTCTATCACTATTATATATCAAAGCTACAGGTTGACTTTATAACGTAAAAAAATGACAGTACGAAAAGATGAAATATATGGGTCAAGTGAGATACCTATCTAATGAATCACAAAAACAGAGTAGGTGTGTTCGAATAGCTATTTTTTTCTAAAAGTACTTGACGACAGTCTTTTAATTTGGATGATGAAAATGGATATCTTCGAAAAAATATGATTTTCTTGTGTGTGATAACTAGGGTTTATAATCTTCAACCAGTAAAATTGTTTAGTCTGCCCTTCCACGAAATATTTAATTAGAATTTTTTTAAATGCTCAAGAATTTTCAAAAATTCCATCTGACATCCATGTGAATGTGAATGATCTTTATTCTCATAAACCAAATACATAGTTACAGAGAAGATATTACAATAATATATATAACATATTGTCCGAACAGACAATATTTTTAAGTTGAATCAATGCAGACAAGATCATTAACTAAAATAAATGCTCATTCGCTAGTAGATACCAAATGTAAAATATAACTGACATATAACGATCGATCGTAATGGTGCTATGTGGATAAATTTATCAGTTTTCAAGAGCAAAATTGGCAGAGCGTCATCCCTACAATGGCTTCCATTTCTACGATTGTGAGCATGAACTGGCGTAATGGGGAGATAATTTTGAAGAAGTAGAATCCTGACTGTATGAATAACATTTCTGTATACATTGTATATACAAATTGACAAAGTTCCGCCTTGTGATACGCTTTTCGTACAATACTATTTTAAGGATCTACTTTGCTGGAGCTCACCTTCACTAGTTTATTCGAATGATATTTTCAAAATATTTCTGTTATTTTATTTGCACGACAAAATGAAAGACGATATAATATCAATGGGTGTACATGCATTTTTTTTGGCATTTTTAAAAATGTGTATTTATTATATGTCATTAAAAGGAATCCCAGAAACAAAAAAAAATCTTATGTCGAGCAGTTGAACTGTGCAACGCATTTTTTATACGCCCGTCAAAATTTTGACGGGACGTATTATGGTATACAAATGTCCGGTGTCCGTCCGTCTGTCCGTCTGTCCGTCTGTCCGTCCGTCTGTCCGTCTGTCCGGCGTAAACATGTCGCACCGTAACTTGAGAACGACTTATTCAAATTTCATGAAACTTTATGTAGTTGTTTCTTATAATGGTCAAATGATCTGTATACTTTTTGGTGAAAATAAGATTTAAACTTTTTGAGTTACGGCACTTGGTAACTAAAACAGGGGTGTGTTTTTTTCACATGTCGCACCGTATCTCAAAAACGTTTCTTGATTATTGCTTAAAACTTTACACACTTCTTAGTTAAATTAATCTTAATATCTGTATACTTTTTGGTGATGATTCAAAATTTCATTTTTGAGTTTTTGAGTATTTTGTAAAAAAGGGGGAGGGTTTTTTTACATGTCGCGCTGTATCTCAAAAACGATTTATGATTATTGCTTAAAACTTTACACACTTCTTTGTTATATTAATCTAAAGATCAGTATACTTTTTGGTGATGATTAAAAATTTCATTTTTGAGTTATTGAGTATTTTGTAAAAAAGGGGGAGGTTTTTTTTACATGTCGTGCCGTATCTCAAAAACGATTTATGATTATTGCTTAAAACTTTACACACTTCTTTGTTATATTAATCTAAAGATCTGTATACTTTTTGGTGATGACTCAAAATTTTATTTTTGAGTTATTGAGTATTTTGTAAAAAAGGGGAGGTTTTTTTTTTACATGTCGCGCCGTATCTCAAAAACAATTTATGATTATTGCTTGAAACTGTACACACTTCTTTGTTATACTAATTTAAAGATCTGTATACTTTTTGGTTTGATTCAAAATTTTATTTTAGTGATATTTGTAAAAAAAAAAACAGGGTTGGGGGAGGGGGGGGGGGGGTTCACATGTCCCGCCGTGTCTCAAAAACAATAAATGGTTATTGCTTAAAACTTCCACACAAGACGTCGGGCGTATCATGCGCTCATGGCGCAGCTGTTTATTTCATTATGCTTGTAAGGTGTCATTTTATCGCGCTTTTGTAGCATGTTTTCCCTTCCTGTTCATTTGCATGTCTTTTGGCAAATTCATTTTAAAAATTAAACACTCTACTGTAAAAAAGATACATATGGTAATATTTGCACGACAAAATGAAAGACGATATAATATCAATGGGTGCACATGCATTTTTTTTGGCATTTTTAAAAATGTGTATTTATTATATGTCATTAAAAGGAATCCCAGAAACAAAAAAAAATCTTATGTCGAGCAGTTGAACTGTGCACCGCATTTTTTTCATTATGCTTGTAAGGTGTCATTTTATCGCGCTTTTGTAGCATGTTTTCCCTTCCTGTTCATTTGCATGTCTTTTGACAAATTCATTTTAAAAATTAAACACTCTACTGTAAAAAAGATACATATGGTAATCTTTGCATTTGAAGCACGTCTTATTTTCTTCTACCTATAGGATAAAACTCTCATCTTAATATGTGTATACCAACACGATTAATCATTTGATACAAAAAGATAGTTATATAAATACGGATATTTCTTAGAATTGAGGGTCATCCTTTAAAAGTTACGGTCATCATTTACAAATTACGGTCATCTTAAAAGCAGTTACGGTCAGCCTTGTTATGAATCGCTGATTCTGTTACGGTCATCTCGATTGTGATTTACGGTCATCTTGGCGATTTTTTCAAATCGAATTTCCCGTTTCATGCACATTTCTCAGAAGTAATTAGTGATTTCCTAGTGATTCTTTTATAAATTTACATCGTTTCAATGTATGATTTGTAAAGAAAATGATATAGAAACACTTTAAGAGACAATACAGAAACTGACCTAATTTTTCATCCGACATCTTGGGATGACCGTGAATGCAGTTACGGTCATCAGCTTTACCCCAGTGATAATAAAAAGATAAACTAAATAAAAATAAGAAGTTTCACATTGTTAATTTTACTTAATTGTCAAATTTAAAGTAAACACATTTTATACCGATGGTCATTACCGATGGTCATAACCGATTTGTTATTACGAGTAAATGGCAATATGTCGACTAAAAAATTAAATTCCAAAAATTTCTTAATGAACTGTTACATAAGAAGTCACTGGAAAGTAGCATGTACTATTTGTTTATTTAAGTTGTGTTGTGAAGATGGTGTATTGCAGTCAACCATTTTACGATATTTGAGATCTAGAGCTTCTTAAAAACACTGTAGACATCAGAATTGCCAAAGACCTCGGTATCACTGTACGCAGCTGCAAAAAAGGCTTGTTTTTCACTCGCAAACAAAATGTGTAAATGAAAAAGATCGTGCACAAAACTTGCAAATGCAAAACAGCTATGATACCGTGTGGAAGTGAATGTCATCCAAGCCTACATGCACTAATGTAACTAGCGATGAAAACTAACTATGGCATCAATATTAAATTTTTACGTAGTTTTTTTTATTATAAAATTAAAAAATTGTCATGTTTTAAACCATCACTGTTTTTTATAGATAAAGTTCTTGTATTATTGAAACGTTTATAATGTAATTTGGAAAAATAAATATATCTATATGGTCCAAATACTCATATGGTCCGGCCCGTTAATAACCAAACGAGTATTATACTCATATGGTCCGACCATACGCGTACGGTCGGACCATACGCATATGGGCATGACCATACGCGTATGGTCCAAATACTCATATGGTCCGGAACATATACAAAGAGGGTAACCAAAGATTTTGCGACGATGCAAATATTAAACTTTACAATATAAATAAATATCTTTAACCAACGAATTCAAATAGCAAAAGCTATGCAATTAAAAAATATATACTTATATGCTTCATGTACATTATTTAACAATGAAATACATTAATTATGAAATTTGAAGTTTTACCAAGGGCGCTTATAATTAATTAATAACACTGTCTACCACACAGCATTTCGGGGACACTCCCTCTGGTATCATTCCCCCTCTTTTATAGCTGACTATGCGGGGGCTTTTTCTAATTATTGGGGGCATTATGATGACCTATAGTTGCTAATGTTTGTGTCATAGTCACAGTCATCCTCATTGCTTCCCTCAATTTTTATTCTATCACCAATAGTTTCAACACCTAGTCTGATCAAGTCTTGATCAGTAAGGTGCTGATAAGAGTCATCTTCTATCCTATCATCTTTAAATTTTAATTTGAAAGATTTGTAGATTAAGTTCTACAAGAGCACGTTGTATAGCAGACTACATGTTGCCAGTATGAAAATAAACCCGAAAAAAATATACATGTTTTCGGTTATTTTCGGAAGTCTACCACCACCACATAATGAAAAAAAGCACTGAAAGTAATTGATTAACCACCTAGTATAATATTTTTTGAACCAAACATAAAACATTTTGACCACTGATCATAAAGTTGTTTGAACTGAACATAATATTTATTTTACTGAACATAATGATCAGTCTACAGAACATAATATTTATTTCACTCAACATAATGATAACAGTACTGATAATAAAGTGCTGCGCTTTAGCGCATGATACGCCCGTTGCTCTTTTAACTTGTTTTTAAAAGTGTTAGTTATTGTCCAAAAATTGGAAAATCCCCCCATTTTTAAGAATAAAAATTCATAACACGGAAATGTAAAATCTTAAATTTATAAAAATTGAAAGGGAGCTTACATCAATATATATAAACAATTCACCAAAGTCTCATGGACATTGGTGAAAGCCTTTTTGAGTTATTGTCCGAAGTGTTAAAAATCCCCCTTTTTTATGAATAAAGCCCCATAAATCCAAAACTTAAAATCTGAAATTTATAAAAATTGAAAGGGAGCTTGCTTACATCAATAGATATAAACAATTCACCAAAGTTTCATGGACATTCATTGGTGAAAGCGTTTTTGAGTTATTGTCCGAAGTGTGGACAACGGATCCCCTTTTTTATAAATAAAGCCCCATAAATCCAAAACTTAAAATTTGAAATTAAAAAAAACGAAAGGGAGCTTACGTCAATAGATATAAACAATTCACTTAAGTTTCATGGAAATTGGTGAAAGCGTTTTTGAGTTATTGTCCGAAGTGTGGACGACGGACTGACAGACGGACGGACAACGGTATACCATAATACGTCCCGTCTAAAGACGGCGGGCGTATAAAAAGTGTGTTTGACCACTGAATATTTCGGTTTCTGTAATCAACATAATGAGAAATCTACATAATATAATAATATGTTGACAGAAGATATTTTCAAAAGTACTGAATATAAAGACAAAAGTATATTGATTAAAGTGCTGAATATAATACCAGATCTGCACAATATAATGATTATTCTACTGATCATTATGATGTTATTGCTCAACATAATTGTTATACTACTGAACCATGTGAACATAATAAAAAGGGCACTCATAATCGAGAAAAAACGCTGAAAATAATTAAACTTTCACAGCATATACTAAATATGAACAACGATAGACAGCTATCACAAATAGATTCTGGGTGTATCTGTGACTGGGAAATGTGTTGGTCTGGAACCACACACACACAATAAACAGTACGGACTCTGACTCTGTGACTAGCTCTTGTAACAAAAGACGACTTTGGTTAGCGCAATGTATAATTTAATAAGTTCAGCATGGAAGTAGAGTTGGGACTGCTCAGTGTAACACTAAATCCATTTTGCCACATCAAAATAACAACATAGTTTATATAACAAACCAAAACTACTTGTACTTGACAAATATTTCTCTAAATGAGTGAGAAAATTCAAATAAGGGATAACAGAAAAATTAACACATACATGTAGATAATAATTAACAATTATAGAACATACAGACTTATTTATGGGATTAAAGCCTTGGCTTGTCAAATACGAATAATCTGAGACTACTATAACACGTGTTATAGTAGTCTCAGGAATAATAGATCATTTTGAAGTAAAATGTCGCCATTTAAAAAAAACCAAATTAAAACATGAAATTATATTAGCTTAATCTTCTAAACTTGACCTAAATCTTGCACAATAAAAATATCAAAATCCATAGTGAAATATTGCAAATATAACAAAATCACTGGTTTTACAAAATCTTTAACAAAATGTCCAAAAAGTATCAAAATAAATTTTTGTCCATTTTTCCACTGTGACACAGCTATGGCGTTCCATATTCCTTGTCTGTCCTATTATATTCATATATGGTATTTGAAATGAAAATAAGCACAAAACCAGTCATTTTAACAATTAAGATCCTATCAAGGAACCCTTTTAAGGTGACTATATCAGAGACAAAAACAAAATGTATACAATAGATATAAAAAAAGAAGATGTGGTATGATTGCCAAATAGACAACTCTCCACAAGAGACCAAAATGACAGAAATTACCAACAATAGGTCATCGCACGGCCGTCAACTATGAGCAAAGTCCATACCGCATAGTCAGCTATAAAACTTTAAAGGCCCCGAAATAACAATGTAAAACGAGAAAACTAACGGCTAACTCATGTACAAAAAATGAACGAAAAACAAATTGAACACATAAACAAACAACCACTGAATAAGTATACAAGACGAAAAGAAAAGGACAGTACAAAATATGTTAAGAATCTAATCTAAAATAAAAATGAAATTATCCTCGTACAAAATAAATATTTATATATAAAAAAGGTGACTAGATGCTCTGCAAGGGTAATTAGCATATTTCGAATTTTACTTAATATGTTTTTGACCAGCAATTTAAAAATAAATAAATACATATTTGAACAATAAAAAAAAGAATTTTTCATCATAGGATCGGGATATTGCAACTTGATAAAGGAATTCGAATGTGAAATGATGGTAGCTAACCACGGATCCAAGAAAAGACACGTATTATATGTCAATAAACACGATATTAAAATAAGAAGATGTGGTATAATTTCCAATGAGATTTCTGTTTACTACAAGCTATAACTACTGGAAGAAAAAGCTCAAGTAAAATTAAATGTTATCAAGGATTGGAGAGGCCTTGTTATCTGAAAGACAGAGAAAACAACATGATTTTTTTTATATTGGGAACTTTTCAATATTCCCAACTATAGAATCCGACAAATTAACGAAAAAGTTTTTTTTTAGTGAGAACAACATTTTATCAAACCATAATTATTTATTTCTTCAATATAAAAAGAAGGAGATGTGATAGGATTTTCAAAGTTAAAAAAATAAATGGATTTAAGCAATTATAGTCGGCAATAACAGGTTCCGACATGAAAAATAAGAATTAATACACAAACTGACGGCCTAATTCATAATAAAACAATTTACGAAAAACATATGACATACACGAAAAAACGACAAACACTGAACTACGGGCTTTTGACTTAAAACAGGTACATACAGAATTTGGCGGGGTTAAAAATGTCTGTGTGCGCTCAATTTCTAAAAAAAAAAACCCTATCACAACACAAGACCAAACTATAAAAAAAATCAGTTGAATGATCGGATCATCATTCAATACTATCAATGACGATATCAGATCAGGTGCGGGATCCAAACCACGGAACACCCTTAAATTCCACAAAATAAAAATAAAATCGAAAAACTTGAATGGGGTTTCAATCACCAACACTCCCTCTCCCCTCATGCCGGATCCGCTCAGTCAGACTCAACTTTTGAGTGTGTAATATAGGTATAAAAAATTGATAACAATACAAAATAAATAACTGATATTAAATTGTAACAGCAAAAGGAGAGAAAATCATTCCAGACATGTGTTGCAGCATTGGATTACAGTAGTTTTAATAAATATTTATATGACAGAGGTATCATGGAAAACATAAACTAATCATGAATGTGGCAGAAGAGATAGTACACGGTTTATGTTCTTCTCATTGATATTGCTCAGGAAGGCTCAGAGTGATTGTACAGTAAACTTGCAAGCGATTGTACAGTCAATAAAAATATCCGACATGGAGAAAATGAATATATTTGGATTTCTACTGGAACAATGACTTCAAAACTTTCAGACAGGTACGACTATATATCAGAAAAGGTACATGTGGAAATTCAGGTAGCAAACATTGATTTTTCGATGTTTTTTTAGACATTTTTCGTCGTTTTTTTATACATTTTTGATCCCTGTTGTGTGGCAAATTTGATCGTTTCACACATCATGGAGCTCCATCATTCTAAGAAACGTTTGGATGCACATAGCTTTCTTATTATTTTATTGGTTCTTTATGAGAATATTTAAGCTACCAAAACCTGAAGCAGAAACGTTACATAGCTATATATAGTAACATAAGAGTTCATCCAATTTTCTTCAAGCAACTTGTTATTTTGCAAATGTCGGGGCCCCTTTTGACAGTCTCCCGAATGACCAAATTATAAGAAAACCGTACAGTTCCGTTTCCACACTATGGTACTGGTCCCTTCGAATAGAATCACGCTTTCACTACGATCTCGCTATAATGATACAGCGACCTTTGCGATCTTACCACGACCTTAGTGCGAACTCACTAATACCTGATTCCACCACGATTGCTTTGAACATGTTCAAAGTTGTATACGCTCATCACGAACTTGAACACCTCGCCACGACCGTGATACGACCTCACTGTGATCTTCAAGATCGCGCTACGGTCGTCAACATTTGCATTTTTTCACAGATCGTAGTGCGATCGTTGCCTAGTGTGACCGCAGAATTAAACTTTATTAGTTGAATAGAGCCACAAGAGCTTAACAAAAAAATATTACTTCCCTTAGCCCCATATGTTTACCATTTCCTGGTAACAGGACTCAATTTGGCAAAAAAGAGGGAAAGTGCAGAGTTTATAAATTAGCCAAATTATGTTTAATAAAAAGAAATAATATAGATATTCAGACATTTAAAACTTTTTTCAGTTTAAAAAAACAAATAAAAATAGTGTTCAAAAGTAAACTTTCGTTAAAAAAATATGGATTATTTGAAGAAAAAAAACCAACAAATTGCACACATTTAAAGAACATTTTATATATAAAACAGAATTTACAAATAATTTAACATAAAACAGATAATGTTTATCTGTTTATCTTTTAATACAAAAAAGTTATGTATTCCTGTCGACAGGAAAAATATGTCCACAAATCCGAATTTTGAGCGTCCGTCGTCGTTAACTTATAAACAAATTTTCTCCTCTGAAACTACTGGGCCAAATTTTACCAAACTTAGCCACAACCATCATTGGGGTATCTAGTTTAAAAATTGTGTCCGGTGACCCGCCAAACTAACCAAACTAACCAAGATGGCCTCCATGGCTAAAAATAGAACATAGGGGTTAAATGTATATTTTTGCTTATCACTCTGAAACCAAAGCATTGAACAAATCTGACAAGGGGTAAAATTGTTAACTAGGTCAAGATCTATCTGCCCTGAAATTTTCAGATGAATCGGACAATGGGTTGTTGGGTTACTGTCCCTGAATTGGTAATTTTAAGGAAATTTTGTCCGTTTTCTGTTATTATCTTGAAAATTATTATAGATAGAGATCAACTGTAAACAGCCATTATGTTCACCAAAGTAAGATCTACAAAAAAATCAACATGATTGAAATGGTAAGTTGATCCCTTAAGGAGTTATTGCACTTAATAGTCATTTTTTTACCAATTTTTCGTAAATTTTTTTACAAAAATCTTCTCCTCTGAAACTACTGGACCAAATTCAACCAAACTGAGCCAAACTCATTATTAAAGTATATTTTTATATATCTGCTCTAAAAAATTTCATATGAATTGTACAACTGGTTGGTTGGTTGCTGTCCCCCAATTGGTAATTTTTAAAGAAATTTAGCCGTTTTTGGTTATTTCCTTGAATGCTATTATATATAGAGATAAACTGCAAATAGCATTAATGTTCAGCAAATTAAGATCTTCATATAATTGAACATAACCGAAATGGTCAATTGACCCCTTTAGGAGTTATTGCCCTTTATAGTCAATTTTTAACAATTTTCATTAATTTTGTAAATTTGGGTAAGTTTTTACAAAATGTGTTCCTCTGTAACTAAAGAGCCAAGTTCCTTACAGATAGAGAAAATTGTAAGTAGCAAGAATGATGAGTAAAGTATGATCTACGAACAGATCACAATCACCAAAAAACAATTTTGTCTTGAATCCATCGTTTTCCTTTGTTTAATACACTCATAAACCAAGGTGCGCAACACAGGCTCTTAAGAGCCTCTAGTTATACTTCATTGAACTTTTGATGTCGTCCCTTAGGCCGTTAGTTTATTTCGTCTTAATTGTTTCACATTTTTTTTGTCGTGGCCTTTTATAACTGATATACAGTATGGGTATTTGTCATTTTTTGTCAAAGGCCGCACGGTTGGTTATAATTGATAATACTACTTCATTGATCTCCAGTTGATAGTTGCCAAATTGGCAGTCATACCACATCTCCTTACTTGTTATGATATTGTATACATTTTTCGTACATGACATCAAATTTCGCGTCCTGTCTTAACTATATATGAAATATTAGTCGCTTGACATTAAAAGCAAACAATTAACAATCAATCAATTTAAACTCGTGTTTAATAAGTAGAAAATCAATTAATTTTTGGAGTTAAAAGGGGGAGGTGCCAGGAGGTCTTTGAATGTAAATATGGTGGCCTGGTAAGAGCTGGAATCAATAGGCATGCTTAGCGACAAGTTTAGACTTTAAAAATAATTTAAAAAATCCGCAAAAAATCGTGCTGCCCCATTCCCATCCTTAGAATAACAAAAGGTCGTACCCTTACTGTTATTGTCCGTGTGTTTTATTATTTATCCAGCTTGTCGTCCATATAGTGTCCTTCTAAGGAGGCAACTGTTTAATATTCGGGGGGGGGGGGGGGGGGCTTGATAATCACAAAAATAAATGGTTTGTTCTGTGGTAGTTTCAAAATACATAACCTGACTTACAATGCATTGAAAATAAACTCTGCAGGTCTATTCGAAAGTATTAGAGGTGGCAACAGATTCTTCATAAAATTCATTTTTCCCCAAAAAAAGTCGTGAAACACTTCCGAAAAGTTCATATAATAAAATTATTAATATTATTTAAAATATACTTGAAATGTCTGAAAAAAGGTTTCATTTAACTTGAGCTATATTGTGTCAGATACACATACCTCACTTTTATTACAGGGCAGTAATTACATTGAGGCAAATTTTATGCTTACGTTATAATTTTATATATACTCAAAATTGGAATAAAAAAGAAGTATCAATTTAGATATTTCTCATCAGACTCGTTATTTTTCCTTAAATCTTTTATTTATTTATTTATTTCAAAGTCTAATTTTCTGTCAACCAGTGTATTCGCTGATACTGTTTTTCTCTTTAGCCCTTCCTAGCCTATTTTACTGCAATATACTTTATACATAATTTTCTAAAGTTGTTACTTTACAATTTTTTATGCCTCAATTATGGGCATTATGTTTTCTGGTCTGTGCGTGCACTCCTCCATCTGTCTGTCCCACTTCAGATAAACGTTTGTGATCGAGGTAGTTTTTAATGAAGTTGAAGTCCAATCAACTTGAAACTTAGTAAACATGTTCCTTTTGTCTTTGTCTGAGTTGTCATTATAGATGGTCCTAGCTGTCTTTTTTAGACGGTCCGAGTTGTCCCAGGACGGACATGTTCTGCAACTAACTAAAATGCCCCAAGTTTGAACACGTTATTTGATTTCGTGATCACCAAACTAACCAAATGAAATGTGAACTACATTGATATATTTCGTAACTTTTTACCTTAAAAAATCCTGGTCCTATGTAGATTTGGAAGTTGTCGTCAGCAAAAGATTAAAACACCGTTCATTGTGGGCTTCCGTTGTCGTTGATTTCTATATTTTATGCAATGTCAATTTCATCATGCAATACTTTCTCCGCAATCAGGGGTTCATTAAGGGATACACACAGTTTGATATTCATGCTAATAATATATAACAGTTACGATTTAAAAATCAATTTGAATTTAGGTTGCAGTAAGAAAAAAACAATATTAGGTCAATGTCATAAAGATATAAACTTTTTAGTATTCTGAATAAAACTGGGGAAAGGAAGGGCGCATTTAAATCTTGCCCTATCCCAGTTTCGCAGTCTCATACATATTTTTTGTATGAGGCTAAGAAACTGGGGAAGGACGAGGTTCTACCGAGCCCTTCCCCAGTTTTGCGCAAAGCACAAAAAAAGTTTATATTTTTCTGTCATTGACCTAATATTGCTTTTATACTGCAACATAAATTAATAAATTGATAGCTATTCAAATCGTAACACAAACGAAAGACTTATTTTCATCCCTTCATGGACCCCTGATTGTGGAGAAAGTGTGCCATGATGAAATTGACATCGTACACAATAGAGCTTTGTTACAATATTTTATATAAAATAAACACAACTAGTTGCAGTATAAAAACATTTTATATTTTTCTGACATTGACCTTATATTGTATGTGTAGAAGTACTTAAAGATGACAAAAATTTTTAGTACTGAAAAATGACTGAAATTTTCAGTACTGAAAAATGACTGAAATTTTCAGTACTGAAAAATGGCTGAAATTTTCAGTACTGAAAAATGGCTGAAATTTTCAGTACTGATAAATGACTGAAATTTTCAGTACTGTAAACAACTTTTTCTCAACATTACTGAAAATGATATAAAAATTTATGTACTGAATAGTGATGTTTCCTAAAAGTACTGTTTATATAGCGGCATTTGATGTACTGTTTAGTAATGTTTCCTAAAAGTACTGTTTATATAGCGGCATTTAATGTACTGTTTAGTGATGTTTCCTAATAGTACTGTTTATATAGCGGCATTTAATGTACTGTTTAGTAATGTTTCCTAAAAGTACTGTTTTTATAGCGGCATTTAATGTACTGTTTAGTAATGTTTCCTAAAAGTACTGTTTTTATAGCGGCATTTAATGTACATGTAAACGCTAGTCAAATTGTTGGTAGTGTAGTATGGTAGATTCTAGTGGGTTAGTGTAGTGGAATACCTGTGTGTATTCAATTAAGGTAGTGTGTTTCCGGTCATTTTTTAAACTGCAAAATTTCTTCGTTTTTTTACGCTCTCTTCAACCTCCGCCACAGCTATTAACCTTGTCTGTCTGAGCTCTAACCTTCTTGCTAAACAATGAATCCAACTAATTTATTTCCATGTAGATATTTTACATGTATAATTTTACTCAGACCTTCTGTGAACTACCGAATCTAACCAAATAAACGGAGAACGTGTCCATTTGACACATATAATGACACAGCTTACATATAACGTTATAAAGAGTCATTACTCAAGAACGGTAAAAGTGACACCACGAAAATTCGCACTTGATCTGTGTTTGAGAGCGGAAACAAATTGATGGGACGTACGAATACATATTTAAGGACGGACAAGGGTAACACTTGTATGCCTCCTTCCGCTGCAGTGGGTGATATAAAATAATCAGATGTTTTTATACTGAAATTGTACAAACCCGACCAATAGCCGACTATCCCTACGACCCCTATACGATCAAGTCGATCTGTTCTGGCCGAGATCTTGTTGAGATCGAGTATAGTTGATTTGGTCTAGCTAGTGGTGTAAAGATCGTGTAGAGATCGTGAATTCGTCGGAATCATCGAATATGTATTCAATAAGTAGTCTGGTTTGAGTCGTGATAGAGTCGTTAAGGAGTCGTGAATGATCGGGTTAAGGTTGAGTACAGTCGGATATAGCAGTCGGGTAGAACTCGGGTAGGAGTCGTAAAAAGACCCGATCAAGAATTTGGTCACTCTTGGTCGTTGAAATTTGGACTATCGGAATCATCGAGTTGATCTGATCGGCAGTGTGAACCTAGCTTAAAATAAAATGTGTTTACGTTATAATATTTTATCGTGTTTCCTGTGTGTATGTGCCCAAAGTTGTTGGTTTGTTTGTAAGGTTTATGTGTGTGATTACCTTAGTATATATACAAAGTGTAATCTGCTAGTATGGTAGAGTCTAGTGGGTAAGTGTAGTGGAATACCTGTGTGTATTCAATTAAGGTAGTGTGTTTCCGGTAATTTTTCAAACTGCAATTTTTTTTCGTTTTTTTACGATTTCTTCAAGCTCCGCCACAGCTATTAACCTTGTCTATCTGAGCTCTAACCATCATGCTAAACAATCCAACTGATTTATTTCAATGTAGATATTTTACATGTATAATTTTACTCAGACCTTCTATGAACTACTGAATTTAACCAAAAAAAACGGAGAACGTGTCCATTTGACACAGATAATGACCCAGCTTACATATAACGTTATAAAGAGTCATTACTCAAGAACGGTAAAAGTGACACCACGAAAATTCGCACTTGATCTGTGTTTGAGAGCGGAAACTAATTGATGGGACGTACGAATACATATTTAAGGACGGACAAGGGAAATTTTTATGCCTCCTTCCGCTGCAGCGGGTGATAAAAAAAAAAATCAGATGTTTTTATACTGAAATTGTACAAACCCGACCAATAGCCGACTATCCCTACGACCCCCTATACCATCAAGTCGATCTGGTCTGGCCGAGATCTTGTTGAGATCGAGTATCATAGTTGATTTGGTCTAGCTAGTGGTGTAAAGATCGTGTAGAGAACGTGAATTCGTCGGAATCATCGAATATGTATTCAATAAGTATTCTGGTTTGAGTCGTGACAGATCTAGAGTCGTTAAGGAGTCGTGAATGATCGGGTTAAGGTTGAGTACAGTCGGATATAGCAGTCGGGTAGAAGTCGGGTAGGAGTCGTAAAAAGGCCCGACCAAGAATTTGGCTACGCTTGGTCGTGGAATTTGGACTATCGGAATCATCGAGTTGATCTGATCGGCAGTGTGAACCTAGCTTAACATAAAATGTGTTTACGTTATAATATTTTTCGTGTTTCCTGTGTGTATGTACCCAAAGTTGTTGGTTTGTTTGTAAGTTTCAGGTGTGTGATTACCTTAGTATATATACATAGTGTAATCTGCTAGTATGGTGGAGTCTAGTGGGTTAGTGTAGTGAGATACCTGTGTGTATTCAATTAAGGTAGTGTGTTTCCGGTCATTTTTCAAACTGCAAAATTTCTTCGTTTTTTACGATCTCTTCAAGCTCCGCCACAGCTATTAACCTTGTCTATCTGAGCGCTAACCATCATGCTAAACAATGAATCCAACTGATTTATTTCCATGTAGATATTTTACATGTATAATTTTACTCAGACCTTCTGTGAACTACTGAATCGAACCAAATAATCGGAGAACGTGTCCATTTGACACAGATAATGACACAGCTTACATATAACGTTATAAAGAGTCATTACTCAAGAACGGTAAAAGTGACACCACGAAAATTCGCACTTGATCTGTGTTTGAGAGCGGAAACTAATTGATGGGACGTACGAATATATATTTAAGGACGGACAAGGGTAACACTTTGATGCCTCCTTCCGCTGCAGCGGGTTATATAAAAAAAATCAGATGTTTTTATACTGAAATTGTACAAACCCGACCAATAGCCGACTATCCCTACGACCCCTATACGACCAAGTCGATCTGGTCTGGCCGAGATCTTGTTGAGATCGAGTATAGTTGATTTGGTCTAGCTAGTGGTGTAGAGATCGTGTAGAGATCGTGAATTCGTCGGAATCATCGAATATGTATTCAATAAGTAGTCTAGTTTGAGTCGTGATAGAGTCGTTAAGGAGTCGTGAATGATCGGGTTAAGGTTGAATACAGTAGAATATAGAAGTCGGGTAGGAGTCGTAAAAAGTCCCGATCAAGAATTTGGTCACGCTTGGTCGTGGAAATTTGGACTATCGGAATCATCAAGTTGATCAGATCGGCAGTGTGAACCTAGCTTAACATAAAATGTGTTTACGTTATAATATTTTATCGTGTTTCCTGTGTGTATGTACCCAAAGTTGTTGGTTTGTTTGTAAGATTAATGTGTGTGATTACCTTAGTATATATACATAGTGTAATCTGCTAGTATGGTAGATTCTAGTGGGTTAGTGTAGTGGAATACCTGTGTGTATTCAATTAAGGTAGTGTGTTTCCGGTCATTTTTTAAACTGCAAAATTTCTTCGTTTTTTTACGCTCTCTTCAACCTCCGCCACAGCTATTAACCTTGTCTGTCTGAACTCTAACCTTCTTGCTAAACAATGAATCCAACTAATTTATTTCCATGTAGATATTTTACATGTATAATTTTACTCAGACCTTCTGTGAACTACTGAATCTAACCAAATAAACGGAGAACGTGTCCATTTGACACAGATAATGACACAGCTTACATATAACGTTATAAAGAGTCATTACTCAAGAACGGTAAAAGTGACACCACGAAAATTCGCACTTGATCTGTGTTTGAGAGCGGAAACAAATTGATGGGACGTACGAATACATATTTAAGGACGGACAAGGGTAACACTTGTATGCCTCCTTCCGCTGCAGTGGGTGATATAAAATAATCAAATGTTTTTATACTGAAATTGTACAAACCCGACCAATAGCCGACTATCCCTACGACCCCTATACGATCAAGTCGATCTGGTCTGGCCGAGATCTTGTTGAGATCGAGTATAGTTGATTTTGTGTAGCTAGTGGTGTAAAGATCGTGTAGAGATCATGAATTCGTCGGAATCATCGAATATGTATTCAATAAGTAGTCTGGTTTGAGTCGTGATAGAGTCGTTAAGGAGTCGTGAATGATCGGGTTAAGGTTGAGTACAGTCGGATATAGCAGTCGGGTAGAACTCGGGTAGGAGTCGTAAAAAGGCCCGATCAAGAATTTGGTCACTCTTGGTCGTTGAAATTTGGACTATCGGAATCATCGAGTTGATCTGATCGGCAGTGTGAACCTAGCTTAAAATAAAATGTGTTTACGTTATAATATTTTATCGTGTTTCCTGTGTGTATGTGCCCAAAGTTGTTGGTTTGTTTGTAAGGTTCATGTGTGTGATTACCTTAGTATATATACATAGTGTAATCTGCTAGTATGGTAGAGTCTAGCGGGTAAGTGTAGTGGAATACCTGTGTGTATTCAATTAAGGTAGTGTGTTTCCGGTAATTTTTCAAACTGCAATTTTTTTTCGTTTTTTTACGATCTCTTCAAGCTCCGCCACAGCTATTAACCTTGTCTATCTGAGCTCTAACCATCTTGCTAAACAATCCAACTGATTTATTTCAATGTAGATATTTAACATGTATAATTTTACTCAGACCTTCTGTGAACTACTGAATTTAACCAAAAAAACGGAGAACGTGTCCATTTGACACAGATAATGACCCAGCTTACATATAACGTTATAAAGAGTCATTACTCAAGAACGGTAAAAGTGACACCACGAAAATTCGCACTTGATCTGTGTTTGAGAGCGGAAACTAATTGATGGGACGTACGAATACATATTTAAGGACGACAAGGGAAACTTTTATGCCTCCTTCCGCTGCAGCGGGTGATAAAAAAATCAGATGTTTTTATACTGAAATTGTACAAACCCGACCAATAGCCGACTATCCCTACGACCCCTATACCATCAAGTCGATCTGGTCTGGCCGAGATCTTGTTGAGATCGAGTATCATAGTTGATTTGGTCTAGCTAGTGGTGTAAAGATCGTGTAGAGAACGTGAATTCGTCGGAATCATCGAATATGTATTCAATAAGTAGTCTGGTTTGAGTCGTGACAGATCTAGAGTCGTTAAGGAATCGTGAATGATCGGGTTAAGGTTGAGTACAGTCGGATATAGCAGTCGGATAGAAGTCGGGTAAGAGTCGTAAAAAGGCCCGACCAAGAATTTGGCTACGCTTGGTCGTGGAATTTGGACTATCGGAATCATCGAGTTGATCTGATCGGCAGTGTGAACCTAGCTTAACATAAAATGTGTTTACGTTATAATATTTTATCGTGTTTCCTGTGTGTATGTACCCAAAGTTGTTGGTTTGTTTGTAAGTTTCAGGTGTGTGATTACCTTAGTATATATACATAGTGTAATCTGCTAGTATGGTGGAGTCTAGTGGGTTAGTGTAGTGAGATACCTGTGTGTATTCAATTAAGGTAGTGTGTTTCCGGTCATTTTTTAAACTGCAAAATTTTTTCGTTTTTTACGATCTCTTCATGCTCCGCCACAGCTATTAACCTTGTCTATCTGATCGCTAACCATCTTGCTAAACAATGAATCCAACTGATTTATTTCCATGTAGATATTTTACATGTATAATTTTACTCAGACCTTCTGTGAACTACTGAATCGAACCAAATAATCGGAGAACGTGTCCATTTGAAACAGATAATGACCCAGCTTACATATAACGTTATAAAGAGTCATTACTCAAGAACGGTAAAAGTGACACCACGAAAATTCGCACTTGATCTGTGTTTGAGAGCGGAAACTAATTGATGGGACGTACGAATACATATTTAAGGACGGACA
This sequence comes from Mytilus edulis, assembly GCF_963676685.1. Classification (NCBI taxonomy): domain Eukaryota; kingdom Metazoa; phylum Mollusca; class Bivalvia; order Mytilida; family Mytilidae; genus Mytilus; species Mytilus edulis. The sequence goes on from NC_092357.1 coordinate 11,357,049, forward strand.
AGGGTAACACTTTGATGCCTCCTTCCGCTGCAGCGGGTTATATAAAAAAATCAGATGTTTTTATACTGAAATTGTACAAACCCGACCAATAGCCGACTATCCCTACGACCCCTATACGACCAAGTCGATCTGGTCTGGCCGAGATCTTGTTGAGATCGAGTATAGTTGATTTGGTCTAGCTAGTGGTGTAGAGATCGTGTAGAGATCGTGAATTCGTCGGAATCATCGAATATGTATTCAATAAGTAGTCTAGTTTGAGTCGTGATAGAGTCGTTAAGGAGTCGTGAATGATCGGGTTAAGGTTGAGTACAGTCGAATATAGAAGTCGGGTAGGAGTCGTAAAAAGTTCCGATCAAGAATTTGGTCACGCTTCGTCGTGGAAATTTGGACTATCGGAATCATCGAGTTGATCTGATCGGCAGTGTGAACCTAGCTTAACATAAAATGTGTTTACGTTATAATATTTTATCGTGTTTCCTGTGTGTATGTACCCAAAGTTGTTGGTTTGTTTGTAAGATTAATGTGTGTGATTACCTTAGTATATATACATAGTGTAATCTGCTAGTATGGTAGATTCTAGTGGGTTAGTGTAGTGGAATACCTGTGTGTATTCAATTAAGGTAGTGTGTTTCCGGTCATTTTTTAAACTGCAAAATTTCTTCGTTTTTTTACGCTCTCTTCAACCTCCGCCACAGCTATTAACCTTGTCTATCTGAGCTCTAACCTTCTTGCTAAACAATGAATCCAACTGATTTATTTCCATGTAGATATTTTACATGTATAATTTTACTCAGACCTTCTGTGAACTACTGAATCTAACCAAATAAACGGAGAACGTGTCCATTTGACACAGATAATGACCCAGCTTACATATAACGTTATAAAGAGTCATTACTCAAGAACGGTAAAAGTGACACCACGAAAATTCGCACTTGATCTGTGTTTGAGAGCGGAAACTAATTGATGGGACGTACGAATACATATTTAAGGACGGACAAGGGTAACAATTTGATGCCTCCTTCCGCTGCAGCGGGTGATATAAAAAAATCAGATGTTTTTATACTGAAATTGTACAAACCCGACCAATATCCGACTATCCTTACGACCCCTATACGATCAAGTCGATCTGGTCTGTCTGAGATCTTGTTGAGATCGAGTATAGTTGATTTGGTCTTGCTAGTGGTGTACAGATCGTGTAGAGATCGTGTATTCGTCGGAATCATCGAATATGTATTCAATAAGTAGTCTGGTTTGAGTCGTGCGACAGAGTCGTTAAGGAGTCGTGAATGATCGGGTTAAGGTTGAGTACAGTCGGATATAGCAGTCGGGTAGAAGTCGGGTAGAAGTCGTAAAAAGGCCCAATCAAGAATTTGGCTACGCTTGGTCGTGGAAATTTGGACTATCGGAATCATCGAGTTGATCTGATTGGCAGTGTGAACCTAGCTTAACATAAAATCTGTTTACGTTATAATATTTTATCGTGTTTCCTGTGTGTATGTACCCAAAGTTGTTGGTTTGTTTGTAAGATTCAGGTGTGTGATTACCTTAGTATATATACATAGTGTAATCTGCTAGAATGGTGGAGTCTAGTGGGTTAGTGTAGTGGAATACCTGTGTGTATTCAATTAAGGTAGTGTGTTTCCGGTCATTTTTCAAACTGCAAAATGTCTTCGTTTTTTACGCTCTCTTCAAGCTCCGCCACAGCTATTAACCTTGTCTATCTGAGCGCTAACTATCTTGCTAAACAATCCAACTGATTTATTTCAATGTAGATATTTTGTATTGTCGAAATGCGCATCTGGTGCAAGAAAATTGGTACCGTTAATTTTATTACATGTATAATTTTACTCAGACCTTCTGTGAACTACTGAATTTAACCAAATAAACGGAGAACGTGTCCATTTGACACAAATAATGACCCAGTTTAAATATAACGTTATAAAGAGTCATTACTCAAGAACGATAAAAGTGACCCCACGAAAATTCGCACTTGATCTGTGTTTGAGAGCGGAAACTAATTGATGGGACGTACGAATACATATTTAAGGACGGACAAGGGTAACACTTTGATGCCTCCTTACGTTGCAGCGGGTGATATAAAAAAAATCAGATGTTTTTATACTGAAATTGTACAAACCCGACCAATAGCCGACTATCCCTACGATCCCTATACGATCAAGTCGATCTGGTCTGGCCGAGATCTTGTTGAGATCGAGTATAGTTGATTTGGTCTAGCTAGTGGTGTAGAGATCGTGTAGAGATCGTGAATTCGTCGGAATCATCGAATATGTATTCAATAAGTAGTCTAGTTTGAGTCGTGATAGAGTCGTTAAGGAGTCGTGAATGATCGGGTTTAGGTTGAGTACAGTCGGATATAGAAGTCGGGTAGGAGTCGTAAAAAGTCCCGTTAAAGAATTTGGTCACGCTTGGTCGTGGAAATTTGGACTATCGGAATCATCGAGTTGATCTGATCGGCAGTGTGAACCTAGCTTAACATAAAATGTGTTTACGTTATAATATTTTATCGTGTTTCCTGTGTGAATGTACCCAAAGTTGTTGTTTTTTTTGCAAGATTCAGGTGTGTGATTACCTTAGTATACTAGTATATACATAGTGCAATCTGCTAGTATGGTAGAGTCTAGTGGGTTAGTGTAGTGGAATACCTGTGTGTATTCAATTAAGGTAGTGTGTTTCCGGTCATTTTTCAAACTGCAAAATTTCTTTGTTTTTTTACGCTCTCTTCAAGCTCCGCCACAGCTATTAACCTTGTCTATCTGAGCTCTAACCATCTTGCTAAACAATGAATCCAACTGATTTATTTCCATGTAGATATTTTACATGTATAATTTTACTCAGACCTTCTGTGAACTACTGAATCTAACCAAATAAACGGAGAACGTGTCCATTTGACACAGATAATGACCCAGCTTACATATAACGTTATAAAGAGTCATTACTCAAGAACGGTAAAAGTGATACCACGAAAATTCGCACTTGATCTGTGTTTGAGAGCGGAAACTAATTGATGGGACGTACGAATACATATTTAAGGACGGACAAGGGTAACACTTTTATGCCTCCTTCTGCTGCAGTGGGTGATATAAAAAAAAAATCAGATGTTTTTATACTGAAATTGTACAAACCCGACCAATAGACGACTATCCCTACGACCCTTATACGATCAAGTCGATCTGGTCTGGCCGAGATCTTGTTGAGATCGAGTATACTAGTAGTTGATTTGGTCTAGCTAGAGGTGTAAAGATCGTGTAGAGATCGTGAATTCGTCGGAATCATCGAATATGTATTCAATAAGTAGTCTGGTTTGAGTCGTGATAGAGTCGTTAAGGAGTCGTGAATGATCAGGTTAAGGTTGAATACAGTCGGATAGCAGTCGGGAAGAAGTCGGGTAGGAGTCGTAAAAAGGCCCGATCAAGAATTTGGTCACGCTTGGTCGTGGAAATTTGAACTATCGGAATCATCGAGTTGATCTGATCGGCAGTGTGAACCTAGCTTAACATAAAATGTGTTACGTTATAAAATTTGGAGTGTCCATAAAAAGAAGATAAAAATTATGTTGGATAAAAGTTTCTGCTTTAAAAAGCCTCAATCTGAAATCTTGCATACTTTTGATAAAACGGTTCTAAAGCGTGAGATCAATCTATATATTTTGAAGTAGAATCAGAATAATTTCACTGATATGACTTCTGACTTCACAATGCGTTATTGCGTATTTAGTACTATTTACACATTCCTGGGCATTGCCTAGATTTGCGTTACACTCTAAACACGAAAGCAGTGCTAGGTTAATCCTAGTACTATAACCAAGCCTTATAGTACTAAAATGTTAACTGCTTCGACAGTTTACCGTACCCTTTTTGGATTTTTAACTATTTAGAACTTAATCTCAAAGCCTATATCTACTCTATTGAACTGAAATCTTAGGCTAGTATACTCTCTGCAAATGTGAAAAATCGTATATATATTCGATCCCCGACTGTATCAAACCAAATTCTTGAAAATAGTGTTGCAGACGAATCACAAAGCAGTATACTATATTGTGTACTGATCAGAATATGACTTAATTTTACATCGTAATTGAAAAATGTGTAGATCCTGTCTGAACGTATAAAACACGTTGGTTTAAAAACAAATATATGCATATATATCTCAGTAGCATGGGTTGAAATCCCGGCGAGGGAAGAAAAAAAAGTTTGCGAAAGCAAATTTACAGATCTTACATTGTTGGGTTGATGTTTAGACGAGTTGTATATACAGAATGTATACAGCCATGTATCACCATCACTACTGTTGTAGAGTTGTCACTGGTTCAGACGTACTTATAATATATATATAAGAAATAGACCGCTTACTTCTCTCATAAAGCCAAGAAAAAAAAAACAATAACGAAACGTGTTTCATGAATAAGGGGACGACCATTTGATATTCTGGGGGGGGGGGGGGGGGGGGAGCACCTGCTCCCCCTTTTTTTTTTTAGATCACACAAGAAAGTCGAGCTGTGAATGTTTTTGTTTCATAAATGAAAACTAGACAAACTTGCAGAACTATTTGAAAGTTTTAGTAGTCAGTTTATAACAACCGATGACGAAACACAATTTCCATCCCATTATTACATTTTGACGTTCTGCATTTCTCCGTATATTCTCTACACCCAGATGTATATATCACAGAATTTCATAATCTGGCTAAAATTAGTTCAAGTTGTTATTGTATGAAAACTATCTTATTTTCAATACTGAAATCTATCTTTGTTTTTTTTATTTAATGTCACACGAACATAAAGTTCGAAACCGAGAACTTTTTCTTGAGAACCAATATCATGCATAATAAAATTGAGAATTGAAATGGGGAATGTGTCAAAGAGACCACAACCCCACCATAGAAAAAACAACAGCAGAAAGTCACAAACAGGTCTTCAATGTAGCGAGAAATTCCCGCACCCGGAGACTTCCTTCAGCTGGCCCCTAAACAAATATATTCTAGTTCAGTGATAATGAACGCCATACTAATTTCCAAATTGTACACAAGAAACTAAAATTAAAATAATACAAGACTAACAAAGGTCAGAGGCTCCAGAGGCAAGAATGCGGCGGGGTTAAACATGTTTATGAGAACTCAACCCTCCCCCTATACCTTTGGCAATGTAGAAAAGTAAACGCATAACAATACGCACATTTAAAATTCAGTTCAAGAGAAGTCCGAGTCTGATGTCAGAAGATGTAACCAAAGAAAATAAACAAAATGACAATAATGCATAAATAACAACAGACAACTAGCAGTTAACTGACATGCCAGCTCCAGGCTTCAATTAAACTGATTGAAAGATTATGATTTCATCATATGAATATCAGGCACAATCCTTCCCGTTAGGGGTTTAGTATAATACTATCATAACATATATGAGAATAACATAACCCGTGTCATGCCAACAACTGGTTTTTGAATAAATGTGTTTAGTTCCGATGCAAAAACCCTATACGTGAATCAATATTAACGCCAAAATATGCAATCTTTAATGACTTGACAACAGTATCGTAACTATATCCCTTCTTAATAAGTCTATTTAAAGGTTTTGTTAGTTTCTGAAGTGAATACTGACATTTTTGTGCTTTGTAAAGAATATTTCAATAAAAAATTACGATTGACAAAAAAATACACTGACTCATTTAACAACAAATCAAAAAGGTCGGATCAAAGGACTTTATTCGGATAGGTAACATCAATACGAATAATCCGACATCAATATTTTGACATTGAGACCGAACTTAAAGGTAATATACATTTTGTCATGATGACAAGCCCAACATCATCGTATGTCGTAGGTCTTCTTCAAAAGAAAGTTTTTTTACAAGAACTTCCACACAGGTAAAATGGCAAACACAATATGCCTACATTCTTTGAAAGGGCAGTTATGAAAGTTAGTAGTTTTACTTGAATTATCCTATGCAACAGTTGCATGTTGCTTTTGATTTAAGTTCTATTTAACTCTAGATTTTTTTTCTTGTATTACAATTGTACCACATCGGTAGTTTCACGGTAAAAAGTTTGTAATTGTCCTATGTACAGGCTTAGAGGTTGAGGGTTTGTTTAAGTAGAAAAAAAACCACCCAAAGACTTTACAAATAGTATTTGTAGTTATATGAGCAAAGACAAAGTCTTGTAATAATAACAAGCATTGGGTTCTTTTTCGCACTATTAACGGAGTCATTATTTTAAAATGTCAACTCAGTGTATCGGTCTACATACATTGTAAATCAGAGTATCTTCTAAAACCGTTCGCATTAAAATTAGAGTGAACTATTTGTTGATGTTACGCAGCTATCTAAATATCTTAATCAATTTTCTCTATAAATATGTATTTTTTTTTGTTTATATGAGAACGAACATTTGATATTCTTTGATGTGAATTATAACAGGAGTCTTCTGGCCTTGTTATATACATGTCTCTGGAAAAAGACAATTTTAGATAAATAAAACAAAAAGCCGGCTTCGCAAAAGGGGAAAATTGATATTCTCTTCCCGAAATTGTCTACTGGCCCTCTCCAACAATATCATGGTCATCCCAGGTCGCAGGAAATGATATTGATAATCAAAATTCAATTAATTTTAATCCCAGTTGAAAGAGAACAATTTCGCAATTCCTATGAACGGTTAATAGATCCTTTCATCGTTCAGTGGCAAGTATTACAGATATATTTAGGACGAACCAATTCAACAAACCATATCCATTTCAAAAGCCTCGGTCACACCTTACCGGATAGCACGAACGGACGCCTAACGGATGAAAATAAAAGTTGTCCGTTGACAAAATTGTTATCCGTTTAGAGTCCGTTGATGTACTGACCGAATAAAACGGAAGTGTAACGGATGCATAACGGACACACAACGAATATGCAACGTAGTTCTTGAGAAATGGAAACGTACCGGACAGAACAGATGTCGAACGTACATCCAACGGACGAGTACCGCATAAAACGGACACCTAACGGAAGCGTACCGGATAAAACGGATGAACAAGATATACGGAAAAATCAAAGGCGACAATAACAATACATATAATTCGCATAAATATTCAAAATGTTTCTGTGTAACTGGTTTTGGTTTGGTCTTCAAAATTCCACCAAAGGGCCTGAATAAGAGCTGCTTGCTTGTGAAGACTCGCCTATACTCTAAGATCGATTATGAATGATAAGAATTCATGAACGTTAAGAAATCTGACATACCAATAATTGGCATTTCTGACGCGAAATTTTCAATTGGCATTTATCCGTTTTATCCATTATACGTCCGGTATGAGTCCGTTTCTCATCTGTTCAACATCTGATGTGGTATGATTGTTAATGAGACAACTCTCCACAAGAGTCCTAAATGACACAGAAATTAACAACTATAGGACATCGTACGGCCTTCAACAATGAACAGAGCCCATACAGCAAAGTCAGCTATAAAAGGCCCCCACTAGTGTGTCAAAACTGAGGATGTGACTGTGGTGCTTTCGTCGACAAAGTGTGTTCAGCTTAGATCTTTAAAAATAGACAGACGCTACTTTTTTTCTTGTCGAAGGCCAGTGGTTTTCTCTGGCTTTCTCTACAAATTAATCTTAATTGTCATGGAAAGCCAAGCGTAATGAAAGTGTCACTAAAACCAGCAAACAACTAATTGTTCATCGACATTTTGATACTGGTGATGTGCGTTAACTCATATATAGACTTTGATAATCGATTTATAATTTGACAGCTTTCAGTTTTTAATTTTTTTTATTCTCATACATGTAAGTTAAATTTCTATACAACTTTGATAACAATTACTCATCATATATTTACCGTAACGATTCTTTTCGCTTACGGGTAAAATGATTTTATTTTAGTTTGAACCATGCATTTGCACGACATAAGTGCGCAAACATTTTTCTTCACTTTTTTATACTGATTTTTGGAGAACCCTATTTTGCGCCTAATTCATAAGAACAGATATACTGTATTTGTTGCCCAAAATATTGAATAAACCATTTTAATTTCGGTGGTCTTGACTAATATAGTTAATACAAGAGTAGGTATGCCATTGTATCATTCAGGTTTGTTTTTAATGTTCACCGGCAGACGACTTTGTAAACACCGACTCCAATGAAGCGAAATTTTGATTACGACAGTGAGAAGACGAGGAAGTGGAGGAGGGGCAGGGGAACGGTCCCCCTTATGGAATATCATATTTGTTAAGTGCTTACACTTTTTTAAAAGTAACAGTCAAAATATTGGCTTACTAGTCCCTTTTTTAAGTGGTTTATCATTTTCAGACAAAATGGGAGACGGATCTATGAAATGTTGTAATATATGGGCAATCGCATCGCAATCCAATCTGTAGTAATCGAGAAATCGTTATGATGTGTCTTTGTATGTACATGTATATTTCATCTTTTAGTATCATAGAAAGGAAGATGCAAATGTGGTTCAATGGAATCTTTTGTGTAACTATTACAGCTATGTTTGTTTACCAATCACAGTTTCTATGATATAGACAGATGTGGCATATACAATTTGGTATACACTGGGCTTATGTATTAAAGCAGAGTTCAAGATTTAGATAAAGCAAAACTTAAAGGATATGGAACTTAACAGATGCACAATACAAGTGTACAACATATAAAACATAAGTGAAAATTAACCACAAGTCTATTTTATTGGAAGGAAAAATATACTAGGTCCATAATCTCACGCTATGTTCTTTTAATGCTAGCCTAACGAATGGATATCAAGAATACTTTTCAAATTCAAACTCTGAACCTTTCCAAATGCACTGTCTAGGCATGGAAGTAATATTTATACTTCCATGGTTTAGGTATCTATTAAAATCTGAGATTCCAATTTCCCTAAGTTTTTTAAATATAAAGGGGTGTATACAAAGGTCGTAACTTGAGTGTATCAATTATAATCCAATATGGAGTTTAAAACTGCCCTGCGATTTAAATTGCTCATGGGTGTCCAACAGATCGTTTAATATTAAATACTAAAAGCTTGCAAATACATGTATCTGTAAAATTAAAGTCTTGTGCCATCTTAACCAATTTCAATAATAAGACAATCACGTTTTCAAAAATATGTAAAACAAATATATGTGTAAATCTAAAAGTACACATTCGACACTACATGTATGGTCTTAGTCGGAAAAAAAATAAAAGAAATTAGCTTTAAATTACTGCTTTCCGTGTTAAAACTATTTATTTTTATTTTTGCCCTTTTAAAGTTATAGATGGTGAATTTCACTCCTTCTTTCATTGCGAAATAAATAAACATGTAAGAAATGATAACTTCTCTGCAAATGCTTTTCAAAATACTGACTTTATGTGTTGCACTAACAAACAAAAAATACAAAACATACTCATCATCACGGTGGGTATGGTTGTCTTTCGAGAGAACGTTCTGTGCTGGTGATTCGGTCCTGACGGGTGCTGGTGATCAATGAAAAAATGTAAACAAAGACGAAAATGATGATTTTTGACGTTTTCACTCATAAAAAATGGAAGAAAACAGTTGAGATTTTTCAATTTTGTTTCTTATGGTTTCATATATAAACCATTAAAGAGTTGACCCTCTAAACTGTTTCAGTAAGCGTAACACAAAAATGCTCATTTTCAGAAAATCTAGAACTGAAAAAATAAAACAGAAATGCTCATAGAGTCCGCTTTCTATACCGCAATCCACACGACAAAACTATATTTGTGAAAAAAAAACTGCAATTTATTGAAATTTAGCATTTTCTCAATTTATTCATGTCCTGATACTGTGCTGGTGGGTCCTGTCATTGTGCTGGTGGGTCCTGATACGGTGCTGGTGATTTTGGATAAGAAGTTGGTCATATTTGAAACAAATGTTACAAAATCAATAAAATTGGGCAGATAATTGTTGTCAATAGGATCTATGACGCCTATTTTAGCTCTTGTACATCCATTTGGCTGTTTAATATGTGTTTTCAAATGATCGTAACTTGTATTACACAATTACATAAAAGGGCAACATCTTTCGTCCAGTATCAGATAACAATATATAGTATCTAAAATAAGAATAGTTTTATTAAGATATTAAATGCCCCTAACATTGATGCTTCAACAATGATCAAAGCCCATGCCGCAAAGACATGTTTGTTAGCGCTCCGCATACCCCTCCCACTTCCACCCAACCAACCCTCCTCATTTCCTCCTTCATTGTTACAGTGGTGTACCAACGCAACAATTTATCACATAAAATAATAACACAAAGACACACATTATTGAACAACGAATGCTCGCAGGTACTGAAAGCTAGTTCAAAGCCGCATTATCAACTAATAGATAAACCATGTTCTCATATACAAAAATCCCAATCGTGTCGATTAAAAAAGTCTCAAAACTTAAGTTCACATTTTAATGTTTGATGAAGCAGAACTTTAAAAGTGTGCAGTGAATCTTGTGCTCACAACAGTTATTGTCATAATTATGTTTACAAAAGACTTATAAAGGAATTAAGAAGGTACCAAGAAATATTTTACAGTTCAATTTAATGATCATGAATGGAAGGAAATGGTACGGAAGTTTACATAGGACAAAAATAAATTGATAGTATTTTTTGGCGAAAGACTTAAACGCTTATTTGCATTATATAGTACAGCTCTTCTATAAAAGCATGCAAAAAAAAAACTTTGATTGACTTGTTTGCTTGGATGTTTTCAAACAATAGGTAGGCGGAGTTTCAATAAATACTGGGATTTGACTTGGACAAATACTAACTGACAGGAATAGAAGTTAATGTTTATTGTCCAAACAAATTCTAGTATATAGTAAACAGACTACTTACCTGTCGTTTAAAAACATCCAAACAATCATAGCAAGCAATCTGATCAATGGTTTGCTTTGCATATATTTATAGAAGAGCTGTAAATTCTAAAAAAAAAATTCTTGTTGTCGTAGATGGCTAGATCCTCAATAAAATCTCAATAACTTTGTTGGAACGAATAAAGGTTTTAAATCAAATTTTCGTGGACTTTTTAGCTTCCACCCTGACGAGGCATGTTAGCTGTTCGTATGCTGTTGCACCTGACGCACGGAAACTTCCACATTTCCATCTTCTTTTCTAAAATATTTTACCCAGCTCATACTTGACAGGATTGTTATCCTAGTAAAAGGTGTAACCAATGAATTGAACACAAGTTAAAAATTCCACAATACTATATAATCCATTTTATGTGTCAATTTGTTCGAAAAAAGTCGAAAAGAAGAGAGTTTTTTTAATGTCATGATTATCTGTCGCTTTCTAGATCTATGCTTAGCATTTATTTCAGATGACATGGACTCCTCACCCTGGTGACCCTGCTGCCTTTCATAACTTTATCCGTATACATATATTAATAGATAAACAAAAGGCTGCAACTAGTATTTTTGTATTTAAAATGATTCGTTGTAACGAGAATATTTGTGGTGAATGGAAACTGTGGGGTAAAAATCTTAAATTGCTTATAAATGTTGCTGGACCCAGTTTCGTTATCTGATCTGAATTTTCTGAAATGTGCAAGGTAGATAGACATCAGCCTTTTGATTTTTTTTACTCGGTAAGTTTTGCCCTAATTGCTTGAACTTTTGCAATATTAAAGCCGATTTCAATGAGTGTGTAGACAAAGGGAATATCTTTGGTTATCTTGCTTGCTGAACAGAAAAGTCATTGTTAGGTTATGTAAACTACTCTACTTTAAGAGTAGACTAGTCCGACAAATGACACATCTTTCTGTCTGTAGGACCAGGCTACTTCGAAAGGAGTGTAGTATACCTTACCTAACAATGACTTCACGGTTTAGCTAACAAGCAAGCTAACCAAAGATATTACCTTTGCCTACATACTCAATGGAATCGGCTGTAACTAAAAACACGAATACATTTTAATAGACAGTGGTCATGTTTGTTGATGAATATTGTTTTTCCTAGGTTAATCATTTGGTAACATTTGGTCAAGTAATTTCAGAAAAGATCTTTTTGTAATTGCGGACACCAAGACAATACATGAACCTCACACGACACCTCGACACAGGTGAGTTTATATATGATCTTATAGCGATTCGGGTTGATAACCAGTTGAAATTAAGCCAGTTTTTTGTGTGTGTAGATTTGTATTGTTTTATAAAAAAGAAGATGTGGTATGATTGCAAATGAGACAACTATCCACAAAAGACCATAATGGCACATACATTAACAACTATAGGTCACCGTACGGCCTTCAACAATGAGCAAAGCCCATACCGCATAGTCAGCTATAAAAGGCCCCGATAAGACACTGTAAAACAATTCAAACGAGAAAACTAACGGCCTTATTTATGTAAAAAAAAAAAAAAATCTATATTTTTGCTCTCCATTTTTATGCAAAACCTTTTACATTTTTATTTTATGGGTTATTGTTGAAGGTCGTACGATGACGTATGGTTGTTAACACATACTTCCTTTGGTTTCTAATGGAAATTTGTCCATTGACAACAAACATACACATCATCTACTTTATATAAGTATTGTAAAAATTACAACGTATTTTGGTGATCTTGCAAAATGATCGTAATCCCGAAAATCGTAAACATATTTTCTTATCTTAAAAGGGGGCAAGAAGGGTTCCATTAACAGGCCAATAAATAAGATTACAGTTAATTTAAAAAAAAAAATAAAAAAATAGGGGTATTTTTTTCTCTCATAATAACAGTAAACAGATTCACAACAATGTCAATTTCAAGAAAGCAGACAACAGTTAATTAGTCAATAACAGTACAGCATCAATGATCTTGAATATATGCCACTTTTAACTAGAATATAAAGGCACAGAACCAGGACATAGGAGCACAGAACCAGGACCGTTTTTCTTATCACCAGCACAGCGTCAGGACAATTCCGTTTAACGAACTTGCACGACTTTTGCAATATAATATTGTTGTAATATACTTTGCATGGTACTTATGACGCATCAGAGAAAAATTAAGCAACAAAACAGTCGTTTTATTGCCGTTCTGATACAATGTAAACAAACCCACCAGCACAGAATCAGGACCCACCAGCACCCGACAGGACCAAATCACCAGCACAGAACGTTCTCTCGCAGGACAACCACACCCACCGTGCATCATGATCAATCAATAAAAAATTTCAACAAATTTTAGGCTCGTTTTTAAACTGAGGACAGGGCTTGATTGACCGATGCATGGTTAAAAGTTTTGTGGTTTATTGATATGCTGTAATTTGTATTTTGATTTTTCACACTATATTACATGTATATACTTGCAACAATAGATATATACATAGGTATTATATGTATGTGTATATGTTAGTTTTTTTTTTCAGTTTGTCACAATAATGTTTAATTTGTTGAAATATATATGACAATAAAGATTTTTATTATTTATTTTATCAACGCCTGACTTTTTAATTATTTGTTGTTTCCCCTAACCATGGAAGTGAAATAACTACAGAGGTTATATGACCTCATTGCCCTAACTCTTATGTAAATTAAATCTGGCAGATATTTTCAGATCCGCAAGAACAAATGTTTCGTAGTAGGGTGCATTTTCTGATAAAGGATCAAAGGTGGCCAATAGTTCTCTATTATAAAACTTTCATCACAATAAAATCGTGGCGTTCCTGATAAATTAACTTAATGGGACGTGTTAAACTATTATATAATAATTTGAACTTTGACTATATTCATTTTTTTACATACAATGTAAATAAGGCCGTTAGTTTTCTCGTTTGAATTGTTTTACACTGTCTTATCGGGGCCTTTTATAGCTGACTATGCGGTATGGGCTTTGCTCATTGTTGAAGGCCGTACGGTTACCTATAGTTGTTAATGTTTGTGTCATTTTGGTCTTTTGTGTATAGTTGTCTCATTGGCAATCATACCACATCTTCTTTTTTATATATATATAGTCGTGTATCTACAAATTTAGCAAATCGACATATAATCTAAACAATGTAAAGTTCTTTTTATATAATTATTTACAAGCGTAGACGGGTGCATGTTTAAATAGTAAATAATATAAATGTATATTCTATACAGTTTTTCTCTTTCTTTTATTTATTTTTGCACCATGCATGAATAGACTAAATGAAAATATGTCTACTTAGCTGAAAAAGCTGCTAAGAAAGGCGATGTAAAAACATATAAATTATATTCTAAAATACATTTTATAATATCATAACGTATTCTATAGTAAACATGTTTAGACAAGACATCTACATTGATCCTTTATAAAATTTAAAAAAAAATGCATAATGGATATTTTACTATTTATCGAAAGATATTTATCAGAGATATTTACTAGAATAATTAAATCCTGAATAAATCCTTATTTAACCATTTTGTATATGCGAACATAAACATTCGTTTGATAACATGTAAGAGATGTATAACGAATCAGATGTGGATACAAACTATTCCATAGACTTGTAAGAGATTTTTTTTCCTCTTGTAATCCGATAAAGATTTTATACTTATATTTTAAATTTTAAATCCAAATTATTTGTCCAATTTTGCTTCATAAATAAGAAGCAGTTTAACGTAGATACAGATATCTGGTTTCAGGGAGGAATAAATTATACTTGATGATAGACCCTAAGGGTTAACTGGGATTTAGATATAGTGTCCTCTTTGGCACTTATGGTTCCAGTAGGAATTTGATGTTCAGTGGTTATCATTTGTTGGTGTGGTTCTTTTAAAAAGATTAGACCGTTGGTTTTCCCGTTTGAATGGTTTTCCACTACTTATTTTTTGGGCCCTTGTTGAAGACCGTATTTTGACCTATTATGGTTTACTTTTACAAATTGTGACTTGGATGGAGAGTTGTCTCCTTGGCAGTTATACTACATCTTCTTATATCTATGTAATCCGGTGCTTTGTGTAAACGAGTGTTGCTGCTTGCACGTTAAAGAAGGAGTCCGTACGTAACATACCCTTATTTTCCAATGACAGTCCAAAATTCCAGTCCGCCTTCCCTGCAGACCAGAACCTTGCATATCCTAACGTTACTTATGGTCATCGTCCTAAACACACATGAATTTGTCACTGAACATTTAGCAATGAACAATTAATCAACGTTGTGTAAACAAATCTCTTTATATTCATACAGAAATTCTCTGAAGCTGCTTTTTTCAAGATGGTTGGTAATTTTCATTGACAACATATCTGTTAGTTTGGGTGACAACTTTTCGACAAGGAATCGGCATTATATGGAAATTAACTGGGTCTATGCTTGTAGACTATTTCATTATTCTTACGAGTAACATTTCATTCGGAACATTCGAATTATATTAACATTCCGATATGTAGATGATGTCCTCTCGCTAAATAGTTCAATGATGGTGACTCCGTCGAATGCATCGATCTATCGTATCGAACTTGAAAGGATACCAGTAACCACTGTATAGTTAAGTTTGTCTCTCACCTTGACTTATATTTGTTTTGGCTTGTTATCTCTGTCTCGAATGAAAAGATATTTTGGAAGCGAATGCCACCACTTATGAATCTATAAGATGCCCCGCTCAGTCTATAGGGCAAATAGTTCCGCTGTTGGTTTTGGTCAATATTTGATTCTGGCTTTCCAAAAGGCAGATATAATTCGTTTAGAATTAATTTTGGCTTATGATCGTATAGTTAAAAAAAGAAAGGATTCAGACAGGCAGCATGGATCCTTTGCATTCTTATTAGCCATAACAAACCCCTATGGCACGCCCTAGCGGAGCTGGGGGCATATTTCCCCCCTTATGGTTGATTGCCTATAGATTGAATATGTAGCCTTTATGTTAGTTTATCGTGTTTCCTGTGTGTATGTACCCAGAGTTGTTGGTTTGTTTGTAAGATACAGGTGTGTTTACGTAGTTGATTACCTTAGTATATATACATAGTGTAATCTGCTAGTATATGAGAGTTTAGCGGGATAGTGTAGTGGAATACCTGTGTGTATTCAAATAAGGTAGTGTGTTTCCGGTCATTTTTCAAACTGCAAAGTTAGTAATCTCATTGAATGAGAGTACATTTTGAAATCGTTTGCGCCCTATATCCCTACCACAGAGTTTCATTTTCACTGTTCATGCGAAAAGCACTGTAGTCATTTTCATCTGAAGTTTTCCCTCCCCTTATGGGTTACTGCCTATCTGAGACTACTATAACGCAAATTTTGCAGTTTGAAAAATGACCGGAAACACACTACCTTAATTGAATACACACAGGTATTCCACTACACTAACCCACTAGACTCTACCATACTAGCAGATTGCACTATGTATATACTTAGTATTTTGTTTTGTCCAAGACAGCCCTACTTAATAAGACACAGGCGTTTCATAGTTAGAAAAGGCATTTGCAGTACAAATGAAACCTTGTATGGACCTATAACATGCCCCACACGGTCCATAGGATAAACAAATACGGGTTCGTATGGTCAATATTGGCGTCTGGTTATCCGACAGGCGGGTAGGTTCGATGCAAATTGTTTTTGGCTAACATCAGCATAAGTAAGAATAAATAAGGATTCAGGTAGGTTGGAGAGACCCTCAGCTTTTGTTATGGCTATAATTTATCCCTATTGCAGTGTTGTGGGAAGTCCGCCCCCCACCTTGATGGGTTATTGTCTATAGGTGATTTTCAGGTATTTGAGGTCAGTTTATCGTTTTTTCTTCCTTAAGACGGGCCTACATCGTAAGGAAAAGGCATGTTATAGTTAGCCGAGTCTATAAATTTTCGACCGGTACCACGTATGGACATACAGCAGTCCCGTTCGGTTCATAGGTTAGATAGATCTAGTGTTGTCGATAGGTTGTTTTTCTGGTCTTTTACGTCGATTTATCGTGTTTTCTGCGCTTACATGGGCCTAATAAATAAGGAAAGGTCATGTAGTAGTTAGCCAAGACATTTTGGAAGCGAATGCCACCACTTATGACATCATAAGATGCCCCGCTCTGTCTATAGGGCATATTGACCCTGGCTATCCAAAAGGCGGATAGGAGTCGTTAAGAATTAATTTTGGCTTATGTTTGTATAGTTAGAAAATAGATAGGATTCAGACAAGCAGCATGGACCCTTTTTATTCTTATTAGCCATAACAAACCCCTATGGCACGCACTAGCAGAGCTAGGGGCTTATTTCCCCCCTTATGGTTGATTGCCTATAGATAGATTTTGTAGCCTTTATGTTAGTTTATCGTGTTTCCTGTGTGTATGTACCCAGAGTTGTTGGTTTGTTTCTAAGATACAGGTGTTTTTACGTAGTTGATTATCTTAGTATATATACATAGTGTAATCTGCTAGTATATGAGAGTTCAGAGGGACAGTGTAGTGGAATACCTGTGTGTATTCAATTAAGGTCGTGTGTTGCCGGTCATTTTTCAAACTGCAAAAATGAGAAATCTCATTGAATGAAAGTTACATTTTGAAATCGTTTCACCCTAGATCCCTATCACAGATATTCATTTTCACTGATCATGCGAAAAGCACTGTAGTCATTTTCATCTGAAGTCCCCCCCCCCCTTATGGGTTATTGCCTATATGTTGGTTTTCAGGCCTTTTACGTTGGTTTATCATATTTTTTTTTGCTTCAAGACAGCCCTACTTAATATGGCAAAGGCGATACATATTAAGCAAAGTATTCAGGCAGGTAGCAGGGACCCTCAGCAAATGTTTGATTTATAATTCAACCCTATGACATGCCTGGACAGTGCTGGGGGATTCCTATCTCCTAGGTATTGCCATTACGTTGCTTTTCTTGTCTTTTAGGTCGGTTTATCGTATCTGTTTGCCTCAAGACGGCCATACTCAATAAGGCAAATGCGTTACATAGTTTGCAAAGGCATTTGCAATACACATGGCACTTCGTATTTACCCATCACATGCTCACATAGGTTAGAGATCCAGTGTTGGCATTGTCAATTTTGGTGTCAGGCTATCCGATAAGTTGCTACGGGCCGATTGAAATTGTTTTTGGCTTACGTTCTCATATTTAAGTTTAAATAAGGATTCATGCAGATAGCAGAGACCCTAAGCTAACGTTTTATTTAAACTATACCCCTATGACATGCCTAGGCAGTGCTATTTGAAGATTTCATATCTCCTATAAGTTGCTTTTCCGGTCTTTTAGGTCGGTTTATCGGGTTTTCTGCGTTATGATGGGCCTAATTTCGAAGGAAAAGTCATGTAATAGTTAGCCAATACATTTGAGTTGAGAATGGAACCATGCGTGAATCTATAACAGGGCCTGCTCAGTCCATAGGAAGAATAGATCCGGTGTTGGTTTTGGTCAATATTGGTATCTGGTTATTCGACAGGCAGGTAGAGGTCTATCAAAAAAAATTGTCTTACGTTCGCATAGTTAAGAATAGCAAGGATTTAAACAGGCAGCAGGTACCCTTAGAATAGTAAGAGCCATTAGATACCCCTATGGCAAGCCCTGGCGGACCTTTAGGAATATTTCGTATCTCATTAGTAAAATCTATAGGTTGCTTTTCTGGTCTTTAAGCATGTTAAGGTCGGTTTATCGTGTTTTTTGCTAAAGATGGGCCTTATTAAGGAGGAAGGGTCAGGTAATATTTAGCCAATATATTTGAGTTGCGAATGGCACCACGTATGGGTCTAGACCGCGCTCAGTCCATAGGGCAACTAGTAGTTTTGGTCAATACTGTGGATTCATTTATTTTCGTTGTTGTCACTCAATTTTGTGTGTTGAGGAACCAGCATTTTCGTTGGTATTTGATTTCGTGGTTTGGCAAGCTCTGCATACAAAGCCTATAGCAAATGTGCAATTCGTTGAACATTTGAATTCGTGGTTCACCTGAACCCTTGAAAACCACGAAAATTGTCCAACGAATAAGAATAAATCCTAAATTTTGGTATCTGGCTATCTGACAGGCTTGTAGAGGTCTATCAAAATTGGTTTTGGCTTACGTTCGCATAGTTAATAATAAGAAAGGATTAAGGCAGACATCAGGGATCCTGAGCGTACGTATGAGCCATAACATACCCCTATGACATGCCTTGGCGGAGCTGGGGGAATATTTCCCCCCTGATGCCTATAGGTTGATTGTGTGGCTTTTTATGTTGGTTTATAGTGTTCCATGTATCCATATACCCAATGTTGTTGTTTTTTTTGTCAGAATAAGATGTTTTAATGTAGTTGATTACCTTTGTATATATACATACTATAATCAGCTAATTTGTGAGAGTCTAGTATGTAAGTGTAGTGAATTACCTGTGTGTATTTAACTAAGGTCGTGGGTTTCCGGTCATTTTTCAAACTGCGAAAATGGGCAATCTCAGTGAATGAAAGTACATTTTAAAATCGTTTCACCCTAGATCCCTACCACTAAGTTTAAATTTCATTGATCATGCGGAAAGCAATGTAGTCATTTTCAGCTGAAGATTTCACCCTTTATGCGTTATTGCCTATATATTTGTTTTCTTGCCTTTAAGTTGGTTTATCGTATTTTTTGCCTCGGTACGGACCTACTTCATAAGGAAAATGCGTTACGTATAGCTGGCAAGGGCACTCACAATATAAATGACGCCTCGTATTGACCTATAACAGTCTACTCGGTCCATAGGGTAAACAAATTCGGGTTCGTATGATCAATATTGACGCCTGGTTATCCGCTAGGCGGCTATGGTAGATTGAAATAGTTTTTAGGTAAAATTTGCATAATTAAGAATTTATAAGGATTCAGACAGATGGCAGGGATTCTTGGCGTTTGTTTGAGCCATAAAATATCTCCATTGCGGTGTTGGGGAAATTAACAACCCTCACCCGTGATGGGATATTGCCTATAGGTTGATTTCCAGGTTTATCGGATTTTCTTCCTTAAGATGGACCTTCTTCGTATGGAAACGTCATTTCATAATTAGCTTAGTCCTTAGAGTTGCAGATGACACAACGTATGGACATACAACAGGCCCGTTCAGTCAATAGGTTAAATAAATCCGGTGTTGGCATAGTCAATTTTAGTGTCTGGCTATCCAAGGGGTCGATTAGCATTGTTTTTGGTTTACGTTCGCTTAGTTAAGAATAATCAGGATTCTGGCAGATAGCAGGGACCCTCAGCGAACGTTTGATTCATAACATACCCCTTTGAAATGCCTAGGCAGTGCTGGGTGAAGATTTCCTATCTCCTGGGTATATTGTCTATAGGTTGCTTTTCTGGTCTTTTAGGTCGGTTTATTGTATTTTCTGCGATTACAAGGGCCTTATTAATAAGCAAAAGTCATGTAATAGTTAGCCAAGATATTTGGTTTGCGATTAGCCCCACGTATTAACCTATAACAGACCCTGCTCAGTCCATAGGGTAAATAGATCCGGTGTTGGTTTGCCATAGTGGAGCTGGGGGCAAATTCCCACCTAATGGTATATTGGCTGTATGTTGATTTTGTAGCCTTTATGTTGGTATGTCGTGTTCCATGTGTGTATATACCCAATGTTGTTATTGTGTTTGTAAGAATCATTTGTTTTAACGTAACTGTTTACCTTAGTATATATACTTAGTGTTATTTGCTAGTATGCGAGAGTCGAGTGGGATAGTGTAGTGGAATACCTGTGTGTATTCAATTAAGGTCGTGTGTTTCAACTGCAAAAATGAGCAATCTCATTGAATGAAAGATATGTATTGAAATCGATTTTGCCCCATTTCCCTACCACTGAGCCTCTTCATTGGTTTTTTGATTATGTGATTACTTGGCTGTTTTATAGTGATTAATTGATCACTAGACCATATATTTCATGATTATTTGATAATCTAGGACTGTAATTTTTGATTTTTTGTTTTTATCTTGTTTAAAAAAAAATCAGTAATGATAGTGTGTTTATATTGGCTAAACATTTGTGATTATGTGCTTATTTGAACAACCCCATGACGGGCCTTACCACTGAGTTTCATTTTCGTTGATCAGTCAAAAAGAAATGTAGTGATTTTCATCTGAAGATTTTCCCTCTTATGGGTTATTGCCAATATGTTAGTTTTCTGGCTTTGTAAGTTGGTTTGTCGTATTTTCTGCCTCAGGATTGACCTACTACTAGTATGACAGAAAGGGCATTACATAGTTAGTTAATGCATTCGCAATACATATGGCACATCGTATGGACCTATAACAAGCCCCACTCGGTCCATATGGTAAACAAATCCGGTTTCGAATGGTCAATATTGGCGTCTGCTTATCCGACAGGCAGGTAGAGTCGAGAAAAATTGTTTTGGCTAACATTAGCATAACTAAGAATAAATAAGGATTCAAGCAGGTAGCAGGGACCCATAACGTTTGTTGGAGACATACTATTTTCATTTTGCGGTGTTCGGGATGTTTCTCCCCCTGATTGGTTATATATATCCTATATGTTGATTTTCAGGTCTTTGAGGTCAGTTTATCGTTATTGTTTCCTTTAAACGGGCATTCTTTGTGAGGAAGTTGAGCAATAATTTGCCGAGTCCTAAAAGTTGCGAATGGAACGACGTATGGACATACAACAGGCCCATTCGGTCCATATAATAAATAGATCCGGTGTTGGCATGGTCAATTTTGGTGTCTGCCTATCAGACAGGCTAATGGGTGTCGATTAAAATTGTTGTTGGCTTACGTTCGCATAATAAAGAATGAATAAGGATTCAAGCAGAAAGCAGGGACCTTAAGCAAATGTTTGTTTCATACAATACCTCTAAGATATGCATTGGCGGTGGTGGGGAAGATTTCCTATTTCCTTGGTATTGTCTATAGGTTGTTTTTCAGGTCTTTTAGGTTGGTTTATCGTGTTTTCTGCGTTAAGATGGGCCTACTTAATAAGAAAAGGTCCTGTAATAGCTAGCCAAACATTTGGGTTGCGAATGGCACCATGTATGAGTCCATAACATGCCCCGCTGAGTACATAGATCCGTTCGGTCCACAGAATAAATAGATATGGTGTTGGCATGGTCAATTTTTGCTATCAGACAGGCTGTTTGGGGTCTAAGGTATCTATGGTTTAGTACAATGTTAAGGTTATCTCTAATTTTGCCAAAGTTTCACTATAGTAGATACCAGAACACACCGCGGGTCCGTGACTAAATTAAGGTATCTAGTCATGTCTAAAACAGGTGAAAATGAATTTTTGAGATATTTTTTAAATTTTGTTTTCACTGCACAATAAAAGACATAAAAGCACTAGTAGCCTTAGGTTTTAAAGATATCATATCAAAAGAAGTAAACGGTCATGATATATATATTCAAATTAATTTCTGAATAGTATAATGAAAGTACTTCAGTTAACTGTTTATTTGGCAGCGTTAGAAAGTGGTGAGAATTCTAAAAAGGTGATCATTATCGCTTATGGGCTAGGAAATACTACCGTGTCCCCTATTATGACATAAATACAAGGAAATCGCATCGGATAGTTCCGGAACTTATTAATTTGTCTAATTGCTTATTGTTTGAAACAGTAATCGATGTAAAAGGGTAAAATGTTCAGTATACCCTATCAAGTATATATACCCTTATATAAGTTTGACTTGTAGCTTTCTTCAGTTCTACGTTTATTAGGTGAACAAAAAACGGTCTTTAGATTTAGTAGTATAGATATACTGAAGGCACAGACCCCGAAAGACAGACGCATACGTGCCTATGGTGCAAATTAATGGCTATATCCAATATCCAAATTGCACTATTTGAGATATACGAAAGGGACCCATCCCCCCTGAAACATGACTGATCCTTGTCATGGGTATCTATGCTATGATGCATTGTAAAGGCTGACTTCTTCTTTCTCTCGTACAATAGCACATAAGGAGACTTTTCTGAAATGGGTCAATCACCAATACTCATATTGCTTTATGGGAGATATCTCTCCTGAAGCAAGACTTTTACTGGTCTTGTTTATCCATGCTACAATGCATGATAGAGGCCATGAATACCTGTAAATCTGTTATAATGGCCCTTTGGAAGACTCTCCTGGAAGAATCTAGTAGACGATATCAAAGTTGCACTGCAGTAGATACACACTGGAGACCTGGTACTCAGAAGACAGATTCGTACAGTCCAGGATATCAATGCTATTATGCGTGGATAGTCTATAACCACCTCTTGTACACTGGACTATGATGGCCTCCCCTGAGGGGTCAATCAGCAACACATAATTCGTACTATATGAGATATACTAGGGGGATCTGAAGCTAGAATAGTGTGGGTCTAGGAGATCTATGCTATGGTGCAGTGTAAGGGTCATAACTAAAAGGACCAACGAGCATTACCGAAGTTGTAGTACAAGAAAAATACACGAGGGGCGTGAGAGCAAGAAAGAAAATCTTATTGATGCCATAAGTCCAAATCAGACGTTTTACATCACAAAGCTATGAGGATGAGATTAATGTATATCTCATATGAATATATAAGTGTTTGTTGAATGTAGCTAGTTTCCTGTGTGTATATACCCAATGTAGTTGGTTTGTTTGTAAGAATCAGGTGTGTTAAGGTAGTTGATTACCTGTGTGTATATACACTCTGTAGTCTATTAGTATGTGAGATTCTAGTGTGTGAGTGTAGTGATTTACCTCTGTGTATTCTATAAAGGTAGTAGGTTTCCGGTCATTTTTCAAACTGCAAAAATGAGCAATTTTACTGATTAAAAGTTATATTTTGAATTCGTATGGGCCCTATTTCCTTATCACTGAGTTTCATGTTTAATGATCAAGTGGAAAGCAATGTAGTCATTTCCACCTGAAAAATCATATGTAGTTGGTTTCACCCGCAAACCTGTATGTGTGTGTTTGTAGGTGTTGATGTATGTATATGTAGCGTATTTACCTGACGATATCTGGATATGGGTATTCAGTCGGATCTTAACATGTACTTGTGATTTGTTAAAACCGGTATTGTTAAAAATAAACAAAACAATGTCGAAATGTTTAGGACTTTATCAAAACTGTATTTGGGTAAGTTGATGCAATCACACGATTTGTATTGCGTCTTACACTTTGAGAAGCAAATAATCTTGAACTAATTTATTAAAATATTATGTAAAAACGTTAATTATGAGTTTTAAAAAATGTCAAAGAAATATTGCATGTATTGTTTACAGTGAGTTAGCTTTCATTAATCTTCACTATCCTATAGATTAACAACTTTTGGTAATATTTATAATTTAGAATCTTCATTGAAGGTGGAGCACGAATGCACAATTAATTAATTATATTGGTGTGCCATTTGTATGCAAGAGTGATGAGCGAAGAGCGTTAGAATGGTCATTTATTTATGAGGCTCTTTTAAAATTTAGTCTCCCGCAGTCGTTTATTTTAAATGGGTTAAAACTTTATATAATGGTGTCAAAGGTTGTATGCTAAATAATGGGTGGATTTCTGAAACCTATAGCATTTTTCGTGGTATTAGACAAGGGTGTCCCTTGAGTTCGATATGTTTTGTTATAGCTGTAGAGGTTCTGGCATGTAGAATAAGACAAGATACAGGTATTAAAGGATTTCAAATCAAACTTGATTCTAAAACACATAGTCTTAATATCTCACAACTTGCAGATGATACTACTCTCTTTCTTAAATCAAAACAAGAAATAAGCCTTGCATTAAATTTAATTGGAGAATTTGGAACTATTTCTGGTCTAAAACTTAATAAATCAAAAACTGAAGGGATATGACTAGGTAAATTAAAACATTCGAAAGATAAATATGACAACATAAGTTGGAATAAAAGCCCCATTAAAAGTTTAGGTGTATATTTTGGAACTAATAAAGTTGAATGCCATAAATTAAACACAGAAAATATTTTGAGGAAGTCAGAAAAAGCAATTTCAAATTGGATGAAAAGAAAGCTTACAATGATTGGACGAATAACAGTAATACAAATATTAATTATACCAAACATAACCTTTCTAGCATCAGTAACAAATTTATCGAGAGACTTTCTTACACAATTTAAAAAACTAATATTTAACTATATATGGCAAAACAAAAATGAAAAAATCAAGAGATCTACTCTATGTAATGATTATCAGGAAGGAGGTATAAAAATGATTGATATAGATAGTTATATAACATCAATCCATATAGCTTGGGTTAAAAGGTTAACAACAGAAGAATTTTCAAATTGGAAGGTTATACCTTTATTTTACTTTAACCAATTTGGAGCTAACTTCGCTCTATTTAACATGAATCCTGAAAATATATATGACATACCAAATTTAAAAAAAAATATGCCAGAATTTTATTTAGAAATATTAAAAAGTTGGTATAAAGTACATAATAGTACCAAGATAAGCAAGGGTTAAATTTCAAAAGTATAAGACAGCAATTTATTTGGGGTAATCAATCAATTAAATTAAATGGTAGAAGTCTTGTTTTTCACAACTGGATAGAAAACGACATTTATTTTATTAATGATATAATAGATAAACAAGGTAATAGCTCCCAAAAAGTAATCTTAAATAAATTGAAAGAAAAATCAAACTGGATAGCAGAACTTTCTAAACTAAAATCTGCAATAAAAAAATAATGGAAAATCATGTTAAAATCAAATCAATCAATTTCAACTAAAGTTCAAATAGACAGAAATCTTTACTTAGAAGCAAAAACAATTTGCATTAAAAAATTAAAAGCTAAAGATATATATAATTATATCAAAGATATAGAAAGTGACACACCTATTGGTTTCATAAAATGGAAAAAAATATTGAATCTAAATTCCTCAAATCAAATACAAGATATATTAAACTTTACATTTCACCAGTTAATCGATAACAAACTAAAAATGTTTAGGTGGAAATTGGTTAATTTTATATTGCCATGTAAGCAACTGCTTTATCAATGGAAAATAATGAAGGATAATCAATGTCATATATGTCACAAAGTAGACAATTATGATCATTTTCTTTTGGATTAAAGTTGGGTTACTACTAGATAAAATAAAAATAGGTACACATATTTTATCAATGCAAAATTTAATACTTGGATACAAAATTCATGACAGTTCATATTTTGATATCAATGTGTTGTTAACAATTGTTTTATTTGCTGCTTGCAAAAGTAATTATGCATCAGAGTTAAAACACAAGTACATAGATGTATACAGGCTTTTTAAATTATAATTCTTAGAATGGTATGAAAATAGTATACTCTTAGAAGGAAAATGTAGTAAATTTTTGAAAGAAACATTTAAATACATATAAGTTACCGCAATGTAATTCAAAGGTGAGGTGTAAAAAGTACTCATGATTGAGTAGTTGTGTGACAGGGAGTGTGTGTGTGTGCAAGTTTTGTGACCAAGTTTGTGTGTAGGTACGTGTGTGTGTGTCTGTTTATGTGAAAGTTAAGACATTATACTCGTAGAGCAATATTATGTTTTTCATTTATGTTTTATGTATACTGTTTCTCTGTTTACACGAAACGATTGGCAATACTGTATACAAAGAATCAACAAAATCTCATTCTTTATCCATTTTTGACCATGTTAACTTACCATCAGAAGGTCATCAATGTTTGAAACGCACATATAGGCTAATGCATCAAGTTTTTCAACATTCTGTAGCGCATTCAAGTTATGGTTAAAGAAAACAAATAGTTATTTCATTAAATTTAAAACTTACCAAATAAGTTAAGAATATTCCAACATACAAGAATGAATAAAATACACGTGTTCGAGATACATAATAAACATCTATACCACGTGATATACAATTAAAATAAGTAAAAAAACAGAGAGAACGTATATTTTCCGGATTTGTTACTATGCAGATTGTGTAAACTATATAGATTGTAATATTTTATTAACCACATTTGAAACTTATATGTTTATCTTGTGAATCCCCTGGTTCATTTGATAATTCACAGACAGGGATAAACCTATTTGGGATAGTTGTACCTTTTAGGGTATGTGTTAACAATAGTGCAATAAACTGAATAATTATTAAAAAAAAAAGAGTGACATTCCTTTGTGCTGATTCAAAATAAGTTATGCGAGGTTTGTCTCCCTTTAACAGATTCATTATTTTATAACTAAGTTTAGGTTTCTGATTTCATTTTGAATAATGACAAAATGTATCAATTCAATATGTTTAGTTTTTGTTATTGGTGTATCAAATACATTGATGAACGAATATAATTTCATAAATTTGAAACATTTAAAATGATTACATACCAATATAAAGAACCGCTCATCATTTATGAAAAACACTATAAATGAAAGACGTATTATTTATCTCCCCTTCATGCTAGATTGATTGGGAAATTACCCAGAGTGATCTAGTATTAATAACAGAGAGGGACTAGCAAGCTATAATTAATAGTACCTTAGTTGACGTTAAAACAATTTCCCACTATTAACGAATGTTACTTTATACAAATATAAGGACTTTGTAAGCTAAATCTACAAATTTTATTAGATATTATGATTTTTTATTTAAATAGATCAACATGCTAGTATATGTGTGTTGGAAATTTTGTTACGCGAGAACTGTCGTTTTTTACAAATTTAATTGGTATTCGTATTATTTGAATGATTAGCTTTTCTATCTTTAATTCATTAAAATGTTTTTCAACGGTTTATTCTACTCTTGCAATAGCTATTCAACCTCTAATTTTATAAACACTCATACGTGGATTTGCGCTATAAATATAACAATAGTCTTTTTTAACACCAAGTATATTCCGAAGATGCAAACATATTTACTTTGCTTTTAATTTACAGTAAAAGTTTGGGTAAATTTTAAAGTCATTTTTCAATAAGGAACTATTTGCTCTTTTAGCTCTTCATTTTTATAACGATTTTGATTTTGAAACTTCTGACCTAGATCAACACTCAAAATGCTCATCTGATGCAGTTAATTGGTCCCATGTATATAATTACTAGCACGAGGTTGATATATCGGCTTCATGCTCCATGCATGAAAATAGAGATATAGATTTGCTGTTCCATATACATTTGCAAATTATTTTGAATTTAGGGATACATGTCCATGAGAAGCTCTTATCCATGAGAAGCCTTGGCTGTCCTTTTTTCGTTTCATAAATTCTTTCATCTTATTTTAAGACATTTTAATTTTCAAATATTATGGCATCGAGCATCTTTGAAGAGACATTTTTGAAATCCGCTTCTGGTGCAGGACAGGAATATTAGAATATTGAAATATCTCTCGTATGATGCAGATTTCGGATGTGCCAGAAGTACGTACAAAGGCAAAAATATATTTCCTATTTCTGAGGCGGTTTATCCCTTTCATGACTTTTATTTACGTCCTACAAAAGATGGTCATGCATGATGACGACAAATAGAAAGAACATGTCATTAAAAACGACCGATTATGACAGTCTGCATATCGTCTAGAATGCATTGGAAAAACAGATTCATCTATCAAATATCGTAACCATTCTCGACAGTTAAATTAAAACGATCGGCCATCCTCGCCATTAGATAATTAAACTTTAACTGTCTCGAGTCGACAAATATCGTATCACACTTGATGCATTGGTATATTTTTTTTGCATCTGAATAAAAAGTCAAATACAAAAAAATCGAACTCCAAGGAAAATTGTAAAGGGAAAAATAGATATCTAACCAGCTATTCAGCTAAAATGATGTTCTAAACGTATATTTGCATATTGTCCGTCATGATAGTGTAGCAATCATTATGTCAATTTTGCAACAATTGATAAACTAATTGAATACATTGTGACAAAATATGTCTTGGCATGAAATAAATTTCCGATTAAAATTTGACACCGTTCGTTGTTGTGTATGTAAGTCTTGAAACCATGGAGACAACCACGGCTGTAACGCTATCACATGGCACTGAAGGATAAACACAATAATGGCCACAAGAAAATGATGAAAAGAATAAAAAAATGTTAAATTAACTAAACAGAGAACTTATGTTTGACAAATATAAGTCCGACAAAAAATAAAGGGCCACATTACATGTATTGAAAAATTATGGATACGTACGATTGAAATAACTGTTACAAATATATCAAGGAAATGAACCCAGTATTTTCTTAGAAACAAACATCTTTAGTCATAAAAATAAAGACAACAGTAGTATACCGCTGTTCGAAATGCATAAATCGATTGAAAAAAACAAAACAAATCCGGGTTACAAACTTAAATGAGGGAAACAATATATATAAGAGGAGAACTACGACACAACAGAATCACAACATTAAAATATAACACACACAGAAACGATCTATGATATGACAATGGCCATTTTCCCTACTTGGTACA
This sequence comes from Mytilus edulis, assembly GCF_963676685.1. Classification (NCBI taxonomy): domain Eukaryota; kingdom Metazoa; phylum Mollusca; class Bivalvia; order Mytilida; family Mytilidae; genus Mytilus; species Mytilus edulis. The sequence continues at coordinate 11,386,282 of NC_092357.1, forward strand.
GGACATTTTAGAAAACATAAATGGTTGGATGAACTTGGTTTTGTAGCATGCCAAACCTGACGCTTTTATGAAAATGTTAGTTATATCATTAAAATGACAACATTTCATGACAGGACTTTAATACTAATAAATTGGAGAACATATAGAACAGAGAAACACACGAATAATAGGTAACAAAAGGTACTAGGTTCAAAATTCAATACACCAGACGCGCGTTTCGTCCACACAAGACTAACTGGTCACGCCCAGATGAAAAAAGTTCGAAAGTTAAAACAAGTACAAAGTTAAAGAGCATTGTAAACCAAAAGCTCAAATAAGTTGTGCTTAATACGGCAAGGTTTTTTTCTGTCTGTGATAAGAACATCATTATCATTTAGAATAATTCATATTTTTACAAAAGTTATAGCTTAAAATGTTTTCTCATGATTCGTCATTTGTCTTACAAAAAGTTATATGTAAGTGTATATATCAAGAAAGTATATTCTAATGGAATACGAAACAGAGGGAAAAGATACTAAATGGACATTCAAACTATAAGCCGAAAATAGACTGACAACGCCATGTCAAATATAGATAAGACCAAAGCACAAACAGCAAAACCCCAAAAATTAATAAAAAAAATAAAGACTTAGCAACACGAACCTCACGAACCAGTGTGTGATGTCAGGTGTTCCGGAAAGGTAAGCAGAGCTTGCTACAAATATCTTGCATTTCTGAATTAATTGAGAAATGAAATCTGAACTTTATCTAGGGAAACGTTGCGTTGCCTCTTTTTTAATTGCTAAAATATACAAATATTTAATGGAAAATTGTTCGAAAAAGAGGGTAAAAAGGTTATAGGTGATATAAGCGAATATCTATTGAAAGAGAAAATAAACATAATGAAAGCCATATCTTCCACAAAATACTTTCTTTTTCTATTTTTCTGAGAAGCAATTAAAAGATTACTTCTTTTTCGCATTTTACTTCTTTTTTTCTTTCGAAAAACAGTTCTTCCTTGAAATTTGTGAAATTTGTACTTTCACTTTCATTTTTACATTATTGTACAACACCATTGTCAAAGGCACAATTTCGCACATTTTCACAATAGTAAATGTGAGTATTTAAATAAATATATTAGTGCAGGCAATGTTATCTTTTACTGTTATATACGCATGTAGTGTATAAGAAAATTTTAATCATATGGTTCCTCGATATTTTCTGATATGCTAGAGACAGAGATCGTCATTCAAAATACAAATTAAAGTTCCCAATTTCATTGTATTTATTATATTTGATTCTATGATAAATTTCAGATGTCTTGTATACATATCAGATTATTAGCCTGTTTTACTTGAGTATGCGGTAATTGTTTTCCAGCTCGTTCACACAGGCACTTGTCTCAGAAAAAATTTTCCTATATACCTTATTATAACACTAGGTACTTAACTTGCATTTTAGAAAAATGTCAGGTGGTGACGAAGTTCCGTTATATGCCGCTTTATAGGCTGTCAACCCCGCTAAAACTTGTATTATCGTAAAACTAAATTGATTTATCTTTACAATGGTGTATAACATGCCTACATTTGTTGTCGGAATCATCCGTAGCAATCCTACCAAAGTATGTCAATCGTAATAATTTTTTTCTGGAACAAGTGCCTGTGCTCGTTCAGGGCACACTAAGCTGAAGTATATGTCATTACATTCATGTTGTTTGGACTCTGGAACACCCAATCCCAATTCGCTTCATTTTTGATTATCTGTTGATATCAAATTGTTTAGTTTTTAAGCATTCATAAGAAGACATATAAATGACAAAAGTATAAAAATATTCTATTTTTGTGCAGTTGAAAAAACAAAAGGAAAAATAATGACCAAATATATTGTACATGTCAAAGATCTTCTGGTTTATATTTGTTATCGTTTATGATTTAAACAAATCTAATTTTAGATATTTAATAAAACAAATTATTTAATTAGCTCATATCCTAAACAATTGTCTCAACAATAGTTTATCGAATTGATGATAATGATAACATCAAGGAAGTAAAATGACTTTGTCCTCAATTTTGAAGTTTCACTTTCATTTGTATATATCATTCCTTTTTATCTGTACCACGTAAATGTTCTGAGGCGCGCTGACTTCCTTCACATTCTTTATTTCAGTTAATGTAAGTAGTTTTAATTTTTAGAAACATGATAATTGAAGAATTTGTTACCGTTTACTGTTATTTCAAATTTAAATACAGAAATAGTGTAAAAAAAAATTGATGAACATTTCCTCAAGTTTGTTTTAAATGTTTACAGAAACTGTGCCACGACATTTTCATTACGTTGAAATCTTCAGTCATTTGCATCAATAATCATATCTTTATTAAAAGGATTAACATTCTTCAAGACGAGGCGTCCAACTACTTAGCATAAAACATTTATTTTAAGATAGTGAATGCATTTAACTATAACATTGATAATTTATACTAAAAAATAAAGAGATACATACGTGAAATGAAATTCTGTAAATTTTTCATTGATGTTATACATGTATGTCAAACTTTTTGGACACGAGCGTCACTGATGAGTCTTTTGTAGACGAAACGCGCGTCTGGCGTATATTCAAAATTTTGTCCTGGTACCTATGATGAGTTTATATACATGTATGTCAAAGAGATACAAAGGATGTAATTTTTAAACAATTATCCATAAATATTGAGATCAAACAGCATATACGTAGATTTGTAGATCATTTAGTTTCATGAAGTAACACAAGCTTCGAAGATATTTTTCAACATTCAAATACAAGTAGGGAAAAAAGTTTCGGAAATTAGGGTTAATAGTATTTAATAAATCGTATTCCAACAACATTGATTTGCACTAAAAATAGACCGAGAATTTATTTTGATAATTATTTCAAAGAAGCAAATTCGTATTCCAACAACATTGATTTGCACAAAAAATAGCCCAAGAATTTATTTTGATAATTATTTCAAGGAAGCAAATTATTTTATGAAAATGCAAACCTATAAACCGAATCTTTATCTGTTAGTTCTGGAAATATGAATGTTCTTCCACTTTATTTATGATTAACATAATTCTTCAAGATATTCAGAATTGTTTAGAAAAAAACAATATGTATTTGATTTTACGTTACTATCAGTAGCATCATACACGTAAATACATAACGTCAAAGTAAAGATAAGATTTCAAACTATTGATTTTTGGCTAAAAAAAAACCTTGTGAATTTATTTTCAAGGAAAATGTTAATTTCATGCAAATGAAATTGTGTAAAGACTTTTGTAATAGAGTCTGGATGTAGGAACGACTAAAATCGATACATCATCAGTTATACGGTCAACATCACAATTGGTTGACCATACCATGTGTCGGTGTCTTAACTAGCGACATGTTTTCGTGTTTTCGTGTTCCGAGATCCTTTATATACAAGTATTATCGTGTGATCTGTTAATGTATCAATTGTGACTGAAAAGTGATGCGTGAATAGCAGAAGACGTTTTCGATGTCAGCGCCTCTGGTGTCAATTCGCCTTCTCCACTTTTTTTCCTAGTTTCCATCTTGATTTGTCTACTTTTAATCGAATTAAAAAAATTGAAATCGGCTAAGTACTGTTACCTTAAATTAGAATTCAACTAAACGAAGATTACCCTAATCGATAAACTACATTCGGCGATGTTTTTAACAAATAAAGAGGTATGGGATTAGGGTAACGACGATTTGAACAAACTCGATTATATTGATGATGTGTTAATTTGTCTTTTAAACAAATTTGCAATAGCAATAACAAATAACAACACGAATTTTATGAACAAGTTATGAGCTGTTGTCAAACTAGAGCCAATTTTATTTTTCAGCCATAAACAATGGGCGTAAAGATATACATATGGGCGGAGGGAGGAGGAAATGTAGGTCATGGATCGATGACCTTTAGCGATGGAACCCATATCAGCTGGTGGCCAAAGGAAGACAAAGCGAAATCTGCCAACCAAAGATGGGTGAGTTTAATGGCAATGGAGATAACCCACAGTTTTCAGTGGGGTTCGTATTGCTGAATTTATGGGTTTTCATGTTGTGTCTTGTGAATTATTATTTGTTTATTCTTCTTTTTCTTTTTAATGCCATGGCGCTGTAAGTTTATTTTCGATCTATGAGTTTGACTGTCCCGTTGGTATCTTTCGCCCTTTTTTGAATTCAAATCAGTGTTCTGTTTGGTTCTAACGGCTCTGATATGTTTGTATAAGGTTTTGCCTCGAGAATCATTGATGAGAAAATGATGTGTGAGAAATGTGCATTTGGTCCTGTAAATTTGGTTTATTTTTTGTCATTTCTACAACATCATGTTCTGCTGTCAGTCTGTTAATAACCAATGAAAACGTTTACTGTTTTATGTATATTCAAAGTAAGGTTAAGTCATCAATACAAATAATAGCAAAACATTTCCAGAAAAAGATTGTGACTTTAATTCAGAATAAACATACATGAATTAAAAATCTCCATTTTTTGATGAAATAGATCCCTGTACATTGTTGTTATAGAAATCAGTGGAAGCTGAACCAGCAACTTCGTATGAACAGGACGAGGAATGGGAAGGAAAACCAGCTGATTTCATATACGAAATTCCTTCCGGAAAACTTGACGAGGCAGCTATTAAAACCTGGTGGATGAGTTCAAAACAACCAACAACTATCATATAGCTTTTAAGAATTGTTGCAGTGCCGTCTACAGCGCATTGAAGAAAGGTGGAGCTGACAAGATAGCCTCGTTCCCGATGTCTCCTATTTCAACACCAGCAAACCTCAAGGACTATGCTGAGAAACTACAGAAAGCTATAAAATAACAATCACTTTAAATAAAATAAAAGAACAACGGCGGTGTTTGACATCACAACGTGATCATATGATTTTGTTAAATAAAGTCTTGTTATTGCATAATTCGTTATCATTTCAAAAATTGCTAGCGTAAATTGAGAAATAAAAAATCATATTATATATGTATATTAATTTGAATTATATCAGATAGCAGTTTTGTTGGAGTGAACCTCCTCTCATTTGTTTATTTTTTTACGCTTTTCAACAATTGCCATACACTGTGGATTTTCTTATTTATGTGGGTACCAATTGAAGTATGGGACTAAAATCAACCTTATGTTATTTCAAAATCATACACATTTTCAAATTTGAAAAGTTACATCGACTTGCTTACTATTGTGACACAGTTCAATTGTGGAGAAACTAGAGAGTGATAAATAGAAGATGCTGCAATAATTGAATCGTGTTCATTTACGAAAGCAATTTGGTCATTTATACTGCTCTCATTCGATAAATCTGTTAGAAGTATACTAGCATAACTGTTTTTTCTTTTCATTGTGTATCATGAATATATTCCAAAGATATAATTCAGACGAATGACAAGACATTTCACACATCAACCAAGCCTAAAAAAATCTTATTTCAACACACTCACTTTTGACCTTGTCGTAGTGAACCATACTAAACTTATATATGTTGTACTGTTATCACACTGTCCTTGGATAGGGGGTTAGTGCTAAGATTTGGCGCCAACAAACTAGATTTAAGGATCATTCATAATCACAATTTCATCAGTCTGTCTGTGTCGTTTGTTGCTATATGCTGGTATAACTTTTGTGTTTCATGCTTCCTATAATGGTTTACTTTTTAAATTGTTATTTGTATGGAGAGTTGTCACACCACATCTTCCTATATCTATTTGTTTTGTACATCAATCAAGCCGCTTTTTGTCTTGTTTAAAATGTTTTTGCCATTGATTTCAGTGCTTATAACAGCCATATTTGTTTGATATATTGAAAACAAATAAAAGGATAAATTGAATTGATTGGTCAAGTAGTTTTAGAACAGATGCTCAACATAACATTTTGCATACTGAAGTTACAACAACGGACAACTAGGAACAAAGGTGGTCAAATAAGGTTAATGCAAACTTATGCACATATATATTACATGGATGATCCACATGGTTGTATTTCTCCATAACGTTATATTAATATTAAAGCAACGAAGTAATAGTTTTATCTTTTGGATTACGAATGAAACAGGAAAAGATTGTGACTTTGACAATGATGACAATAAGAACATACTACTGAAACAAGGATAATATAATGAATTCAAAAAATATGACAGAGATAGCTAATATTATATGATTAAGGAGATGTTTTACCATACTTGCTAAAAATTAAATAACTAAAAAAAAAATTCACATAATTGTTTTGGTTTTTTTGCATATTTGCAGTCCTTCGTATAAATTCAGTTTCAAAATTTAACCATAGATTTTGCCTGAAGTTGTGCAAAAGATTTAAGTTATATTATAATCAATCCTCATAGACTAACATTCAGATACGAAAACAAGATTGGAAATAAGATATAACATGAACATGATGAAAGGTATAAAAAAAAAACGTGCCACTTGCAGTTCAAATATCTGTATTTTGGTTAAATTGTATTAATTCGAGCTCTCAAATCTCATGTGATTTAGTTTGAAAATAGCCAAAACAACCAATCTAAAGAATTTCCGAAAATAAAATCCTATTTATAACTTCTTTGTAATTGATAAAGATCATTCTTTTTAAGGAAGTTATATATAAACCAGGTAGTTTCCAAAAAACTATTATTGTAAACTAGATCGATAACGCTGCGTCTATTTTAGTGTTTATTATGTTGCAACCTTTACTCAACTTTTTTACGTTTAAACAAATAACTGTGAATTTGATATAATAAGTGGGACTTCTATTCATACTGTAGTTTTAGATATAACCAAAACTCAAGATAAGTTGGTAATATTTCTTTTAACGATTTTTTTTTAAATACTAGAATAATTATGTTTGTGCTACGCAATTATTTTGTGTTCAATAGAGAACTATACCGACCAAGGTCAGTCAAAATGAAAGGAAAGAGCTAATGCTGCAAATATACACCAATGAACCATACGATATATTAATAACTGTTTTTAACGTGTTTAGCAAATTAGGAAACCAACTCCTTTTTATTACTATTTCTAGATTTGTAGAGCTGGTTTCATCCATGTCCTATTCAATCACTACTAACTTGATTTAGAGGTCAATATATGTTTGTTTTTGTTGATGATATTGTGTTTATATTCTGTTTTACATTAAAAAAGAAGTCGACTCCTTAATTCAAAGTTAGCCCTTAAGGGCATACGATACAGTTTTGATCCTGTATTTACAGCTTGATGAACATTTCAATAAAGGCTATTTTTTGCCTGATTAAATCAAATATGTAATAAAGAATATACCCTCATGTGCTGCTTTTGGAGTTAAATGAGGTCGAAATTTTGTATATTTGCTCAAAATTCGAATTTGTGCCCGTATTTTTCCTTTCGGAAGAAAAACGTAACTTTTTTGTTTTAAAAGACAAACACAAATTGTTTGTTGTTAAATAATTTGAAATTTCTGTATTTTATAAGTATCCTAAATATTTATGCATTTTGTATTCAGAAATAACTCATATGTATCAAATGGTCATGAATTGAGAAAAAAACGTTTGACGTCGCGAAAATAACATTTACGATAGAAACGTCATTCCCTCCCCTGTATCTGTATCGTATGCCCTCAACGAAAGAACTTTTTGATTTACTAGAATTTGAAAATTTACTTTATAACGATTATTATATTACTAGACATTACACATGTTAACTTAATAGATTTGGGAACTTTTGTTTCTTTATTAATCTAAAGTGAAATTCTCTTTTTTTTTCGATCAGAAAAACATAGTTTTTATAATTCTCATTATAGGTACTGTCTATTATTCTGATTATATGCATGCAAATTCATCTTTTAATGTGGCTTTACTATTTTTTCATTCACAGTCAGAATGGGAGAGTGTTCATCTTTTTTTATATATCTTCTCCACAATTTTGGCAACTCTCTACGTCAACGGTGATGAACAACTAGTGCACGTTTATTGCTCAATGAATGCAATAGGTCAATATTCAAATCGTAAGAAAATTCAGTATATTCATTGAAAGTCTTGGGTCACGATTTATCATAAGCAGAAGCAGTAGGTTTAACATAAAAAAATCTGTTTGCAGAACTGATTTCCGGTTTTTGGTGATGACTTGCACCACCATCACGATCATCACCAATCAATAATTTCTCTTTCTTACTACATTCTATGCAACAAATCCGTTGTTATTGATGACTACTTGATACATTTATTTATACCTTGACAATTTTCAATAGTTATAGCATGTACATGTATAAAAAGGGTCTGTTTAGCAAGTATTTATTTTTCAGCCTAGCTTCAATGGGTGTGAAGATGTACATATGGACAGAAGGAGACGAAAATGTAGGACATGGATCAATGACTTTGAGTGATGGAATTACCCACATAAGCTGGTGGCCAAAGAAAGACAAAGAAATGACTACCAACCAAAGTTGGGTACGTTTGATTTTAGGATTGTCGACACTCAATTTTAAACAGTTATCCATGATAAGAACTATTTCAAGTATTGATTCATGAGTCTAATCAACATTTTTTTCAATCTAAATTAAATTTTAAAATTCAACATTGTATTTTCAATTTTCAAGGCTATTATGTCTTCTTCCGGCGATTGAAACCTTGTATAAATATTGTGCATGCTTGACTGTGTGGAATTTATAAACTCCAGTAACAATTGGGATGTTAAGTCTGATACCTTATGTAAAGAGTGTAATGACCTCTGCAGAAACGGCGACTACCAACAACTTTTTGAACGATTTTAATGTCACATGATGCACGGATTAATATTTCAACATACATGTAGTCTTGATTTCCTGTGCCATTAAAATAATCTCCCTTCTTACTCCTGTTACCTATTGGTATCTATTACAGGACCTACCTATTGCAAAATTGGTAGATTTTTTCCTGAAATATGAATTTAAAATTTGCCATTATCAAACATTTACTATAACTATAATATACAAACGTTACATAGATGATTTAAAATTGCATCTTTGACATAGCGTTCATAACTGTGAGAAATTAGCTTAGAGATTTACATTAAATAGCCAACACGTGATAAAAAGGTTAATTAGGTCTTTCCATTTTTCGTGGAAAGACCTTTTGTTTTTCTTCTGATTATTTTTTTTTTCTTCTGCTTTTTTGTCTTACAACATATCGATTGGATTTTTTGGCCAATGATGTTGTACAGTAATGGGGGTTTCAAAACTCACCCTGTGTGACCGAACAATTATTCTTATAGGAGTTATCTCCCCGCGTCCCCTTTTTCTTGTTATTGCTATATCTCTAAAACCGTAAAAGATTTTAGCAAACTGTTTTCAACAAATGGTTCGTCTACTATTAGGAATGATTTGGTTTATTTTGACTTGAGTGATCGGAAGACATCTGATGGGAGTTATTCCCCTTTGAAAATTTAGGATAAGCGATTTGTTGGATAAATTCATACGTTTTAAGTCGTAGAGGCCTACAGTCTTTTGATATGAAGTCCTTGGTCCATTTAAAGGAAATTGAGGTCAAGGTCAAAGGTCAAGGTCATGTTCTAAATTTTAAATTTTACTTGTTATCGTTATTCCACAGATACTGTGACAGTAGATGATATGATGTTTTTGCCAAATAACTGTTTACAATTAGGCGCAACTTCAATCTATTTCAGTCAAAGTGTTTTGGTTAACCCTTATAAGAGTTTTCTCCCCTTCTGTATTTCAAATCAGTATTTCTCCACAACCATATAAGTGATTGACCTCCGGTCTTCCGTTTTGAGTTCACTGACCTATGACCTTGAAATTAATGTCAAAGTCAAAGGTCAATTTGACGTTCTAGATTTTGACCTTTGCTAAAAATGAGTTTCAGATCATAATAAAACAATTAAGTCTTCTGCATATACCTATTAATCTTATTTTTTTATATCAATTTGAAGAACCGAATTACATCAACAAGGAGTGAAATTTTCTAACATCGATTTTTAAATTTCATTCTTATTATCGAGGTGGAAAGACCTTCAATTGTTCTCTGAAGAATTGATTTTTAATAATGTATCCTGATGACATGTAGTTTGAATTCAAAGTAACGGTAACTTCTGCTCACATGGTCGTGTATTCGATTATTCTATTGACGTCATTTAATATGCGTTTTTCAAGTTTTTTTCAGCAGATTTGTTGGTTTTTCTTAGGTAGGGTGGATGGTGATGGGAGAGGAGGGATGTGAACGTGTCGATGGAGAATTTAATGGTTGGGTGGTCGTACAAATGTCAATATATTTCAAATCGTAACACGTCCACTGTCTTTAATAAATTTAAAATGAAAGTGGGAATATGTCAAAGAGATAACAACCCGAACAAACAACAAACAATAGCCGAAGGCCACCAATGGGTCTTCAACGCAGCGAGAAAATTCCACACCCGGAGGTAGTCTTCAGCTGGCCCCTAAATAATGGCTTATGAGAAAGAAATGTGTGAACATCATTTTATTTGGAGTTGGTTATAAAGCTATGACAAAAAGAATATATATTTGTTGCATTTTATTTTTAATAGAATGCGTATAAAGGGTTGATGATTTCATTATAAACTCTAAAATCGAATTCGATTTACCCATGTAAATATAATAGCGTCGACAAGTAATTATTTAATAGTTATCCCACAAGGATGCGGTTTGTCATTGTAAGATCACCCCGATGGCCGGAGGCCAGAGGGTGATATAACACTGACACACCAAGTCCGAGTGGGATAACTATTTTTGATTCCAGTTGTTTTAGATCAGACGAAAAACGATTTACAATTCATAAAATCTGGTTAAGAACACAACGCAACTATTACAATATACTTTATATAATACTATATGATGTATACCCTTTATGACACCCAAATACGATGAGTAGATATCATACAATGTCAACTCGCCCAAATTGCCAATCGACCCACACTGTATCGCCTCTTTATAAAAAAAAAAACGCCCACTCTTGTTTACCGACTCGCCCCACTTTTAAAAAAGTGTAAAATCAAATTGAACAATAAGTCTGAAAACTCACTAAATAACGAAAAAGGTTTAAACTCCACTATATAAAGGTCTGTCAACTCGCCCAACTTATAAAAAGTTCTTGCTACCTTTAAGTATGTCAAATTTCGTATCCAGTCGTCCTGGTTTAGTGGTATATGTCGTGGCTTGATATGCGAAAGATTTTGAGTTCGAATCCAAGCATATACATGTACACTGGATTTTTTCTACGTGACTTTTAATAGATAGTCATTTCCGTATAATTAATAATAAGTTTTATAGAGGATTTGACATTCCAGCCAACAGAACAAAGGAAAGCATGCAGAACAAAGAAACACAAACTAGGGTGATCTGGTTGGGGTGATTCGGCTCAGATCACCCCTGTTAGAACAATGGAGCTGGGATGTGAAGTTAAATTATTGTTGTAATGAAAAGAAATATCATTTTCCAAAACAAACTAAGATTCATGATTTAAGGTCTTACAAAGTGGAGAACAGACCTGTAATAGATAATGCATGTTTTAAGATTTTACTTGAGTAGAACAGACCGAGGGGTGTCAAGGTTGATCAAATGAAAGACCGACCGTAGTGAGGTATTTCTGTGGGCAATGCTGACAACCCGAGGTGTGTTCCACGACATGAATAACATTAAAATGTGCATTATCTGACAAATATACCGTAAAAAAATATTATGTTTTATAAAGATTTGCAAACTTTAGCGTCTTATTTACCGACCACACTAAAGTGAGATTTTCCTTTCTAATACGTTCAGGTTTTAATACGCCCTACGGCTCATTATGAATGCTAAATAAAACTCACTAATTAATCTAGATATATGAACCTTAGAAATTATTATCAATACTTAATAAAATTATAACAGTAACTGCATAAATTAAGACACAAACGAATTGTTACCATCCAAAAACGGTGTATGAAAAATACAAGTAATTTATTGTACCAAGTTGAACTTAGTTTATGGAAAGGGGGTGCTATGCTGTTGTTGTTTGTTTTATATTTGTAATGACATTTCTATCACGGACAAGTGGTTATTTTTTCAACAATTTTAATTGAATCGAATGAAATTTTTACATTTTTTTTTTATTTGCAATACATACATTTGTATTAGTTGATCATTTGATAGAGTTTAAGGTACACATGAATTTAATAAAGTTAAGAACTGACAGGAAGAGAACACGAAATTTTGATACATGTACATGAAACACGAAAACGAATATCAATACATGAAGGCCACAGTATGATTTCCTATTTAGTGTGTATCGTCCTGAACATGCATAAAACATTTGCCATTGGACGTTAAGCATGCAATCAATAACCAATCAAACTATTTAGTGTGAATCAACACAAAATTTTCGAAATCTTAAACACAAATATGTAAACTCTGGCTTTATTTTAAGGTATTATTAAAGTTTGACATTAAAATTCATCTTCTATGTATAATGATATCTCTGTATTGTATCGATAAGTTTACAAAACTTCACGTTATTTGTTTCTATAATTGAAATGCTGGCAATGACATTTTGTTTTACTCCTATCATAGATTGAACTTTAAATATAAATTCCCAAATCGGCAACTAAAAAACTATCAGACCAATATAATGTTGAAGTATATTTATCAAGGAAAATAATGACCTCATTGCAACAAGGTATCGTCTGGATTGATTCTTCGAAAGAATTACCTATCGTTCAGAAGACAATAACACCATGTAGGTATATAATTTCGTGTAGTGAAATGATAGTGTCCATAAGATTATTTGATTTTATTGTTATATTGTCCATACGATTCTTCATTTGACTGTAATATAGTATCAAAAGCAAACACAAGTTCATAAACCATCTATTTATTGCCGTTTTATACACATATAAAAGCAGAAGTTTTTAGATAGAACTTTGCCCGGTTGAAAATTGAAATCTATGAATCATATTTTGCAAACGTCTTTACATTGACTTTATAGACATCCGTGGAAGCTGAACCAGCAACTTCTTATGAACAGGACGTGGAATGGGAAGGAAAACCAGCTGATTTAATATACGAAATTCCTTCCGGAAAACTTGACGAGGCAGCTATAAAATCTTGGTGGAATGAATTCAAAACAACCAACAGATATCACATTGTATTTAAGAATTGCTGCAGTGCCGTATACAGCGCTTTGCAGAAAGGTGGCGCTGAAGAGATAGTATCGTTTCCGATGTCTTTTCTTTCAACACCAGCAAATCTGAAAGAATATGCTGAGGCTCTACAGAAAGCTACAAGAAAATGAACATTATAAACAAATGAAAAGGAACCCGCTGATTATTTTATTTTATGAAAAGTCATTATATAAGATCGTTGCATAACTTCCTTTACAGTATTTCGAAAACTGTTATTGTAAACATAGAAAACTGACTTCTAGCAATATCAATTTCGATAGCCACTCATGTCGTTAATCAATCACATTTTGTATATAATATCGAAATACCAAATGATTTAGTCTAATTCTCCCTACACCCTTCAAAAAGGACACCCAACATTATATACTTAAACAGGTTAAAAACTCGAAAATGATGAATCGAATAGGATGTATTTATTTTACATCATCTAATCTACAAAAGCAATTTTATTATTTGTACTGTAATTATCACAGAAATATAATATATCTAGTTTGAAATACATTTTAAGGGAAGATATGATTTAAATTATATATTTTTTGTCAGTTATCTTTGTAAATTTAGTTTTCTGATCTTAACATATTTGTTTTTAAGTTATACGAACATTACATGTCTTAAAGACAAGTAACAATTCTGTTGAACATGAACGAAGACTTTGACTCATCGAGTTCTTAATTTTATATTCAACTGTTGAACAATTTGAGACTAGAACCCTTATAAATCTTAAAGCAGAATTCAAATATTGCCCCACAGAGGGCTTAGATGAGATTCATTGACTCGTAGATATCTTTTTGTTGTAAACACAAGGTTAACAATTGGCAAACAATTTTAGTGTAGGGAAACTTACAATCTAGGTTTGAATCAACATTTTGGTTGTGTAAATGAACTTAAGTTGGAAAAAAGTAAAATGACAAAAAATAGTGAACTCCGAGGGAAATTCAAAACGGACAGTCCCTAATCAAATAGCACAATCAATAGCACAAACACATCAAACAAATGGATAACAACTGCCATATTCCTCACTTGGTACAGGCATTTTCTTATGTAGAAAATGGTATATTAAACATGGTTTTAAAGCTGGCTAATTATCTCACTTGTATGACAGTTGCAATAAATTCTGCTATATTGACAACAAAAAACTTTGATATCAGCTGAATGCTATGTAACTGGAAATAACATTAACATTATACCTGGCCGTTTTTCATAATTTGGCATGAAATAATGGAGTACATACATACAGTTTTATTAAGCACGCTGTACCTATGTTAAACAATATTGTATACATCCTTTAAGTCCTTGATCTAAAAAAAATGTTATTTGTTGTTATTTACGAAAACGTGCATGGTCAGTATTAAAAAATCGTTATAGATATAGGAAGATGTGGTGTGAGTGCCAATGCGACAACTCTCCATCCAAATAACAATTTAAGAAAAGTAAACCATTATAGGTCAATGTGCGGCCTTCAACACGGAGCCATGGCTCACACCGAACAACAAGCTATAAAGGGCCCCAAAATTACTAGTGTAAAACCACTTATACTTCACCAGTTCTCTTATTCATATGAATTTGTATTCTATTTTGTTTAGCCATGAAGCCAACAACATAACGTATTTGAACAAGCTTAACTATTTGGAATGATAACTGTTATACACATGATAGTCTTTTCAGGCCATCAATGGAAAGTTACAATCTCTTCTTTCATATGTACGTTTCCTACATTTTAATTGCTCAAACAGGCCTCTTACATTAATCGTTGTGATAGCTTGGACATCTATGATTATACGTAGTAAATAGAATTGTTCGTTAAAATTGTTTAGAGAAAAATAAAAAGAACTATGAATTAATCAAGGTTGTTTTACAAATGAGACTGAATGATCATTTCGTAAGTTAGGACGATTGGATTGTAACACAAATAGATATGGTACGTCCTGTACAATTCGACATAACACTTATTCATGTTATTATGGACATAACAATTCATATCCTGTTGCAATCACTGTAACTAAACTATCCCTCCTGATGACCAACAAATTACTTACCCTGAATTACAGAGGAAATTAGACACTTCATTTGACGATATATTTCGCTTAAATTATCATTCAACATAAAAGAGAGGGCTTAGGCTACAAGAGTGACATTCAAACTCATAGATCAAAAATAAACTGACAACGCAGTGGCTAAAAAAAGTCAAACAGACATAATAATAGGACACAACCACATTTGTCTTAAAACGAAACTTGATATTTCTCAATTTCTAAATACAAACTACAGAGGGGTCATGGTTAAATACAATAGTCATATAACTATCTTTCACATGAGGTAACAACAAACAAAAATCACTGACAGTTTTTGTTTCATCTTATAATTTAGAATACACCAGATATATATATATATATATTCTAAAAAGGGATACAAAAATTAAAGAAATGAATACAATAGTTCTTCTGGTGAGAGTTAAACTATAAAGTAATACATCCTGCTGCGGGCACACTGATTAAAAAATATCAAACCTGGTTAAACATAGGATTTTCTATTTACCTGTAAAACACACCTGTACTAAGGTAATCGAACTTATTTACTTGATTAAAGTGTTTCTTGTTTTCCATGAATTTAATTGTGACAAAACGTATTCAAATTTAGTTAAAAAACTTGTGCTACTGTATGTTTGGAATACATTTTGTTTTGTTAAAGATAACCAAGGATGTATATGAAAGTTTTATTATAATCATTACTATTATTATTATATTAAATTCTTGGTTTTTCATTCAAAGTTAAATTTAAACATTTATTTAGTTGCTTTATAAACTATTTTATAAATGTTATAATTCAATCAAATTCAATAACATTTAAGACATTTGAGTAATGAATAAAAGTTCTAGTATGAACATAAGTGATGTTTATAGAAAAATTATTTTTCCAAAAACTTAAATCATGACATGATATTTTTATAACCCAACCAGAAATATATTCACCGTTTTTTTATTCTAATTTGTGATATAAATTGTATAAATAAATATATATGTATGTATAACAGTTCCTAAATTGATGTAATGCAATAGATAGACACAAAAAAGAGGTCTATGTTGGTTAAAGCTAGGTCTAGTATGGTTCGGACTAGGTCAAGACTGGTTCAGACAAGGTCGGGAATGGTTCAAACTTGATCGAGAATTGTTAAACTATGTCGAGAATGGTTCAGACTTGTATATAATGGTTAAGTACTGGTCGAGTAAAAATCAAGTACAAGTATGGTTCACACTGTATAGTGATTTTACAAACTTTGAACATAGCTTAAACATCCGTTAAAATATCTATATATGCATACAGTTAGTATCAATAATTGAATTGTTTCAAATTTGTCTTGTAGGAGCCATCTATATCCGACTATAAGGTATTTGTTATTGAAAGACGATTGATTGTCTATAAATAATTAAATCCCCTTCATTCTAACTGGGGCGAATAGTTGTTTCATTAACAATCATACCACATCATCTTATTTTAACATTTATATTCAGTAAAATACAAATTTTTACAGCATCAATGTTTTTTGTTTGGAACAGCCAGTACTTCCATCTTGATAAAACAAACAACCTTATGATAAAGTTAATAAACAACATGTCAAACGAGTTAATATTAGCATCAACAACATGTATATGATCGACTCCCTTTCTTATATCTTTCGTCAAATGCACTACCTATTTTAAAATCAAATATATGTTGCAGTTATCGTATATAACATTAATATTTTACATTTTGCATTGCCTTCTACAACACAAATTCCCTTTTTATGTTTATAGATAGACATAATTTCAAAATACAATAAGAAAGTGCTTTGATCACACCAACATCAAAGTAAAACTATAAAAAAAAAGAGCGTACATTGAGACAGCAAGTTGACATTACCAATGAAGCCTTTAATGCGTATTTTTGCCAAAACAAAACCCCAAAAAAGTTTTATTTTAATTCTTAAATTAACTCCTCAACAGTGATTTTCTTAATTGAACTCATCAACAGTTAAAAAAAGGGGAAACACATTTCAAAACTAATGAAATTCTTAAAAGAAATTAAAGCGTTAATCATGCAAACAAAATATATAGAAGATTCGTTTAAGCTCCTGCAAAATTTAAGATTTCCTTAATTAACTAATTTACTCATTCATGTTTTCGATAATTGAAAACTTTTATTCTAATTTAAATTAGATCCAACACAAAATTAAGTTTTAAGGCGCTAGTGACGTTTGATTCTAACGTTAAAAGAGAAAAACAAAACTTTAATACATGTAGTATACCATGAGCCTTAGACATTAATAAATCCCATTTAAATAATTTTCCCCTTATCTAACTCATTCATGTTTTTTTTATGTAGAAACCTCCAAACAAATTTGAGAAGATCTTATTGAAAAAAGGTCAGTAGCCCAGCAACAATAATCAATTGATGTTTTCACAGCATCAACAAACAACACAATATTTTCCAAGTAGAGATTTTTCAGAAACACAAACAAATGTTGACAGTTCATTCAATGTATTCATCATTTACATTTGAATAAGATCTGATAAAAGATAAAGACAACTTGTGTTGATATGGGATCATTTTACAAGTCTCGCACATTTTACAAAAATGGACCTATTTTATTTTTCTACTTACTGATTTGATTTGTGCTTTGTGTGTAGAAACCTTTAATCAAGTTTAGGGGAAAAAATCCGACAAAATTAAACCCCTCTAGAATTTCATTGCGTAGTTAGTTATTTTATTGTACTAAACTACATATTCATTGAACATGCATGATGTTACGGGCGTTTTCACTATTATATAAGGGTATCTGTGCTTAACTACTTTTTTGTCGTTACTGTATACCTGATAAATTCACGTTTTACAGAGAAGGATTTGATTTTTTCAGTTCATGGGTTATCCGTCTGTTTCAATAATACAAACCAATATCATTAAAAACTTTGTAAAATCCTTCCCCTGATTTGGCAGATGTCTCTTCATAGTACAGGTCGTGGTCCTCTGCAAATAGTTGTCCTTCCTTTCAGATGAAAAAGTTATCGTTTTAGTTTAGAACATGACATGATTGCTTTATTAGTTGTCTTTGGGTTTGAACTAACCTTCAGGAACTGCTCTTCAAAAGGTAGGTAACTTATTTTGTTTGTCTTCACCTTAATTTCATTTTGAGACTCGTGAGAAAATGATAAGTGTTTAAAGTAAAATCACGAAAATACTGAACTCAAAGGAAAATCAAATCGGAAAGTCCCTAATCAAGGCAAAATCAAATGACGAAACAAATAAAAAATGAATGGACAACAACTGTCATATTCCTGACTTGCATTTTAAAATGTAGAAAATGGTGGATTAAACATGGTTTTATAGCGCTAAAACTCTGACTTTGTACGACAGTGTCATCAAATTCTGTTGTGTATATGGTTGATACTTTGGTCTACCAAACGTTTGGTTTTGAGTATAACTGATGCAGGTATTCAGAAAAAAAATCACTTGACAGCGGAAATCAATATCCACTTGGAATTTACTAAGTATGAATGTTGTTTTAATGTCGTTGTGTATTTGAAAGCACAGATGTTTATACATTGTAGTGTCCAATTGAAATAAATAATAAGGTGATAAAACTTAAAAACTTAAAACAACTATTCAAAGCAGTAAAAATAGTCTTAGATTGGTTTAAGATGGATGCAAGTCATGTGTTGAAACTATAAATGTTCAATAAACAAAGTATACCAAATTTGTTAGAAACCAAATCAACAACTAGACAATTAAGAATGAAAATGGCGAATGTGTCAAAGGAACAACAGCCCGACCATAGGGCAGCCAACAGCCGAAGGCCACCAACGTTTAGAAAGGTATACTACAATTCACGTGACTTGCAGTCTTTCAGTTACAGTATTAAAAAGTAAAATCACAAACATACTGAACTCCGAGAAAAATCAAATCGGCAAGTCCCTAATCACATGGCAAAATCAAATGACAAAACTCATAAAAAACAAATATAACCCAGCCCTAGTAAACTTAATTAACTAATAACCAATGTGTTGCGTCCGATATATTTTTGAAAAGCAAACATGAACTCAGTGAATGGTGGAAAATTTAAAAGCGCATATAAATAGTACAAAAAGTGAGTTAAAATAATTGAGACTATAACCCTGTCGAATTTGTCGCAGAAATAAAAACATCCGAATAATTTCTCTTTTACAGTATATAAATATTCGAAGTCAAACCCTTGATATTTTAGAATCTTGATTTGATCTGATTCGTGTTGAAAGACAGCAGATGTTTTGCAAACTTGCACAACAAATGTTTCAGATTTTGATGTCCATGTATCTTATTAGTGCGATGTTTTATTAAGGACACTACGTCCTACTCCACCAATAGAAGACTTTCCGCCACGATAAAGCAACAAGCTATAATTGGAATGTCATACCATCAATCAATCAAACAAGCAACTAATTAACCTTAATGATGTTATTATATCTGAACATAGACAAACAACTGATAAATCTAAAAGTCAACTTATAGCAGGGGAGGCAAAATAACACAAAGTGTTTCAAGATTTGCAACAGCTTAGTTTACCTTCGCTGTCTAAGTCCACTTTGATTCCAATCAATGCACATTTTAAGTCTTTTGGTCCGTACTGCTGTAGCTGCAATAGCCAACTCTCAATGTTCTCAAATGAATTCTAAATTGAATGAAATTATGCAATTTCGTTAATTGCAACTTTAAAAAGAAGCCATTATTTGTATTTTTACATCTCAGGAAAAAAATTGTTTCTCTTCAAGTTGAGTTTGAGAGACAGCTGTTCATGTATGCGATCGAGTACTGATCCAGTACATTTACATATGATTGCGTTAGAAAATATCATACAAAGTGTTGAATACGGATATAGGCTGATATGACTGAACGCGAAATTGTCTTTCTGTTACGATGCAACCGTTGTGTATTTACGTTTTTTGTTTGTTTTTTTTTTCTCACTCAGGTTTTAATCGTACCCGTTAAAGGGTTATTAAATCACACAACTGGACACATACATCTATTAAACATTTGCAGATTGTCATATTTCTATTTAAGGCAATATTTCTATAACTTGGAGCCATTGGTTATATAGCAAACTTATTATCTTACGCCAATATATTGTAATCATGAATTTAATAGTTTGAAGATGCCATCAGAACCGCCAACGTTTTAGACAAAATTAGAAATTATGTTGGAAAACAAACATATTTTTAAAGATTAAAAGGTTCATACATAATTACTTATATCATAAACAGCCAATACAATTCCTGCATCTCGAAGGTATATTGGCACTTAACTTCGAAATCGTTCTTATCAGCCATATCAAAAATGTTGAACACAACAATCTTGTCTTAAAGTCTAAAGCACGACTGCAAAAACTTGCTAGAAAAATTAAAACATAAATACAATTGAATAAATACAACTATTTGAGAAGACACAAATACATGCCAATACATCAGCTATGATAATCATTTGAATAAACAATAGTTATTGATAAGCGTTGGTAGCTGTTGTTTTATATTTGTCATGAAAACTTGATCGTATGTCGACATGTAAAATCCATAACTCATACGAAGTATTCAAATACAACATGGTTGCTCAAATACCGAATAAACAAGCATGATCTACATGTATAATGATATTTCAGTTAAGAAAGTATGTGTCAACTTAAACATGATAATCATTAGTCTAGACCTTGAAATGGTTTCATATTTCAACAAAAGATAGGAAAAGAATAGTTTTTATAATGATTTATAGCCGTGTTCACACCAAACGCCATGTACAGTAAACATAAAATTCAGAATGTAAATGGGGAATGTTCCAGAGAAATAACAACCCGACCATAGAGCAGACAACAACAGAAGGTCACAACAGGTCTTCAATGCAGCGAGAAATTAATTCCCGCACCCGGAGGCGTCCGTCAGCCGGCCCTTAAACAAATATATATACTAGTTCAGTGATTATTAATGCCATAATAAACTCCAAATTGTACACAAGAAACTAAAAGTTAAAATAATACAAGACTTACAAAGGCCAGAGGATCCTGACTTGGGACAGGCGCAAAAGTGCGGCGGGGTTTGACATGTTTGTGAGATCTCAACCCTCCCTCTATACCTCTAGCCAATGCAGAAATGTACGCATAACAATACACACATTAAAATTCAGTTCAAGAGGAGTCCGAGTCTGATGTCAGAAGATGTAACCAATAAAATAAACAAAATGACAATAATACACAAATAACACCAGACTATTAGCAGTTAACTGACATGCAAGCTCCAGACTTCAATTAAACTTATTGAAAAATGATGTCTTCATCATATGAATATCAGGCAAAATCCTCCCCGTGAGAGGTTTAGTATCATACCATCATAACATATATGAGAAGAACATAACATAATGTGTACACTGGTTTCATATTAAATTTGTTCACATCTATCATGTCTATACACCTTGTTTATTTACCTGTACATGTATGATTTGTTCACACTTTTAAACTATATGTCATTGAAAAAGAGGGACGAAAGATACTCAGAACACATGGATGTCCTCCTCCAATTTCATTGACCTTGAAATCATTGGTTCATGAAGATGCAGCACTAGCAGAAAGTGTGGTCATGAGCTTTTCGATTTCATCGATAAAACTATATTAATACAACTAGTCATGTGAAATTCATTTATTAGAGTATTAAGTAAAATTATTTTTCGCAGATGAAACCTGCAGCGTAACAGTCGCAGCAGGCATTATGGAGTAAATAACCACGGGCTCCATGGAAAAACATACAATCCTCGGGTGAGGAAAAAGACCCATTTGGTTCCGAAGAATCGAAAGCAAAGTATGTCATCTTGGTCATCTTACCATGCTTAATCCATCTCCAATCACCGTCTTTAACATATCTGTTAATGTTACGTCCACCAATGTAGAAATATGAACCTTGAATTAAAATATAAATATATTTGAATAAAAATTGAAAAAAAAAAAATAGAAAAAAAAATTACCTCATGAAACCAGGGTTCATAGGTAATAATATTACAATCACTCATTTTCAAAAGCCTTTTATTTTTAGGAAAAATTATAAAATGAAAATGTACTTCTATTTTTTATTCAAACCATGCCTGTAAACTGACATTTTAAAGTATTTAAGTAGATGTAGTTGTTTTGATTATTTTAAAATCATTTGGAAAGGTTGATTGAAATTTTCTCACTTAACGTTTAGTTGCGAAATATATAATGCATGCATGCATGGGACATATTGACAACATCTTAAATAGGGGTTTGATAGACGAAAATTATAACCTTGCAACACGCCAGCAACTTACTGTCCAATTAATGATTTGTGCAACACAGGCCGTTAAGTTTGGCCGATATCCATGTGCGGCGCAACTCAAGTAAGCTAATGCTATTTCTGACGGAATAGGTGATCGGTTTCCATCTATTAAACTCTATTTTTTAACGATATATCAGTGTTCAATTAAATCTCAAGCCGATATACAATACATAAAATTGAGAATGGAAATGGAGAATGTGTCAAAGAGACAACAACCCGACCATAGAACAAACAACAGCAGAAGGTCACCAAAAGGTCTTAATTCGATTTACAAATTCAAAAGGACCAGTTAAAAATCCAGAACATTGTTATTCACAAGTTAAATTAAAATGGACTTTAATAATAAGTTGCTATCAACTAGATGGCATTCCTTTCAGATTTTAAACTGCAAACAACAATTATTGTTTCGACGAGAAACGTATAATATACAAGTATAATTTATTTATTCAGGAATATGACAGTTCTTGTCCATTCGTTTTTGATGCGTTTTGTTATTTGATTTTGCCATGTGATTATGGACTTTCCGAATTGATTTTCCTCTGAGTTCAGTATTTTTGTGATTTTACTTTTTACACATCTTTGCTCAAAATTGATTCTTTTTACAGTTCTGTAAAATTGTTTTTCCCAAACTCATTATGTTGTCTGCCTTTTTACGCGATAGTTTTATTATTTTTATCTCCGATCATCAAAGAACGCGGTTTATTTGCATAAACACAAACTGAATGAGACATACTTGTCAAACTGACTTGTGAAGTCAAATGTAACAATACAACGAATAAGATCATGCATACATTACATTTTTTTTAAACATTTGTAGAAATTGGACAGAAAAAAAACGTGATAAAAAGAAGTAGAGGAAAAAAGGAAAAAGAACAAAAAGTATATTAAAAAACAAGCAAATGATTCAAAAAACAGGAACAGAAAAAAAATTAAATAATAAAAAAAAAACGAAGACGGTGTGGCATAAAAGTCATATGAAACCTCAAAGGAGTAGGTCCGGTAAGGGCCGATTTTGGCCTCAAATTTCAGGTTCATCTAATGAAAGTTTTTGAACACTTTTTAAACACTTAAGTGTCTATTTCAATTGATTCGATTAGTTTATGTGAAAGATTTTAACTGATTTAGTCACTAAAAACGCTCTGATTCAAGCTTAAATATGAAACATCTATCAAATATGCTAAAAAACGTCACTTTTCAGATGGTTTTTGTCAAAAAGTGAAAGTGGCCGCATCCGTGTTCATCCTCAACCTTTATATATGTTTTGTATTATCATAAAATACAACTTACATTTCAATATTATGAATGAACACGAATGCGGCCACTTTCATTTTAGACGGAAACCGTATAAAAATTAACCAAAATGCTAAAATTTTGAAGGTTTCAGTAATTTACCATGACTTAATGATGCTAGAACGCGGTATTTGTGCATTGTATTGTCTAAACAGTTCATGTTTATGTAGCAGAAGAATTTTTATTCCAAAATATAGCTTAAAGATTACATTTTCACAATTTTCTAAAACTGCTATATTTTGGGGCCAAAAAGGGGTCTTACTGCATATGATTTTTCATAACTAAATTGATAGTTTTCATTATAAGACCTATTTACATATACTTTTTGTTCTGACGAAAATTCTTTGATTTGTCCACAATTAGATAAAGTTTAATTTTTTTAATTGCTTGCTTCCAGTAAGCAATTCGCAGACATATTTTTCGTATGCTAAGTGACTTAGCGTGACTCCTTTCGTAAAAATCTGGTGATCGCAATACACATTGATCTCACATTGAAATAAACTATTATGTGATTGTACATGTTATACACGTGCTCAATATTCATGCTTCTTTGTTGATTGTATACTATAAGGTGACAATCGGTAAACTTCGGCTTCAAACATGACAAATAATTAACCGCCATATTTTCACATCATAACAGACAGAGAGAAAATAAAAATTGACGATTACACGATATGTTTGCACAGATGACTAAGTTTAGACGTTATCTGCCCCTGTCATGGCGGCACCCACGAAATTTACTAGCTAAAGAAAAAAGTAATATGTCCACTAGGAAAAAGTAATTTGTTGGGAAAAAACAATGTAAACAGTTGACAACTTAAAAATTACGTCTGCTTTAATTCAGAATAATGTGTAAATATCTTTAATTATATGATTATATGATTACATAATCAACCAGATGTGAGAACATTGATTGTTTAAATCGGGACTTGTCAGGTACTACACGATAATATGACAACTTTAGAAGCTATTGCCGATCTTAAGTCTGTTGTCATGGGTATTGATTCAAAGGTAACACTCTTTACATCAAGGCTAGACTCTGTCGAACAAAACTTAACACATCTAATTACTGAGGTCAAGTCAGATGTGGTGCAAGTAAGGTCAGATCTTAGTACTACACAAACTGAGGTGGAAAAGCTTAGAACAGATCATAACGAGCTAGAGAGAGGTATAGGGCACATAGAGTCACAACTCAATACTCTAGAAATGGAAAAAATGGAATGCCTGAAAAAAAACCTTGACGACAAACTTTTCGCATTGAAAGAAAATCAACTTTTTCTTGAGAAACATGAGCGTAAATACCATATTCTCATTTACGGTATAAGACAAAAACAAGATGAAAACATATGGCAAGTTGTAGACAATTTCTTTGTGAAAAATTTGGGAATAGAAAAGTTCAAAGCAGAGAGTTTCCCCCTTGCAAATGCCCACAGGATCCCATCAAGAGCCCCAGTTGTTGGTCAAAAAAGACCAGATGCTATTATTGTGAGATTTATGCATTACGAAGACAAACAAGTGATAATGCAAAATGCATACAAAGTTGCAAATAAAAAAATCAGAATAGTTGATGATTTACCTGTCATAATGAAAGAGGCACGAAATGATCTCGCAAAAGCTGCATTTAAAATAAGAAATGAGGAGAAATTACAAACCAGAATAAAAGTAAGAGGCATAGTCCTGGTCCTAGAAACACGACTCAACTCAAAGGATGTGTGGAACACGCGCAAAACAATTAATTGTGTGAGATGATACGAGTACATGTATGACTGTGACTAGTTATGGAAACTGTAAATACAGGCTACACAATAGTATATTGTGCTTTTCTTTGTTGTTTCTATGACTGAAATACTTATCATACAACTTATACATATTAAATTTGTTCAATCTTTTGTAGGACTTGCTTGTCAGTAAGTATATTGCTGCTTTGAATTTGTTTTTGCTTGTGCATCTGTTTTTTGCTTGTGTGCTTTATTTTCATTTATGCTTTTGTTTGAAGTTGCAATCATAAAGTACAATGTATATATACATAGACTGCATGTTAGTTCATAGTCTTATTATTTAAGCTTAATTCTTTCTCTTCTTTAGTTTAAACCATAAATACATGTGTTACTTATCATCTTTCTTTGGTACATACAGGAAGACCCGAATACTGAAGAAAATGCCTTATGAGTCCATTATAAAAACATGTTTTAAAAAAGGAAAAAGGAAAAAAATGATGTAAAAATTATCTATAGATGAGTAAAGAAATAAACTTAGATCAATATTTTAGCATTCTACTATTTAGTGCTTTCATAATGACCAATCCTGTGAGATTTGAACTACAGGGACAACAACCCAACAACACGCCTTAAATCAAACAAACACAAAGTGTTAAATCTGTAGTGTTTTGGAATTTTAAAGGGATATATTCTTTGGACTAAATTGTTGATATTTCAAACTTTAAATTTTCTTTACCTAGTATGTTTTACATCAGCATCTGCACCCTTTTGTCAAAATTAAGACTACATAGTACTGTATGTACCAACCATGTTCCTCCATGATACATGTATGTTCAAATGTACAAAAATATACTGTTAGAATTATTAGTTTTAACAGGATTTTTGAAATTCTATTCATTGCTCTAACATAACTTAATGCTTCCTTATGCTGTATGTTTAGCTTTCACTTTAACTATTTAGTGCTATTTTGCTGTACTTAGGTTTAACATGTGCATTTGACAAGAGCCACTACTTTGCAAGTTTCTTGACTACATATATACTTGCACTATTTATAGTCTGGTCAAAATCAAACTATATATTGTTTTAAGATAAGAAATATTCAGTACCGGGTAAACAAACTATGAACCTGAATGCATAAAGTACCAGCTTTCTTTCTCTCTAAAACATATACAGCTGGGCAAAAGAGTAAAATCTCTGTACACACAAATCATACATAGATGTCTGATTTTTGATATAAAAAAGAAATAAATTGTTTTTCTTCATTATCTTTAACTTTTAACTTTACTACAATGTATTTGGATATATATTTGGCTAAATTAATATAAGAAATATATATATATATATATATATTTAAATGACTAAGTTAACTATCATATCAATCAATGACTCTCACAAATCATTATATTGATTTATGATGTAAGGGAGATAATCATCTCTAGCTAGTTTTAATGATAAAGATATTACACATAGAGAACATCATTTCTGTTATTTAAAAGAAAATAGAACAATAGTGGATATGTTGCTTTTTGAACAACATAATTTGTTTTTAACCATTTGATTTTCTTGCTTTGTCTCTTTTTGATTATATATGATCTCATTTTTGTCTTCTTTCTATTTTTACATTTTACAAATTGTATGTCTTTTTTCTCTATTTCATGTTATTGGCACAGTAATGTATAATATATTATGCAGCATTGTTGGTGTATTCTGGTTACAATTTGAATTCTTCTCAGACATGGCAGGTGAGATCAGACATCTCAAAGATATTTTCACATTCACACACTTTAAGTACACAGCTGTATGGGTTTTTTCTTGGTTTTCTTTTATGCATTTAACAAAATACATATTTTTGTTTTTTTAAATAGAAATATCATTTGAAAATGAGTAATAATAGTATAAAATTTCTCTCATACAACTGTCAAGGTCTTAATTCAATAGAGAAGCGAAGAGATGTTTTTGATTATCTTAAATCAAAAAACTGTAATATATATTGCTTACAGGATACACATTTTTCAGAAAATGATGAAATATCAATAAAAAATCTATGGGGAGGAGAGTGCATATTTAATTCATTTGCTACAAATCAAAGAGGGGTAGCAATTTTATTGACAACAAACTTTGAGTATAAAATACATAAAGTAAAAAAAGATGATCTAGGAAATTTGTTAGGAATTGATATGGAAATCGAAGGAAAGAGAATGACCCTAATAACCTTATATGGTCCAAACAAAGATACACCAGATTTTTATATAAAACTGAGTGGAATGATAGAAACTTTAAACAATCCATCAGTTGTTATAACTGGAGACTATAATTTAGTACAAAACCAAAGTCTTGATACATATAATTATCAAAATATTAATAACCCAAAAGCTAAGGAGAAAGTTCTAGACTTAAAAGATCTTTATAATTTAACAGACCCCTTTAGGGAAATTAATCCAGATTTAAAACAGTTCACATGGAGAAAAGCTAATCCCGTAAAACAAGCAAGATTAGACTTCTTTTTAATATCCCAAGACCTTAATCAAAATATAGTTGATGTACAAAACCACAACAGCTATAGATCAGATCACTCCCCAATAATATTAAATCTGAAGATGAATGATTTCATACTTTGAAAAGGATTATGGAAATTTAACAACTCACTTTTACATGATATTGAATACTCCAAAACTATAAAAGACACTATACTTAAAGTAAAAGACCAATATGCATCATTAGTATATAATAGAGAAACGTTAGAAGAAATTAATGATTTAGACATCCACTTTACAATAAATGACCAACTTTTTTAAGAAATATGACTTACAGAAATCACAGGAAAAACTATTTCCTATGCATCTTATAAAAAGAAGGAAAGAGATAAAGAGGAAAAAATATTATCAGAAAAAATTCAGAAATTAAAGGAAAGCATCTTAACAGAGGAAATATTAAATGAAATTGAACACCATAAATCTGATCTTAGAATAATAAGGAAAGAAAAAATGAGGGGATACTATATCAGGTAAAAAATGCAATGGATTGAAGAAGGGGAAAAGCCATCTAGTTTTTTTTTGAATATGGAAACTAAACATTTTATAAATAAAACCATCCCCAAACTAGTTAATGAAAAAGGGGAGACAATTTGTAAACAAGATAAAATATTAGAAGAGGCCAAAAATTACTATAAAAAACTGTATACTAAAACAGAAAGCTTGAGTGAAGTAAATCTTAATAGTGAAATACCTGATTCTGATATTAAAAAATTAAATGATACTTTAAAAGAATCTTTAGAGGGGGAGATAACTTATAATGAATTGACAACAGCTATGCGTAGAATGAAAAATGAGAAAAGTCCAGGGTCAGATGGCTTTACAAATGAGTTCTTTAAATTCTTTTGGATAAATGTAGGAAATTTTTTTTTCAGATCTATAATTTATGGTTACAAAAGGGGGGAATTATCAATAACTCAAAAACAGGGTATTATTACTTGTTTACCAAAAGGTGATAAACCTAGACAGTTTATGAAAAATTGGCGACCAATAAGTCTTTTGAATACAACATATAAACTACCATCAAGTTGTATAGCAGAGCGTATGAAATCTGTTCTACCCATTATTATTAGCAATGATCAGACAGGTTTTATTCCTGGAAGATATATTGGAGAAAACACTCGTCTCATATATGATATTTTATTCTATACAGAGGTAAATGATTTGCCAGGTCTTCTCCTTCTCATAGATTTTGAAAAAGCTTTTGATTCGGTTTCATGGAAATTCATAAATGAAGTATTAGACTTTTTCAATTTTAAACCCTCTATAAAACTTTGGATAAAGACTTTTTACACAAATATAAGCTCATCAGTATCCCAAAACTGTTTTTTATCAGATTTCTTTCAGATTCAAAGAGGCTGTAGACAAGGGGATCCTTTATCACCTTATATTTTTCTTTTATGTGCTGAAATTCTAGGAATTTTAATCAGAAAAAACAAAGAAATTAAAGAAATTAAAATTGATGACACAGAATATCTTATCTCCCAATACGCAGATGACACATCAATAATACTTGACGGTACACCTGAATCTCTAGATGCATCTCTTCGCTTACTCCAAAAATATGCTGAAATGTCTGGTCTCCATATGAACTTGGACAAAACAAAGGTGGTGTGGATAGGCAAAAAAAAATATAGTCAAGACACAATGTGTGTAAAATGGGGATTGGAATGGGGTTCCAGTAGGTTTACATTACTAGGAATAAACTTTTCTGTCAATTTGCATGAAATGGAACTGTTGAATTATGGTCCAAGAATTAAAGAAATTGAAAATATAATAAAAATTTGGTCTAAACAAACACCAGTTGGAAAAATAACTATCATTAAGACACTAATTATTTCAAAATTGAACCATCTGTTTTTAACATTACAAGCACCATGCAAAAATACTTTAAAACAACTAACTGACAAAATTTATTCATTTATTTGGGAAAACAAACCTGACAAGATAAAAAGAGAAATATTATGTTCTGAACACAACTTAGGAGGGCTGAAAATGATAGATATTGACAAATATATAAAAAGATTGAAACTAACTTGGATAAGACGGTTGTTGAAAAACAACCCAAAACTAAATAAGCTATTAGAAAGTACTGAAAAAATTAGTATTGAAAACCTTGTTTATTTAGGCCCAACAAAAAGATGTAAAAACCCTTTTTGGGAAGAAGTTTTTAAAGCTTGGACAGCTTTACAAAATAAATTCATACCAAAAAATGAAGAGGAGTTTTTATCAGATTCGCTCTGGAATAATGAAAACATAAAAATAGGACCAACATCCATTTTCTATAAAGACTGGATAGATAAAGGGATCTTTTTGATAAATGATTTATTAAACGATGAGGGAAAACTAATGACTTTTCAACAATTCCAAAACATTTATAAAATTAAGTTAAACTTTCTTACTTATAATGGGGTCATTTCATCAATAAAATCATATAAAAAGGCTTTAAAAAACTATATATCTATAAACAATTGTTATAAAACACTAGGACCAATCATGCAAAATAATATAAGAATATTTTTTTTATCAAGAAAAGGCTCGAAAGATATGTATAATGTTTTATTTGAAAAAAGCAGTACTAAACTTAGATGTGAAGAAAAATGGTCCTTAACACTCAACAAAAATTTTGATTGGAAAACTGTGCATAATATGTCTTTTTACTCCACAAAAAGCTCAAAACTTCACTGGTTCCAATATAGAATAATACACAGAATATTGGGCACAAATAAATTTTTATTTAAGATAAAAATAAAACAAAGCGATAAATGTACTTTCTGCAGTGAAGTTACTGAAGATATTGAACACATATTTTGGACATGCCATAAAATAGCAGATCTGTGGATAAGACTCATGGACTGGATTTATAACCAAACACAAATAATTATTCCATTTAACATGGATATAATTTTATTTGGAAATTTAGGAAAAACAGAAAATAAAAAACTTAATAATACTTTTATCAAAATTCTTTATCTATAGAACAAAACTGTGTGAAAATCAAGTAAATTTTGCAGGGCTGAAAAACTATCTAAAAGAAAATCTAATACTAGAAAAGAATATATTTTTTAAAACAAAGCCTCTTCACATTGCCAACCTCTACTGCGACCCCTGGCTTCCATTATTAGAATAATTTACACTTAAGCAACTTAATTAGCATTACCCTATGTAATGTTATTGTGCATTTTATTTTAAGCCTTTTCACACCATCATATATGTTTTTATTTAATATACTGTTATATGTTGTTTATTGTTTATTGTCTTTTGTTCTTGTTTTTGTGCCTAAAATGCATATACATTCTCTAATATCTATTTTGTGTTTGTATGAATTATTTACAATGGAAAACCAACTTTGCAAAATCTATTTAATGTTGCCAAAAAAAATACTGCTGCCAAATTCCAAATTTCAAGGACTTTCTATTTTTTCTTTTTCTTTTTTTTTTCTTTAGTTTTTATTTTTTGTTTTTTGTTTTGTATTTGTGTTTTATTTATTTATAATTTTCTCTTCTCTTCTCACATTCTCTCTTAAATAAAATTCTCACTTTATTGATCAATATTGAAATAATTGATACACAATAATATACTGTATATATATTTTGTAATTTTGATAAGTTTAGGATAAATACATGCATTGGTTCAAGAATTGATTAAACATTATTTTTCACCAAGTCACTCGTTTCAAATGACTTTAATATTAATACCAGAAACAAACTTACAAGTATTCATCTTTTTCAGTTCATATTTCATTAACATCAATTCTTCTAAAGTCTCAAAATTGGCCATGTATGCTCCATGTCTTAAACATATTGCCTAAAATTCAGTAAATTTTGTATACCATGTATAAGTTAAACATTGATATTGTATGACAGTGACTCTTAATAACTTGCAAATGTATCAGTTGTTTATTCCTTAATAACATGTTTTTGATATGCAAGAATCGTTTAAGAAAAAGTCTGAAAAATAAGGTTGAAAAGGTTTTTTCTGATCTATTTTGAAGCAGATAATAAAAAAAAGGCAAAGGAAAATAATAAAATGATACACACACTTATAAAAAACGAATAATTATAAACACACATATATCAAATATCTTCTAAATCTATAAATACATTTAAATGAACAAGAATTTATATTACTTCACTGCGGGACAAATTCAGTCTAGTGTCCGCTTAAATTTTTAGTTTTTTTTTTCCAATCGTTGAATTTGTTAAAGAATATAGACAATTGCATTGCTTTGAAACATACTTCGAAGAAGATATCAACCTATATCGTAATTTCAATATGACCGTTTTCTCATAGTGACGCAGCATATTCGATATAATGTTAAAATATTGAGATGTATTATGATGGCTAACCTGCAAATACCCACCAAATTTCAAATGAATTGGATATAAGCAATCAAAGGTAATTGTATGACCTTTAACAATGAGATAAACAAATAGCTTATAGTCGGCAATATAATTCCATGACATATGAAATAAGAAACGATTCAATTGAGAAAATTAACGGCCTATTTATTACAAAACAATTTGCGAAAAACAAATTAGATAGACATAAACCAACGACATCCACTGAAGTGAAAACTACATGCTCCTGACTTTGGATAGACCCACACAGAATGTTTTTTTTTTAAATTTTTTATTGATCTTTTTGGTGTTCAAACTACAGTGCATACATACATTTTTACAAGACATAAGTGAATGACATGACATGTATGGCATTGTTATACTATTGACATTATGCAAATAAGACATAGTAAAAAATTACAAGATAGTGGTGTGAATATTCAGTATATGATACGTCTTAAGAATACGTTGGAATACATTATACTATAACAATATTAAAAAATAAATTTAATTAAATAGCTTTCATAAATTCCCCCCATCTGTTGGCAAATGACTCGTGTTTGTCTTTAGAAATATATAAATATTCTAATATCTCCAGACGTCTTTTCAAAAATTTAAGAAAAGCTTGCACAGATATGAACAGTCTGTCTAATTGTGTGTTCCTTACATAATAAATGAAATATTTTGCCTGTAGAATGCAATAATTTAGAACTAAGTTATCAGAACTCAATACACCAAAAATGACACTGTCTTTATTCAAGAATAGTTTTTCTCCAAAAACTGAATACAACCAATTTGAAAAATCTCTCCAAAATTGTTTTATTTCTGTACATTCAACAAAATTATGCTCTATAGTTTCTATTTCTTTACAACTGGCACATTCATTAGTTAAGGAAAGTTTATATTTTTCAAGAAAATAATTATGTGAGACTATTCTGTGTAGTAATTTAAATTGAAAAGCTTGTAGTTTGCTTTCTATAGTACATTTGAAAGCTAATGAATAAATATTTTTCCATTGTTCGTCACTAATTTCTATATTAAAACTTTCTTCCCATCTTTGTTGTGATATAGGAGAAACACTTCCCCGATCGATAAAAAGTGAATATACATCTTTAGCAAATAATTTACTGATAGGCATTTTTTTATTCTCATGCTCAAAAACGAATCCAAATGAGTTGCTGTTAGGTGACATGTGTTGTTGTAATAACAAATCTTTCCAGTCACGTGGTATAGCAAGCTTAATAGATAGAATGTCTACAAAAGTGACATTCAGGTTATATTTTTTGTTAATAGCGTCATGAGACAAAAAAATGCCTTTATCATCTACAATATCATTGATGAACCTTAAGCCTTTCATGTACCAAGATCTGTAAAAAATGCTCTTTTGATCAATTTTGATAAACGGATTGAACCAAATAAATTCTTTTTTAACATGAAATGCATTTAACGGGATGAAAATACCCTTGAAACGTTTCCAAGCAGATAGCACTTCTATATAAAAAAGAGGTGCTTTCAAATTCAAAAACTCAAATTCACATCTGCTCATAAACAAGTCCTCTAAATCAAAAAGGGAGAAAAATGCTTTGGAAACATGTTTCCATTTGGAGTCATGTTCTGATAGAAATCTTTTTACCCACATAATACGAAAGGATAACAGCTGTACTTCAAAATTTGGAGCTTTCAGTCCTCCCTCGCTAGGAGACTTTTGAATAACTTCCGATTTAATTTTCGGAGTACTACCATTCCATAAAAAAACTATTAATATCACGTTGTATTTTAATTACATAAGAT